>NC_073243.2:50170000-50795000 GCF_029281585.2 Gorilla gorilla gorilla
AGAATTTCATATCCAGCCAAACTAAGCTTCATAAGTGAAGGAGAAATAAAATCCTTTACAGACAAGCAAATGCTGAGAGATTTTGTCACCACCAGGCCTGCCCTAAAAGAGCTCCTGAAGGAAGCACTAAACATGGAAAGGAATAAACGGTACCAGCCACTGCAAAATCATGCCAAAATGTAAAGACCATCGAGACTAGGAAGAAACTGCATCAATTAACGAGCAAAATAACCAGCTAACATCATAATGAGAGGACCAAATTCACACATAACAATATTAACTTTAAATGTGAATGGACTAAATGCTCCAATTAAAAGACACAGACTAGCAAATTGGATAAAGAGTCAAGACCCATCAGTGTGCTGTAATCAGGAAACCCATCTCATGTGCAGAGACACACATAGGCTCAAAATAAAAGGATGGAGGAAGATCTACCAAGCAAATGGGAAACAAAAAAAGGCAGGGGTTGCAATCCTAGTCTCTGATAAAACAGACTTTAAACCAACAAAGATCAAAAGAGACAAAGAAGACCATTATATAATGGTAAAGGGATCAATTCAACAAGAAGAGCTAAGTATCCTAAATATATATGCACCCAATACAAGAGCACCCAGATTCATAAAGCAAGTCCTGAGTGACCTACAAAGAGACTTAGACTCCCACACATTAATAATGGGAGACTTTAACACCCCACTGTCAACATTAGACAGATCAACGAGACACAAAGTCAACCAGGATACCCAGGAATTGAACTCAGCTCTGCACCAAGCAGACCTAATAGACATCTACATAACTCTCCACCCCAAATCAACAGAATATACATATTTTTCAGCACCACACCACACCTATTCCAAAATTGACCACATACTTGGAAGTAAAGCTCTCCTCAGCAAATGTAAAAGAACAGAAATTATAACAAACTGTCTCTCAGACCACAGTGCAATCAAACTGGAACTCAGGATTAAGAAACTCACTCAAAACCGCTCAACTACATGGAAACTGAACAACCTGCTCCTGAATGACTACTGGATACATAACGAAATGAAGGCAGAAATAAAGATGTTCTTTGAAACCAATGAGAACAAAGACACAACATACCAGAATCTCTGGGACACATTCAAAGCAGTGTGTAGAGGTAAATTTATAGCACTAAATGCCCACAAGAGAAAGCAGGAAAGATCCAAAACTGACACCCTAACATCACAATTAAAAGAACTAGAAAAGCAAGAGCAAACACATTCAAAAGCTAGCAGAAGGCAAGAAATAACTAAAATCAGAGCAGAACTGAAGGAAATAGTGACACAAAAGAACCCTTCAAAAAATTAATGATTCCAGGAGCTGGTTTTTTGAAAGGATCAACAAAATTGATAAACCGCTAGCAAGACTAATAAAGAAAAAAAGAGAGAAGAATCAAATAGACACAATAAAAAATGATAAAGGGGATATCACCACCGATCCCACAGAAATACAAACTACCATCAGAGAATACTACAAACACCTCTACGCAAATAAACTAGAAAATCTAGAAGAAATGGATAAATTCCTCAATACATACACTCTCCCAAGACTAAACCAGGAAGAAGTTGAATCTCTGAATAGACCAATAACAGGCTCTGAAATTGTGGCAATAATCAATAGATTACCAACCAAAAAAGAGTCCAGGACCAGATGGATTCACAGCCGAATTCTACCAGAGGTACAAGGAGGAGCTGGTACCATTCCTTCTGAAACTATTCCAATCAATAGAAAAAGAGGGAATCCTCCCTAACTCATTTGATGAGGCCAGCATCATCCTGATACCAAAGCCAGGCAGAGACACAACCAAAAAAGAGAATTTTAGACCAATATCCTTGATGAACATTGATGTAAAAATCCTCAATAAAATACTGGCAAAACGAATCCAGCAGCACATCAAAAAGCTTATCCACCATGATCAAGTGGGCTTCATCCCTGGGATGCAAGGCTGGTTCAATATACACAAATCAATAAATGTAATCCAGCATATAAACAAAAACAAAGACAAAAACCACATGATTATCTCAATAGATGCAGAAAAGGCCTTTGACAAAATTCAACAACTCTTCATGCTAAAAGCTCTCAATAAGTTAGGTATTGATGGGATGTATTTCAAAATAATAAGAGCTATCTATGACAAACCCACAGCCAATATCATACTGAATGGGCAAAAACTGGAAGCATTCCCTTTGAAAACTGGCACAAGACAGGGATGCCTTCTCTCACCACTCCTATTCAACATAGTGTTGGAAGTTCTGACCAGGGCAATTAGGCAGGAGAAGGAAATAAAGGGTATTCAATTAGGAAAAGAGGAAGTCAAATTGTCCCTGTTTGTAGACGACATGATTGTATATCTAGAAAACCCCAATGTCTCAGCCCAAAATCTCTTAAGCTGATAAGCAACTTCAGCAAAGTCTCAGGATACAAAATCAATGTACAAAAATCACAAGCATTCTTATACAGCAACAACAGACAAACAGAGAGCCAAATCATGAGTAAACTCCCATTCACAATTGCTTCAAAGATAATAAAATACCTAGGAATCCAACTTAACAAGGGATGTGAAGGACCTCTTCAAGGAGAACTACAAACCACTGCTCAAGGAAATAAAAGAGGATACAAACAAATGGAAGAATATTCCATGCTCCTGGGTAGGAAGAATCAATATCGTGAAAATGGCCATACTGCCCAAGGTAATTTACAGATTCAATGCCATCCCCATCAAGCTACCAATGACTTTCTTCACAGAATTGAAAAAAACTATTTTAAAGTTTGTATGGAACCATAAAAGAGCCCGCATCACCAAGTCAATCCTAAGCCAAAAGAACAAAGCTGGAGGCATCACACTACCTGACTTCAAACTATACTACAAGGCTGCGGTAACCAAAACAGCATGGTACTGGTACCAAAACAGAGACATAGATCAGTGGAACAGAACAGAGCCCTCAGAAATAATGCTGCATATCTACAAGTATCTGATCTTTGACAAACCTGAGAAAAACAAGCAATGGGGAAAGGATTCCCTATTTAATAAATGGTGCTGGGAAAACTGGCTAGCCATATGTAGAAAGCTGAAACTGGATCCCTTCCTTACACCTTATAGAAAAATCAATTCAAGATGGATTAAAGACTTAAACGTTAGACCTAAAACCATAAAAACCCTAGGAGAAAACCTAGGCTTTACCATTCAGGACATAGGCATGGGCAAGGACTTCATGTCCAAAACACCAAAAGCAATGGCAACCAAAGCCGAAATTGACAAATGGGATCTAATTAAACTAAAGAGCTTCTGCACAGCAAAAGAAACTACCATCAGAGTGAACAGGCAACCTACAAAATGGGAGAAAATTTTCCCAACCTACTCATCTGACAAAGGGCTAATATCCAGAATCTACAATGAACTCAAACAAATTTACAAGAAAAAAACAAACAACCCCATCAAAAAGTGGACGAAGGACATGAACAGACACTTCTCAAAAGAAGACATTTATGCAGCCAAAAAACACATGAAAAAATGCTCATCATCACTGGCCATCAGAGAAATGCAAATCAAAACCACAATGAGATACTATCTCACACCAGTTAGAATGGCAATCATTAAAAAGTCAGGAAACAACAGGTGCTGGAGAGGATGTGGAGAAATAGGAACACTTTTACACTGTTGGTGGGACTGTAAATTAGTTCAACCATTGTGGAAGTCAGTGTGGTGATTCCTCAGGGATCTAGAACTAGAAATACCATTTGACCCAGCCATCCCATTACTGGGTATATACCCAAAGGACTTTAAATCATGCTTCTATAAAGACACATGCACACATATGTTTATTGTGGCACTATTCACAATAGCAAAGACTTGGAACCAACCCAAATGTCCAACAATGATAGACTGGATTAAGAAAATGTGGCACATATACACCATGGAATACTATGCAGCCATAAAAGATGATGAGTTCATGTCCTTTGTAGGGACATGGATGAAATTGGAAATCATCATTTTCAGTAAACTATCGCAAGAACAAAAAACCAAACACCGCATATTCTGACTCATAGGTGGGAATTGAACAATGAGATCACATGGACACAGGAAGGGGAACATCACACTCTGGGGACTGTTGTGGGGTGGGGGGAGGGGGGAGGGATAGCATTGGGAGATATACCTAATGCTAGATGACGAGTTAGTGGGTGCAGCGCACCAACATGGCACATGTATACATATGTAACTAACCTGCACATTGTGCACATGTACCCTAAAACTTAAAGTGTAATATAAAAAAAAAGAAAAAACTAGAGTATAAATGAAGTGTCAAAGATGTTAAGAAACAGGATCTTTTAAAAAATTATTTTTAATTATTATGGGTACATAATAAGTGTATATATCCATGGGGTACATGTGAAATTTTGATACATACAATATATAATAATCTTATTGGGGCAATTGGGGTGTCCATCACCTCAGGCATTTATCATGTCTTGTATTAGAAACAGTCCAATTCTCCTCTTTTAGATATTTGAAAATATACAATAAATTATTGTTGAGTATAAAAAAAAAGTCCACACCTAGTCATATTATGTTCAAATCACAGAAAACTTAAGACAACCAGAAAACATGAAAGAAGCTACAGAAGAGAAGAAATTTACCTAAGGAGGGACAAGGATAAGAATTACATCAGAAATCTCATTGGCAACCATGCAAGAAAGAAGAAGGTAGCGTGAAATATTTAAAGTGTTTAAAGGATAAAACTCGAATTCTGGATACAGTGAAATTATCCTTCAAAAGCAAAGAAGAAATGCTTTCTCAGACAAAGGCTGAATCTGTCACCAGTAGACCTGCCTTGAAATAAATGTTAAAAGAAATTTTTCGGACAGAAATGAAATGACATAGGTCAAAAACTGAAATCTACATAAAGAAAAGAAGAGCTTTCAAGAAGGAATAAATGAGCATAAAATAAACCCTTTAATGTTCCTTAACCTTAAAAAAAAAAAAAGAAAATTCTTTTCTTTAAGAGTGGCCCCCTCTCTTTTCTGTCTTGTAGGGTTTCTGCAGAGAGATCCACTGTTAGTCTGATGTGCTTCCCTTTGTGAGTAACCTGAGCTTTCTCTCTGGCTGTCCTTAACATTTTTTCCTCCATTTCGACCTTGGTGAATCTGATTATTATGTGTCTTGGGGTTGCTCTTCTCGAGGAGTATCTTTGTGGTGTTCTCTGTATTTCCTGAATTTGAATGTTGGCCTGTCTTGCTGGGTTGGGGATGTTCTTCTGGATAATATCCTGAAGAGTGTTTTCCAACTTGGTTCCATTCTCCCATCACTTTGAGGTACACCAATCAAACGTAAGTTTGGTCTTTTCACATAGTCCCATATTTCTTGGAGGCTTTGTTCATTCCCTTTCATTCTTTTTTCTCTAATCTTGTCTTCACCCTTTCTTTCATTAAATTGATCTTCAATCTCTGATATCCTTTCTTCTGCTTGATCGATTTGGCTATTGATACTTGTGTATGCTTCATGAAGTTCTTGTGCTGGGTTTTTCAGCTCCATCAGGTCGTTTATATTCTTCTCTAAACTGGTTATTCTAGTTAGCAATTCCTCTAACCTTTTTTCAGTGTTCTTAGCTTCTCTGCATTGGGTTAGAACATGCTCCTTTAGCTCGGAGCCATTTGTTGTTACCCACATTCTGAAGTCTACTTCTGTCAATTTGTCAAATTCATTCTCCATCCAGTTTGGTCCCTTGCTGGTGAGGATTTGTGATCCTTTGGAGAAGAAGCATTCTGATTTTTGTAATTTTAAGCCTTTTTGCACTGGTTCCTCCGCATCTTCATGGATTTATCTACCTTTGGTCTTTGATGTTGGTGACCCTTGGATGGGGTTTCTGACTGGACATCCTTTTTTTTTGATGTTGATGCTACTCCTTTCTGTTTGTTAGTTTTCCTTCTAACAGTCAGGCCCCTCTGCTGCAGGTCTGATGGAGTTTGCTGGATGTCCACTCCAGACCCTCTTTGCCTGGGTATCACCAGCAGAGGCTGTAGAACAGCAAAGATTGCTGCCTGTTCCTTCCTCTGGAAGCTTTGTCCCAGAGGGGCACCCACCAGATGCAAGCTGGATCTCTCCTGTATGAGGTGTCTGTCGACCCCTGCTGGGAAGTATCTCCCAGTCAGGAGGCACGGGGGTGAGGGACCCATTTGAGGAAGCATTGTGTCCCTTAGCAGAGCTCAAGCACTGCGCTGGGAGATCCACTGCTCTCTTCAGAGCCAGCAGGCAGGAATGTTTAAGTCTGCTGAAGCAGCGCCTACAGGCACCCCTTCCCCCAGGTGCTCTGTCCCAGGGAGATGGGAATTTTATCTATAAGCCCCTGACTGGGGCTGCTGCCTTTCTTTCAGAAGTGCCCTGCCCAGAAAGGAGGAATCTAGGAAGGCAGTCTGGCTACAGTGGCTTTGTGGAGCTGAGCCCAGTTTGAACTTCCTGGTAGCTTTGTTTACACTGTGAGGAGAAAACCGCCTACTGAAGCCTCAGTAATAGCAGACACCCCTCCCCTCACCAAGCTCAAGTGTCCCAGGTCCACTTCAGACTGCTGTGCTGGCAACAAGAAATTTAAACCAGTGGATCTTAGCTTGCTGGGCTCCACAGGGATGGGATCCGCTGAGCTAGACCACTTGGCTCCTTGGTTTCAGCCCCCTTTCCACAGTTGTGAATGGTTCTGTCTCACTGGCCTTCCAGGTGCCACTGTGGTATGAAAAAAAAAAAAAATCCTGCAGCTAGCTCAGTGTCTGCCCAAACAGCCACCCAGTTGTGTGCTTAACACCCAGGATCCTGGTGGTGTAGGAACCCAAGGGAATCTCCTGGTCTGCAGGTTGCAAAGACTGTGGGAAATGTGTAGTATCTGGGCCGGAATGCACCTTTCCTCACAGCACAGTCCCTCATGGCTTCCCTTGGCTAGAGGAGGGAGTTCCCCAACCCCTTGAACTTCCCGGGTGAGGTGATGCCCAACCCTGCTTCAGCTCGCACTCCGTGGTCTGTACCCACTGTCTAACCAGTCCCAATGAGATGAGCTGGGTGTCTCCGTTAGAAATGCAGAAATCACCTGCCTTCTGCATTGGTCTCGCTGGGAGCTGCAGACCGGAGCTGTTCCTATTCGGCCATCTTGCCAGCCAGCCACTGTAATTCACTTATTTTCAAATGTTACCATTAGAATTGTATACCATATTACAAGTTTCAAACACTATCCTGCCAGGGCACAAAAGAGTTCCTAGTTGCCTAAAAGAATTAGCTATTGTTTCATCTGTGTGTGGCTTCGTCTCAGAGGGTGATTGAAACATGACAAGAAATGATTTTTTTTTTCTCAAGAGAAATGGAGGCTTTGGACATTAGTGTCATAGCAATGTCATGTAGAACATACATAGAGAATTCTATGAAGAAATCAGCTAAGCCATTACTATCGACCAAAATTTTCAACTTTCAACAGTGAGATGAATATACTATCTATATATCTAATAATCCAAAGCTTCATTTATGAACATATTACTTCTCAAAATAAAAATTTGGAGCAGTTTGTGATTTAATGATGGAAATTTTTTATAAGAACTATAATGGCAGTTAAATTATAAAACTGAAGTTACTAATATGAATCAGTGAGCCTTTCATGAACTTTTATTTTAACCAGCTAAAATACTAAAATACTTTTATTTTAATCAGCTAAAGCATTCAACTTATAGTGAGGAGAGTTTTGTTTTCAACACAGTTATGAAAGAATTCAGGCTCACTTACTTGTAAATAAAAATCTTAAAGAAGAAATCATTGTTTAAAATGTTACCTCATTGAGTTTTTCAGTAAATGGAACAAGAATTAACATTTAGGGTAATAATAGTTTATGTCTGTTTTTAATTATCTGACAGAATACTTAGGGAATGGACAGAGGCAGTGAAGAAAAATAGTTCATTATATTATAATGTATCATTAGTTTTGAATGTGCATACACCTAATACTAACTATATGTATAGTACACAATTGGTCATTTTATTTTTAAAATATTACCTCATATCAATAATCCTAATTTAAATGGTTAAGAACATGGAAATAATTTCCATGAAGTATGCATTTCTGAGTAATGGTTGTATATAACCAAAATGAAAGCTAATTAATTCATTTGGTGAAAGTTATAGTGAGATAAAGCACAGACTGTAGACATATACAACATTAATTAGGACAATGTTATTCTATATCTACAGGTGGAATTTCCACCCAACCTGGAGGCTCATCAGCATTTACCTTTTATTCAAAGGGGAAATTGGTGAGAGAGTAGAGGCAGATAATCACAGCATCCCACTCTACCAGAAAAGCAAGCCACAGCTCCCATCCTGCTGGTGATGTGACAACACTGGTCTTTCTACACAGCAGCACACTAGTACCAAAAAGGAAGCTTTGCTTTTTCTGTGTGATGAGCTGTAAACCTTCATATTAGAAAAACTCAGAAAAGAATTTTGCTTAGACTCTAATCAAATACAAAAATTGTGGCTGATGGAAACTACACATAGATAAATTAGTCCAATGTTCTTCTACTTGTGAAATTTAAAGAACTTCATCTTAAGAAATAAAGGTAATTGGGAAAATTGAAAAAGAAGTGTTTCCAGTTTTGATAGAGTGAATGGGGCATTCAAAATATATTTCTAAATGAATGATAAAAATAAAATACTTGCAATATTATCAGAATTTATTTCCACAATAAGTATGTTCAGGAATGTTAAGTGGGGAAGCCTGGGCAGCCATTGTGCTGTAACTGGCTCTGTTTATTTTTTGCTCTTCAAAAGAGAAAGAAAGGAACCTTAGCACAATAGCAGAATTTCCTGATGGTGGCTATTACAATTTTACCACTGAGGAAAGGACATCTATGGGTCTTTGAAAAGCTAGGAAACATCTTGAATATCAGAAATTATAAATGAATACTACTTGGTGTAGATTAAACTAAAGACATGGGATTATATGGTCTCAAAGCCACAGACGTAGTTGGGTCCTAAGAACCTTGTCATATATATCTATATTTTTTATTTTTTATTTATTTATTTTATTTATTTATTTGTTTTTTTCTTGTAAATTTGTTTGAGTTCATTGTAGATTCTGGATATTAGCCCTTTGTCAGATGAGGAGGTTGCGAAAATTTTCTCCCATTTTGTAGGTTGCCTGTTCACTCTGATGGTAGTTTCTTTTGCTGTGTATATGGAACCAAAAAAGAGCCTGCATCACCAAGTCAATCCTAAGCCAAAAGAACAAAGCTGGAGGCATCCCGGTACCTGACTTCAAACTATACTACAAAGCTATAGTAACCAAAACAGCATGGTACTGGTACCAAAACAGAGATATAGACCAATGGAACAGAACAGAGCCCTCAGAAATAACGCCGCATATCTACAACTATCTGATCTTTGATGAACCTGAGAAAAACAAGCAATGGGAAAAGGATTCCCTATTTAATAAATGGTGCTGGGAAAACTGGCTAGCCATATGTAGAAAGCTGAAACTGGATCCTTTCCTTACACCTTATACAAAAATTAATTCAAGATGGATTAAAGACTTAAATATTAGACCTAAAACCATAAAAACCCTAGAAGAAAACCTAGACATTGCCATTCAGGACATAGGCATGGGCAAGGACTTCATGTCTAAAACACCAAAAGCAATGGCAACAAAAGCCAAAATTGACAAACGAGATCTAATTAAACTAAAGAGCTTCTGCACAGCAAAAGAAACTACCATCAGAGTGAACAGGCAACCTACAAAATGGGAGAAAATTTTCGTGACCCACTCATCTATATTTTTTAATGAATTTAACCAGCAAGAAAGACTATGGAGCCACCTAAATTTTTCAAAAATCTGCAAAATGAAGGTGATATAAATATGTCACTTAGACAATATTTCATTTTTGATATAAAATTTTATTTTTTATCAGTTTGATAATATGCATGGGACTAAAAAATGTAGTTGTCTTAAAATATTTTAGGGTTGCTTAGGAAATCACTTTAAAAATAAAAAGTGTCATAATAAAAGTTGTCTGCTTATGTTGCACATTTCAGAACTACCTTTGATTTCTTTAGCTAAACAATATTGCACATAAATAGGTTAGGAATTATAGACTTTCAGATGTGCTACCTGTCTCCCTTCAAAACACTCATTTAGGTAATGTATTAATTAGTTTTAGAATCACCTGTCTTCTCCACTTCAGCAAAAACCCCACCAGGGCAGAGATCACTCTCCCTCTTGTTTGCTTTGAATTTTTATGACTTAGCACAGTGATTGGCACATAAATATTAATAAAACCAATGAATGAGGAAAGCAATGAATAAGTAAACAAATGGGCCCAGACTAAAAAGTAAGTTATATGTATTAGTGAGAGTCAATAATAAATTAATGAAATAATCTTTTATTTGAAACTGAAGCAAATTAAGGGAAATTTATGAACCTTAAATCTTTTTGTGAAGATCTAGTACCAATAAGATAAAAAAAATGCTCATCCTTTTTTCCATTGAAATGTTATGTTCAAATGAGCTTTGTTTCTGTACTTTATACATCAATTAAGCTGAATTCATAGGTGCTAAGCATTTTAACATATTGTATTGCATGTAATATTCCCTAATGCCCCAAACTTCAAGATTATATAATGGCTTACTCTCTCCCTGTCCCTACCCACCAGATAGTGTCATCCACATACATTCTCATCTAGTTTTGTTCTGTGATGAAAAACCACATGCGTATCCTATTCCTATGTGAATTAACCTGGCATGCAGGTAACTGAAGTGCATGTGATCTGGTCTCTGCTGACATATCACAATGGGCCCCCCTCCTTGCATGGAGGTAACGTTTGTTATAAGACAAAATGTTTTTAAATAGTACACATTTCAGATTTCAGATTTTATATGTATTTTGTGTTTTTCCTCCCTCTACCCCTTTCCAAAGTTATGAATGAAATTCTAGGACCATTTATAAACAAAGCACAGTTTAGTCCGATTAAACCAATGGACCCTGAAGTGTCCAAGTCAGAGTTTATTTGCGGAATTTAATTCATTCCCACAGAGATAGGCAACCCAGGCCCGTGAGGAAACGAGGGTAACTAGGCAACAAAGTGCCTTAGTCAGGCGTGTGTTTGCTTTTTGGTAAGAGGACAACATTGACTTCAGTGTCAGGGCATAAAGGAGACTCAGGACTTATTTTTTTCCCCGTAATTCTGTGACTTTGTGAATTCCCTAATATTCTTTTAACAAGAGTTTGGAGACATGAGTTTATGTGCCTTCTTGGATATATTCATGGGATTTTGCAGAGAAAGTTGAATAAATTATTAGGTTAATGGCCTGTGTAAATTCACCAACACCTTTTCACTATCTCATCAATCATCCTGTTTGAGTTATTGTGATTCACTCTGCTGATGAGCTCACACCCTTTTTTCCTGATACAGGAATTATTGTACACCAGGGGACTGGATTTTAAACAAAACGTCTTCCTTAGAATAACTTGAACAATGGATTGGTGGGTCCTTACACTATTATGTGCTGTGTAGCTGTACGAGTGTGTCTGCATGAGCTTTAGGACATTATTTGAGATATTTTAAGCTATGTGTACCTCATGAACTTGTAGCTGATTTTCCATAGTTCTCTTAAATTATTTTCTCAGAAAACCAACAGTAAAATCTATCAGGTTCACATGAATACACTCATTTGTGTCATATCAGCCTAAAATGAATATGATCTTCCAGGTAATGATGAAGGATGATAACTATATTTCCAGCCAAACTTTATTTTGAAACATCACTCAGGGTTTCACATGTTTAGTGGCTGTCAAATTCTATATGTCTAAGCAAACTGTGAAGAGCATAATTAACTTATTTGGTTGCTGTGTATCTTTTAAAATCACAGTTTGAATCTGCTGGGAATGTTATAGTGGCACTAGTAGCAAAGGAATGGCAAGGATGTTAAGACTTTCTCATGCTAAGACCCCAGCTTGGTATTGAGTTTTTAGGAGGGGCCCGCATGACATCTCTAATTGCTTTGGCAATCCAATTGTTGAGACAAGTAAGTGAGCCCATCGGGTGCCTCCCAAGGAATTAACTTGGTCATTTGATATAATGTTGCACTCTCCCTATTTGGGAGGAGGGGTGGCCACCCTCACCTCTGCCATTGAAGATTAACCCACTACAAATTTTCAAAAATCTAATATCTAATTTATTACACAGACTATCATATGGGTTTCATAATCCTTAAGTATCTCTAAATTTTATTATTATTTTAGATTTTTAAATAAGACTCAGCCTAACTTGATAGAAGGAAAAGGGGGTCTAGAAGCACACAGAATTTGGCTCTTGGTTCTCAGAGTGACTCGCCATGTGAACATGGGCAAGTTATTTAACTTCATTGAGCCTTTTGAATTTTCATCTGTAAAACAGAGACAAAAATGCCTTCCTCAGAGGGTGAAAATAAGGATTAAGTACAATAATGAATGCAAAATACCTGGCAGAGGACCTACCTTGATGTGCTATTCTCAACATTGATATTTAATCAGTATACACAAGTATGCACTTTTTTTTTTTTTGAGATGGAGTCTCGCTCTGTTGCCCAGGCTGGAGTGCAGTGGCGCCATCTCAACTCACTGCCACCTCCACCTCCTGGGTTCAAGCAATTCTCCTGCCTCAGCCTCCCGAGTAACTGGGACTATAGGCATACGTCACCATGCCCGGCTAATTTTTGTATTTTTAGTAGAGACGGGGTTTCGCCATGTTGGCCAGGCTGGTCTTGAACTCCTGACTTCAGGTGATCCTCCCGCCTCAGCCTCCCAAAGTGCTGGGATTACAGGCGTGAGCCACCGCACCCTGCTGCGTGCACATTTTGCCTGGATGATCTTCCAGGCTACCATGTGGATCTCTCTCATACAGCAGAGGGAGAGTTGTACAGCAATGAGGGCTTCAGAACTGTGTCTGACCCATGCTGATTGCTCAGTGCCCCTGAGCACAAGTTTTTAAACATTTTGAATCTCACCCATAATATTTCTCATCTTGCAGAGAGAGAGAGCATTGTGGCTATATAATGCAGGTAAAGTACCTAGTGTAACGAATAACATGCGGAAATGATAAATATCATAAGTTGTGTTACTGCCTGTGGTAGTCTGAATAATGGTCCTCAAAAGATGTCCAAGTCGTAATTTCCAGAACCTGTGAATATGTAACCTTATATGTCAAAAGGAACTTTGCAGATGTGGTTAATTTAAGGATCTTGAGATGGGGGGGATTTTCCTTGATGATCCAGGCAGGCCCTAAATGTAATCATAAAGGGGCCTTTTAAGAGAGAGGCAGGAAGGTCAAAGGCAGAAGAAGGCAATGTGACAACAGAAGTAGAAATTGGTGTGAAGCCGCAAGCCAAGGCATGCAATGCTGAAAGCCTCTAGAAGCTGGAAGAAGAAAGGGATGAATCCCCATTGGCATCTCCAGAAGCAATTAATCCCACCGACATCCTGATTTTAGCTTAGCTCTGTAAGACTAATTCAGGACTTCTGACTTATTTGTGGTGTTTTAAACCACTCAGTTTGTGTTAATTTGTTGTAAGGGCAATGGGAAATGAATGCACTTCCCATCCATAACCCTGTCTCTAGCTATGTTGAAGTCTTTACCATCCCCCAAATCTGACTTTTACTTGCATGCTTCTTGCCTTTACATATCTGCTTTTCCTTCCTGCTTCTTCCTATCTCCCATATCATTGCCTTTCTCACAACTTCTCTACTCAGCAAATTCCTACTTATCCTCTGAGAGGGAGGACCAAATCATCTCAGATATAGTTTGCTAGCTAAGAAAAGAGTCCTGAGACTGCTTTGAAATCTTGTGGTCCTTTATCCATAGTTCATGTAAATAACTCTGAGCTAGCAGTATATATTATTTTTATTTCATCCTGGAACTATGTCTTAGCAATATTTTTATTGGAGAAAAAACTGAGAGCAAACTCTCTGTTTCCCACATGCCTATTGCCAAATTTCTCTGTGTGCTTTACTTTCATTGCACTGATTCTAGAAATTGTATTGACAACTGTGTTCTAAGATGACCCTTTGTTTCATCCAGATGGTGTGAAAATGTTCCTCTTCAAAAACCCCACACTGCTTTTCAACATCCTAATGGGTAGAATCTCTAAATCCTTAGGGTGTCAACAAAAGCAAAGGGCATATTTACACTTCAGTTGGGTGAAATTAATTAGCATGGAAATTAATATTTACAATTAATGGAGATGACCTGACTTTAATAGTGAGATTGTGCTACTTTGTATCACTCACTCTTTTTTTGTTGTTGTTTTTGAAATTGTGGCAAAAAATGGATAAAATAAAATTCACCCTTTTAAAACATTTTTTGAATTCCTGGAGTGTAAAAGTGGTAGGATAACCAAAACATCCTCCTTCTTGCTGAACCATCAACAATTGTCTTTGAAAAGAGGTTTGAATATCTTTTCTTTGAAAATCCTCGTGCAAAACTTCACACCATGATCATTTATGAGGTAGTTATCAGACACTGGAGATGAATTACTGGGGATTTTTGTGTTCTGGTTCTCAGTATACAACCAAAGGTAGAATATTGACATTGAAAATAAATGCCACTCGTTTCTCAAGGAAAATTTGTAGTTTACCAAACAACAGCACAAATGAAAGCTGAGATACTTTACCAGTGATATTGTAGGTCTCAGTGAGTAAAAACTCAATTAAAAGTATATTGGGGCGGTGGGGGGCACTGTGTGTAGATAGACCTGCACATGATCTCTAATCACAAATGCTACTTTTAGAAGGGCCAGATTTTTGATACAGAGACATTTTATTTGGTGGCAGTAACCATGGCTTGTCCACAGAATGATGCCGTATTATTCTCCAGACCTAACTTCAAAGAAATAAAGAGTTTGCAAGAAGAACTGCAGTTCTTCAAAGTACGCAATATGGATTTCCAAGATGAATGTAGTTTCTCTCTCTGAGGAATTCTGAACAGTGGTAAAGTTTCACAAGTTTATGCATATCTTTTGCTCTACATCCTTCCCTAAAAGAACTTGTGGCAACAAAGGGAAAGAAATAACATTTTTTAATAACTATGTGGAAAGCTCTATAGTAAGTGCTTCACATGTTATCTCATTTAATTCTTACAACTACCTTATCTAGTAAATTATCTCCCATTTGACACTTTGAGGAAGCAGCTAAGAGATGTTTCATAACTTTCCTAGAAAAGGTAGGATTTCAATGCAGGTTTGTATTATTCCAAAGCTCACAATGTGCTTTACGCAACATCAAAGTAACATATTGCGGGAATGAGTACCTTTCCCATTTAAAACAAATGAGTCCTGGAAACTCTTACCCTGTTTAGTTATGGAATGGCTCAGAAAATAGAAAGTGTTGAGATCATCAAAGAGAGAAGTTAACAAAGAACATTGTAATCCAGAAATAAGAACGCAATAGAGAAGTAGAAATTGTATGGCTAATTTTACCAAACTAAATAGCCTGAATTATTCAGTGTGACTATACACGTTGATTAAATTAAATGAGCATACCATAGTCTAAAGAGGATGAGATTTATATTCTATCCAAGAAGTCATTAATTATGTTTGTACTATCTTCATCATGGTTATCATTTTTCTTAGACATAGCCTAATCTATAAGATTTTACTGTATTTCCCTGAATTACTAAATTCTTCTATTTTTGAAGTTTTACTAAGATTTTATTGTATTTCCCTGAATTACTAAATTCTTCTATTTCTGAAGTTTTACTAAGATTTTATTGTATTTCCCTGAATTACTAAATTCTTCTATTTTTGAAGTTTTACTAAATACTTCAGAAGCTTTACTGATTAAAAAGGTAATTTATAATATTTATCACTAACCAGTTGATAATAAAACGCTTCCTTATAGCTTCTTAAGATAATAGCTAGAAAACAAAGCTGATTTTAATTATTCTTGTAATTTGCTTCAACTTCACTGATAGTCTGTTGTATATTTTCTGCATATGTAATTACATCAGGTTTTGACTATTTTCTCTATGAGGTAAATAATTCCAATTACTTTAACCTGTCATTGTTTCTCTTTCTCTCTTGTTTCTTTCTCCCTCCCTCCCTCTCTCTTTCTCTTATTATAAGACATATTATTTGTTTAATTTTAATAGCTATTCCAGCAGTTAAATATTCTTATCATAATTTCTTGCAATCTTTAAATGTGGAATTCTAGTAAAAAGCTTTTGGTTTAGCAGTAGGTAAAAAGATAGATTGAAATTCATGTAAACATATCATTCCTCATCAGGCAGGGCTAGCTGACTGACATCTGCTTTGGTTTGGATTCAAATACAGATTTAAAGGGAGGCTATACATGGAAATTATCCCCGGGCTCCTCCCTGCTGCTGTTCCCAATTTCTGCAGCAGCCTGCATGCTTGTATTTAGGATTCACCAATTTTTTTGGCCCTTGTGTGTGCTTGGCTTTTGTTTTGATTTACTCAACAATGGCAGGATGTTCTGGGAACTGATGTGATGAAGTAAAGGAAAGCAAATAGCCTTTGTCATGTTTAATTTCCCTTAAAATCTATTTGCCAGTGAAAGGCCTTTAAAATTTTTCATTATAATTAAATATTTGTTAAAGCAAAAGGCCTCTTCTTGTATCTATAGACTAAATCAGGGTTTCTTTAATCATAGGTGGTTAATCCTCACTACTCCTTTACCCAAATATATTTCATAAGATGCTAAAGATGTCAAGGAAAATTCATATCTCTGACTAACAGAAAATATTCTTTCACAAATAAAATGTGAAGTGTTCTTAGTTGTTCACTACTCTTTTAGGTTCTACATTATTCTATATCTATTTTCAACAAAAGCATAAATTATGGGAACATTGTATTAAAATAACATGAAGGTCCATACCATGTCCCTGGATCAGAAGTCTCCAAATCATAAAAATTGCAGTGGTCCATCAATTGATCTGTAGATTTGATATAATTTAAGTCAAAATACTGACTTGTTTATTTTGGGGGAACTTGCCAATCTGGGTCTAAAACTTACATGGAAAAGCAAAAATTAATAGGCCACTGTAGATTTTCCTTACCAGGTAGTGTGAGTTTTTAAATTCATTTATTTATTTATTTTTGAACATTTAATTTAGGTTTGGGGTATACGTGCAATTTTGTTATAAAGGTAAACTCGTGTCACAAAAGCATTGAATTTTATGCCATGTTATCTATGGTTGAAATATAATAGGGAGCGAGTTTATTTTAAAATCATGTGTCTTTTTAAGATTTGATTTATGCTGACTTCAGAATGTGACGAGTTTTAGAAATCTGAGTGTAGGAATGAATGTTCTATTGGAAGTATCTAGTTTATTGCTTTCAGCTCTACTGATCATGGATATTAACCAACTCTTTAAGCAGTGTTTGGCTCATGGACATTGGGGTTAAGTCTGTGTAATTAGGGCTTTAGGATATTGGGATTAATTAAACCAGTTGCTACTTTAATCCAGCATTTTAGGCATCAATGGGTGATGATGGGAATGATTCTGTAACTTGCATTTATGGTCTAAGAGCTCACTGGTGTATATACCTGGGTTAATTGGGGATTTTAGATAGCCAGAATTGGAAAATAGAATGCACAGTATGAGAAATTCCCCCATCTCTGAGGATGGGGGATGCTGGGGCCCCCAAACCATCAAGTAGCACATCCACAACTCACTCCATTTACCACATCATCACCATCACCACCACCAACAAGCACTTGACCTCCATCCTAACTTCAACAGTCACCTTCAGTTTGCCTAACTGATGCTATAGAAGAACAACAGAGACTCAGAAGGGTAAGAGGGTGGTGGTGGTGGGTGGTAGATGATGAAAGATTACTTACTGGTGTGAACCTTGAAGATTTGAGACAAGTCTTAGTTAATTTGGAAAGTTTATTTTGCCAAGATGGCGTTGAGGATGTGCACCCCTAACAGCCTCAGGAAGTCCTGACAGTATATACCCAAGGTGGTTAGGGCACAGCTTAGTTTTATACATTTTAGGGAGACATAAGACATCAATCAATGTATGTAAGAAGTGCACTGATTCAGTCTGGAAAGGCGGGACAACTTGAAGCAAAGGCAGGAAGACTGGAAGCGGGAACTTCCAGGTCACAGATAAGTGAGATGAATGGTTGCATTATTTTGAGTTTCTGATTAGCCTTTTTAAAGGAGGCAATCAGATATGCATCTATCTCAGTGAGCAGAGGGGTGACTTTGAATAGAATGTGAGGCAGGTTGGCCCTAAACAGTTCCCAGCTTGACTTTTCCCTTTAGCTTAGTGATTTGGGGGCCCCAAGATTTATTTTCCTTTCACACTGGGTATAAGGTACATGATTTGAGTGTTGGATACCCTAAAAGCCCTGACTTTACTGCTATGCAATCTATGCATGAAACAAAATTATACTTGTACCCCATAAATTTATACTAGTAAAAATAAATAAATAACAAAAACAAAACAAAAATAACAATGGTCCTAGCCATAAAGCAATTTTTAATTTAGTGGGGAGGACAGATATGTATCTAACCAGTTACACTGGAAAGTGGAGTGAGCTCAATATGCTAAAATAGAATTATTGGGCATCATAAATGTTTAAGAGGAGGGAAAGGGTAATCTGACTGGAGGGCTTGAGGAAGATTAGAGAAGTTGTCATTGACTTGGCCTTGAGGCAAAACAGGGGTTTATTTATTCAGCAAATCAATATGTATTGAGTGCCTAGAATTTAGGAATTATTGGAAGGGCATACTGGGAAGAGATTATATTGAGATCAAAGATCAAAAGAGAAAAAAATGCAAGGAAGTTTTTAGAATGTTGAGTCACAGAAGGGTCTTAAAGCAAAGAACTATAGGAGGAAAGAGGCAGTTGAGGAATGTAAACTAGGCATATGGATCAGGGGCATTTCATGGATTTTACTCATTTTTATACAAGTAATTAGGATACTTCCTTCAGTCAGTGGCAACCATGAAAGGTTTTGAGTTGAGTGAAATGAACAGAGCATGATTTATTGGTGGATATGTTGGAGGGAAGGAAAAATTATACTGAGGAAGACCAATTAGAAAAATTTAACAATAGTTTAGGCAAACAATGAGGGCAGTCAGACCCAGGATAGTGGCTGTAGAAACAAAGGAACAGATGTGAAGAATTTTATACAGATGCGTGTTGAGATTGCACAGTGGTGAAGGCAGGGCTTTTGGGGCACCCATTACTCAAATAATGTACATTGTATCCAGCGTGAAAGGAAAATAAATCTTGGGGCCCCCAAAACATGAAGCTAAAGGAAAAAGTCAAGTTGAGAGACAGAAAAGATAGAAGAAAAAGGCAAAGTGAGCTCAAAGGTTATCAGCCTGACAGTGATAAGTGATTAACAGAGGAAGAGTGTCTGGGTCCATGAAATAGTGATGTATTTGGGCAAATAGAGTCTATGTTGTCTGGAGTGTAAGCTAAAAGAATCATTTAGCAAATGGAGAAGTGAAATAAGAGAGAAGTATTTCAGGGTCCTCTGTTTGGAGGTGAATGACAGTTGAGGCCATAAGAGGACATCATCGTATCAGACATAGAATATAGAACAGAGATTCTCAGAATTTTCCAACTCATTCACAATACCCACAACAGCAGAGGACACGAAAGTTTTAACTTAAGTTATTTGATGGCACAGTTCAAAATGCAACATTTCTTTAGTATCATGTGTTTTGTTTTAAAAATATGGATAGATTCTTTATTCCACTGCATGATGTAGTCACACATTTCTTCCTGATTCCATCACTAATGGACAAGGTTTTGCCATATTGAGATTCATTTATTTAATCAACAAATCTTTATTGAGTGTCCAGCATGCATCAGACACCATTCCAGGCCCTGGGGATATGTCTGTGACTGAAACTGGCAAAGCCTGTGATGATGCTTACAGTGTTGTGAGAGGGAGACAGACAAGAGACCAGTAATGGATGAGATATTTCAGAAAACAAGTACTATGATGGAAGTAAAACATAGTGATGAGATGATGAGTGGTGGGGGGCAACAGCAAAGACATGGAGTCAATCTAGGTGCCTATTGGCACCTAGGTACATATACACCATGTGGTAAATATATACCATGGAATATTATGCAATCATAAAAAAGAACAAAGTCATGTCCTTTCAGCAACATGGATGTAGCTGGTGGCCATTATCCTAAGTGAATTAAAGCAGGAACAGAAAACCAAATACCTCATGTTCTCACTTATAATGGGAGCTAAACCCTGGTTATACACAGACATAAAGATGGAAACAATAGACACTAGAGACTCCAAAAGGGAAGAGGGAGGGAGTTGTGCAAGGGTTGAGAAACTATCTATTGCATACAATGTTCACTATTTAGGTGACAGGTTCAATAGAAGAGCAAACCTCAACATCATGCAACATATCCATGTAACAAACCTACACATGTGCCTCCTGAATCTAAAATTAAAAAGAAAAAAAGAGAGAGGAAAAAAATGGTTGGGGAATGAAAGGGTATGATTAAACTTCTCTGAAGAGGTAACCTTTGAACTGAGCCCTGAATAACAATGAGGATACAGTTATACTTTGGGACAAGTCACCTGGACAGAAAAAATTTGCATGTGTAAAGGCTTTCATGTGTGAGAAGCTCATTAGTATGGAGAAAAAAGAAGTCTACAGATACATGAAGCAGAATGAAATTGAAGAGTGAGCGGGGTTCTGGGATACCATGCTGAGAAGTAGATTTTATTTTAAATGCCACAGCAAATCATTGAGGGTTTTCAGCAAGAAGATTAAACGATCTGATTTAAGTTTGTAAATGATTCCTCTGCCTAGAGTGTGGAAAATGTGTTGCATGGGGCTAGAAGTGAAAACTGGGAAAACAGCTGAGGGGATGGCTAATGGACTTATCATGGTGTTGAAAGTGATGAGCAAAAGATAACCCCTAAATATTATTCATCGAGTTTATCATTTTCCTGTATAATTGGACTGAGTTAAAGACAGCTAATCACATACATTCGGTTCAGTATCACTACACTTTTTCTTGTCTTGATGTTTCCTCATTCTCAGGACTCAAATTAATTAAGTACATGTGAGCACTTTAAAGATTTTATGATCTGTGCATGAGGAATGATGTGTGAAGAGAAGGCCAGAATCATAAATGGAAGGATGATACCATGTTGTCAGGCTGCTCTTGCCAAAAATGTGAATGTGTCTATCTTACTGCTGAGTCATTGGTGCACTTGTCTACTTGTCTGAGTGGACTAAAAGAGTCTCTAGTCCACTGTTTTTGTTGCTGTTGTTGTTGTTTTGTTTTAAATATTCCCATGGAAATATTTAGCAAGGACATTTTCAGTGAAGAAATATGAATAGTGATCTTTGTTTTGTGACTAATCCTGTAATTTTTGCACATGTAAATGAACTGAGCCTGAAATTATTCACATTCTGATATATCTCTATTCAACTCTCAAACTATCATTTCATGTTATAATTTTGCTACCATTTATAAAAACCATCACCACATTACCTTTTTAATAGTTGAATGAGAGTGTTCTGACTTTGAGGGAAAAATCTGCTGACTGGACAATCCCATGTGACCCACAATTTGTTGTAAGTATAAAAAATAAATTGACTCATAATATTTAGGATTTGTTTGTTTGTTTGTTTTTGAGACAGGGTCTCACTGTATTGCCCAGGCTGGAGTGTAGTGGTGCAATCTTGTCTCACTGGGTTCAACTGATTGAATGCAGTGAGACTCCACCTCCTGGGTTTAAGTGATTAATATTTAGGGTTTTTTTTAAATCATGATGTCTTTGTTACTCACATGGAAATAAACTAATTTATGGTTGAATTAGAAAATTCTAACCATGAGTACTATTTATATTTTTCAGGAAGAATACATCTAGTAGTGGTACAAGCTTTCTAAGTCTCTTCTCATTATATTAGAATTTTACCTAAAATAATAAATATTAAAAATACGGTATATTATAAAATTTTCTAGCTTTACTAAATCATTTTACATGCTGAGAAAAATCAAGAAAAAAAGTTGTTTTGAGTGGTCTCTTGGTAAATGCAAAACACTTTAAAGTTAAGACTATGTCTGCTTTACTTGGAGTTGAATCCCCAGGATCTAGCATAGTGGTTGGTATTCAAGAAGCTCAAAACTTTGGGATGAATAAATAAAATCATTGGTTGCTGGAGTAGTCGGGGGCATAATGTCTTTGATTCAAACTATTGCTTCCAAAGGTTTGCTTAACATAGATGTGAGTCTAACATTTTTCTTCTAGTTAACATCATACTAACTAAAATGCTCACATCTTACTGCAAATGTTTTCGTAAGTTCTACTTTCAAGTTATTTGGCAATATCTTGACAGACTATAAGTGAGGCCAACTAATAAAGTAGTTACATCATTTACATCTGTATCTTCAGTCTAATAATTGGTATAAATCCAATTTATCTTCATATTCTTGATTATTCAACAATGCTTTGTTCTGTAAAAATACACCTCAAAAATACATCTCAAGTGCCTCTTTTTGAATCAGAACAAATCTAATCTAACTTGCCCACACAGGGCTCCACCAAACTATCCCTTGCCAGGAGTTCTACCTTCCTTGCTGCTTCTGAAACAAACCTTGATGATACTTCAAGCAGTTTTTTTTTTCTCTGCTTGTTTGTGCGTTTGAAGCATTGCTCATAACCAAGATTTTGCTCTCTTGCCTTTTAACTTCAAACTGTTTTTCCAAATTGATTTATATGTTATATATTCAATGGATGTTTCCGTGGAACAATTTTTCAGAGTTTTCCACTGAACAGCTAAATAAGGCTCATTTTGTATCTCCACAGTGATTTAAAAACCTCTGTTTTAAATGAACATCAAAATATGACTTACAAATTTGTGGCCAACTGCAGTGCTCATTTGGAGTTCCCTAATTGTGCTTGGGGACTGTTACATGATGCTTTAAATCACCAAATGCCCTGTGATGTACCCTTATGCTTCAAGGTTGTTCTGAATTCATCTCAGTATCTTTTCCATTTTTACCACTTACAAGCTTTTGCTCCAAACATAACTGCTTGTGACCACCTCTGGAAATTTCTAATTGAAACTATAATTTTAAATAAATACATCTTTGAAACAATAAATAGAGAGTGACAGTTCTCTAAAGTTAGAATCTCTAGACTTGTTGCTATTTTCAGACTAGCTTCAACAAGAAATGCAACTAAGCATAGTTTCATATCTGTACACAGAACTTTTGTTTAAGTACATTTGTGGTACTTGAACCACATGTGGTTGAACCAATGGTTATGTGTGTGCATGTTCAATCAAAAATAAAATAAACAATTATGGTTTGTAAGAAGACACACTGTTTTATAAATTCTCTCTCTCTTTCTCTCTCCTTCTCACTTATAGTTGAATTAGAAAATTCTAACCATGAATACTATTTATTTTTTAAGGAAAAATCCATCTAGGTAGTAGTATAAGTTTTCTTAGTCTTTTCTCATTATATTACAGTTTTAGCTCAAATAGTGAATATTAAAAATATTGTATTTTGTAAAATTTTTTAGTTTTACTAAGACATTGTACATGTTGAGGAAAATCAAGAGCAAAATTCTTTGACACATTTTTCAGAGAAATACTAACCCTATGGTTGGGAATTATTAGTGGTATCTGTGGTCACAGTCGTGCATACGTTCACTTTGATTTGATTACAGTGTTAGTGACACTTGCTTCCCCAACAACTCTGATGTACCATATTTTCCAGTCACTCATTATATGTGAATATTTTCTACTTACAGGACTTAAAACATGAAGTTTGCTGACTTGGAATAGTATGAATTATTCTGCTTCTAAGGTTGTTTCAGCCAGCCTTATAATGCAACTAGTGTGAGAAGCAGTGACACAAAAAAGAATAGAGCCAAACTTCAGGTAACACCCTTTGAGGAGTGGAGAGAAGGGGACCTGTAGAAGTAGAGAAAGAAATCTGAAAAGGGGAAAACTAGGAGCATCAGTGTGATTGATGCATGTGAAGCAGGAAGAAAGGCTTAAAAGCCATTTTTAGTGAGGAAATGAAGACAGATAAGAAAAGAAACAGGCCTTTGGAGCTGAGGTCTAGGAAATTATTGGTGGGGGGAATGCAACTGAAATTGCTAGGAGTTGTTGAGTCAGGCAGCTATGAGCAAGTTCAATGGTAGATATAAACCATGCTTTCAAACAAAGAAGTTGAAGTAAGAAAACAAGAGCCCAGATGCTAAGGACATGGGGAAATTAAGAAAGCAGTTGAGGTAGAGAAAGAATTTAAGGAGGGCTGAATGCTATAATAGCTGCCATTATTTGACTGCTTATTATGCACCGTGGAGAGTTCTAAATGCTTTAGCTAATTTAATCTTCATGAGACACCTAAGAGATAAATCCTGCTATTATTATTCATATTTTGGATAGGAGATTAAGGCACAGAGAGGTCATACAAACCAGTGAGTGTCAGGATTCAAAGAAGGAGGTTTTGCTCCAGAGGCCTCCTGAATTTAACCACTGTGCTAGAGACACAGGGACATTCAATGGAGCATTAATGTCCTGAGCTGGTGACAGGTCGAGCTGAGGCTATAGATGTGTTGAGGAATCAGCATCAGCGGAGGAGGAAAGAGATGCGGATGGAGGGAGACTTGGTGTCTTTGAAATAGATAAGAGAGAGGCTATGACAATGTAATGGTTTCCACTTGGCACAGAAAGAAATGCCTTACTAATTAGAGGACCAGGGAGACACAAGAGGAGCCTAAGAAGAATGGAATGAATTAGAATCATCACTGTGGAGTCTGTGATAGGGAGTCAACTAAGGTGGAAATAAGTAATTACCAAATAACAATGAGGGGTCAGCATCGGCAAAGGAATATGTTTGTAATAGAGGCTTCGCAGCTGTATCTGGAGCCTGGGAGCGCAGGCTGAGAGGGACATTGAGATGTAATGAGGGATGTGACATCTTAGACAGAGAGAGAGCTGGGATGCTCTCAAGAACTTCATTGATATCCCTGTCTGCAATAGAAAGAGGTAAGTATAGCAAAAAAGTTAGAGCCATAATTGGTTTTCACATTTTAAAAATTGGATTATGATTAAAGGAAAACATTTAAAGACCTTGTCTAAACGAATATAAAATTCTTGAGTCTAGGCACTCTCCATAACTTAAATTAACTTCCCCATTTCTTCTACAGGAATACTCCTCTGTTATAAGGATTCAATAAATATGGTGACTTTATTGTTATTTGAAAGATTATAGGGAACTTTAGGAGGTGGTATGGGTACAGAGGAGTCCATCTACAAAAACGTTTTTAGCCCATCTTCTAAGCTAAGCTGATTTTGGAAAAGGAGCTCTTTTAAGGAGAATAAAGCTACAAAAATGACCTTTAAAACTGTCCTATCCAGACTCTGGCTCTCTAAATTGGAATCTTTGACAAAACCACAGCTGGAAGACAGCAGCCAGTAATACAGCAGCCATTAATACAGCTCCATGTCCAAAGAGGAGGGATGTTTGTTTCTACTAATTACACAAAAACATGCAATATTCAGCCAGGTGTGATGGCTCACACCTGCAATCCTTGCACTTTGGGAGACCAAGTCAGAAGAATCACTTGGGCCTAGGAGTTTGAGATTAGCCTACACAGTGTAGCAAGACTCCATCTCTTTTAAAAAATAAAATTAAGGTAAAAATAAAATAAAAATGCAATATTTACTGCTAAGATGTGCTTCTTGAGGATGGACTTGAAATGGTCCACCACCAGGACATTAAAGACAGAGTCTGCTCCTGTTTTCTCCTGAGAGAGGAAGAACACTGGTTAGATTTACAGAAGTATCAGTACCAATATGCTTAGTGTATTTAGTATTCTTGCATTTATAACAGAGCATCGGGTAATTGACTTGAAATTTGACCTCGGCTTTTCATCCAGTATGCTAACGATGGTATAAAATGTACACTCCTTACATAAATAAACGTACCCTCAAATGTGTCATTTTCCTGCATTGACAGATGGATCCCATGCTTAAAATTACCACAAATTCTTATTCTGAGCAGCTTTGCACAGCACTCTGCATCCACTTTTGTTGTTTGCCACATGTTATAGCACTGCTTGTGCCCTGAGCTTGCGTCTCAAGGTAGCTACAGCGTGACGTTTTCCTTGAACAGCGATAGGCAGAATTTAATTGATTTCATTTTGCTTGGATTCTCAAAGGCTTCTGTGGCTATGCCTATTACCTAACACTGCTCTCAGGAGGTATAAAGCTGTGTCCAGTTGTTCTTGTTGCATGTCATTGAGTGACTTGGTGCCACTTGCAGCAGCCCTTCTTGCATTCCAATGACTGCATTCCTGAATCTATTATGACATAGAGACTCTAGGGACCAATGAGGTTTTGTGTAGGAGGGCTAACTTTTATTTTCCCCTTATAGTTCCTTTGTCTGGATTTTGCCCCCTTTCCTATCTATCTTTATAAAGAGACCTTAAATGAAGGCTACAGCTATAAGATGAACAAATAGCTGGCTATTAAAAATCTCCAAATTGTCATATAAATGCAAACATAATCCCAAATGATTGGTTTGAATAAAATTCAGACTTTACTGATTGGAGGTGGGCAAATTCCCAGTTATAGGCTGACCTTCCACTTCCTTCAGAGCTAACCCTCTAAACAAGATTAAGCTTATATCTAGGATGGGAGAGAGAATGGATGGAAGAAAAGAAGATGTTTCACTTCCTTATGTTGTGGCTTAATGTAATGGCTTAAGAACAATAATTATTTTTTTTCCTCACAATTTGTTAGGCCAGATCAGGTATTGGCTTGGTGATTCTTCTCTTCATGTGGCATCAACCTGGCTGCATTCAACTGGTGACAGGACTGGGCTGGGCTGGGCTGGGCTGGGCTGGGTTGGTCTGGGCTGGAAATTCCAGGAAGCCTTCACTCCTATCTGTGGTGCCTCAGGGCTCCTCTGTATATTATCTTTTTTCTTTCACTGTCATAGTGTTTTCTAGAGAAATAGAACCAATAGGCTGTGTGTGTGTATATGTATACATACAGCCTGTATGTTTGTGTGTGTATGTGTGTATACATAAACATACAAATGAGGCATGCCTCATTTTATTGTGTTTTGCTTTATGGTGCTTGACAGATATTTTATTTTTTCACCGATTGAAGGTTTGTGAAAACTCTACATCTAACAAGTGTATTGATGCCATTTTTCCACAGCATGTGCTCACTTTGTGTCTCATTTTGGTAATTCTCACAATATTTCAAACTTTTTCATTATCATTATATTTGTTACGGTGTTATGTGTGACCAATGATCTTTGTTGTTACTATCATAATTGTGTTAGGGTGTCAAAAACCATGCCTATATAAGATTGTGAACTTAAGTGATAGATTGTGTGTTTTCTGACTGCTCCACCAACCATCCATTTAGTCCATTTATTATCTCTCTGTCTCTCCTCAAACCTCCCTATTCTCTGAGACACAACAATATTAAAATTAGGCCAAGTAATAATCCTACAATGGCCTCTACATGTTCAAGAGTTTTCAATCTTTTACTTTAAATTAAAAGCTAGAAATGATTAATCTTAGTGAGGAAGGCACGTTGAAAGCTGAAATAGGCTGAAAGCTAAGCCTCTTGTGCCAAGCAGCTATCCAAGTTGTGAATGCAAAAAAAAAAAAAAAAATAAAAGTTCTTGAAGTTCTGAATTCTTGAAGCAAAGAAGTTCTTGAAGGAAATTGAAAAATACTACTCCAGTGAACACATGAGTGGTAAGAAAGCGAATAGCCTTCTTGCTCATATAGAGAGAGTTTTAGTGGTCTGGACAGAAGGTTCAAACCAGCCACAACATGCCCTTAAACCAAAGCCTAATCTCAAGCGAGCGCCAAACTCTCCTTATTTCTATGAAGGCTGAGAGAGGTGAGGAAGCTAAAGAAGAAAAGTCAGATGCTAGGAGAGGTTGGTGCATGAGGTTTAAAGGAGAGAAGCCATCTCCATAACATCAAAGTAAAAGGTGAAGCAGCAAATGATGTAGAAGCTGCATCAAGTTACCCAGACCTAGCTAATGCCATTGATCACAATGGCTACACTAAATAACAGATTTCAATGTAGAGGAAACAGCCTTACATTGGAAGAGATGTCACCTAGGACTTTCATAGTTAGAGTGGAGAAGTCAGTGCCTAACTTCAAAGGACAGGTTGACTCTACTCTTAGGGCTAATGCAGCTGGCGACTTTAAATTAAAGCCAGTGCTCATTTAGCATTTCAAAAATCCTAGGGCTCTTAAGAATTATGCTCACTGGTTTCAAAGAACTTCTTGACTACTGCCTTAATTTCATTATTTGCCCAGGAGTTATTCAGGAGCAGGTTGTTCAGTTTCCATGTAGTTGTGTGGTTTTGAATGAGTTTCTTAATCTTGAGTTCCAATTTGACTATGATGTGGTCTGAGAGACTGTTATGATTTCAGTTCATTTGCATTTGCTGAGGAGTGTTTTACTTCCAATTATGTGATTGATTTTAGAGTAAGTTGCCTTGTGGCACCAAGAAGAATGTATATTCTATTGTTTTTGGGTGGAGAGTTCTGCAGATACCCATCAGGTTCACTTGACCTAGAGCTGAGTTCAGGTCCTGAATATCCTTGTTAATTTTCTGTCTTGATTATCTGCCTAATATTGACAGTAGGGTGTTTAAGTCTACCACTGTTATTGTGTCTAAGTCTCTTGGTAGGTCTCTAAGAACTTGTTCTATGAATCTGGCTGTTCATGTATTGGGTGTGTATATATTTAGGATAGTTAGGCCTTCTTGTTGAATTAATCCCTTTACCATTATGTAATGTCCTTCTTTGTCTCTTTTGATCTTTGTTGGTTTAAAGTCTGTTTTGTCAGAAACTAGGATTGCAACCCCTGCTTTTTTCCGCTTTCTATTTTCTTGGTAAATTATCCTCCATCCCTTTATTTTGAGCCTATGTGTATCTTTGCACATGAGATGAGTCCCTTGAATACAGCACACTGATGTGTCTTGATTCTTTATCCAGCTTGCCATTCTGTGTCTTTT
This sequence comes from Gorilla gorilla gorilla, assembly GCF_029281585.2. NCBI lineage: Eukaryota > Metazoa > Chordata > Mammalia > Primates > Hominidae > Gorilla > Gorilla gorilla. Next base: position 50,199,057 of record NC_073243.2, read on the forward strand.
AATTGGGGCATTTAACTCATTTACATTTAAAGTTAATATTGTTATGTGTAAATTTGATCCTGTCATCATGATGCTAGCTGGTTATTTTGCAGACTTGTTGATGCAGTTGCTACATAGTGTCCTTGGTCTTTATATTTTGGTATGGTTTTGCAGTGGTTTGTAATGGTTTCTCCTTTACATATATAGTGCTTCCTTCAGGAGCTCTTGCAAGGCAGGCCTGGTGGTGACTAATTCCCTCATCATTTGCTTGTTTAAAAAGGATTTTATTTCTCCTTTGCTTATGAAGCTTAGTTTGGCTGCTTTGAAATTCTGGGTTTGAAATTCTTTTTTTTTTTTTTTTTAAGAATGTTGAATCTTGGCCCCCAGTCTCTTCTAGCTTGTAGGGTTTCTTCTGAAAGGTCTGCTGTTAATCTGATGGACGTGAACAGACACTTCTCAAAAGAAGACATACATACAGCCAACAGACACATGAGAAAAAGCTCAACATCATTGATCATTACAGAAATGCAAATCTAAACCACAATGAGATACCATCTCATGCCGGTCAGAATTGCGATTATCAAAAGGTCAAGAAACAACAGATACTGTTGAGGCTGTGGAGAAATAGGAACGCTTTTACACTGTTGCTGGGAATGTAAATTAGTTCAACCATTGTGGAAGACAGTGTGGCAATTCCTCAAAGACCTAGAACCGGAAATACCATTTGACTCAGCAATCCCATTACTGGGTATATGTCCAAAGGAATATAAATCATTCTATTATAAAGATACATGCACATGTATGTTCATTGCAGCACTATTCACAATAGCAAAGGCATGGAATCAACCCAAATGCCCACCAATGATAGACTGCATAAAGAAAATATGATACATATACACCATGGAACACTATGCAGTCATAAAAAAAATGAGATTATATTCTTTGCAGGGACATGGATGGAGCTGGAAGCCATTATTCTCAGCAAACTAACTCAGGAACAGAAAACCAAACACCACATGTTCTCACTTATAAGTGGGAGCTGAACAATGAGAACACATGGACAAAGGGAGGGGAACAACACACACTGGGGCCCATTCAGGGGGTGCTAGGGGAGGGAGAGCATCAGGATAAATAGCTAATGCATGTGGGGCTTAAGTCCTAGGTGATGAGTTGATAGGTGGAACAAACCACCAGGACACACATTTATCTGTGTGACAAACCTGCATGTCCTGCACGTGTATCCAACAACTTAAAATTAAATTAAATTAAATATGCTAAATCTACTCTCTTTGTGCTCTATAAATGGAACAACAAAGCCTATATGACCGTATTTCTGTCTGCAGCATGATATACTGAATATTTTAAGCCCACTATTGAGACCTACTGCTTAGGAAAAAGAGATTTCCTTCAAAATATTACTGCTCATTGACAACGCACCTGATCACTCAAGAACTCTGATGAATGTGTACAAGAAGATGAATGTTTCTTTCATGCCTGCAAAAACAACATTCATTCTGCAATCAATGGATCTAGGAGTCATTTTGACTTTCAAGTCATACTATTTAAGAAACACATTTCATACAGCTATAGCTGCTATAGATAGTGATTTCTCTAAAGGATCTGGGCAAAGTAAATTTTAAAACTTCTGGAGAGTATTTACTACTCTAGATACAATTAAGAACATTTATGACTCTCAGGAAGAGGTCAAGATATCAACATTTACCGGCATTTGGAAGAAGTTGATGCTAACCCTCATGATGACTTTGAAAGTTTCAAGGTTGAAGTAGAGAAAGTAACTGCAGAAGTGGCTGAATTGCTGCAATTTCATGATAAAACTTGAAGAGATGAGGAGCTACTTCTTATGGGAGCCAAGAAAGTGATTTCTTGAAATGGAATCTACATCTGATGGAGACGCTGTGAACATTGTTGAAATAGCAGCAAAGGTTTTAGAATATAATATAAACTTACTTGATAAAGCAGTGGTAGGGTTTGAGAGTACTGACTTCTATTTTGAAAGAAGATATACTGTGGGAAAAATGTTATCAAACAGCATCACATGCTACAGAGAAATCTTTCATGAAAGGAAGAGTCAATGGATGTGGCAAACTTCATTGTTGTATTATTTTAAGAAATTGACATAGCCATCCCAACCTTTACAACCCCCACTCTGATCAGTCATCAGCTACCACCATTTAGGCAAGACCCTCTGTCAGCAAAAAGAGTACGAGTTGCTGAAGGCTCAGGTGATCGTTAGCATTTTCTAGTATAAAGTATTTTTAACTAAAGTGTGTACACTTTTTAGTTACAATGCCATTACACATCTAATAGACTACACGATAGTGCAATGTAAACATAACTTTTATATTCACTGAGAAACAAAAAAATTCATGTGAGTTACTGTATTATGATATTTGCTTTATTGCAGTGGTCTGAAACTGTACCTGCAATATCTTTGAGGTATGCCTGTGTGTATGTGTATATATATATGTATGTATACACACACACAAACACACACACACATACACACACACAGAGAGAGAGAACAGAAATTATTTTAAGAATGGCGTGAACCCAGGAGGCAGAGCTTGCAGTGAGCCGAGATCGTGCCACTGCACTCCAGCCTGGGTGACTGAGTGAGACTCTGTCTCAAAAAAAAAAAAAAAAAAAAAAAAGAATTGGTTCATTTGCTCATGGAAGTTGGTGAGTCCAAAACATGCAGGATGGTCCAGCAGACTGAAGACCCAAGGAGTGGATTTTGCAACTCAAATCCGAAGGCTATCAACTGGCAGATTTCCCTCTTCCTTTGAGAACTTCAGTTGTTGTTGTTATTGTTGCTCTTAAGGTCTTCAATTCTTTGAGTGAGGCCCATCCACATTATGGAGGGTACTCTATTTTACTCATTTACTGATTAATCTCGTCTAAAAAATAGTTTCACGGCAATATAGATATGTTTGACCAAATATCCAAGTACCATGGGCTAGCCAAGCTGACATATAAGGTTAATCATCATACTCTCTGTGTAGTGTCTCATCATTTAGCCCAAAGAAGCTTGGGCTTCTTTACAGCATAGCAGCTGGCTTCCCAGGGAGAGCAAGTGGGTCTGTCAGACCTGGGCTCAGGAGTCCCGGGATATCATTACTGTTGCATTCTATTGGTGAAAGAAAGTCACAGGTCTAGCTCATAGCTAAGGGGAAGAAAACTACAACCTACTTCATGGTGTGAGGAATAGCATATGTGGGCAGGGATGAGGGGAATAGTTGGAGACTAGCTATCACAATCTTCCCTCTGGCCACAGCACTTCTTGTCCCTTTTCAGAAAGTCTCATCACATTACAGTGCTGGGCCCAGCTTCAAGGTCCAAAATCACATCATCTAAATTGGGTATATTTAAAGTTGATGTTCCCTCTTTATCTAGATACTTGTACCTAAAATGATACCTTCTGTGTAATCCCCCTTCCCTGCAACATACATTGATGAGACAGGGATTGTTGTATCGCTAGCAAGAAAGTCAGCCATTCAAAAGGAGGGAAATGAGAGGCACATAGCAATCGGTGCTTCATAAAAATTCTGAGATCCAGCTGGAAACATGTTACCAATTCCCTCAAATCTAGGTTTCCTGAAAAGGATCCTGTTCTCTGGATGTGGATTTCTATTCCATTGTTTTCAGTGCCTCTTGACTCTCTCCTCTAAGTTAACCTTCCTTTTCTGTAAGAAATGGCCCTCATTCGCAAACGGAGTCACTTTGTGAGCCTATTTATTCCAGTAAAGGTTTGGAGGCCTAAAATCTTCTTTTCATTTTGTCCTGTCACTCTCCCTTTTCTTCCAAGGTGGTACAGCTTCTTTTTAAACTTTGTAATTTTCTAATGTATCCAGTTATATTCCATTCCATTGGGCGAAAGCTATTTCCCCAAGTCTCTTTAAGACAGACACTTTTCTACTTTAGACTGAGAGTCAGAATCCTGTGCAGTAATGTTTTTAAGAGTTTAATCACCCTTGTCTCCTAGCAGAGTGGAACTTATAAGGGTTTTAAGAGGTATCTTACTACCACATTCTTAACTCGATATTTACCCTGAGGCCACATTGTACTAGCAGTACTTGATTTGATCAGAGACCATTTTTTACTCTGAAAACCTTCTGCCATCTGGAGGGGTTGAGAATGAGAAATAATATTATTTTCTAAGCCAGCAAGTCCTGAGTTGGACTTTGTGGATTAAAATAACAGTTTCCTATTTCTGATGGGTAGGATTTTCCTAAGTATGTCTTCTGCTCCATGTGGTATTGATTAGGTAGGTCACTTACGTGGCTGCATTTAGTCAGTAGCTGGTCTGGGCTGGATGGTCCAAGAAAGTTTCAGTCATATACCTGGCACTTCTGAGCTTTTCCATATGGCCTCTGTGTGGAATCATCTTGGGCTTCCTAATAGTATGGCTGATTCAGACTGGTCAGACTTTTTTTTTTTTTTTTTTTTTTTAGGTGGAGTCTTGCTCTGTCGCCAGGCTGGAGTGCAGTGGCATGATCTCGGCTCACTGCAACCTCCGCCTCCTGGGTTCAAGCAATTCTCCTGCCTCAGCCTCCTGAGTAGCTGGGACTACAGGTGTGCACCACCATGCCCAGCTAATTTTTGTATTTTTTAGCAGAGATGGGGTTTCACCATGTTGGCCAGGATGGTCTCGGTCTCTTGCAGGCTGATCAGATTTTTTATATGGAGGCTAACTCCAAGGGAAGGTGTTTTAAAGGAACAGGCCTGCCCAATGTGCAAGCACTTATCTAGCATTTGCTTGCATAATTTTTCTAATGTGCCAAAGTAAGTCATATGGCAAGGCCAGGATCAACATGGGAGAAACCACATGAAGTGGCAGTGCCAAGAGGTAGCATTTATTATGGGTCACCCGTATAACAATCTCTCACACAGAGTAGTTTGGTAGCTGGACAGAAATAAATTTGTCATCTTCTTGTACCTTTTACTAGTAGTATAACTTAGGGCAAATTGCTGTGCTTCTGGGATTCTTATTTGCTGCTTGTAAAATAGAAAACATTACACAGATGCTACTAGATCTTTGTGACAACTGTACACACATATGCATACACACACACACGAGGTACTCACAATGGTACATAACAATGGCTACTATGTTTTAATGGTGTACTTGGCAGACCAGCAGTTAGGTTTTGAATGGACTAACTGTGGTTTTATCATATCAGGACCAGGTTGTAATCAGAAATCAGTGCTTGCATAGCTCAAGGTGATTAAAGGTAAAAAGGTTAAAAGTTGAAAAGAAAGTTTGGTGTTAGATACTATTAGTTCTTGGCCAAAAGCTGTTGGCCTTGGGAGAGGTGGAAGTTTGAGATCAGGGATCACAGTTTTATGAGAATACACAGTGATGGTGAAGTTTGGAACTAGAAAATAAGTCAGGATTATATGGGGTCCAAAAAAGCGGGGTCCAAAAAAGCGGAGTCAGGGCACTCATGAATATAAACCAGATATAGAAGCTTATGGAGTCAGAGAGCAGAAATCAGGGACACAGGCAAGAAATCCAGGAAAACAAGAATTAGATATACCCAATATGTTGAGACAAATAGCTATGGGGCGCAGAGGCAAGAGAAAAATTTGGTAGTTTGGAGCCATTGTCTCCAAACATAATTATAGCCAAAAGTAAAACTTGCTCACAATGTGTGGGCAGATCTTGAGCCATAGGTGGAAAAAGACATCTGGTTAGAATACAATGGGAGCAAATTGGTAGCTCCTGACATGCATCAGAACCCCTTTAAATTTTCATGGGATTCAGGTTGTTCCTTCAATTATTTCAATGATCTAATCTTTAACTGCTTGAGAATATGATGTTTTCCTAAAAAGGGGACTCCCACACAGAAACTGTCAGGCTATGAAGCTGTCGATGGCATTTGTAGTACTCACACAGTTCAAAAAAAATGATGCTATCTCTGCCATCTTTTGTTCCATCTGCAGAATAGTCCATTTTTTTGGTTATAGCAGTCGTCTTCCTTGAATGTGTTCCTACCCAGAGGGAAATCGGAATTGCCAGTGCTCCTATGTCTCAGTTGCAGAAGTCAGGATTTTTTCTGAATCATTCCGAGCATCTTATTTTTCCTCATGCTGATTATTATTTCAGTCTGAAAGCTTATGATCTCTTATAAAGTCACATTGTACTTTCGTTTTCCATTGAAAATTCTGAATAGAATAAAATGAAATCATTTAAAGTCATGTTTAAGAAAAGTAGAGTTTCTTGATTAAAAAGGAGAAATTTAGAGTGGCATTCAAAAGAAATACATTAAAAGGAAAAAGGAGCATGCATTCATGCAGTTCTTGTTGGGAGGATAGTTTCTTTTCTTTCTCATTCGGCCCATTAAAAAGTTCAATTAATTTCTTTTAAAGATTTCAATTATGAATGTATCTTAGGCATTGATAGGGAGTAATTTTTAGATCTGACTGATTTTTATATATTATTGTTCATTTTTATAGCTTTTCTGAGATTCTTGGCAGTGAGTCAGCACACAGCATTTCTACCTATAGTCCAATTTATATGAGTCCTACTTTCATGCACCACTGTGATAGTGATGTCTCGGTTAGTGGCTATCATGGTCAGTAGCCTGAAGATCTATAGCATCTAAATATTTAGAATGAATTTTTAATGTCTATGAGAGCCTTTATTTCTCCACTACCCGGTTCCTTTGTGGATCCTGAGTCTGAGGAGAACATAACTGTCAATTAGAACCACTTTTTAAGAATTGCTGTAATTAAGATTTTTGATGATCGAGTTATTAATTAGGAAACAAGGTCTCCATATTTTGCTCTGATGCTTCTTTATGTCCTAGAGCAAGGGTCAGCATACTTTTACTGTAAATGGCCTGGTAGTAAATATTTCCAGCTTTGTGGGCCACATCATTTCTGCTACAAATACTAAACTGCCATGTGGTACAACAGCAGAAAAGGACCTATGCATAGACTGCTGTTTTTAATGTCAATATAGTATCAGTGGAAAAGACAGGGCTTAATAAAAACTTTGTGTAATATGGTCTGTTTGGCATAAAATTAAGAAATGTATAGAAGTAAACGTTGTTACAAAAACTTTTGCAAATGTGTGTCGCTTTTCCCAGCACTCACGAATAACAGTCATTTTTAACCAGACTTCTCGTTTTTGCCAAGTATTATTTGTTCTCATCTAGTAACAGTCTAGGACAGGTGTCAGCAAACTACTGCCACAGGCTAAATCCTGCACCTTGTCTTTTCCTCTCATGCCACATAGATATTCAAATGAGGAATCTATGCGTAGGTCTTTGACCCACCCATCAGCAGAACATGCCCTTTCTGGAGCTCCATTTCTCACTCTCAATAGTGCTGACCACTTAGGAGGAGCTGTCCATGTTCTTTTATTTGAAATTCTCTATGAAAAATGACATCTTTTGTGAAGTGATTGCTGGAACTAATGGGACCTTTTGTGTTTGCAGACCTGTTTTCCTCAGTGAAGCTAGCAGGGACTGGTAAGGAATCAGAATTACAATCTTGTCTTTATTAGCACTGTGTTTGCATCTGTCCTCTCCTGAGAAACAGTGCAGGTTGAGATAAATTTCTCCTGTGAAGTGATACAATTCATTTTCATCTCACATATGCATGGCCTTTGTGCCATGCAGAACACACTTTTTACTGTTGTTGATGTAAGTGAGATGTTATTAAGAGGTTTCAGTTTGAGTTTATTTTAGATAATACCAATAATTGAATGCTTTACTAGTGTTTACTACAAAGGTTTAAAAAATCATTACTACCTATAAAATTGAGTAAAATAAAAATGATTTAGAACTAAAGATAATCTCAAAATTGCACATTAGATAGCTATCCTATGTTGTAGAAGATATTCAGTCTGCATCATAATATTTGAAACAAATACAACATTTCACCATAAGACAAGAGCAAAATGCACAAAGAATCGAGTGTTCCATGCAATAGCTTTATGAACACAAAGCCTGTGGCCAAAATGAGGCAAGAGGAAGTATGAGGGGTACACAGATGTCATGTGCAGTACCACATACCACCCCTGGGGAGTGATAAACTTTTTTGTGTATTTGCATTTGACTGATTTTTACTTTGTGAAAACATAACGTGCTGGGGAAAATCACATCTGATTCCACAAAATGTCCATGGTATATTGACATGTACCCCTAATTTATCAATTTTGTATGAATTTATTTGCATTAGAGAAACATGTTTCAGAATACATTGTGCTTTGCAAGTGTTTGCACCATTGCAAACTATGTGCTTTATCTCACTGAATCTTCACAATTACTGCATGCGGTGGGCACTATTTTCATGCCTGTTTTACAAATGAGTAGACATATAAAAGTTAAATAACTTACCTGTGGCTTTGAGGAAATACGTAACGGTATATTAGAGATGGGATTGAATTATTCTAATTTTCAGGAAGAAGAGGAAAGTGAATTCTCCCCACTTACGTCCTTAGGGAGTAGGACATTAATTGTATTTCTTTTAGTTCTTTTTGCAAATGTTACTTTTCACAGAGGCTTCTCATGGATCCCTATCTAAAATTACTCCCCATTCTATACACTTTTGTTTAAAAAAAATAGAGGCCACAATGTACACACTCCAAGACCAACTGCCATTAGCCACATAGCCAAAATTTAAATTATCTCAATTTTCTCCAAAATACTAGGTCTAACCATAAACAAAACGTGGAATGTGAGCTTTTCATCCTTGTCAACATGACTCAGTAAAATTAAACCAATCAGCTGCAGACAAATCATCTTAAACAATTGTACTTGTCCTAAAAGGAATATAAGTTTATAATAGCCAACCACAGCGAAGACAGATGCAGTTCCTTAATTATGCTTTATAAGCTGCATTTTAAATGCTGTGAACAGAGCTTCTTACCACTTTTGATTTGAGGTCCCTGGTTTGCAAACTGTCCTTTTGTATGCTCAATAAACTTTAAAAAATTTTTCTAACTTGATCTGATTTTAACACATTCTATCTACTTTAGTGCTTTTTATATCCTAAACACATGACGCTAACATTCTATATAGCTCACTTGTTTATACTGTTTATTTTCTCTTCCCCTACACTAGTGAAATTCTATGAAGGCAGGAATGTTTGTCATTGTCACACTACTGTATTTCCAGTGCCTAATATAGGCACTCGATAAATAATTATTGAATGACTGAATGAATCAATTGATTAATCTTAGGAAAAGTTCTTTAATGGATCTTAAAAAAAAAATCTTGTGAGCCTTTAGAAAGGAAAGTGATGATCACCTGGAGCTTGTATTAGGTCACTAATAGTAAAGCATATCAGATTAAATAACTTACTTTTCCCATAAGACCAGTGTATCTGAGGAGTGCTGCTCCCCCTGTCTATCTGAATTTCAACGTTTGATAAAAACCTTCCATGATGAACTTATGCTTAAGATGTAGGAAGGCAGTTGATGATACTGTTAGGCAGAGTAACAGCTGAATGCCTGTATTCATGAATCAATGTTTAGAGAGAGACCTCTAGTAATTGGCTGAAGGATTTGGTCTTCACATTTCCTGTTCACCATTTTCATTGTTAATTTTGAGGGTGGTATTAATGGCATAAGGAGCTAATCCACAGATGAAATAAAAATGGCAGGAACCACTAATATGGCTGTTAACAAAATCAGCATACAAAATTACTTGACAGACTAAATGGGAGAGGTAAATATAATAAGACAAAATACTAAAATGAAAATATAAAGTCTAAAACACCAGAGAGAAGTAGGAACTAATGTTGTTTGAGGAGCAATAGGAGCAAAGGTGAGACATAGTTTAATAACAACTGTAGGTTTAGGTGGTAGTTACAGAAGCATAAATCAATAATATGACATTATTCCCCCCAAATATTCATTCATTCTTGGGTTTCATGAATAGAACTGGGTTTAGAATAGAAAAGGTAATGATTTGGCTGTAAATTTATGTTGCTTCTCCCATAGCTAGAACTATGACCCCAATCCTGGGCAATTCACTTTAAGAACTTTGAGAAGTAGTGTACACCTAAAACTTGCAATCCTCATGGAAAGATGAGTCCAAACTGTGTCACGTGAAGAATACCTAAAGCTGTGGTTCCAAACTTATGGCCTTCAGATGTGTTCTAAATGGCCCATATGGGGTTTTTAGAAATTTGAATTTGCGGCAGATGTTTCAAAATTAGTAGATGTCTCATTAAATATAGATTTCTGGGATTTACTCTTGCTACTGTGAAGGTGTGTGATCCTGTGTTTGTGTTCCTCTCAGACCACTTTACTCATTTACTTTAAATTTCTGGTGCCTATAGCAATCGGGGTGCTAACACCCGGGGGGATAAAAAAGGACTGGGGAATTCATGGCCTGTAAAACAAGGTTGGGGTTGGAGAGATATAAATATATCTGGAGGGCTTTCATAGGGCAGAGCAATTAGACCCAATCTTTGTGTCCCCAAAATGTTAAACACTGGTATTAATAAGAAGAAAACATATTTCCATTAACCATATAGAATAACTATCTTATAGTGACTTGAGACTTGCTATTTTATTCATCTTTTGTTCATCAGTACCGAGAAGAGTTTCTGACAATGTTTGTACTCAGCCACTCTTAACTGAATAAACGTGGCAAAACAGGTTGCGAGTGTTGAATTCCATTCCAGGAGCAGCTAGAATATATGCTCTTTGAGAGCAGAGATCTTTGTCAATTTTGTTTACAGCTATATCAGAGCACCTAAATCAGTGCCTGCCATGCAGTAGGAGCTAATTAAATATTTGTAGATTTCATAATTGGAGATATTCAAACATAGAATCATGGTCTACTTGTCAGTGCTGTAGGAAAAAGTAATTAACAATACAAGTAGAGGGTCATGAAACAAGGGAAATACTGAAGTAGATGACATTTAAAGTTACTGCCAACCCTGAAAGTCTATCAGACAGTGACATAGAATGGGATTATGTATTTTACATTAAATATTAAACATAGTAAAGTTAAAGTAGTGTAGGTATGTGTGGTAACAAAACTGAGAAAGCAGTTTGCCAGTTATTTATTTATGGTATGGACAGGAAATTATCAGCTAGATTTTTAAATGAAAATATCCAATAGTTGAGATTTTTCTGATATTTAACTATATCTTATATCTTATGTCCATATTGATGACAGTGATTATTCCATTTTCAGTCGTTTTGCGTCATCTAAGCAGCAGTTAATCATTCCTACGTGATGCAAATATACTTTTATTCCCTGGTATTTGTAATTTAACTTACAAAACACATGTTGCCTTGAGATTTGGCATGATTTGTTATTCTATCCTTCAAGAAGACCCATGATAACAAATCAAATCACTGAGAACTGATTTCAGTTTTCATTGTTTGGGGTGGTAACTGAAGGTGACGTTTTGAAAAATCATACTATAGCTAACCTAGAAAATAATGTTCAGAGGCCAACATGTGGCAAAGGAACACATAGTTAAGTATATAGTTTTTAATAGAAATTCTATGCACCTTTTATTGTGAAGGTCTAGCATTTTAATATTTTCAAAATCAAGAAAGATGAAAAATTTCTTTATAAACTTGAAGGGAAAATAAAAAGTCTAAAGCCCTGAATTTGAGTTCTAGAAATGAATGTATTTAAAATGCAGTCCTGAGGTGCTGTATGCTAACTATGTAAAGCAATAGCTTATTAAATTCTTGGAAACTTGCTGTTTATTTGAAATTGGATATGGTAATAGATTTTTGTTAAATGTTATTTTATAAGGGATAACATTTTCTCCTGCTTAGTTTCAGGAAAAAAGAAAAGAAGCACTTAATTGTTAAAAGGTTAGTGGATACTTAATGGTTGGATTAGACCTATGCATCATCATGTTTACAGCACAGAACAATGGGAGAAATTTCTATTATGGAGCAGTGCCACATAACCTTAATATCCTGTATCATCATTATCATCATTATTATGTGTTGAGTATACAAGCGTCTATCTCTGAGGAATACTTAGCAATTTATGAATTTGTTTTAGTTAGTTTTCTCAGCCTTCTCACAGGGCATGGGGGACATATTGCTTAACCCTAGTTTTAGAGCCAGCCTTAGGTAAGTAAAATGGTGATGCAAACACTGTTTTACTTTGGTGACTCTTCTGCTTGCAGGGATACCTCCTTTTTGCACAGCACCTTATTTCTCCTTCTGTAAACTAAAGGAGAAAATTATTATACATTTTTATACTTAAAAATACGTAGTTGAGAATTTCAAATATATGCAAAAGTACAGAGAATAGTATTGGTTGGTGCGAAAGTAATTGTGTTTTTTTTGCCATTTAATGGCAAAAACCACAATTGCTTTTGCACCAGCCTAATATAATGCATCTTAAATACTCATCACCCAGTTTTAACAATTCTCGATATGCAACTAGTTCTTGTTTCATCTGTACCTCTACCCATATTTCCTTCCTCTACAATTATTTTCAAATTCAATACACAATATTTCTTCATCTGTAAGTCCTTTAGTATGTATCTAAAAATAGTCTTTTAAAAATTACCTCAATAACATTAAGATGCTTGTAAATTTTCCTAACAAATTTCCTAATAATTTCTTATTATCAAATTTAGCTGATTTTTAAAATAATTTTATTAAATAATTTTAATTTTTGGTATGAAATGGTAGCAACTAAGGTTAACAGATCGAAATCATTATGTGTCTGAATTCTCTTTTACACTATAAATTTCCTCTTTCTATCCTTTCTCTCTGCACCCTTTTAAAAAATACTGGGTCATACATCTTACAGAGTTTCTCATAGGTTCAATTTTGCTGATTGTATCTCTATTGTGTTGTTCAACCTGTCCTTTGAATTTTCTATAATTATTAGTTAAATCTAAAGGCTTGATAAATGACTGTTTTATTATTTTGAAAGGATAAGCATATTTTGTTTTTTGTTTCCCCAGCTTTATTAAGGTATAAATAATAAATAAAAATTGTATATATTTGAGGTAGACATGTGATGACTTGATATAGGTATACATTGTATGATTACCACAGTCAAATTAATCAATGCATCCATCCCTATAAATGGTTACCTTATTCTATGTATATATGTGTGTGTGTATGTGTGTGTGTGTGTGGGGGGGGTAAGGATTAAGTATTAAAGATACTTAATATTTACTCTCTTAGCAAACTTAAACAATGCAGTATTATTATCTATAGTCACCAAGCTGCAATATTAAATCCCCATAATGTATTTGTCTTATAACTGAAAGTTAGTATGCTGTGTCCAACATTACCCCATTTCTACCATGTCCCAGATTCTGGCAACCACCATTCTACTCTCTGTTCCTATGAGTTCAACTATGTTAGATTACACATATAAGCAAGATCATACAGCATCTGGCTGTCTGTGTCTGGTTTATTTCAGTTAGCATAATGTCCTCCAGGTTTATCCATGTTTTCTCAAATGGCAGGATTTGTTTTTCTTTTTACTGTTGAATAATATTCCATTGTATATACACCACATTTTCTCTATTAATTCATTTGTCAATGGACACTTAGGTTGGTTCCATACCTTGGCTATTGTCAATAATGCTGCAATGACGACGACAGTGCAGACATCTCTTCAGCATGCTCCTTTCATTTCCTTTGGATATATACCCAAACATTAGAGTGCTGGATCATATGGTATCTCTATTTTTAATTTTTTGCGGAATCTTCATACTGTTTTCCATAATGGAGTTACCAATTTACGTTTTCACCACAGTGCTACAAGCGTTCCCAATTCTCCACATAGTCACCAACACTTTTTATAACCATCCTAATGGGTGTGAGAAGGTGCCTCATTGTGGTTTTAATGTACATTTCCCTGGTGATTAATGATGGTGAACACCATTTTATATACCTTTTGGCCATTTGTATGTCATCTTTGGAGAAATGTCTATTCAAGTCCCTTGCCTATTTTTAAAATGGGTTATTGGAGTGTTTGCTATTGAGTTGTAGGATTTTTTTGTGTATTTTGAACATATCAGGTACACTCAGCCCTTTGTATCTGTGGGTTATGCATCAAGGAATTCAATTATCTGAGAATCAAAAATATTTGAAAAACATAAAATAACAATAAAACAATAAAAATAATAATTAAAAAGTAATATAGTATAATAATTATTTACATAGTGTTTACATAGTATTAGTATTATAAATAACATAGAGATGATTTAAAGTATGCAGGAGGATGTATGTAGGTTATATGCAAATACTATGCTATTTTATATGCAGGACTTGAGCATCTGAAGATTTTGGTTTCTGCAGAGGGTGGGAAAGGTTGAACCAATCCCCCATGGATACCAAGGTAAAACTATGTATGGTTTGCAAATATTTTCTATCATCCATATGTGGAAAATATTTCATTTTGTTGATTGTTTCCTTTGCTGTGCAAAAGCTTTTAAGTCTGATGTAGTCCCATTTATTTTGTATTTTGTTGCCTACACTTTTGGTATCATATTAAAATAATCATCACCAAGATCAGTGTCAAGAAGCTTTCCACCTGTTTTCTTCCAGGAGTTTTGTGGTTTAATGTTTTAATTTCTTTTAAGCGCATTTTTGTATTGTATGTAATAAAATATGGATACAATTTCATTCTTTTGCATATGAACATCCAGTTTTCCCAGGAACATTTATTGAAGAGACTATTATTTCCCCATTGTATATTATTCATGCCCTTGTCAAAGACTAACTGATTATATATGCAGGGTTTATTTTTGGGATCTCTATTCTGTTCCATTGTTCTGTGTGTCTGTTTTTATGCCAGTACCTCACTGTTTTGATTACTATAGCTTTGTAATATAGTTTGGAATTAGGGAGTATGACGCTTCCAACTTTGTTCTTCTTCTTCTTCTTCTTCTTTTTTTTTTTTTTTTTTTTTTAGATGGAGTCTCACTCTGTTGCCCAGGCTGGAGTGCAGTGGCATGATCTTGGCTCACTGCAACCTCTGCCTCCCAGGTTCAAGCAATTCTCTGCCTCAGCCTCCCTAGTAGCTGGGATTACAGACACTTGCCACCACATTCGGCTAATTTTTGTATTTTTAGTAGAGATGGGATTTCACCATCTTGGCCAGGCTGGTCTTGAACTCCTGACCTCATGATCCACCCACCTAGGCCTCCCAAAGTGCTGGGATTACAGGCGTGAGTCACCACGCCCAGCCATTCTTCTTTCTTAGGACTGCTTTGGGTATTCAGGGTCTTTTTTGGTTTCATATGAATTTTACAATGGTTTTCTCTATTTCTGTGAAAAATTCCATTGAAATTTTGATAAGGATTGCATTTAATATGTAGATCCCATATGGACATTTTAACAATATTAAATCTTCCAATCCATAAGTATGGGATATATTTTCATTTTCATTAATGTCTTTAAGTGTAGAGATCTTTCACCTCCTTGGGTAAATTCATTCCTAAGTATTTTGTTCTTTTAGATATTATTAAATGGGATTGTTTTTCTTAATTTATTTTACAGATAGTTTATTGTTAGTATATAGAAGTGCAACTAGTTGTTGTATGTTGATTTTATATCTTATAAATTTGCTGAATTATTTTCTTAATTATGACAGTTTTTTAGTGAAGTCTTTAGAGTTTTTTTTTTTTTAATATAGAAAATGTCATCTGCAAATCTAATTTGGATGCCTTGTATTTCTTTTTCTTGCCTAACTGCTCTGGCTAGGGCTTTCATTACTGTGTTGAACACAAGTGGCAAGAGTAAGCATTCTTGTTTTGTTTCAGATTTTAGAGAAGCAGCTTTCAGTTTTCCACCATTTAGTGTGATGTTAGCTGTGGGCTTCTCAAATACGGCGTTTATTGTCTTGAGGTTCATTCCTTCTATTCCTAATTTGTTGAGAGTTTTTGTCATGAAAGGATGTTGGATTTTGTCAAACACTGTTTCTGCCTCTATGGAGATGATTATAGATCATATGATCTTTATCCTTCATTGTGTTCATTTGGTATATTACATTTTTTGATTTGTGTATATTGGATCATACTTGCAAATCTAGGATAAATTCCACTTAATCATGGTGAATTATATTTTTAATGTGTTGTCAAATTCAGTTTGCTAGTATTTTGTTTAGGACTTTTGCATTTATGTTCACCAGGGATACTGCCCTGTAATTTTTTTTCTTATAGTGTCCTTATCTGATTCTGGTCTGATGGTAATGCTGGCCTCATAAAATGAATTTGGAAGTGTTCCCTTCTCTTCACTTTTTTTGGAAGAGTTTGAGAAGCATTTGTATTAATTCTTAAAATGCTTGCTACAATTCACCCTTGTTGCCACATGGTCCTGTGCTTTTCTTTGTTAGGAGTTTTTTTTTTTAAATTATGGATTCAATCTTCTTACTTGCTATTGGTCTGTTGAGGTTCATGTAGTATATTTCCCTATCCCTTTGCTTTCAGCCTATGTGTATCCTTAAGGCTTAAGCGAGTCTCTTATTGTCCCAATATGAGACGACATTTTGTTGGATTTTTTTTTAATTCATTCAGCCACTTTGTGTCTTTTGATTGAATAATTTAATCCATTTATATCCAAGATTATTATTTATAGGTAAGGAGTTATTACTGCCATTTAAAAATTGCTTTCTGATGGGTTTGTGGTTCTTGTGCTTTTTTTTGTTGTTGCTGTCTTGTGATTTGTTGATATTTTGTAGTGGTGTGCTTTGATTCCTCGTTGTCTTTTCTGGATCTATTAGAGTTTTTTTTTTTTTCCTTTGTAGTTACTATGGGACTTTCAAAAAACATCTTATAGCATCTTTTAATTATAATATTTTATTTTAAGCTGATGACAAGTTAATTTCAATCACATACAAAAACTCTACACTTTTACTTTCCCCAATCATTTTGTGCTACTGATGTCACGCTTTGCATCTTTTTGTATTGCATATCCATTAACAAATTACTGTAACTATAGTTTATTTTTAATTATTTTACCTTTTAACTTTTATTCTAAATTTAGAAATAATTTATACATCATCATTACCACGTTCAAGTATACAGAATTTAATTATGTATTTACCTTTTCCAGTGAGTTGTATACTTATACATGTATTTATGTTGTTATTTAGCAGCTTTTCATTTCAACTTGAAGAATCACATTGGTATTTCTTATAAGGCAGGTCTTGTGGTAATGAACATCCTCAGTTTTTGTTTGTCTGGGAATGTCTTTACCTCTCTATTTCTGAAGGCTAACTTTGCAGGGTACAGTATTCTTATTTGGCAGGCTTTTTTCTTTCAATGTTTTGAATATATTATTCCATATTATTTATTTGTTATCCACGTAGGCTTGCATTGGTGTCTGTGAATTTGAAGAAGCAAACAGTCTTTCGGTCTTTACAGGCTGATTTTAACAACCTTCTCTTCCACCAATGGCAGACCTGTTATTAGGTATGCAGATAGGTGTGGTTCCCTCTGGGTTTCTGGAGGACTCCCCCTGGCCCACTGAGTATGTCTATGGGTAGGGAGAACCGTCCCCAGATCAACATGAGAGAGCTTGGAACTAAGTCACTGCTGCTTCAGGGTCCACATCTGAGAGGACTTGCCTCCAGGGAGTTGGATGGGCGTACATCTCTGGGGACAAGATTGACCTTGGGCCAAGTCTAAGTGGGAATGAAGCAAAGTTATAGGGCCATCTCAGAATCTGCTGTGGAACCAAGTTTGGCAAGCCTGTCTCCAAGAACATGGACAGGAATGAGTCCTGACAGGTCGCTAAGTGGACAGGACTGCTCTCAGGCCACAGTTTCAGTTTTAGGATATCATAGTTAGCAGACAGCTCTATGCAAAACTCTACTCCTTTATATCTCTGCCCATTTATGTTATCAATGTCACATATTATAGCTTTTTATATTTTACATTTGTTAACATAGTTTTATATTTATATTTTATAATTAAGTTCTATACCAGAGTTAAAAATAATTTATGCACCACCATTGCAATATTATACGATTTTTATTTGTCTAAATATTTACCTTTTCCTTTGTGTTGCTGTCTAGCATACTTTGTCTCAACTCAAAGGACTCCTTTTAGCAATTCTTGTAAGTCAGGTCTAGTGCTAAAGAAATACCTTAGCCATTGTTTATCTTTATTTCTCCTCCATTTTCAAAATACAGTTTTGCCAGAAAGAGTATGCTTGGTTGACAGATTTTTTTCTTTCAGCACTTTGAATATATTGTCCCACTTCCTTCTGGCCTATAATGTTTCTCCTGAGAAATCTGCTAATGTCATTGAAGGTTGCTTGTACATGATAAGCCATTTTCTCTTCCTGCTTTCAGGATTCCCTTTTTGTCTTTGATATTTGACAGTTTGATTATAATTTATGTTGGTATGTTGGTTTTTCCAAGTTTGAGTTTTATGAGTGTCTTCAATTTGGTTGTTCATTTCCTTCCTCAGATTTGGCAAGTATCTAGCCATTGTTTTTTTCAAATAAGCTTTCTGTCCTTCTCTCTTTCTATCGTCTCCTTCTCAGATTTGCATTATGTGTATGTTGGAACACTTGATGGTGTCCCATAAGTTTCTTAGTCTTTCTTCACTTTTCTTCATTCTTTTTTTCTCTTTGTATCTCTGGCTTCATAATTTTAAGTGGCCTCTCTTTGAGTTCATTTATTCTTTCTTCTGCTTGATCGAGTCATCTATTGAAATGCTCTAGTGAACTTTTCAACTCAATTACTGTATTCTTCATCTCCATGAATGTTTGTTTTCTTTTTGAAGTTTGTTGATATTCTCATTTTGTTCCAGCATCATTTTCCTAATTTCATTTAGTTTTCTATCTGTGTTCTCCTGTAGCACATTGAGCTTCTTTAAGATTATTTTTAATGATTTGCCAAGTAACATAAATTTTTATTTCTTTCTGGTTGGTACCTGGAGGTGTATTTTGTTCCTTTGATTGTGTCATGTTTCCGTGTTTCTTCGTGTGCCTAGTTATTTTTTTCTGTGATTTGTGCATTTGAAAAAGCAGCCAACTCTTCAGTCCTTATAAATTGGCTTCATACAGGGGAAGACTTTTACCAATTAGCCCACATAGAGATTTTGGGAGCCTCTCCAGTTTTTTTTTTTTTTTTTACCACGGGATACATCTTCTTTGAATTTGTGTGTGTTCTTTCCCAGTTAGAGTGATTTGCTTCTTTTTCTTCCAAGAGCTTTTAATCTCCTTCTCCATCCGGTGTCTGTCTGTACCACTGCAGGTTCTGTGGCATTGCAATAAGCCACTGAGTTACCTTTTGCTCTCTGCAGACCCCAGGCATCCAAAGTATGTAGATTCCATTAGTGCTCTGAATCAGGCAAGACAGAAACCAGTCTCTCAGACAACACTCTGAAAAACCAGAACATTGGACATACATTCCACTCTTCTCTTTCTCTCCTAAGGGAGAAGTCATAAGGTGGGATTTTTTTTTCCTGATGACACCAAGCTGTGCTGGCTTGGGGGAGGGGCTGTCATGGTTGACGTGAAATGTCTTTTCTCATCTGTTTCAATGAGACTATTATTTTCTTTAAGTTTGCCTCAGGCACTGCAACTTCTTCACTGGTTCCTAGAATTTTCATAAAACTTTTTGGATCATATATTATCGCTAAGTTGGCATCTCTGGTGGAGAATTAGATCTCTCGCTGATGAAACTCTATAGACTACTTTTACAGTATTTAATATTGCTCTTATTTCATCTTACACGTACATAGTCACTTTCCTAACACTTATATAATTGTTCGCTCCCCAATAGCTAATAGTGTTTCCTGTAACACATATTGACACATACTAAGTTCTTATATAAGAAAATATTTAAGGGAATTTTGTATTTTTCCACTAAACTTTCTGTTGATTATTTGAAGGTACCACACTTTTGGTTGTTATTGTGGCTTCATGGTAAAATTTTATATGTATTAGAGCAAGATCGTAACCATGTTATATTTTATAACATGGCCTAATTCCTCCAAAAAGTAAAATAAAAAAATAAAAAAGAGATGATTTTCTTGCAATAACATTAAACTTAGAAAATTATTCAAAGGAACATCAATCTTGATTATATAAGTCTTGGAAAATTTGTATAGATTTCTTAATCTAAGTTCTACTTATTTCTTTCTGAGCTTATTTTTAAACATTTTGGTTTTGTTTGTTTTTATAAATGAGATGTTGGTGTGGTAGTTTTAACAACTGGTCTTTGATTTTATAAATAAAAGCCTTTTGCATATTTTACTTTAAAACTGGACAAACTTACCTGACTATTCTTATTTTCAATTATTTTTCAGTTGATTTTTCTGGGTTTCCTACATTAAACTAGGTTGTAATCCAATAAGGATAAAGTTGCCTTCACTTTTCTCATAGTTTTATGCCTCCTATTTCTATTCCTCACATTGGGTTACCGAATTTGTTAGAGGTTTTGGAAAAATGGGGGCAATGTTACATTTGGGCTAAAACTATGAACATTGATATCAGCTAAACCTGGTCTCAAAACTCTGAAGGATCCTCAGTTAGAACTGAGAGGTCTTAAAAGACGAGGTGGCTAGAGGGAGGTCTGCACACACATTGCCATGAGTCCTCAGACCACATAAGACACTCTTTTTTGTCTGAAGCAAGGCTGGAGCCAGGCCTAGATGGCCTGTGGAAAGCTCCCATGGAACCAGCCTGCTGTTCTCATTCCAGGCAAACTAACCTCTGAGAGTTGATAGTGTCACTAAGGACAAACTTATCTGTTTAAGCTTCATTTCCAAATCTGTATCATGGGAATAGTAACAGTTTTTTGTACAGTTTTTATAAGAATCAAGTAGCTACCTATATAATATATGTAATACAATAAATATTACTAAGTTTCTATTATTATCCTGATCTTAAGCATGAACCTATGCTTTACCAGTACCTATAATGTTAAATATAAATTTAATATAAACATTCTTTTGATCCATAGTTTGTTTATCAAGGGGATATTTTGTAGTTATCTGAATATCAAAGCCAAAAGCAAAGCAACATTTCTGGCTCTCTGCATGTGGAAAGGGCACTTAGCTTTACTTTGTCTCCCCTTTCCTCCCACAGCCCAATATTTGTTAGTTTATTCTAGATTTACATACCCAGTTTATCATTATAAATATATCATCACTTAAATGATGGTTTTTCTTTCATATTTTCTTTCATGTTTATACACATAGTTTTGATTGGTATTGGTATTGGTATTTAAATAAAACTTGAGAATGAAGACAATAGATCCTTTGTATTTCTTTTAAGGTTGTGATTTGACCTCTGATTCCTCAAGTGAGAAACTTTTCAAAACACTTGAGAGAGTAAACTGGCTGAGTTTTACCTATACTTACTGTAAGACATAATTTTTAGCTGCTAAAAAAATGTTAGTTTCTTTTCTACACTTGGGATTCTATTACTGTATGTAACTGTGAAGGAAATAATTGACAGAACTCATGTTTTTCCTTAATTTTTTTCCTTCCTCTACTAACAAAATAGAATTGACTTTATTTTTTAAAGTCACCCAGGAAATGTACAATGCTATTTACAAAAGGTTAATTGAATCCTAGAGTTGCAGATCGAGTTTCTTGTTGATGAGAATATACAGTAGAATATTACTGAATGAGAGATTTTTCTATTCCTTTTTGGAAACTTTTTGGAAGTTTTGATGACTGAGTTACAGGAAATTGGCTTTAGAAGGACTTCAGTGATTTCTGTCTCTTCTAATCAGTATGAAATCACAGCCTATATTTGGATTATGCTCTGTGAATGTTTGAAACCTATCTGTTATCTTTGTGTTAACCTGAGGTAGAAATTTTCACTTTTATATAGAATTAGTTTTGCAAGAGTATCTTTTCTATATACAAATATCCATTTGAAAATTGATTGTGTTAAGTCAATACAATGCCCTTTTCTATATTAAAAGACAGGATGTTTATTGCCTTGACTTGTTTGTTTCCTGTAAAGTTATTTGGGCAATAATAGCATTCAGTTTTAAGATAAAACATACATAATAAGTAATGAGACAAGAGGAAAAACATTTGGCATAAGGCTTAGAAAATTTTAAGGCTCATTTTACATTATTGCTTTAGTGCATTATTAACAATTTCATGGGGACATGAAAGACTAATATATGGAGGAAATGTCTGCTATTGGCATATAATATGTTAAGATTGCAAATATGATTTTTAATCCACTGTGATAATAGCCTATTAAATTGTATCCTAGTCCTTGAAGAGTCACTAACATTATCTTGTTTATACTACAAAATTAGGTACAGGGAAACTTTACTTTTACAGAACTTAATGTTGCACCAAACTAACTGGACAGGAAGAAAAAGGAATGTGGCATTGGAAGTGATAAAACAAAATACATCCTCTGCCTACGACTGTCTTCTTCCTGGACCTATCTGACTGTTTAACATGCTGACCTTTACAATGCTCTGCATAGTGTAGGCCCACTGAAAGCACTGAGTGCCTGAAATCCTTCATTCTTATTTAAAACAAAATAGGTGAAAATACTTAATCATGATGTCTATATATTTGAAAGAATATTTGAACATGGGGAGAGACCCAACCAGTTTGAGTGGCTGAAGTTTTGGAATTTTTATAGAAATTCCCTATTATGTGTTTCAACTTTATGCCTGACTTATAATAATAGTTACAAATACTACATTGCTAGTAACACCAATATCTAATACTATTTCCTCTTTCCTAATTTCTTGCAGTTGAAGAAATGGAGATGAGTATGTCTATATGCTTCACTCTTTCCTCAGCAAGATTTATTTAGCATGTGTTTTGTTCCAGGCACTGGCTAAGTGCTAGGGGTACAAAAGTTGTTTTGGCTCCCTTCCTTCCAGATGTGTCCATGTGTCCAGGCTAACAGAGTGAGTAGTCACATAGGCAAATCATTCTCCTACAGTTGTCAGGCTGAAGGCTGACTTGGTGTCATAAATAAAAAGGCAGAAGATATTTGTATTCATTGTCTTGGATGATATTTTCAACTTGAGTAGGCAGATTGAAAAGAAAAATGCGGCCGGGTGCAGTGGCTCACACCTGTAATCCCAGCACTTTGGGAGGCTGAGGCGGTGGATCACCTGAGGTCAAGAGTTTGAGACCAGCCTGGCCAACATGATGAAACTCCGTCTCTACTAAAAATACAAAAAATTAGCTGGGCGTGGTAGTGGGTGCCTGTAATCCCAGCTACTTGGGAGGCTGAGGCAGAAGAATCACTTGAACTTGGAAGGCGAGGGTTGCAGTGAGCTGAGATCATGCCATTGCACTCCAGCCTGGGCAACAAGAGCAAAACTCCATCTCAAAAAAAAAAAAAAAAAGAAAGAAAGAAAAGAAAAGAGAAATGGTTGAAGGATAGCAGCTTGGACAATGCCTAGGTTTTAAAGACAGTTAATTGAGGAGCCAGCAATGAGACTAAATGAAAATGACTGGAGAAGCAGATAGACAGAAAGCAAAAATAAATGTCCAATTTATGGGGTGATCTACATCTTTTTTTGTCTGCGACAGTCCAGGTGTTCTCTTTTTGTCGATGTCACAACTGGCTAGCACTTTCTTTCAACTTGCAAAAGTGTTATGTACTCCAGTAAACCCTAAGTTCTCTGTTACAGCTTTGATCATATACTGGTGATTATCTGTCTATTATATTTTTCCTCAAATGAACTGTAAGTGCTTAAGCGAAAGGAGGTGCCTAATTCATCTCTGCATTTTCAGTACCCGACACAAGCATCAAAGGTAGTAGGTGCTCAATAAATGATTAATTGGGAAATTAATAGGAATGGAAACAGAATTAAGATAGGTTGAACTCCTTTAGAGATATACACATAAAATAGTACTACCTGTAACAAGAAAATGCTAAATTTTTGTGGATTACCTCAACAGAAGATTATCTGTGGGTCGTGTACCCCAAATTAAGTGTTTCTGATTGGCAAGTGTCTCTCTTGTAAATAATGATTAAGAAACCATGGCTTCTTCCATCTTGTGGCTCTACCATCTTCAACACATGGTGAGGGGCTACAGAGGGGAAGAGAAATAGGGGGTTGTACTCACAAAATTTTTATGTGGCAGGCCTGAAAGTGGCACATACACAGACCCATACACATTTCCTTAACTTATAATCAATGAGCATGTAATGTAACACTCACTGACATCTCTATAGCTACCTGTAAGGGAGTCTGGAGATGTGGTCTCATTGCATGCCAAGAAAGAAACATTCTTTCCTGCAATGCCTATATATGTATATGTATAAATATATATATGTATATACATGTTTACATATGTATGTATATGTATATATATCTGTATACATATACTGTATGTGTGTATATGTATATATACACACACACACATCTTAAGGGGATTTTCTTATAGAAATTTTATTTCTCCCCTCTCTCTCTATATATATGAAATAAATATCAGAGACTGTGAGATTATTAAGAACCACAGAAATTTATTTAACCCTAGTATGTGCATGCCTGTGTTTTAAAGGCCATTAAGTAGTTTGTTGTCTACTTTTGAAAGAAAAAAAATTAAACAAAGAAATTAATTAAATATCTTGGATAAAAACTGAAACAAACGAAAAGGAAAATAATAATAATAAATTTAACATTCATCCATTGTAAGTGTCAGTTATTATGGAATTGCTTACTTTAGGCATGTATTTCAGAAAGAATTTTATGCAGTAAAAAGCATAACATTAAAGTTATTTGTCTGTCAATTATTCCATATAAGTTGGCTAATTATTGAATATAATTTTATTTTACTGCAAGGTAGCAGGTTCATATTACAGTTATTTCAATATGTGAGCATTTCTTTTATTTTGATATTGCATATCTTGAAGCTGAATATATTTCTAAGTCCCATCAATAGCAAGGTGAATGTTGTATCATTTTATTATTATGACTTTTATTATACTTTTAAAATTGAAAAACAAGACATTTTTATTATAGGGAATACAGAAGCTCATAATTAATAAAGATACTAAAACAAAATTATTACGAATATTGCACAGGAGAGCCATTTTAGAGAATTAGGATACATCCTTAAACAATTGTTTTATGAATATAATATGTGACTTTTTTGTTTTGTTTTGATATTATTGTTTTATAAAAATGGGATCACTCTATAATCTGTTCTTCCCACTCAACATTGTATCATTAACATGATTACGTATTCTTCTACATTATTTTAACAGCCTCATAGTATTTCATCATATGATGTATCAACATTTACTAAGCCAATCCTTCAGTACAGCAATTAGATTACATCCAGTTATTTGCTATTATAAATGAGCTGCAGTGAACATCTTTGTGCCTGGATATTTGCCAAACAGTTTTATTAAACTATGTCTAAAATGTCAAAACCATTAGTTCTCAAACTTTAATATGCATTGGAATGATACTGGTGACTTATTCAGACTCATAAGCCCTACTCATAGAGATTGTGTTTAGGAAGATCTGGAATAAGACCCGGGAGTCTGAATTTTAGCAAGCACCATCTATGATTCTAATGCAGAGGGTTTGAATGTCACATTTTGAGAAATAATGACTTGGACACATTAGAAATTCTATCTTTTTTCCATCATCTCCCTGCCATAATGCCGTTTTCTAACAATAACATAAGATACTTATTGCTCTGGCAATTAGTTTTACATCTCTCTCCAAAATAAAGGCATTTAACCTCTTACCTTCTACCTGATAAGGTTGTTCTTTTTATTTCTGAACCATAACTGATACACATTGATCTAGAGTGTGAAAAAAGCCTCTTACACTGTTTTGGAATGCAAAATGTTAGAATATAGCCCTCTAGTGCTTTATCATTTTTATTGTAAAGATAAAAGTATTTATAGAAAGTGGGTTTAAACTAACAAAGTATAAGCATGAGTGTAAACTTCATTTTTAGTAGAGATAATTATCTCAAAAAAGTTACGTCTTGAGGCAGTTTTATCTAAAAGAGAATGTCAAAAACATTAAGTCATTCAACAGATAACCTCAGTTATATAAAGCATTTTGCAATTGCAATGCTAACACGCAGAGTAGGCAGCTAAATGCTTATAAAAAGATGTTAACTTTGGCCAGCTATATTTAGTGCTACTGAAGCTTTGCTAGACTCATCCTTTGTTCTTCTTTTCTGTGTTCATCCAGAAGAAGAGTATTTACACATGTATTCGTCAGGGTTCTCTAGAGGGACAGAACTAATAGGATAGATGTATATGTGAAAGGGAGTTTGTTAAGGAGTATTGACTCACATGATCACAAGGTGAAGTCCCACAATAGGCGGTCTGTAAGCTGAGGAGCAAGGAAGCCCATTCAAGTCCCAAAACTTCAAAAGTAAGTAAAGTGGCAGTGTAAGGATCCAAAAACCCATCACTCTATAGAAGCATGTTGTAACATTTGATGATTCTATAATTCTCATCGCACTCAAAAGTAGGAAAGCTGTTTTCAGTCTGTGGCCCAAGGCCCAAGAGTCCCTGGCAAACCACTTGTGTAGGTCCAAGAGTCCACCTGTTTGAGAACAGGAGTCTGATGATCGAGAGCAGGAAACATCCAGCACAGAAGAAAGATGCAGGCCAGAAGACTCCGGCATTCCAGTCCTTCCATGTTTCTCTGCCTGCTTTTAACCCAGCTATGCTTGCAGCTGATTAGATGGTGCCTACCCACATGGAGGGTGGGTCTGACTCTCCCTGTACACTGACTGAAATGTTAATCTTCTTTGGTAACACCCTCACAGACACACCCAGGAACAATACTTTGTATCCTTCAATCCAATCAAGTTGACACTCAGTATTAACCATCACAACACATAAGTCATTAACTTAATCATGACCTGTTTCCAATCCAGGAATGAAGTTCTGTTCTTAGAGGAACTTCCTAAGTACATAAGTACACAGAGGCTCACTTTCCCAATCTAAAAGCTAAGACTGTTCCAAGTGCATATGCTTTCTGTTTTTTTCTATATTTGTTATCTCACAGAAACATTGATTTGCCATTGGTTGTTGCAAAATCAGTATTTTATAACTGGAGGCGGTGTTAAGGTTTATTTTGTATAACCTCTTGATTTTATCCCTATGGAGACTAAAGACCAGCAAGGTTAAGACCAGCAGATCTGGAACAGGTTATTATAGAAATTTGTATATTATATTGTTGCTAGAAAATGGAATTATTGCAAGGAGATGATGGAAAAGATAGTATTTCTGATATCTCCAAGCCATTGTTTTTCAAAATGTGATGTTCAAACCCTCCGCATTGGGATCAGAGGTGGTGCATACTAAAATTCAGACTCCCAGGTCCTATTCCAGATCTGCTGGTCTTAGCCTTGCTTGTCTTTAGTCTCTGCAGACAAAAAATCAAGACATTGTACAAAATAAACCTTAAGACCCCTTCCAGTTATGAAGTACTCTGATTTTGTAACAACCAATGGCACCTCTTAAGACCACCTGAGTAATTACTGGCAGAACAGGGGATAAAATTTCTATCCTCTCATTTAATGACAGATTGTCATTCATTTCTAATGTTTATGTAGGGCTGCTCTCATCGCAGTTCTGTTTAATTTTTCAAATGAAAATGTGAAGCTTATTGAGTTATGATCAATTAGTGTGTGTTCTGTTATTTTCTACTAATACTCACTCTGCCACTGACTATACTTGTTAAGGTAGTGCAGCATGGTAGCTTTTAGCTCCAGTTTTAACTAGAAGAGATTTGGGTTTGGATCCTGACATGTAGGGTGATCAATCATCCTGGTTTCCTTGGGACTGTGGGGTTTCCCTGGACATAGGACTTTGAGTGCTAAAATCAAAAGGTCCCAGGTGAAGTAAGATGATTAATCACCCCACTAGCCATGTGGCTGTGTCGCCAGTGCATGCTATTTGATAGGTCTCTGGGGCTTTTAATGGGTAAAATGGGAAAAGCAAGAAGAACTAACTCATAGGATTTTAGTAAAAATTAAATGAGACAGTATATGTAAAACACGGCACTACTTAATAAAGACTCAGTAAGTATTAGTCATTATTATTGATGTTTTATAAAGCAAGTAGATTCCTCAAAGCACAGATTCTCAGAATTTAGGATTTGAAATAAATGAACTTTCTTTTTAGCTTTGACCTCTTTTTTTTTGTTTGTTTTTTAAACCTTCTCAGTACCCTTCTGTCGTCTTGTCTATACAACTGGACAATACAACCCAAGATTGGATAGAGTCCACCATCTCACATCCTTTTACCTTTTTCAAGATATAAATCAGGAAGACAAAAATTTTCTATTTGGGAATCAATGTGAAGAGTGAGCATCAAAGACAGCATAGAGCTATGGAGAAAGGGGAAATTAGCCTGGATTATAATAATAGCTGCCATTTTGTTGAGTGCAAACTCTTTGCCAGATATTGGTGCTTCAAATACTTTACATATTTGGTCCACATAATGACTCTGAGAGGTAAATATTATTATCTCAGTCTTCAGATGGAGAAACAACCTCAATGAGCCTAAGTGACTTGCCCAAAGATAGTTGTATAGTAAGGAGTGTAATAAATGAGGTCTGGATGTTCCAAGCTCGATGAATGTCTAACTTTCAGCCAACTGGTTAATTTTGAGAAATATAAACTTCTTCACCTGTAAAACTCAGAAGGGAAGGAAATTGCCATATATAAGTGCTAATCACAATGCAAGTAATGAACTACGCACATCATATGCATGATCTCATTTAATTCTTGTATGTAAATATTAGTCCCATTTTTATAATAAAGAAACAGAAACCTTAGAGAGACTAAGCAACACTCTATCAATACAAATAGTAAAGTGGCAGTGCAAAGATTCAAAAACCCAACACTCTATAGAAGCATGTTATAACATTTGGTGATTCTATAATTCTCAATATGTGGATATAATAAATATGGCTACAGTAGACTTTCCAGCCATTTGGAAATAATTATTGCTCACATGATAGTATATTTTTCCCAACTAGAATCAAAATATTAACTTTTGACCTGGGTTTACCTTTGCATGTGGATAACATGGATCAAATTTGCAAAATTCTGCTGAGCTGTGACTTAAATACAGTTCTACTGGGTCCTCAAGTTTCTTTTAAAGTCTTTTTTTTCTTACTACCCTCTCAGTCTTATAAAAATTGGCAAGAGTATATCTGAGTAAATGTGACATATGAAAACATATGTTTCAAATATGGCCTTAAATATGCAGAGAAAATAGGACTTTTCTTCTTCCTCTCTCTTCATGGGCATGCATGTAAGAAAGATATATATAAATATACAGTCATGTGCTATATAACATTTTAGTCAACTATGGACCATACATACCATGGTGGCCATAAGATTATAATACTGTATTTTTACTGTATCTTTCCTGTGTTTAGATATACTTAGATACACAAATATTTCCCATTGTGTTATAATTGCCTACAGTATTTAGTACAGTAACAATGTACCATCTAGGTTTGTTTAAATACACTGTGATGTTCACACAACAAGGAAATTTCCTAATGATGCATTTCTCAGAATGGATCATTATCAAGTGATGCATAACTGTATGTGTATATATATATATATATATATATGACACATGCATATGTCAATGTATATATTTAATGATGTTTGCAATTCATTTCATAGAAGTTATAAAAACATTTTGATTTATCCTTGATTTTATAGAATTCACACACAAAGCTAATAAATTCTAAGATTACTGAAGATGTTAGTTAACTGTTTTAACCAAGCCACACCTGGTGAACAAATGTGCTGTTTTAAAAATAAATTTAGATTTTAGTTAATCAAATATTGTTCAGTTAATGTCACTGTTTTCTAGATAGCATTTTTCATGTATACATTTTACTTAATTTCTTTCGCAGGAAAGTATTAAGCCATTATATAATGATAAACAGTGTGATTTTTGTTGATTATATGTACTTTCTTGAATTATTACCTCAGGCCTCTGAGGAAACACTACATTCCAGTAACGAAGAGGAAGACCCTTTCCGCGGAATGGAACCCTATCTTGTCCGGAGACTTTCATGTCGCAATATTCAGCTTCCCCCTCTCGCCTTCAGACAGTTGGAACAAGCTGACTTGAAAAGTGAATCAGAGAACGTTCAACGACCAACCAGCCTCCCCCTGAAGATTCTGCCGCTGATTGCTATCACTTCTGCAGAATCCAGTGGGTGAGTGCCCTCAGATGTCATTTCCCCATTTTATATTTTAGATGGTGATTGTTATCTGTGGTCTTTTGAGTTTTTGTGGCTCATTGCTTGATTTGAGTGGGAGAACAATGGGGTTTCTAGAGTCAAAAAAAAAAAAGGAATTTCTCAGGTGACATTTCTATATCTGCAGGAGAAGACATTTTAGTGAAATTGTTTTACAAGGAAGAGCTGAAAATGTATTGGTGAATGCTAATAAACATTTGCAAAAGGGCAGTCGTACTTGGAAAATTAATATTGGCCATATGTGACTTGATGGAAAACATTTTAACAAATGAGAACTAATGGACAAATTACCATGTAGTGATACATGTCTAGAAACAATAGGAAATGTTCACTGATGCAAAATGAATTTGGAATCAAGAATAAATTGTATTGTAATTAGAATCAAAAGAAATATGCAACGGTATTCATGAGTCTAAAAATTTTGCCTTTGACATTTTGAGGTATTGCTTACCAGAATACTATTTCAGCTCCCAGTATAAGGTGATTTTATTTAGCATTAATACTTATGGAAGAGTCAGCCACAGCCACGTCTCCATCATGTAACATTTTTATTTCCTACTTTGCAGGGTATAATTTTTGTTTTTATTCTTTTTCGTGTTGTTTACCAATGGAGTTTTACACTTTAAAGCAATGTCACCAGGTTAAAAATTGTGAGAGAAAGTAAGGATATTGGGCACATCCATTATTTGTTCTTGTGACCAGCTGCATTTTTAAGAAGCCTGGATAGAAAGGAAAGAGGATGAAGCCAGTGGGCCATACATAGATAGACTCTTGAACATTTGCTAAAACTACAAGAACAAAACAATTACTGTGCTACAAATGTGATGCTCCCACATTCTCTGCCAAGTTAAAGGCATCTCTGGGGAAAATGTCTTTTGGATCTTGTTAAAGTTAGGAAGGTTGTGCTCAGAGGAAATTTGGCTAGTAACTCAACTCAAAGATACTGAATTTAGCTGTTTTACTTATTATTGACCAGTCTAAGGGACCTGTGTTAGAAAAAGGTATGAGGAAAATACTACTAGATAAATAATAAGAAAACAAATATTCACCTTGAAGCAATGAAAAGAGGAAATATATTTTGTTTCTGTTGTTGTAATTGAACTATGTGTTTAAAAAACAATGCACACACATTGATCAGACTCATACTAAAGCAGATGGGAATTTTATATGACAGCTTGACCTGAACATTTTTTGAAAAATGCTGTTCCCCTGAAACTATTTCTCCTTTCTTTGGAATTAACATTGCTGCCGTTCATTCTGTGTAGAAGAGATTCACAGATATCAGGTGTATCCAGGGATCCCAAGACCACCCTCGGGTTCAATGATTTGCTAGCAGAGCTCTCATAATTCAGCAAATAGTCATATTCATGGCTCTGATGTGTTATAGCAAAAGGATTCAATGCAAAATAAGCAAAGGGAAAGGTAGATGGAACAAAATCTGGAGGAAACCAGACATAAGCTTCCAAGAGTCCCCAAGTGAAGTAAGACAAGATACACTTAATTCCTCCAGTAATGAGTTGAGACAACACTTGTGAAATGTGTTCACCAGGGATGTCTTTACCAGGGAAGCCTATTAAAGACTCAGTACCTAGAGTTTTTGCTGGAGGCCAGTCACTTAGGTACCCTCTGCCTAGGATATACAAACTTCCAGATTTCCAGAAGGAAAGTGGATATGCAGCATAAACCACATTATTTGCACAGACAGTTTAGGCAAATTGAGCCAGTCTTACCATTTAGAGAATGGTGGATCATTCCCGAAAGTCAGGTCTGCTAAAGGCCAATGTTTCAAACAGGTCTTCCTATATTTAATTGACACAGTCCTGATTAACTGTTTACTACACACCAGGTTATCTTAGAATAGTTATCTTACTTTCTTCACACTTGTGGAAGAAGATATTATAATTAAAATTAAAATGCACTAATTTAAAGCCCTGATATATTCAATTAGCTTTGGTATCTCAAAAATTTTGGTTGCTAACCATGATTTCTCATTTTGAGTTGGTGTTATATCATGTGCCCTTAAAATAAAATGATGCAATATACCTAATATATCTCTATGTAGTTGGACATTGTGTGTAATCTAAAATCTTGAGCTGGGCGCAGTGGCTCATGCCTGTAATCCCAGCACTTTGGGAGGCCGAGGCAGGGATTGATTGACCTCACGAATTTGAGGCAAGCCTGGGCAACATGGCAAGACCTCGTCTCTATCAAAAACACAAAAAAATAGCTGGGTGTAGTGGAATGCGCCTGTGGTCCCAGCTACTCAGCAGGCTGATGCAGGAGGATCGCTTCAGCCTGGGAAGGCAGAGGTTGCAGTGAGTCAAGATCCTGCCACTGCACCCTGGCCTGGGTGTCAGAGAGAGAATGTATTGCTAAAAACAATTTCCAAGTGCCGAGGAACTTCAGCGTTCTGAATTGTCTATGTCCCAGCATTTCTGTTGATTCACATTCATTTCCATCTTCATTAAGATTTAAGAATCAAGTACAATTGACCCTTGAACAATACAGGTTTGAACTGCACAGGTTCCCTTATGTGAGGATTCTTTTCAACCAAACACAAATGGAAAATATAGTATTCCTGGGATGTGAAACTCATGTATACAGATGGGCTGACTTTTCATATATGTGGGTTCCACAGGGCCAATTGCAAGAATTGAGTATGCATGAATTTTGGTACATGTGGTAGACCCGAAACCAATCCCCTACATATACCAAGGAATGACTATATAAGCAATATCATGCTTACTATTTACAAATTTATCCAATATTATGAAGAAAATAATTTTTCTTTTTGAAAGATGGAACAAGGGTTTCATTTCAAAAGAAACAATAGACAATAATGGCCAATCAACAAGAACCAAACTAAGTAGATATTAAAGGTATTGTTATTACATTTGGAAGCCAGAACAATTTGTGAATTGAATATTGAGGAATAGAAAATTCAGGAGTATAACTTTCTGGAATGTCGAAGCTTTGGAGGAGAAGTAGAAGGTAAAGTGCGGGGACGGGCACAGTGGCTCACGCCTGTAATCCCAGCACTTTGGGAGGCCGAGGCAGGCAGATCACAAGGTGAGGAGATCAAGACCATCCTGGCTAACACGGTGAAACCCCGTCTCTACGAAAAACACACACACAAAAAAAATTAGCCGGGCTTGGCAGTGTGTGCCTGCAGTCCCAGCTACTCAGGAGGCTGAGGCAAGAGGATGGCGTGAACCCGGGAGGCAGAGGTTGCAGTGAGCCGAGATTACGCCACTGCACTCCAGCCTGGGCGACAGAGTGAGACTCTGTCTCAAAATTAAAAAAACAAAAACAAAAAACAAAAAACAAAAGGTGAAGTTCGGGCTTATATTCTGTAGCCATTTTAGTTAACCAGGAGCCCCAGATTCCTTTACAGCTGTCAGAATGAGCTAATGGGAAATTTAGCCTATTTTAACTGAGTTGTCTCCAGCCCATTGCCTCATTATTATAGGTTAGTATGCCTTTAAGTCCCATTGCCAACCTATACTGAGACCATACCTTAGCAATTGCAAATCTTTGATGG
The DNA here is from genome assembly GCF_029281585.2 of Gorilla gorilla gorilla. Classification (NCBI taxonomy): domain Eukaryota; kingdom Metazoa; phylum Chordata; class Mammalia; order Primates; family Hominidae; genus Gorilla; species Gorilla gorilla. The sequence continues at coordinate 50,232,738 of NC_073243.2, forward strand.
TCAAGGCGACTTTTCATGCCCTCCAGATTTATTTTCCTTTCTTTCTTAACATCATAGCCTTTTGCTCTTTCTTCTGGTGTATCAGTATGCCAGATACTTGCTTTGTCAAGTGTCAGGCAGTGGGTCTAGAGACTTGTTCCACCCCTTTAGAAAGCCACAGTATGGCCCTGAGAATCATTAGTTTCTGAAAAAGAACTTTGACGTGCAGAAATAAGTGTCGTAGATGACAGCTATTAGCTTCCTCATGAAGTACTTGGGTCAAGAGACTGAGTTCAAAAGGACTTTTAGTTATTCACACTTCCATATTTCTACTTTGAGTTTTTTTCCCAAGCAATGTGAATGTGTTCAAATGTACACTTTTTAACAATTTCTTTTGAGTATGCCCAAACTGTTAGGTTGTATGTATGCTGTGATTTAGCAAACTTTAGAAACTGTAAATGAACAGAAAACAGAATTATTAAGACCTGGGATGCCTATAACCCTGAATTCATCTGCCAGTTAACTTTCCGTACGGGGTAGGCTCATTCAGGCTTCATGGCTGTTTACTGACCTTCCTCGAAGTAAGAGAGACAGCTATTAATGACTTGAAATGTTATGAACGTGGCATAAAAGTAATTTGGAAAGTCAGTTTTTCATATTTTCCTCCTAAATAATTTTCTATTACCTTTTATAAAATCTTTTTATTAAGGTATAATTTACATGCATTATACGTCTTGAATTACTATGTATTTATACTCTCATGTAATCACCATCCTATTTCTCAACTTATCACTAAAGGTTACTTTGCCTCCTCTTGGACTTCACATAAATGGAATTGTACTGTATGTACTTGTTGTGTCTGGCTTCTATTAGTCGAAATGTTTTTTTTTTAATATCCATGTTTGTGTATATCTCAGCAGCTTGTTCTTTTTATTGCATAAATATACCATAATGTATTTATTTTTACTCTCTTACTAATGAACCTTTGGGTTGTTTCTAGTTTGAGGGGATTATGAATGAAGCTGCTGTGTACACTTATACCATTCTTTTTGTGAACATATGCACTCATTTCTTTGGGGTATATTCCCAGGAGTAGCATTTCTGAGTCATAAGGAGGCAAATATTTATTTTCATTACTGCCCAATAGTTTTCTAAAGTGTTGTACTCTTTTACCCTCCCACCAGCAATACGTAGACGGTACGGTTGTTCTACATTCTCACCAACACTTAGTATTTTCAGTCTTTTTCATTTTGGTCATTCTGGTGAATGTGTAGTGGTATACTACTGTGGTTTTCATTTACATTTCCCTGATGAGTAGGAATATTGCTTACCTTTTGATGTGTTTATTGAACATTTGGATATCTTCTTTGTGTTATGCCCATTCAGACATTCGTTCAGTTTTTCTTTTACTTGTTGATTTCTAGGGCTCTTTGCATATTCTAGACATGAGTCTTTTGTTAGACATGTATATTATAAAGTGAATATTTTGTTGTAAACAGTGTCTTGAATTTTTACTTTATGTTTACTTTGAATATGTTGGTAATCCTAGGAACCTATGAAATTTGAGGGAAGTGTCCAGCAGGGAGAAGAAACTGTAAGGCAAGAAGTGGACCCAACTTAATAAGGGGAAAACAAGAATGACATTTAACCCATAGAGCAATTTCACTTGGAGACAAGGACAGCCGGTCCCTTGAATATTGGATGGTGGCAAATAAGACATCCAAGCACTAAGAGGGCAGGCAGAGAAGAGTTGAGAATGAAGCAACAGCATGATTATGGTGGCTGATGGCCGGGTAGTGAGTAGACAAGAGTGGGGCTCTGGACATAGATGGTCTGAATTTGAGTCCTGTCTCCCATCTACTACCATCTTGTGAAGGTACTTAACCACTCCAAGTTCCTAATTTTACAAAAGCAAAAGTAGGAATAATGTGAGCACCTACTTCATGGGTTTGTTCTAATGATATAATACCTATCCCCATTTTTCACATATTGTAAGTACTTAATATATAACATCAAAAACTACAACTCCTACACTGGGAAAATATTAGAACAAATAATGTTTGTTGTTGTTAATGTTTGTTTACTTATTGGAATTGGCTTCAGAGATCCTCTACAAATAACTCTTGGGGTAGAGATGGATGTTCTAGCAGATTTGGGAGTCAATCAGAAATTGGCTCCTGTTTCAGAAAGTTACAGTTATTATGGACTTGTGACATTTCTGTTCAGAAGTCTGTATCTGGCATCTTCCCTCACACATGTCTTGCTTTCAAGTGCTGTGCAGTTATGTTTGGAATGAGAATGGTGGTCTCCCTACTTCTGCTTCACTTCTTCCACAACCTTGCTGACTTCTAAATAGTTTCCTGCTCAGAATCCTTAGGAGGAATTAGGATCTCCTTTCAGCCCTATCTTGGGCACTGGCTTACATTCCCCCATGTGGTCCATGTGCCCCTAGACAATCTAAGGAGAGTCTAGCTTTACACACATGTGGAAGTCATTCCCAGTGCACAGGTGGGAAGTTATGGGAATGAAGAAAATGTGGGGGAGGTAGCAATAAAACTCTCTACTTACATTTCATTGCTGCATCTGCTATAATAAAATGAGAGCCAAGAGCAACTTATTCCCTTGTGACATGATGACACACCTCTGGATAGATGTATATTCAGGGATATGGGTGGGTGGAGAATGTTACAAACACTTTCTCATCCCTAGTATCCTATTACCTGTCTGAAGAAGTACACTGTGTACCTTCGTATCACTATGTCCTATAAAAAAAGAAAATGAAAAGAACGTAAAAGAAGACATGGTCACTTTTGGGGATATATTTAACTACCCAACAGAGAGAGAAGAATTACCTTATTCATATAAGGGTTCATTTTACAAGGATCTTCCAGAAATATTTCCTTGATTTGTGTGCTATTCACAGAGGGACCAGTCCCAGATGCCAGTTAGACATTGGATTCTTTGACTAACCACTCTTCATCTTGTGCTCTTGAGTACAAACAGTATGTTAGAGAGAACATTAAAAAAAAGATTATTTTCAGCAATTTATTCCTGAATCAACATCCAAACAGAAAATAAAAAAGGAAAAACAGAAGGCTGGATCAGACACATCTGATCTTTCAAATTTGGTCTTTTAAACTTAAGAAGGTATTAATGGGCATTTCATATTTTAAATAATTTGGATATAAGGGTGTTTATAAAGCTAGAGATTGTATTTCACAGTCTACCATGAAGCCTGTACCTTCATGTTTGATATATGTTCAAGCTTCAAGTGATTTATCTAAGTTCTTATTGAATGTTATATGGAAGATCTATAACCCACTAGGCAAAGCTTCCCAAAATTGAAAATAAAACACATAATCATGATTGTGAAACATTCTCTAGAAATATAGTATTCTTGAGCTAGATGAAATTTTAAAAGTAATCAATGCCAAAAATTGGGAAACAATGCTTCCAATAATCTTGAAGATACATACTAAGCAGACAAAACTGGATTCTTTTGGTTTTGATTGATTTACATGCAATTTATGATTGTAGTGTTTATCTAAACTTCTCAGGATACTCACAAAATATCACAAGCCTTTTATTTTAAAGCATTGTTCTGATTTAATTGTATCTGTCTTTGCTTTAAACTTTGTAAATTTGTGATTATTTTTGTTTTGTTTTGTTTTGAAATGGAGTCTTGCTGTGTCACCCAGGCTGGAGTGAAATGGCATGATCTCAGCTCACTGCAACCTCCGCCCCCCGGGTTCAAGCGATTCTCCTGCCTCAGCCTCCCAAGTTGCTGAGACTACAGGCATGTCCCACCACACCAGGCTAATTTTTGTATTTTTAGTAGAAATGGGGTTTTGCCATGTTGGCCAGGCTGTTCTCAAACTCCTGGCCTTATGTAATCTGCCTGCCTCAGCCTCCCAAAGTGCTGGGACTACAGGCGTGAGCCCTCATGCCTGGCCCAAAATTTGTGATTTTTCAAGATTAAAATTAGATTCTAAGAGTGATGGCGCACTTTAAAATATCTGGATAAAAATCATCTTATTTCCAGAGTCAGGGCAATTCTTGAATCTAATCTAAAATAAGCAATGAAAAAATGCTGACTTGTTTCTCACCTATCATAGAATCTCTAAAAGGTTTATGCTATATCTGCCATGCCTTCAATTTACAAAATAATATGATCATGATTAAACTCCAGTGTCTTTTTCAGGTTATCACAGTACCTTTTCATTATTGTAGTACATTCTGGTGTCCTAATTAAGGATATGCTGAATGGACTGATACTATACCACAGTATTTTACTTTATATCTGTGTGTCAGTAAAGCAGCACGTACCAGGGGAAGGTTTACCTTTAGAAATCAAAGGCTTCTATTTCACCAGGCTCCCACGTTGTTAAAAACACTAAAGAGGTTGGCAACTTTTGCGTTCACCAACATCAGAGCATCTGGTCCCTATTTTCAAAACTTTCTTGTGCCAATGTAACTTGTTTTAGTAATTGAGATTGGTTGGGGAATCCCATATTTTTTAAGGCAAACCCAAGGAAGCATTTATTTTACCGTGAAAAGTGCTAGGGCACAATACTATATTAAGCACAAGGCAGAACTCAACAAAGCCCTTTCCTTTGATTATTTCCATCACTCAATAATAATTGTTCCACTCCATAGATAGTTTCTTTGCAACAAACACTGCCCTGGCTGACCATCCTTATGTAATGCAGAACTGTGAATCACTGAAGTGTTTAAGGAGAGCTTATAATTCTTTAAAAGCCTTTTTATTCTGTTTTGCAGTATTTGTGTTTATGAAAAAAATGTAGGTAAAAACATTCTGACCAAATTGTATTTGTTTAATTATTATGTATTGCATAATGTATAATACTGGTTCAAACTTAATATGACCAGAGTGCATCACTTGGAGAAATCCAAAATGAAAAATATATTTTCAGATGAAATTCATTAAAGGATGAGGTAATCAAACTTTTTTTCTCTACAAATGAGCACTACAAAATGGCAAAAGTTTTCTTTAAAAAAATCTGTATGTAGAAAAAAAACTATAGAAATATGTATCACTTCCTGGGTTAAACACACTTCCCCCCAGCCAAAAAAAAAATTCTAGGTACTAAGAATTCTTTCTAGAACTTAGAATTTCAATATTATCTATCATCCCATTTCTCTCATTCATTTAGAATCTGCCCTCCAGTTGAAAGGAAGTAGATGGAGCTGGGCACTTTTAGATTATTTCAAATCTGAGGAATTCAACAAAAATAAATGCTATTTAGCTATGTTGTTTGAAGTCATGTATGCAACATATCTGGATGATGGGTTAACTTTATTTAATAGATTAGCATCATTTACACGGAAGTTTGTGGCTCTGAGCTTCGTTAAGGTGAGACCTTTGTCCACATTCCCAGGAGGGCTTTTTCTCAGGGGGTTCTGAATTTTACCATGATGTAATTCCTAAACAATTGTGATTAGTGCTAAATGTTATCATAAACACACACACACACACACACACACACCCCTTGCTGTGTGAAAGCTAGATATAGAAATTAAAAACTTTAGAATACTTAAGTTTTTTAAATATGTAATTTATAATATATAAATAATATTTAGAATATAAAGTTTATAATACATAAATACTATATTTCTTTACCATTCACTTTCTAGAACTTTTCCAGCTTTTGATCACATATTTCAAGGGTGGTCTCCCTCTTTACTCCTCTACTAACTGTTCCGTGTCTCAGTTAACATGTGATTTTGGCTTTCTTATTTCTCCAACATTATTTAATTCAGACTAACTTTATTTCTTGAAGGTATATACCAGACATACCTCGGAGATATTGTGGGTTCAGATCCAGGCCACCGCAATAAAGCAAATATCACAATAAAGCAAGTCACCCATACTTTTTGGCTTTCCAGTGCATATAAAAGTTATGTTTACACTATATTGTAGTGTGCAATAGCATTGTCTCTAAGAAAACAATGTATATGCCTTGAGTAAGAAATACTTGATTGCTAAAAAAAAAAAAAAAAAAAAAATGCTAACAACCATCTGAGCCTTCAGCAAATCAGAAACATTTTGCTGGTGGAGAGTCTTGCCTCAGTGTTCATGACTGCTGACTGATCAAGGTGGTGGTTGCTGAAGATTGGGGTGGCTGTGACAATTTCTTAGAATAACACTACAATGAAAATTGCCACATCCATTGATTCCTCCTTTCATGAACAATTTCTCTGTAGCATGCAATGGTGTTTGACAGCATTTTACCCATAGTAGAACTTCTTTCAAAATTGGAGTCAATCCTCTTAAACGCTGCTGCTGGTTTATCTACTAAGTTTATATAATATTTTAAATCCTTTGTTGCCATTTCAACAATGTTCACAGCATCTTTACCAGAAGTAGATTCTGTCTCAAGAAACCATTTTCTTTGCCTCATCCAAGAAACAACTCCTCATTCTTTCAAGTTTTATCATAAGATTGCAGTAATTTCATTACAACTTCAGGTTCCATTTCTAATTCTAGTTCTCTTGCAATTTCCAGCACATCTGCAGTTACTTTCTCCACTTGAACCCCTCAGAGTCATCCATGAGGGTTGGAATCAATTTCTTCCAAACTCTTGTTAATGTTGATATTTTGACCTATGCCTATGGATCACAAATATTCTTAATGGCATCTAGAATGGTGAATCCTGTCCAGAAAGTTTTCAACTTACTTTGCCCTGATCCATCAGAGAAATAAGTATCTATTATAGCGATAGCCCTATGAAATGTATTTCTTAAATAATAAGGCTTAAAAGTTGAAATGACTCCTTGGAACATGGGCTTCAGAATGAATGTTGTGGTAGCAGGCATGATAACATTAACCTTCTTGTGCATCTCCAGCAAAGCTCTTGAGTGACTAGGTGCATTGTCAATGAGCAGTCATATTTTGAACAGAATCTTTTTTTCTGAGCAGTATGTCTCAACAGTGGGCTCAAAATATTTAGTAAACCATGCTGTAAACAGATATACTGTCATCCAGTCCTTATTTTTTTATTTATAAAGCACAGGCAAAGTAGATTTAGCACAATTCTCAAAGGCCCTAGAATTATTGGAATATTAAATGAACATTGTCTTCAACTTAAAGTTACCATCTGCATTAGCTCCTACCAGGAGAGTCAGATTTTCCTTTGAAGCTTTGAAGCCAGGCATTGACTTTTCCTCTCTATCTATGAAAGTTGTAGATGGTATCTTCTCCCAATAGAAGGCTATTTTGTCTCCACTGAAAATCTGTTGTTTAGTGTAGTGCCCTCATCAATGATCTTAGTTAGACCTTCTGGATAACTTGTCACAATTTATACATCAACACTTGCTGCTTCACTTCACACTCCTTTTTTTTCCAGCTTTTATTTTAGGTTCAGAGGGTATTTATGCATGCAGCTTTGTTAAATGGGTAATTTGTGCACCCTGTACTTTTATGTATTGGAGATGGCTTCTTTTCTTTAAACATCATGAACCACCCTCTGCTGGCATCCAACTTTTCTTCTGCAGTCCTTAACTCTCTCAGACTTCATTGAATTAAAGAGAGTTAGGGCCTTGTTTGGGATTAGGCTTTGGCTTAAGGGAATGTTGCGGCTGGTTTGATCTTCTGTCCAGACCACTGAAGTTTTCTCCACATTATCAATAAGGCTGTTTGGCTTTCTTGTCATTTCTGTGTTCACTGGAGTAGTACTTTTAATTTCCTTCAAAAGCTTTTTCTTTGTATTCACAACTTGGCTAACTGGTACAAAAGGCCTGGCTTTCAGCCTGTCTTGGCTTTTGACATGTCTTCCTCACTAAGCCTTATTATGTCTAGCTTTTGACTTAATGCGAGAGACCTGTAACTCTTCCTTTCACTTGAACACTTATAGGCCATTGTAAGATTATTAATTGGCCTAATTTCAATATTATTTTGTGTCAGGGAATAGGGAGACCTGAGGAAAAGAGAGAAATTGGGGAATGGCCAGTCAGTGAAGCAGTGAGAATACATGCAACATTAATCTATTAAGTTTACTGTCTTACATGGGCATGGTTTGTGGCACCCCAAAAATTAAAATAGTAACATCCAAGACCACTGATCACAGATCACCCTAGCAGATATAATAATAATGAAAAAGTTCAAAATATTCTGAGAATACCAAAATATGACATAGAAACACAAAGTGAGTACATGTTATTGGAAAAAATGGTGCCAATAGACTTGCTTGATGCAGCATTGCCACAATATTCAATTGGTAAAAGCACAATATTGTGAAGTGTGATAAAGCAATGTGTTAGTCTGTTTTGCATGGCTATAAAGGAATACGTGTGACTGGCTAATTTACAAGGAAAAGAGATTTATTTGGCTCATTGTTTAGCAGGGTGTCTGGGCATGGCACCAGCATCTGCTTGGCTTTTGTGAGGCTTCAGGAAGCTTTTATTCATGGAAGAAGGTGAAGGGGGAGCAGCTGTGTCAGATGACAAGAGAGGAAATAAGAGAGGGGGCAGGTGCCATATTCTTTAAACAATTAGATCTCACAGCAACTCATGACCACAGGGAGGGCACCAAGCCATTTATGAGGGCTCTGACCCCATGACCCAAACATCTCCCACTAGGCCCACCACCAACATTGGGAATCAAATCTCAACATGAGATTTGGAGGGTATAAATACCCAAACCATATCAAGCAAAGCACAATAAAACAAGTATGCCTGTATTTATACACATATTACAAAACAGAATTAAAAACAATAAAATCATACATGCAAGGGATTCTGGTAAACATACTGATCCCCTCAATCATGCATTAGTCATATATTAATGTATTCACTTTATATTCAACCAACAAATAGTGAGAGTCTGATATTTGCTGTATACTGAGGTATGCACTGGTGACCCAAGGCTCAACAAGACAAAACACAGCCTTTTCTTTCACAGGGGATTGAATCAAGTAGGGCACGTACAAGAAAATAGACCACTATAATCTTGTTTGTTTCATATAATGTACAAATATGACTGCAGACAAATGGAGAAATATGAAATCTCACTGGGGAGCAAACTCACTTTGGCTTGTGAGGAACTGACACCTAACCTGAGACCAAAATAAGATGGTTCCAGGAAGAGAGAACAGCAGGTCAAAGTCCAGGGATGAGATTAAAGTAGAGTGTCTGCACTTAGATAAATAAAAACTGCTAAAACATGGCTAGACCAGAACGCCAATTGAAGGTACAGTTGATAAAACTTACCATTAACTTTTCATGTAACCAATATATGAGGTTTTGTAATATTTTCCAGTAGTGCTAAGCAGCTATGATATAAACACTGAAAAGGCAAACAGTTGGATTATTCCAAAATTGGAAAGCAGGTGCAATATAAGAAAAATAGGGCAAGGGATTTGAAGGTATTTGAAAGAGAGTGAAAGAAATGATGAATTGTGGCAACTTAGCTGGTTATGGAAATGAGTGAATATAAGAAGATACTGATATAGAAAGTATTCAAGGTCTCTAGAAATCTCTATGATGTCAAACAGGTGAAATTAGAATAACTGAGCAAACAAAAGATAGATCATATTTGGAGGACAGAATGAACTTTAAGATGTAAGTGCTAGAGGTAATTTAAGGTATGTTCAAGACATAGAAGGGTGTCAGGGAAGAGGGTGACTGCCTTGGAAAAGATGTAGCTGAGAAATTGAGAGATCGGGGCATGAGGTGATGCCTCCACATCAACATCAAAGTCACCCAGGACTGCAGCAGGATTCAAGCTGTCAAGATGACAAAAAGGTGGGCAGTTTTCAATGAATGAGAAACTGACCAAAGAGACTGGCAGAAGTCAGAGACAAGGAAGTAGAGTTGATTGGCATAGATGTCAAATGAAAAGTTTTCACAAGAAGGTGGAGGAGTAAGTAAAAGTGAGTACCAGGAGAGCACCCATTTCATCTTGGGACCCAGAGAGGGCATTGAGAACCAGAGTACCCTACCCTGAATCCACCACAGGGAAGTGACATCTTTAGCGAAGAGTCAAATTTGAGAGAGGTTAGGATCTGGGATGACTTTTTGGTGGCAAGGCTGAGGATGAAGTGAAGTCTGTTTGTCATGGGAAAAGGGATCCAGAGAAACTGATTGAATAATATGGAAAGAATGAGAATGGGAGGATAGACAGGGGAGAGAAATCACAGTGCAACATGGGGATAAGAAGTTGAAAGAACACAGGGAGAGGAAGAAGCTCTGTATCAGGTGGTTGTCTGAGATATGATATGAAACAGCATTCCAAAATATTTTCAATAATTGGTCCACCTGTCCTCTGACTGATGGGTGTTAAACCAGGGAAGAAGAAGTTGAGCATAGCTAGTAGGTCTTTTGGAAAGACCATAGGATTTGTCCTAGTCCCAGTAAGTAGGTCTGCAGTGGTGTCCTTGGGTTCCTAGTACCTTTCAGCATCTATTGGAGAATAGCAGCTTCTGGTGTTTCAGTACTTCTGCATCTTCCAGATTACTCAGCTGTTTCCCAGATTTATTACAGTCTCTGGAGTATGGAGAAGGATCTGATTTTTTAAAAAATATAAATTATCATTTTCAAAGTATTAGTTTATTTTAAATAATTTTTATATCTAACTCTAATATTTTGCCAGCAATAATAACATCTTAGGTATTTTGAATTAGCATTTGAGTTTGCTTTTGAGAATTTTAGTTCTTAGAAATAATAATTGAATTAAACACTATTGCTTTCTTATATATTCTTAAATACTATTTCTGGCATTCAAGCATTATTCCAGTTCATCATGCTGCCAATTTTAGCAATAAAATAAAGAATAAAATTGAATTCAATGTGGAAAAATTCTATTTGTAGAAAACATTCGTCTGTAAATGGGGTTACTGTTGTGACCTTAGTGAAACAACAGAAAGGTACGTGCATACGGTTTTGCCCTTAGCTTGGATGTAACATATTATTTGCAGACTTTAAGTCATAGCAACCTATGATCATGCTAATTTTTATTTAAGGCTATTTGATAGAGTTGTATGATTGAGACCTGGAACCAAGATCATTGATGTAATACATATGTGCACACAATTTTTTTATTCTCTTCTCTTTGGTGACTTTGTCTGGGTCATTTTTTGTCTGTCTGTTTGTTTGTTTAGTTTACACTGTTTGAAACAGTATCTGTGACTAGAATTTGGCAACTGTAGAGTATATCATATGTACACAGTGCCTTAGCAAAGGGTTTTAATTAAACTCAGTGGAGGAGACCCAAGCAGAGAAGCCTTCATTTGTCTTAAGAAGAAATGTCAAGGTTAATTGATTTTCAGAGGATTATCTGCAACAAATAAAGACCAAGACTCATATCTTCTTATTTTGGCTTATAAATTCTGGTATGTTCTGTTCAATATCCACTGAAAAAAACTGAGATGAGAGTGTTTCTATAAAACTCTATATGTCAAAGCATCCTTTGCAGTTGGCAAAACAGTGAATGAATGACAGTGAAAATGTATACTTATGGATTATGATATAGTCATTAAAATGATTATTATGGTAAGTATATGGTAACATGGAAGTATTTAGAATGTTTTGAGGAGAAAAGCAAAATATACAAGTATATCCAGGTTAAAGTTAAAACACTGCAAAATATATGCCTGCATGTGGCTGAGAACTGGAAAACAATGTGAAAATAATTTGAATTTTTTGATTTACAAAATTGTGGTTGTTTATTTTTCTCACATTGATTTCTATTAATGAAAATAAGTGTTTATCCAATCAATAAAATTACATTAACATTTATTATTTATTTACAATTTCATTCATACAAATTCATCTATTGAGTCTTAGTATATGACAGACACAGTTTGAGGTACTGGGAATATTTTATATGTAGATTTTAAAAATTCATGAACTTTTATTTTTCACAGGCAATCCAATAGGAAGTTTTGGCAACTATGGTGGGAGGTAGGGATACTTGGGCCTTTCAGAATTCTCCAGATCACTTTGTATAACCATTCCTCTGTTGGCGACCGACTCCCCAAAAAAGATCACCAGCAGAACCAAGTGAAACTAAGTATTCATCTCAGTGAAATAAGGGAGGACATCACCTTTAAAATTAGTAGTATTTTGGAAAGGGGGAGTAAAGGGAAGATATTTGTAGAGTTTTATAGCCAGGTCTGGGAGCCTGATCTTGCAAGGTGGGAAAATGGCTGGTATTAGGCAGAATTTAGAGCCTAGCAGTTCTGGATTAGTGGGGTCTCTAAGAGCAGTGAGGTTCTCAAAGTGAACCTTGATAAGTGAACTGTTAGTCTTATTGAATAAGCTGGTTCAGGCCATTTACAGCCTTATTTTCCAAAAGCAAACATTTCCTGGAGCAAGTACCTAAGTTATTTTTGCTTGGTCTCCATGTGCTCAGCATTAAAACAGGCATTTAAACTTTGACCCCAAATTGTTTAGCACTGGGACAGAAAAGTATTTTGGTTTCAGTTCTTACCTTCTTTGTGAGTGACCATAGGTTTGATCAACTCATTTGGCTCTAGCCGGATCCTTTGTCCCTTATTTTATTTTTTTAGACTTATATTATTGTCACCTATATTGCTTGGAAATTTAGGAAACACAGTCCTTGGGATAGCTGGGGGGATGAGAAGTCAAGAGAGGTAAGGTCTTAGGGTAGACAACTGGGTAGATACTGGGCTACTCAGTATCCAATCCTCTTCTGTTTTGGAGGAGTTTCCGAATAGGTGAGAGAAAGGACCTAGCCTTCCACTAGGGGAGCAGGAATATGCATTCCCTCTGCATGCCCCTCTGGCAGACAGAGGGAGGGTCTATAACCTCAATGTAGTCAATCTGATGTTCCTAGCCAGGACTTTGAATCTTGAGGGGATGGCTCAGACCATCACATATGCCACCATCGAGTGGAAGGGCCAGTGGCATCTGTTGTAGCTGCTGACAGTGTGGCGAAGAGCAGTGTGTGCCCAGCAGGTGAGGAATAGGGTCCCAGGCAGATTGATCCAGCCTCCCAGCTGCTTATTATCTTCACTGGATTCTGCTCAAGTCTGCTTCTTCAAGCTCCCTGTTTATTCTGAGTTCTATCCTATATTCTTTTGATGGATTCCTTTTCCTGCTTATGTCAATCCATCATTTCTATTGTTTGCAAATCACAGCCCTTGATCACTGTAGAAACTAAAGTACAGAAAGTGCCCTGACTTTGCTAGAAATTTAGGTGTAAAATTAGTAGTAAAGTTAGTAAGGAAAAACCAAAGGGGAAGATTGAATTTTATTTTAATGCATTATTTTTTTACATAAAAAATAACAAAAGGAGGGTAGTGAAGAGAAGAGTCTCTTGAGATGTCCTTGGCAAAGTTTTTAAAGCTCTCAATAAGGAGACAAGGACTGGGCTTCATTGTAATTATTCCCTTTTGACTGTTGAAGCTGGTAGGCTTACAATGGACTCCTAATGAGAGTGGTTTGCACTGCAATTAATTAAGTGCATGACATTATAAACTGCATGTCTCTTCCCTCTGGAGAATATTCTTCCTATATAGGTGCTATTTTGTTGTAATTTCTCTCTGTCTCTTCCTCTCTGTTTCCCTCTCTTTGTCTCTCTCTCTTTTTTAAAGAAGTTGTCCCTGAAGGAAAATTAACTCTGCTGTTAGTCCACTGAGAAAGCTTCTCTCTGAATACTGGAACATATCTCTGTCTAACTCTCCCTCACACCTAGTGCTAATTTATCAGCGTTGTTCCTGATACAAACATTTTGAAGACAATCGTGAGGAAAAAGATGAAAAAAGTTGCATTTAACTTTTGTTACAGGTGTCCTTGTTCTCCAGAAGTTACTGTCTTTGTTTGTAGTGTGCATGCACTCACAGGAGTGTGCACACATGTGTGAAGTACTTGAGAAGTGTATTTGTCCGTTCTCACACTGCTATAAAGAACTGCCCTAGACTGGGTAATTTACAAAAGAAAGAGGTTTAATTGACTCACAGTTCAGCATGGCTGGGGAGGCCTCAGGAAACTTACAATCATGGCAGAAAGGGAAGCAAACACTTCCTTCTTCACGTGGTGGCAGCAAGGAGAACTGCAGAGCAAAGTGGGGAAAAGCCTCTATAAAACCATCAGCTCTCATGAGAACTCACTATCACGAGAACAGTATGGAGGTAACTGCCCCCATGGTTCAATTACCTTCCACCAGGTCTCTCCTGTGACACATGGGGATTATGAGAACTACAATTCAAAAGATGAGATATGGGTGGGGACACAGCCAAACCATGTCAAGAAGTATTTCAGAGACAGATCATTCCCCAATCCTTATCATCAGGGTCAAGACCTGGCAGGTGAGACATTAGCAGGTGAACACAACATTCTCAGAAACCCTTGAGAGTACTCCTTTCCCTCTAGGCATCTTCTTTTAACCTTAATATATTCTATTGAATTATATTCACAGCTTTTAACCTCAATTATAATTCCATTCTTCCAAATTTGTTTTCTTCTCCCATCTTTCCTCCTAAAAAAATATTTATTCTTCAGATAGTCTTCCTTAGTAAAATAGAAAGGATCTACAAAAGCCATTCTTTGTGAGATATGAATCATTTCAAATAAATTAATGCCTTGTTCTAATGTGAATGGTGGACTTGTGAAGAGAAATGGGTAGATATTTGAATTTCTGAATGCTTTAGAATATTAGTTGCACATGCAGTAATATTTCTTGTAGCTTAGAAGAAATTGGTTGGCTTAACAGAAAATGCAATTGAAATAGTTTACAAATAGGTTCTGGCATCAATAATAGAAATATTAAAGAAACTACATATTATATCGAGATGCTTCTCTTTTTTGGGGGGGGTGCCTTTTCTTCCTTGATGAACACAGTACTCTTTCTTCTTTGTCTTTTATCTTCTATCTCAAATTGTCAATAATAAATTTGAAGAATGGAGAATAATACATTATCACGTGCCAGACCTTATGCTAAGCACTGGATATGTTATATTGTGTTTCATACTCAGGATGATGCTACGGTAGGTACCATTATTATCTTATTTTACATGTAAGAAAACAGAAGCCTGGAGAAGTTAAACAATTTCTCAGTATCAGAAAGAACCAAGATCAAATATCTAGGTTAAGGTATTTTATCTTAACCTAGATATGACAGAATATCAAATCTAGGTTTCACTATTATTTTGTATTCTATCCAAATTTCTAAAACTGCTAATGATGGAGGGCTGTTATATGGTTCTAGCTTTATATTTTTTTATTTCAACTTTTATTTTAGATATATGGGTATTTGTACAGATTTGTTACATGGGATTATTGCATGATGCTTAGGTATGGTATATCCCATTACCCTGATAGTGAGCATAGTACAAGATAGGTAATTTTTTAATGCATCCCACCCTCCCTCTACCCTCTAGTAGTCCATGGTGTCTCTTGTTCCCATATTTATACATATGTCCACGTGTGCTGAATGCTTAGCTCTCACTTATAAGTGAGAATGTGCAATATTTGGTTTTCCATTCCTGTGTTAATTTGCTTAAGAATATGGCACCCAGTGGGCCGGGCGCAGTGGCTCACACCTGTAATCCCAGCACTTTGGGAGGTCGAGACAGGTGGATCACCTGAGGTCAGGTGATCTAAACCAGCCTGACCAACATGGAGAAACCCCGTCTCTACTAAAACTACAAAATTAGCCGGGCGTGGTGGCGCATGCCTGTAATCCCAGCTACTCAGGAGGCTAAAGTAGGAGAACTGCTTGAACCCAGGAGGTGGAGGTTGTGGTGAGCTGAGATCGGGTCATTGCACTCCAGCCTGGGCAACAAGAGCGAAACTCACTCTCAAAAAAAAAAAAAAAAAAAAAAAAAAAAAAAGTATATGGCTCCCAGGTCCATTCATGTTGCTGCAAAACACATGATTTTATTCTGTTTTGGGGTTGCATAGTATTCTATAGTATATATGTACCACATTTTCTTTATCCAATCTACTATTGATGGGCACCTGGGTTGATTCCACATCTTTGCTATTGTGAATAGTGCAGCGATGAGCATATGACTGCATGTGTCTTTTTAGTAGAATTATTTATTTTTGTGGAAGTATATACCTGGTAATGGGATTGCTGGGTCAAATAGTAACTCTGTTTTAAGTTCTTTGAGAAATCTCCAGACTGCTTTCCAAAATAACTGGACTAATTTACATTCCCACCAATGGTGTATAAGCATTCCCTTTTCAGCCTTGCCAGTATCTGTCATTTTTTGACTTTTTTATAATAGCCATCCTGACTGGTGTGAGATGGTATCTTATTGTGGTTTTGATTTGCATTTCTCTGATGATTAGTGATATAAGCATTTTTCATATGTTTCTTGGCCACTTGTATGTCTTCTGTTCATGAAGCCCTTTGCCCACTTTTTAATGGGGTTATGTGTTTTTTGCTTATTGATTTAAGTTCCCTGTAGATAGTGAAAATTAGGCCATTGTCATATGCATAGTTTGCAAATATATTCTTCCATTTTGCAGGTTTTCTGTTTACTCTGTTGATAGTTTCTTTGCTGTGCAGAAGCTATCTAGTTGGCCATCTTGGCATCTAATCTTTAATTTTCTTTCTAAAATATATGAATGTTTTGCGATTTCTGACTGAAGTTACTTCCCTCTTTCTGAAGAAGGCCCTGCTGACATCAATAATTATCTGAGAGTGACATAAGCTGACTCCTATTATGCCAAAGTAACCCTTACGTGGTGTGAAAAGAAAATGAAGGTGACTATGATTCCTGGGGCATTTGAGATTCTGAGAAAACTCCAGGTCAGCTCACCATAAAAATTCCCCACACCTGTAGTTTAATTTACTAATTAGGAAATTATATATTTGGGGCTAAATGGTCTCTGATTTGTTGGCCTGAAAGAAATAATGTACTTTTAACAACTATAAAAGATCTCTGCTAGGAATATCTTAAATACAGTAAAAATCTGCCTTGACAGTGGACAGTAAGTTAGATTTCATTGTTATAAATTGGCACCATTAACTAAAACCCTTGTCCATTCAAAATAATATGTATTGTCACATAACACTAAGCTCTGTTATTAAACTGCTACAGATTATTGCTTTAACAGTTTGAAAATGATTATTTTTAGAAAATTGACTTTGTACAATGCCATATTAGAGTCTGTTAATTGATGAGAAAACCAAACTCAGATGACATTTGCAAAAATAAAATTGGCATCAGTTGAAACATCTGTACCATTTCTCTTATTTAAAAGACATTTTTCATCTGGAAAATGACTACTTCGATTAGCCTCATATCACAACCACAAAATAAAGTTGTCTATGGGTGGCTTCTTGTTTGCATTTAAATTATTATGTTGCAGCATTTTGTAAGCACAAGCAAATGGAAGATTGTTTTGAATGACATAGGCCTGTACACCTAAGAGAGAAATATGTCATCTACAAAATGTAAAAATATAGGTTTTTGTAAATGCCTCTGAAAGGATTATAAGAATCTACATTTTCCCCTCCCTCCTAGAGTTTGTCTTTCTAATAAGGCTCTAGATGAAGAAAAGCTCTAATATAATTTCCTTGGAGGGGTCATGAGACAATGAAGCATAATAGGATTTGAAGTATATTGGATATAAAAATCATGTGATATCCTCAAGTAGAGAGATGTTATTTTACTGTTCTTTAATCTTTACTGTTGGCTGTAATTGCCTTTGTAAACTAACTTTATGTTGTAAACTAGTAGCGAACCAGAGATTGAGTTGAGAGGTGGGGGTAACAGATGAGATCCTCACTTGTGAGGGCTCCAAGGGCCTGTGAGGCAATGGAAAGGGCTGACCTTGCTACCTGGATGGGAACAATGCTGTTATCATTTTCATGTGCTCCTGTTTAGAAGATGAGTTAACATCCATAAAAACAAGTTAGACTAAGGGTTGTCACACTACAGCCTGTGGGCCAAATGCTGCCTGCCACTTGTTTTATAAATGAAGGTTTCTTGGAGCTTGCACTACTACTGCAGAGTAGAGTAGTGGAGATGGAGACCATTCGGCCTGCAGAGTCAACAATGTTTAATATCTGGTGCTTTACAGAAAAACTTTGCCCAGCCTTGATTTAGACTTAGTAACTTTAGTAAGAAGTTACTGACTGCACAAATTACCAGGATATTTAAGCTTGTAAAGTATTAAAATATTTAAAATAGTATTAATAAAATAGTATTAAAATACTATCTGCTTCTTGTGGCAGGGAGGGGGCCAAGGAGAGGTGAAGTGGTTATAATGCTCGTGCATTGATTCCTTCATTCACCAGAGTGATTGTGCGCCCTCTCTGAAACAGGGATAATGCCAGGTACTCAAGATACAGCAGTGAGCAAAAAGAGGCATAGTGCCTTCCTTAATGGAGATATGCATTGGAGTCAAATAGCATATAATGTTGACAAATATCCCTGCTTTCATGGATCAAGAGGTTAGAGTTTTAGGGTAACCATGGAAGATCTCACTGAGAATGTAACTTTGAATAAAGGATTAGAGGACTTGAGGAAGCCAACCATGCTGCTAGAGTTTCTCTGCAGAGGAAAGGGGAGTGATGAGATATAGCTGAAGGACAATGTGAGCCAAGATTGTTTTTTTTAAGTTGAGGAATTAACAGCATGGTTGTATGCTGAGGGGGACAATTCAGTGGAGAGGGAAAAATTGATGTTGCAGGAAATTGCTGGGATAATGTCTTTGAGCAGATAAAAAGGGATTGATCCAGTGTACAACAGAAGGGACTAGTCTTGGTTTTGGATCAAGGACAGTTTATCCATAGTAAAATAAGAGAACGTAGAGTATATGGGCACAGATGCAGGTCATTGGGTAGTTGTGGTAGTTGAAAATTGTAGAAGTTCTTTTTTTAAAACTGTAATTTTTCTTAGTATGTGCAAAGGCCTTGAAGCAAAATAGAGCATGGTATAATCAAAGAATTGAGAGAAGAAAAACATAATCTAACTGTAAATTAAGCAATACTATGGAGCCAGATGAGGCTGAAGAGGTACACAGGATACAGACGTCAGCAAGACTAAGAATATGGTAATGCTAAACAGATTAAGAATGGGGTTAAATTAAATTTGCCTTTTTTAAAAAAGATGACTGTGGCTACTGATAGAGATTGGATAGAAGAGTGCAACAAGAGTTTCTGTGGAGAGACCAATCGGGAAGCTACTGCAGTAATTCAGGTGGGAAATGAAGGCATCATGGTCTAGAGTAGAGGGAGTGGGGAGAAGAGAGATGATCAGATTTTGAGAGATATTTAGAGGCAGAGTAGATAGACTTACCTCACTTATGTTTGGGTATAGAAGACATTGCCTATGTAAAGACTGAGTAGAGAAGAGAGCCTAGGAGTAGATGTGGACACTCAGGAGAAGGATTGAGATCCTGGTTTAGAACACTGAGTGAAGAAGCTGGGTATTGTTAAAGAAGAGAGCCAAACTTCACAACTGCCTAGCAGTGAAGAAGCAGATCAACAAAAATCATATGGTGCAGAAGGGATACTTGCCATTAGATTAGTCCAGCTGAAGCCAAACGCTGGTTGCTTCTGATTTTTTTAAATCCTATAATTATATTGGTTAATTTCATTAAAAAAAATTGAACTTTTCATTCTCATAATGAGACCAAAGTAAAGGTCAAAATCTTAAGAAGAGAATGGGTCAGAACATAGCAGGCAGATTGTTGTTTGACATGATGTCAATGGACACTTCAGTTGTCATGTTCTAGGCCCATTACATTGGCCTTTCCTCTTTTGAAGCTTCTCTCATGGAACCAAGTGCATTTTATATCTGCATCTGTTCCAAATATGGGTATAACACAGACTCTGTGAGTAGCCTGCAATGTGTTTCCCTTCCACATATTGCTAGATAACTCTGCTTATAAAAATCTGCT
Organism: Gorilla gorilla gorilla; assembly: GCF_029281585.2. Lineage (NCBI taxonomy): Eukaryota > Metazoa > Chordata > Mammalia > Primates > Hominidae > Gorilla > Gorilla gorilla. The sequence continues at coordinate 50,252,556 of NC_073243.2, forward strand.
TGCAAAAATCATAGAACTTGCAGATCCTGTCAAAAGAATTACTATTAGATGAAGTTAAGAAATGACTGTAGAAGTAAAAGAACAAGAGCTGGTCTTAGGAGTTCCATCCCTTCATCAGTCTAGGAGGGTTGGGATCTTAGAGGCATTTTTGAGCTGAAAACTCAAGGCAGGAAACAAGCCATCCCACTCTGAATAGGGCTGTGTTTCTCACCTGAACAGTGAGAAGAGGGTGTTATATTTTCTAATAAAATCCCACATTAAGTTAGACAAAAACTCTGTATAACTATGGAATAGACTTTACTAATGGAAAGAGTAATGTGAAAAGCTAAATAGGAAAATTTTAGGCACGTATTTTCACAATAGATCTTGCTGTACTTGGGGGAGGCTTGTCTTCTTGATTCTAAGGTTAACTTAGGATAAGGAATCTGTGCTTCGGAAACCAGCCCGTTTTTATGTTCTGCTGTTTTCCGGATTTTGGTGTGTCTTGATGCCACTGTGTTCTAGTAAAAATTCCCTTCAATAGACTGCCAGGAGAGCAGACCAGGGAGTGTGAGTGTTTTGTGCATGGGCGAGCACATACAGATGTTAGGTGACAGTGGTTATTCAGTCATGCTTTCAGACCTGGAGAACAGTTCAGGTCAAAATCTCCAAGTCTGTGGAATGAAGCTTTGGGGGAATTAATCAAAATGTTACTGAAAGAAAAGGGAAATCAAATCTGACTTCCACCCCTCCGAGATTTTTGTTGAAGACACAGAATGAGAGCATAACCTTCAGGTCCAGAGTGGAATATAGAGAGATCTTCCACTGACAATATGCTATCAACAAAAGCAAGGTAGAGAGGAAACGTTGAGCCTCAGCAACCTGTAAGTCAAGACCCTCTCCATCATCCCTAGATGCTTTTGCTCTGTCATTGGGATTGTGTCCCTTTCTATAACACTGTGACTTCTTTGGATCTCCACAGCCTGATTGTGTTCACGTTCTCCTCTCCAGTCTTTTAGTTTCTCTTACAGAGCTGGTGCATTTCTGTGGGGACAGAGCAGCTGGAACCTGGGCCCGAAGCTGGTTCAGATATGGAATTCCCTTTAAGAGCAAAAATAACAATTACTAATATAATACAAGCCCAGTACAAAGTGAATAGTTAAAAGGAGAAAAGATATCACTATGAATTCAAATTTTAAGTTAACATATATCCCAACTACCACAAAATATTATAAATCATAACATTTTATTAACTGCCCAGCCCAATTTTATAATACATTTTCCCCTATGCTTGGCTAAATATTCTTTGATTGTCTCTTTAAATGACACTGAAATTGTAATATTTTCTATGTAGAGATTGGGAAGATACTTTAAACTTTTCTTCAGGATTGTTGATTTTTTAAAAATTATTAATAATTAGAAAAGTTTTGTAATGTCATATACATTCTTAACATTGTTATCAAATTTTGAGAAATATTTAAAATTTTTTTTCATGTAGGAGCAGTAAGATTTCAGGACATTCGATGTGGTGTGTGTGTTTGTGGGTGTGTATGTTGACTAATCTTACATACTTGTATTCTTTTACCAGTTTGTCATTGAAGTGTCACTGCATTTGTCATAACATGAGATTTAGATCCTCTCTGTCAATGTCAACATTTTATATCAAATCAGAAAAAAATTAAAAATTTTTTCTATGTGTGTTAGTTTGATTAACTCCTTTTCATTAATTTACTTGTCAAGCAACCCAAGGGCCAATTCATCATATCTATTTGAAATTTATCTCTTTCTCTTATTGAATTACCACTTTTGAGATGATCTGGAAAAAAATTGTCACAATGTACTGTCTGACATCTGAATAATTTCTATTGATTTAATCACTTGGCTTTACTGCATTTTCTTCATACTCCAATAATTGTATTTGAAATTTTCTTATTCATTTATATTTTTAGTCATTTAATCTAAAAAAATTAGGGATAAAAAAGCATCCTTCACGTATATTGAAATCAGGAGTCAGTAATTTTTCACTTGTTTAAACATTCAAAACATCTTTCTAACTCACTTCTTGATATTGGGATAATTTTAATTTTACTTTTGCAAATTTTGCCAAAGCATCTGGCTAAATAAACACACTTGCCAGGGCACCGCCCCAGAGCCTTGGCAGGTACTTATGCAAGCAGAGAGCCCTGCAGCTTTGGCTTTTATCTTCTTCACCATAAACCCATCTCTGATTCTCCCCTTTCCCTCCAGCACTTTCCACTAACAATACACATAGACACCCATATCACACCTGTACTATTTATTTTTCTTTATGCCCCTTTTCTGTAGTATTTATCTCCATAGCAATTATCACCATCTAACACACTACATATTTTGCTTATTTATTTATTTATTTATTTATTGTTTATCTCTCCACACTAGAATTTAAGCTTTGTAAAGGCAGATGTGTTCCTTTCCTGGGGCTGCCATATAAATGACCACGAATGGGTGGCTCGAAACAGCAGAAATTTATTCTCTCTGAGTTGCAGAGGCCAGAAGTTCAAAATCAAGGTGCTGTAGGACTGGTTCCCTCTGGAGGCTCTGGGGGATGATTGCTTGCATGCCTTTCATAGCTGCCATGGCTGCTTCCAACCCTTGGCACTCCTTGGCATGGGGCTTCATGAGGTTCAATTTCTGCCTGTGTCCTCTCATGGCCTTTTTTTTTTTTTTTTTTTTTAATCTGGGTCTCTGTGTCTTCTCTTTTTCTGATCTTAAACATAATTTCTTGAGGAAATCATAAATCATTGGACTTGTAGCTCACCCTAATACACGGTGATCTTATCTCAAAATCTTTACCTTAATTACATCTGCAAAGATCCTTTTTACAAGTAAGTTTACATTCTTATTCCGGGTGAACTTATCTTTTGTGGACCACAGTTCAACTCACTACAGAAGTTACAATTTTTCTGTTATGCTCACTGATGTGTCTCCAGCACATAGACCAGAGCCTGGAATGTAGTAAGTGCTAAATAAATATTTGTCGAAGGAATGCATTGAGAGCCTATAGTGCCAGATGCTGAGGTAGGTACTTAGAGCACTGCAATTTAAATATTCCCTAACTATAATTTATCTTCTCTTTTCAATTCACATATAAATATTTTTTAAATTTTTTAATTTTTTATTTTAGATTCAGGTGGTACATGTGCAGGTTTGTTACATGGATATATTGCATGATGCTGAGGTTTGAGTTTCTATTGATCTTGTCACTAAGATAATGAACATAGTACCCAACTGGAAGTTTTTCAGCCCTTGCCTCCTCTCTCCCTCCCCTCTTTTTGAGTTCCTTGTGTCACTGTTCCCATCGTTATGTATGTGTGTATGCAAATTTTAGCTTCCACTTATCAGTGAAAACATGCAACATTTGGTTTGCTGTTTCTGCATTCATTCATTGATTCAATGGCTTATGGCTGCATCCATGTTGCTTCAAAGGATGTGATTTTGTTTTTTCTTGTGGCTGTGTAATATTCCACAGTGTATACGTACCATATTTTCTTTATCCAATCCACCATTGATGGGCACCTAGGTTGCTTCCATGTCTTTGCTATTGTAAATAGTGCTGTGATAAACATACATACAAGTGCAGGTATCTCTTTGGTAGGATGGTTTATTTTCCTTTGGTATTATACCCAGTAATGGGATTGCTGGGTCAAAATGGTAGGTCTAATTTTAGTTCTTTTGGAAATCTCCAAACTGTTTTCCACAGGGTCTGAACTAATTTTCATTTCTGCAAACAGTGTACAACCATTCCCTTTTCTCTACCGTCTCGCCAACATCCGTTATTTTTTTACTTTTCAATATCGTAGCCATTCTGACCGGTGTGAGATTGTATCTCCTTGTGGTTTTCATTTGCGTTTCTCTGATGATTAGTGATATTGAGTATTTTTTCATGTTTATTGGTTGCTTGTATGTCTTCTTTTGAAAAGTGTCTGTTCATGACCTTTTCCCACATTTTAATGGGGTTATTTGGTTTTTTTCTTATTGATTTGTTTAAGTTTCTTATGGATTCTGGATATTAGGCTTTTGTTGAATGCATAGTTTGCAAATATTTTCTCCCATTCTGTAGGTTGTCTGTTTACTTGGTTAATAGTTGTTTTTGCTGTTCAGAAGCTCTTCAGTTTAATTAGATCCTAATTTTCAATTTTTGTTTTTGTATGCAATTGCTTTTGGGGACTTAGTCATAAAATCTTTGCCTAGGCCAGTGTCCAGAAGAGTATTTTCTAGGTTTTATTCTAGGATTTTTATAGTTTGAGGTCTCCCATTTAAGTCTTTAATCCATCCTGAGTTAATTTTTGTATGTTGTGAGAGGTAGGGGTCCAGTTTCATTCTTCTGCATGTGGTTAGCCAGTTTTCTCAGCACTGTTTATTGAATAAGGAGTCCCTTCCCACCTGCTTATTTTTGTTGACATTGTCAAAGATCAGATGGCTGTAGGCGTGCAGCTTTATTTTGGGGTTCTCTATTCTGTTTCATTGGTCTATGTGTCTATTTTTGTACCAGTATCATTCTGTTTTGGTTACTGTAGCTTTGCAGTATAATTTGAAGTCAGGTGATGCCTCTGGCTTTGTTCTTTTTCTTTAGGATTGCTTTGGCTATTCTGCTCTTTTTTTTTGGCTCCATTTTACATTTTAGAATAGGTTTTTCTAATTCTGTGAAAAATGACATTGATAACTTCATAGAAATACTGTTGAATCTGTACATTGCTTTGGGCAGTATGGACATTTTAATGATATTAGTCATTCAAAACTATGAGCATGAAATGTTTTTCCATTTGTTTGTGTTGTCTCTCATGTGTCATTTATTTCAGTAGTGTTTTGTAGTTCACCTTGTAGAGGTCTTTCACCTTCTTGATAGTCCTAGGTATTTGTGTGTGTGTGTGTGTGTGTGTGTGTGCGCACGTGCGTGTGTGTGTGTCTATTGTTAAGTGAGATTGTGTTCTTGATGTAGGTCTCAGCTTGAATGTCACTGGTATATAGAAATGCTACTGATTTTCGTACATTCATTCTGTATCCTGAAACTTTACTGAAGTCATTATCAGGTCTAGGAGCCTTTTGGTGGAGACATTAGGTTTGTCTAGGTAAAGGATCACATCATCAGCAAAGAGAAATAATTTTACTTCCTCTTTTCCTATTTGGGTGCCTTCATTTCTTTCCTTTGCCTGATCGCTCTGACTAGGACTTCCATTACTATGTTGAATAGGAATGGTAGGAATGGGCATCCTTGTCTTGTTCCCATTCTTAAGGGGAACGTTTCCAGCTTTTGCCTGTTCAGCATGATGTTGGCTTGGGGTTTTTCATAGATGACTCTTATTATTTTGGGATATATTCCTTTGATGCCTAGTTTGCTGAGGGTTTTTATCATGAAGGGATGTTGGATTTTGTCCAATGCTTTTTCTGTATCTATTAAGATGACAATATGGTTTTTTTATAATTCTGCTTATCAATTCACTATAAGTTCTTTGAAGATGAAAACTCTGTCTTTTGTGGTGTTTGTACATTTTGAATTTCTTAATACTGTGTATGTAGCTGACAACACATAAATAGATATGCAAATGAGTAAGAGAGTCATTTGGGATCACTGCTGATTTAACTTATCTTGCCATGAAAGCATTCTGTTCCTCTTTCCCATGCGTGGTAATGTATCCTTTTGGAAGAAACATTCTTGCCAAAAGAGGATGGCATTATTACATACAAGGGAAATATTATTTGCTCAAGAGTGTAAAAATGTATGAAAGAAATATGTAAATAAAATCCTATATGTAAAATCTAATATCAAAGTTTAATGATGAAATTTGTCAAGATGATTATAAAATGTCACAGTTAAACTGCATATTATATTCATGTTTCTTGCCATTTGTATGCTAAAAACTTATAATGATTTGAATGTACAAAATCAAAAATCAGGAGAAAAGAAGATAGATCAGAGCCTATTACCAATAATTTATCCTTTACCTCCATAAATGTTTGCTAGAAATGCCAAAGGCTCTAATTTATCTATTTAAATTTACTTCAAAAAAGCATTCCCCAAGTTGCCTATTTACTCTGTTATCTCTATAAATCAGGAAACTCTCCAGGCTTTCCACTGTGAATGTTGTATGGAATTGATAGAACAATTTCTTTTTTATGTTGTACTCATTCACCATTTAGTTACTTAGACAATAAACTTACAATGACAAATTCTAAGTCTCAAAATATGAATGAAAATTCACTCATTTTCAGAACAAAATTTAGCATCACACTCTCTTGAGCAAAATCTCACTAGAAAAAAAGATATAGAAAATATGTTATAGCATTTGAAGTCTGCTACCTCATGTCCATTTATCTGCTTTCTAATTTATTAGAAATAAATATGCAATTAAAATATGACTTTCCTTAACCTTTACATAATTATAATTATTATGAAAAATATGTGTAAAAATATACATGTTATATTCCTTTTCTCTATACTACCAGCAGCCACTCCCATTCATGTACTCATATTAGAAGGGAAGAGCTTTGAATATCATATATAACATTTTCAGATAAAAGAACTTAGGTCCAGAAAAGCTAACTCTTTTGCTGGTGACTAAACATACACATACATGCACTGACACACACATATTAAGTTACTGAGTTGATAGCAAAAAAAAACCTGTGCAACTTTAAATGGAAGTAGAATTATGTAAAAATGTCTGTCTAATTCTATACTGGAAAATATCTCATATGAAATGGCTCCTTCATATGACAACACTCAGTATTCAAAAGCAAAGCACAACAACTAAGAAAGTTACTTTCCCCAACGAAAAAAAATAATAATAATGAAAAAAAGAAATGTACCTATTGTGGACTAGCTGATTGGATACCATGGCCACAGCCCTGATTTTCAGTAAAGACATAGTTACAAGAATGTCATTCAGATGCTTTCTTAAGTAGGGATGTTGTTATTTTTAGCAAAAGAAGCCTTTTGTCCTTGTCACATCAAAACACAAAGAATTCCATAAGTCAGTGCCAGTCTTGTTTTTAATGCTTAAATATCTGGCTACATATATATTTATGTTATGTAAATGTTATTGCCTTGTTTTTCAGAATAAGAATTTAGAACATTAGAAATTGACTTTTATAATGCAATTTTTTTCAAACACTTTTTGGCTTTTCTCTAAATCTCAAAATTTGTTTCAATTTAGGCAATGGAATTGGACTAGTCAGTCTAATTTATTTTTGTTAGCCAATTTCACCTCTCAGATTCCAGGGAACAAAGCCAAACTATAAGATATCTACTGAAAACATTTGTAAGAAATAATTAAAAGCAGACTCTGAATAAGCATATAAAATGAAGCATTTTTATCACAAGCTTTATAAATTTTTTAAAAACTGTGTTCATTTAATTCTGAAAGCATGCCTCTTTTGTAATTATGAAATACAGAAATATTTGAAATTCCCCAGTCATCTTGGCTCACAAATAGAAACATTTGGTTGCGTTTGGTTCACAAGCACACAGGGGCCTGCTGCTTTTGGTTCTGTGTAAAGCCCATACTATTTCTTGCTTTTTTTTTTTTCACAATGAGTATGTGGGTGCTAGAATGTTATCGAAATATTTTGCAAGACATGAATCTAAAATGAGCACTCTGCTGTGGTTGCAGTTACAGTGCAAACCCCGTCAAGTTGCTAGCATTGGACTGATAGACAAGGTAGGGGCAGCCAGAGAGTCTGAGTTAATGTGAGGAACTGCAAGGGGGAAGGGGCTGTGTTCAGGGGCCAGAGAACTGTCGTGCAGGCTGAAGGTTGTTATTAGTGTAACCAAAGGACACAGTGGTTTCTGGGCCCACACAAAACTCCACCTTCTCCCATTAGAAGTCAGTGTCCTGTTGATGTGACCACCTGCTTTATTATTCGGGGTTTTCTGCCATCTAAGACCTGGGCCACTCACCTGGATTTTTGAACTCTTGCTTTTGCACTGATACCTGATTCAGAATCCGATCAATTGCCTTTCCTTCTTTGTCTGTGGGGACCAGAAGTACAGAGGTCTTATAGGTGAGCTTTTATTCTTTCTTCCAGAAAGAGTATCCTATAACTGTGTCAGTGAGGAAGTGAAACACAACCTCCTGTTTGAAACACAAAAGGAATTTAGAGAGGAGTGAAATACAGGGCCGTTTAATTATTCCCTTTAATAAGAAGCAGCATCCCCACCAAAGAACATGTTGACCTTACTTGGTGATACATTTCCCTATGGAGAAGGGAGATCTGATTGAAAGAAGACTGAAGGGCAGGAGGGAGGGAGGGTTGTAAAGCAAGGATGTGGCTCTGTGTAACTGGGATAAAAGCACCCTGCCTTAGGGAGATGTTGTGAGAAATACCCCAGCACCCTCCTGCTACAAGAGGCAATCCTTATAGCTGGCTCTTGCCATGGTTAAAATGATTGGGACAAAAATATTAAAAAAGAAAATGCTCCTAGCTATACTGGTTGGAATCCTCAGGCTTGGAGGAGGAGGAGCTGAGTAATCCCTGCAGTGTCCCGAAAGCTGGAATCCTGAGCAGATTCAGGCCAATTTGTGTGATATTCCCAGGGATTCCCTCCCTATTTTGGGCAGAGGAATGGATTTGGATGGGGCAGCATGTTCCTGTGAGTTGGCAGGCACCCACTGAACAGAATAACTGATTTGGTACCCAGACTGCAGATGCCAGCTGAATTGCCAAGCAGATATTGCCTGAGGGAAATACCTGCTAAAGTTGAAATGATCACTACTTGGATGGGTTAAACATTTACCAGTATCAACTAGTATTATACATAGTGTTTTAGTTTTTCTGAAAATGTGCATGCACATGAGAAGAATAAGTATTAACATGAAACTCCCAGTCCCTCTCCAGAGGCACAACCATGGTTACCAATTTCTTATATAAAGTATATATATAAAAGCTTATATAACCTCTTCTTTTACTTATTAAATACTTGCATTGATTACTTTAGAATGGGCAAGTAAAAACTAATTTAATTGTAATAATTGTAATCACTGTAATACATTTTCTTATTCCTGAATATTTGCTTTGTTTTAAACTTTAGCAACTATGAACCTTATACTAGTCTAGGAAAATTAATCTGTAAATATTTCTGTTGGAATCTCAGATTTGTAATTAAAAAATTATATAAGGTATGTTACATAATTTCTGATCAAAGATTTAGATTAAACAAATATGTTTGTGCACTTATTACATCATCAGCATTGTCCTGTGCCTCACTCAATACGTGAACTTATTTAATGTAAGTCCACTAAATTTCACTGTAGAAACCAAGGAGAAAAAGGCCTGGGGCACATACATGGCATTCTTGTGAATCTTTCTGAAAGTGCTCTCTTACCTGACATGGTAGGGATATCTTGAAAGGTAAGGAGGGAAACCTTCAGGGCAGTGCCATTTGCAGCTAGGTCTTTGAGAATAAGAATGAATTCTTATTCAATATGCTGGTGCCACAGCTAGGGCTAAAGTATCTTTAGACCTGCCATCTCTAATAATAATGGCCATTTCTGACTTGTTAATCTTCCCGGCTTTTTTCCCTACAATTTTAGGTCTAAATCTTCCATGTAAACATACTCTTTCATGCTGAATCCTGCTCAAATAACTGCCAAGATGTTCGTTTAGTAATCCGGAAATAGAAGATTGGCTTCTATGCTAAGATAATTATTGGGAGAATCTCTTCTTTTAATAAATACCTGGTTCTTCTCAAACCCATGCCAAGAAGAATTCTTATAATATCATTCCTTCTCAAACCCATGCCAAGAATAATTCTTATAATATCATTTCTTCTCAAACCCATGCCAAGAATAGTTGTCACCATATCATTTCTTGCTATTCATCCCTTTTAAAACTAAGAAACAGGCCGGGTGTGGTGGCTCATGCCTGTAATCCCAGCATTTTGGGAGACCGAGGCGGGTGGATCACCTGAGGTCAGGAGTTCAAGACCAGCCTGGCCAACATGGTGAAACCCCGTCTCTCCTAAAATACAAAAATTAGCGGGGCATGGTGGCGCATGCCTGTAGTCCCAGCTACTTGGGAGGCTGAGGCAGGAGAATTGTTTGAACCTGGGAGGCAGAGGTTGCAGTGAGCTGAGATCGTGCCATTGCACTCCAGCCTGGGCAACAAGAGCAAAACTCTGTCTCAAAAACAAAACAAAACAAAACAACTAGGAAACATTAAAGCTTCCAAGGAATTGAGTGTTAAGTGGGGTCTAACATTTAATATGACTGCAGAGCAACTCCTCTTTACTAAGTCTTTTTACTAGTTTCTCCCTTTCTCTCAAATATGTACAGTTTAAATTGGATGGGTAAAGCAAATGGGAGAGTATTGCTACTTTTTAGTCATATTTATACAAATGAATTATATAATATTAATTGTTCATAATATTCCTTGTAATTTATAGCACTGTGAGCAGTATAAATAATTTGATAAGCGCTGGGCCTGCCCAGCCTTTGTAATGTCTTGTCAAGAGTAGATTGAGAACTGTGACACGATGTTAGGAAATGGAGATTTACAAGCTTACTGAAGAATATAACTGAGGCATTAGGAGTGCTTTTCTGATCGGATTAATGTTCAGTTTTATTTTCAATTTTATCAAGTGAGTGTTAATGAGAAATTTAGTTGGCTCCAGTAAAATCATTATTTTTTTCCTATGAAACATATGAAACCTAAAATAATAGTCTAATTGTTTCATTTTTATGGCTTCGAAATTCTAGACAAAAAAAATTCTAGACAATGTAAATATTTAACCAGTAAATATTTTGATGCATTAAATTGCAAAATAGCATTATAATTGCTGCATTTCTCTTCCAAATAACTAGAACCCAATTCCCATTTTCACTTTTCTCACATAAACATGAAACCATTTCTTATAGTCTGTAAACATTTCTACATAAGTGGCTAGAACATATACTGCCTTATGTTTAATTGCATGAGACCCGAACTTATTTAGTGAGTATTTTGAAAAGCAGTTAAAGAAAAAAATGATGAAACATTAATGGCTCCCTTCCTCCAAGTAGAAGATAAGAGTAATATACGGTCATGGAGTTCATTTTTAAGGGGATGTATTAGTTTTCTATTTCTGCATATAAAGTCACCCCAAAGCTTTGTGGCTTAAAACAATAATATTTTATTCTCTCATGGTTTCTGTGAGTCAAGAAATTGAACAAGGTAGGGTAGAGATAGCTGGTCTCTGTTATGTAATGTCTAAGGCCTTAGCTGGAAGACTCTAAAGGTTGAGGGCTGAAATCATCTGAAAAGTTGTTCATGTCTGGTGGTTGATGCTGGCTGTGGGCTAGAGACTTCAGTTCATCTCCATGAGTTCTCTCCTTGAGGGTTAGTTTGAGCTTCCTCATAGCATAATAGCTGATATCCAAGGGCAAGCATCCCCAGAGAGAGTAAGAACCTGTTAGAATCTGTGTCCTTTTTATGCTTTGGCTTGGAAACAACAGAGCATCACTTCAACCACACTTCATGGGTTGGATCAACAACAAGTATCCTCCAATATTCAAAGGAAAAGAACGTAAATCCAACTCATAGATTCTACCAGTCACAACATAAAGTAACATAAGAAGATCTGTATATTAATCTTTGGAAAATATAATATGCTATGGGAGGAGTGGACACAGGTTTAGCTAATGCCAGGTTAGGGTTTTATTAAGTGGGACACGAAAGCTTAGAGCTTGAAGTGATGAGAAAGAGGGAGCAGGGTTGGATGGGGTGAGAATTTTACGGACTGTGGATATAAAGGGGCTGCATTAGTCAGTTTTCACACTGCTGTAAAGACATACCTGAGACTGGGTAATATATAAAGAAAAGAGGGTTAATTGACACAGTTCCACAGACCTTGGGAGGCCTCAGGAAACTTACAATCATGGAGGAAGGGGAAGAGGCATGTCTTACATGGTGGCAGGTGAGAGGAAAAAGAGTGAAGAGTGAAGGGGGAAGAGCCCCTTAGAAAACTATCAGATCTCTTTAGAATTCACTCACTATCACAAGAGCTGGATGGGGGAAACAGCCCCCATGATCCAGTTACTTCTACCTGGTCTTTCCCTTGACATGAAGGGGTTATAATTTAAGATGAGATTTGGGTAGGGGCACAAAGCCTAATCATATCAGGGACAGAGAAAGGAGAAGTGAGGAGTCTGACATTATGAGATGGATTTTGAGGGAATAACAGAGATGTTTAACGGGGATATTTATGGAGCTTTGCTGTGTGGAATGTGAGGTAAAATTGTTTCTCTATATTTTTATAATCTTTAGAGGAAACATCCCACTGAGTTGTAGAGTTGGATCTATTTTTGGATAAAATACATTAAGTTGCTGAATATGGCTTCTATGTAGAGGGAGGGAAAAAGTAGAGGCCTACTAAATCTAGGTTACATCTGTTACATCTGCTTTCAGAAAAACTTGGTAATAAATGTGGCTGTCATGGACTTAACATTTGGTGGTTCCTAAATGTCATTGCAAAGACTGAAGCCAGTCCATGGTAAAATTTTCATTGGCAAGCTCTGAAATCAGAAATTAGACATCATGAATCTTTCACAAAGCTATATTTGTACAATTTAATGAAATGATCTTTATTGTGAGTTTATATCCTTCCAACCTTTTTAGTTTTAAAATGATCTTTTTTAAGAGGAAATGATGGTGACAGTAGATAGTACTTGTGTTGTGGATTTTTAACTGTCCATGTTTGGAAAAGTAAAAAGTTACTGGCCACCATACTTTAGTTTCTAAAACACTGGAGTGCAATCTCTAAATTGCAGTGTGTTTGGGGGAAAAAATTCAATCCCTTTGCATTAGGTATTTTTATTGACATTAGATGTAAGAGGATAGTATAAATTTACCTAAATACACAGAAAAATAATTTCTTTACTCTTTATAATCCCAAAGAAATATTCCTTAGTTCTTTTTTCCTCTATTTACTATCAATATCTATCACAAAAGCTGATATTACGTGAAAATATTAATATAAATGTTACAACATTATCTTTCTTATGCAGGTTTGTTGTGAGGATTAAATAAATTAATATTTATGAAGAACTTTGAATCATGCCTAGCATGTAGTATGGACTCAAATATTGCTAATAATATTGACAATTATTTTTTTGAAATTGCTCTTCTTCTGTAACACTCAATTTATGCCATTGGCATAAATGTTTTGAGCTAGACAAGATATTGCTCTATTCAGAGTTACCCTGGAATAACTTGTTTCTTTAATCATAACTGGTACTTTTTTAACCTATTTAAGCTTTAAATTGTCCAGAAATAAAACAAGAGGAAAAAAGAAGAAATTAAAAACAGTAATAAAACTAATTTCTCAGAAAGCCAAAAGATAACAACAAAATAAACTTTAACTAAAAAAGTCTTTTTAGAGAAGAAATATTCTTATCCACCTCATAGCCTAGACTCGGTCAAGGGAAAGGGCAGCCAAGAATATCTTAAGTGATATCCTGGACTTTGTTTTCTTGATTCAAGTAGTGTTCACATTATTATGATTATATATTCTTTTATCTGTATATCTGTCTATTCATCCATTTATTCATTTGACAAAAATTGAGTATCTGTGTTTGAGAGACACAAAGATAAATAAGATATCCACATCCCTCCAGGAAAATGTAGCATCTATTTTATAATACTTATGAATATTACTGAAGATCTAATTATAAAATAAATTAAATCATTTATCAAATATAAATTCTATTGATATGAGTTTATATGACCACCTATAATGATAACAAGTATGAGTTCCCTCTTTTACTTTTATCTGGCCTTCCCTCAAAATATAGAGCTAACTACCTAGCTACTGGGCTGAAAATACTGAGTTATTAGCCTTTGTGCATAGTAGGCTGGTGATCTTAGGTCAGAGGTGTATGGATTTTTTCCAAAGACACTGTGAGATATGCAGAACAAAAATCAGAATAGTATAATCTTTTAAATGAATCATGAAGAAAGTACCAAAAATGTAAAGATCTCTTAATAAAAATAACATTTAGGATAGATACCATCAGACCAGTTCTGTACTCTGCCTATACTATTTTGAAAATCTTCCTTAAAGAAGCTTTAACTCTGATGTTTGAAGTGGCTCATACAATGAAAATAGGTTTAAATGCTTATTAATCACATGTAAATTAAACACATAACTTTTGTGTTATAACCATAAAGTGGATTTGCTTTGTTTCATGTTTCTTCTTAAAATACTATAAAGCAAATAAATGAAACAAAAATGTAGGTGTCCTCTGCTAGGTCTACAATTATATAAGGAAAACCAGAAAGATAACATAAAAATCTCCCTAAATCAGGTCTATACAGAAACAGATTTGCTGGATTTAGAGAGTAGATAATGCATGTAATCTCAAATACAAAATATAGCAGGTGACTTTTTATGGGGAAGTTTTTTTCTTAATGTTGATAGTAACATATCTGTACTTGACATTAATTAATCCATATCGTAAGGATTTCAACCAGAGAATCAGGCCCACTTGGTCATAGAGACAGTCAAGGAATGGGCTCTCCACTACAATTTGATGTGAATTGTCTATTTATCATGTCTCATAGTTAAACCAGATAGTTCGGTAGATTCTTTATCACGTGTGTTTCTAATACAACCAGGAAAACCTATCATATATTCTTTTTTTTTTCTTTTTTTTTTTTGTGAGACGGAGTCTTGCTTTGTTGCCCAGGCTGGAGTGCAGTGGCGCGATCTCGGCTTACTGCAAGCTCCGCCTCCCAGGTTCACGCCATTCTCCTGCCTCAGCCTCTTGAGTAGCTGGGAATACAGGCGTCCACCACCATGCCCGGCTAATTATTTTTGTATTTTTAGTAGCGACGGGGTTTCACCGTGTTAGCCAGGATGGTCTCGATCTCCTGACCTCGTGATCCACCCGCCTTGGCCTCCCAAAGTGCTGGGATTACAGGCATGAGCCACCACGCCCAGCCTATCATATATTCTTACATTCTCTCTCACACAAATGTGCATGCGCACACACACACATGCACACACATACATCATTCTGACACTGCCTTAACTTTCAGAATACAAGGTTGAGTCCTCTGCCACATACTAGCAGTATAATCCTGGATGAGTTACTTAAACTTACTTTGCTTCAGTTTGAGGATGAAATGAGAGAATATGTGAAAGACACCTGGCACACATAGTGAGCATTCAATAAATGTTAACTATAAGTAGGTGACCAATTGGGGCCCAAGGGGATTGTAACTTGCTTAAGGTCATTAAGGTAGTTTGTGGCTAAGTCAGAATTAGAATCTACATAATGATTCTCAATTCAACCTTCTTTATACTAAGTTATCTCACTAATTGGCAGCTCTTTCCTGCGTTAACTTTCCGTACATGAAGGGTTTGCCTTCCCAAGTAAGTTGTAAGCATCTCAAAGGTTAAAAGCATGGTTAGTGATATCTTCATCAACCATAGGTTCTAATAGAGACTTCTTGCTATTTGTAGGGGCTCAGCATTTATTTGTTAATTGTGAGCTTTCAACTTCACAATAGTTAACCTGAAATTGTTTTATTCATCCCATTTTTCTCATTCTGTCTTCAGTAGTTCTGTATATAAGAACAGCAAGCCATTATCATTCTCAGCATAAAATTAGAATTGCACTCTGCACAACTGCCATCCTCTCCCTCTGTAAGTCCTCAGAGAAAATCATACAATTTTCTACTATATTTCTGCAGTATGAAGAAAATAATTTAATATACCTATGCTTTGGTTTCTCCATATACAGAACTTATATACAGCATTACTCAATCACCAAAGAATTCCATTATAATTTAGCTTATTGTTATGTAAATTCAGGCATAACCCAGGCCACAATATGATCCCAAGAATATAACAAGTATCCATAGGGAAAACCTGGTAGAATAACTCAAGAGTGGGAATTATTTTTAGCTTTGGATGACTTTTATATAAAGGAGCTCCACTCACAATACATTAGTGGCACTATTAACTACACTCGCTAGTAAGCTAATATTTGAGGTACATTTTTTACATCTCTTTGAGAGTATATCAGTATATCAAGCATTACAAATTACTACCTTGATTGCCTTTGGAGCTACTCTTTTTTTTGAGACAGAGTCTTGCTCTGTCACCCAGGCTGGAGTGCAGTGGCACCATCTCAGCTCACTGCAACCTCCACCTCTTGGGTTCAAGTGATTCTCCTGCCTCAGCCTCCTGAGTAGCTGGGATTATAGGCGCGTACCACCATGCTCGGCTAATTTTTGTATTTTTAGTAGGGACAGGGTGTCACTATGTTGGTCAGGCTGTTCTCGAACTTCTGACCTTGTGATTCACCTGCCTCGGCCTCCCAAAGTGCTGGGATTACAGGCGTGGGCCACTGTGCCTTGCCCTTAAGAGTCAACCTAGCATATCCTTGTAAATCAGTTGCCTAAACAAGCTTCCTCTTAAATATGCCTTTGAAAAATATAAATTCCTCTCTATCAGTATCTGCATTTCACTTTGAAGATCTTATCAGCTTTCAGCAGCAGGTGTGCATATCCTACAAGTTTCAGTTTTCTCTTGATGCTCAGGATGAACTAAACATCTAGACAAGGGAGCATCTGGGAAGTCTGACTAACTGGACTGCTTGGACTGGTTTGTCCTCACAAAATGTAAGACTTACAATCTGTAGGCTGTTACCTAGCTCCTGAGAGCTACCTCCCCCGGGCCACCCACACTAGATTTTTAGTCCTGAGCTGCATACCCAGGAATTCTCCTGTTTCCGTGAATCAGGAAGGATATGGCAAGTTAAGAGAGAAGGAAAGAACCTGCTGAGCCTTGCCTTCCAAAGGATATCAGGAAGTTACTCAAAAGACGGCAAAGTGCTCTCTACACAAAAGTGCTGGAAGAACTGCAGTTATATTCCCTTGAGGAAAGGAAACTTTAAGATGATTTGAAAATAGCCAAATGTAATCACATAACAACCAATTTTGAAGTTTGCTGGCATGCAACACTCCTTTAGGAATTCTTGGTTTCCAGCTTGGTCTCATTGACAACAAATAGAATTTCCTAAGCCTTATTAGGAGCCTGACATTTTGTTTGAGAATCAAAACTTTTCTGTTTGAAAACTAGAGCCAAACTCAGTTATATAAAAACAGGGATGTAAGAGAAAGAGCAAACAAGGAAAGCTATTATGTTATATATGTGCAGAACATAATAGTTTGAAGAGGGAGACTTCTCGATGGACCAGAATAAATACTAGAATGTAATACACAACTCGGTTATACAAGGTAAAAATGAGTTACTGGCCCTTCAGGATCGGTATCATGATAGCTCATTAATTTAAATAACTCCTAATATGCGTGTAGCAGTTTATCAGTTAGAGAGTGCTTTACATGGGTTGCTTTTCACAATAGATAACTTAGGGCAAGTGAAGGCCTGGGTCTGAAAACATATTCTGCAAAATAAGCCCATCACTGTTAAAACCTGGCAAATGCTAAGGACTCCACAGCTAGAGCAAATGGCTTCTATAGTTGAATAATCTTTCATAAAGTTAGAAAAATGGGTGTCCTTCTTCAATGCATAACATGTTGGAAACTCAGGATACTTTAGAAAGTCTCTTGGTCCAGCACTCTGACTTGTGAAAGACAAATATTGTCATACAATGCTTTGGCTGATCTCTTATTTCTTGTCAACCTAAGGTACAGTGGGTATTAAACTCTTTTAGCTTCTTGAAGACGAACTAATTCCCGACCTCACTGTAATAATTGCTGAACATGGGAAGTTTTGGGGTCTGAGTTTTAATTCCAAGTAATTCATTATGTCTGTCATTGTCTGTGGTAGGTTGCTTGCCCACCACTTTGCCAGTATCATTATCTGTGACTTGAGGCAAATGGTAAGGACAGCTTGTCTGAGTCTCAGCACTTGGGTGGCAGATGTGACAGAGATAGATAAATTGGCCAGAGTGAGTATTTTAAACCAGAATGCTGCCCCCAAGCCCAGTATGGGACCATCTACAGTGTGGAAGGCAGCTCAGACATAGGTCAGTTTGTTCAGGAGACCACACATTATGATCTGTTGAGCTGTTCTTCATCATTTTCACTTGAAAATGAGGGGTGGCTGTTTTTAGGCTGTCAGCCTCAGATTTGAATTCTGTAGTGATTAGGTGGTGAAATGGCTGCTCTTTGCAGACTGCTCAGGGGCTGTTAGAGCTACACAACTGCCCTAAAATTAACAGGAGCAAATAGCCTCACCAAACCAGCCTTAAGTCATTCCTTTAAGTGAGGGTGATTAGGAGGGTCAGCTATTTTTAAGAAAGAAATTCAATAATCAGTCTGTCCAGAGACTCAAAATTATTTATCATGGCATTTTCCAATGTCACCTTTCCTCACCATCACTTTGTTGGCATTAGGCTTTGAGACATGGTTCTCACCAGCAAGATGGTTATTTTTATGTCTTATCAAGGTCTCTAACAGGTCCTATGACATGCAAATGTTAGAAAGGAGAATAAGCAACAATTGAGTAAAGCAATAGTACAGTGGGAAGAGAGACAAGAAGATGATGTTGCCATGCTCAGTTTTAGTTTAATATAAATTGTTAGTATCTTTGTCTCAGTCACTGTATAGAAATAAAATGTTTTCAAATTAAAAGATCCTAGATCTTCATTGAATCCTACCTCTCTTAACCTCAGCCCTTTTGGAAAACAGCACAAACTCCAAACTGTAATTCAAGCTCTAAAATAAAAGGCTGGGCTGTGATCCAAAGTGTTTTCAATATTTTTCTGGTAGATTTTTACTGGTTTTTCATGAAAAGCACTTAATTCAAATATTATTCTTCCATCTTTTAATGTTTTAGTCAACAGTAAATGATACTCTCTTCTGATATACTCCTCTCAAAGTGGTAGAAGAGTTTGTGGCAAATTGCCATTTCAACCATTTATTCTGCACCAATAATGCAGTATTGAATACACTGAAGCATGGAAAAATTAACTAAACTACTTTTATGCACTTTCAAAAGAAGCAACAGAAAAACTTGGCAAAGTAATAATAGTGAAATTTTATTGCTTCTCAATAGATTAATATACTTAATAATATCCTAGAAAATGCTGCACTTTGAAATTTTAACATGTAACAGTGTATATCTTAAATTAAAAATAACTGTATAGTCCAGGGTGGTTATTTATACTTTTTTTTTTTTTTTTTTTTTTTTTTTTGAGGCGAAGTCTCGCTCTGTGGCCCAGGCGGGAGTGCAGTGGCGCAATCTCGGCTCACTGCAAGCTCCGCCTTCCGGGTTCACGCCATTCTCCTGCCTCAGCCTCCCGAGTAGCTGGGACTACAGGCGCCCGCCATCACGCCTGGCTAATTTTTTTGTATTTTTTTTTTAGTAGAGACGGGGTTTCACCGTGTTAGCCAGGATGGTCTCGATCTCCTGACCTCGTGATCCGCCCGCCTCGGCCTCCCAAAGTGCTGGGATTACAAGCGTGAGCCACCGCGCCCGGCCTATTTATACTTTATATAGTCTATATTCTTTGTGAGATTTGGGTTTAAACACATCTGAGTTCAAATTCTGCGAAGACTGCAGAGTAAAGAAGATTAAGGTGGAGGGAAGGAGGAAGAGCAGGAAGAGGGAAAGTAGGTATAGAGGAACAAGAGAAAAGCAGATAGTAGAAAGGGGAAAGGAAGATGGCAGGGAGGAAGGAGAAATACCTCAAGTCCGTGAAGGGTTAGTGCTGAAGGATACCTGCATCATTAAGTAAAGGGTGAATTGCAGTGGGTTGTTTAAAAGCATGCCCAGATACTGCTGGGTGCGGTGGCTCACGCCTGTAATCCCAGCACTTTGGGAGGCTGAGGTGGGCAGATCATGAGGTCAGGAGATCGAGACCATCGTGGCTAACACGGTGAAACCCTGTCTCTACTAAAAATACAAAAAATTAGCCGGGCGTGGTGGTGGGGGCGTGTAATCCCAGCTACTCGGGAGGTGAGGCAGGAGAATGGCGTCAACCCCAGAGGCGGAGCTTGCAGTTAGCCGAGATGGCGCCACTGCACTACAGACTGGGCAACAGAGCGAGACTCCGTCTCAAAACAACAAACAAACAAACAAACAAAAACAAAAAAAAAAGCATGCCCAGATACAATCCTAAAGTATGCCCAGATACAATCCTAATGCAAAGTTTTATCAGATGGAAAAGTATCAAAAGCTGGAATAAATAGAAAAAGGAGTTCATGAAATGTATTCAAAGAAATTTTAAAAATAGCTCAGGTACAGAATCTGTTAAAGCAACAAAGCAGACACATGACTCTTCTTAATCTTCCACACTTTACTCCATGGCATTAAGTTAACACTTCCTTAGTCTCCTCTGAGTTGAGACAAATTTCCTGAGAGGAAGGTTGACGTTCCCTGGACACTTTAAGGATCTGTTTGTGCCTCATGGGTGTAGGTTGTAAAAGTTCTTTGCATAGATATGTCAGCATATTAGTGCATTGTTTGGTTCCAAGTGACCTTTCCTCCCTGCATTTCCTCATTTGCCATTCATCTTCTTGCTTCCCTTCGTCTGCCATAATAGTCCCTGGGGTATAGTATAAGTGCTTCTAGGGCACTCCTCTAACTGCACAGTTATTGTTACTGCACAATTAAAGGACTTAGATATTGAAAAATGGTAGTGTTTGGAATTCTGCAACTCATTCCTTAGGGGCAGGGAACAATTAGAACACCTGAAAAAGGGTCAGAGTCCAGAACCAGATTCAGGAGAGAGTTCAGCTTTCAATTGGGTTGGTCCATTTTTCAGTGCTGCCCGCACGAGCTGTCAGTTGCTGGAACTGCAGAGTATTTCAAGGAAAGGGGCGGCTAAGCAGAGGTGAAATCTTTAGACAGATGAGTCCCAAAGACGAAATTATGCAGAAGCCAAATGGCTACAAATGGTACTGAGGATTGAAACCTAAACTATAAGTGAAGGTCTCTTCCCTAAATGATATACTCAGACTTAACAATAAGCTAATAAGGTGGTTCAATAAAGAAAATGTGGGTCTGATGGAAGAGTAGAGAGTTTAGAAGGTGAGTAAGAGATATCTATGATATTAGCTTGGGTGTGTTTTTGGTATTGATGCCATTGTGTTGGGAGTACAGCAGAAGGACAAAGAACTCCTTTAGCAACTTGGCCTGCAGTCAAATAGGCCAACATTGGAATCTGAGCTCCACTGCCTTCTTCACCTGGGACTAATCACTTACCCTCTCAGTCTCCGCATCTGTAAAAAAAAAGGATAATAATAATAATAATTGTTACCTTTGGAAAATTACACCTTTCTCTTCTGTACCTTTAACCTTTCTCTCAACTAGATACTTTCCATGAGACTCAAAATACATTCAAGTGTCTTCTGCATTAAAAACAAAACAAAAACCTCACCTTCAACCACTTATTTCCCTATGTTAGGGTTTCTCTTGACGTTTGGGGCTAGATAATTCTTTACTTTGGGGCTGTTCTGTGCGTTTTAGGATATTTAGCAGCATTCTTTACCCATGAAAATATTGTGTCCCTCGCCCCGCAAGTTGTGGCAATCAAAGTTGTCTCTAGACATTGCCAAATGTCTCCTGGAAAGATGCCCACCCCCCACCCCAGTTAGGAACCACTATTCTAATGACTGCCCCATCTCTTGTCTCCCTTGCAAAGCCACACTTGCCCAGTTTTGCCTATTCTCTCTAGCTATATTCCTCACTTCCCTATCACAGCCGATCCTATTCTAGTCTGTCTCTTGTTCCCATTTTACCAATAAAATCATTTTTAGTAAGAAGAACAATAACCTGGATAGTTCTAAATGTAATGAATATTGCAATCCTTCTCTTCCTTGATTTCTCACAATTTGAAATGTGTTCTTCTCCTGGCTCCTCTGACACTATTCTCTCTCTTGGCTTGATCTGTGAAGCCTGGGTCTCCTGGAATAGCTGCAGCCTTTCTCTCCACTTTCTTACCATATTCTCTCACTGTGTCCAGGACACTAGCTCAGACTTTTTCAAATGCTGATTAAAGGGCTTCCATGCTGACAGAGGGCAAACCTCACAGAGCAAGCGTTTCTTAAGCTTTTGCTTATATCTCATTTGCTAGCACTCTCTTGGCCAATGCCCAGAGTCACATGGGAAGAGCCTACTGAAGGCAGAAATACAGAGAGAGAAGACTTTTGGCATAACATCTTGAGGGCTTCCTTTAACCCACTCCCCAGTAAAACTAGTGAAAACTATGATCAAACAAATAAAAACTCCAAGCACTTAAATCCTCTGGAAATGATCCTAAGGACAAATAGCAAATGAAGAAACATCTACTCAAGAACATTTATGAAAATTCAATAAGAAAGGCAAGCCTGTGGTATTTAAACCAAGACTGCTCCCTCTCACCCCCTTCCAAGTTCAGGGAGATGGAGCTTCCATTCCAGACTGGTGCAATCAAGAACACAGAGCTCCCTCCCCTCCAGCTGGAAGGTTTCTTCCTGGAAGGAACAGAACTTCAGTGTTTCTCATCCTGGCCATAGTTACCCATTGCTAAGGCTAAGCTCTGGTGAATACAGTAGAGAGGTAGGGGCTTCCTCCCCTGCCAAATCCCCCATCATTGAATGGAGGGGATACCTTAGGCACTGCATGCTAAGAATACAGAGGCCTCATCATCCTTGCCTGGCCTCCTGAGGTGGGGGTTCCACACCAGGAGAGATAAATATAGAAGATATTAGAGTGCTGCCACCTCCCAACTAAGCTCAGCTCCTAGAGTGGGAGTTTCATGCAGTCATGCAGGAAGAAGCTCTCCATTTTCTCCACCTCCATCTTGAGAAACATGGCTTAGAGATTTTGCCTGGTGGTGGCGGGGGCAATAATCCATCATAAAATAAATATTCTTAATCTCTTCCCAAAGGGCATGGCTTCATTTGCAATAAAGTATGGAGAATTTCAAGCCTTAGAGTGCGCTCAAGAACAGTGGAAGCTGTGGTGAAAGGCAATTGGGAGGAGAGTCAAGATACAGGCTAAATTGCAGACTAGTTTGCAGGAGAGAACCAGAGAAATAACACAGCTGGGAGGAGCCCTGACTTCGAGCTATTTCTTCAAAGGAGACACAATTCGATTGTATTAGTGTGTTGAACAATATAAGGTTGTAAAGCACTGTTGAAAATAACACAGCAATTGTTCACCAATTAGTGGAGTTGAACAGCTGAATGTGGTTAAGGAAAGAGTGAAGGACAACCACACTAACATCACTCTCATGCCGGCTGGGCTGTCTGTGGACATAGCCAAAGATGTACCTCCCTGATAGCAAACTCAGTGACTTAACTGAGAGAAATTAACTCAACTGACTGTGAAGGAAATATACTTGTTAAAATAATCCAGCCCCTCACTAAACAACCAAAGAATAATAGCAAGCCCTGGGTGGTGGTAGGGGGAGTAATAAGAGTTGCTACAGTATATTATCTGCAATATCCACTTTCCAACCAAAGATCACAAAGCATGGAAAGAAACAAAAAATATAACCCATACACAGGATAAAAGAACCAGATGGCAGAAACTATGGATGAGAGTGACCAAGATGTTGGATTTAATAGAGAGATGGAGAGGAGAATGAATGCAGCCAGTGTGCAATGTGTCATGTCCTCTAAATGTTCAAGTCCCTCAAGTCATAGATCCACCTATTTTTTCTCAAGTTAATATCTCTACACCTAGTTTTAATTCCCTGTCATGTATACAGGACTCACACATTTTATCTTCAACTTAGGCCTTCCCTCTGAGCTCTGGACCTATGTATAATTCAGCCTTTTTGAAATCTCTATCCATATGTCTCAAAGGCACTTTTGATTAAATACTACCAAAAATTAACTCCCTCTATCTCCCAGTGTTCCCTATTTCAGTGAATGATACCATCAAACATCTACTTTCAAAATCAAAACTCTGAGATAAATCTCTAGCAGCTCCCTGCTTATCACCCCACCCCATCATATTGAAAACCAAACCCATTTAAATACCTTTCATTTGTGTCCTCCTCTCTCTACCTCCACCACCAGTACTGTAGTGTAATCTGCCATCATCTCTTACGTGGATTACTGCACAAGTCTCCTATCTGGTGCCCAAATTAGGAGCACCCTCCTAACTGGTATCCAATCTAATCTCTACACTGTAGCCAGAAAAAATCCTTTGAAATTCAAATCTAATCATGTTATGTGCCTCCCCCTTCTTCTATGGAGACCATAGGAAAGAAACTGAAACTCCTGTGGTGCTTGAGTTGATGCTAGTAACCTCTAAACCTCATTTCCTGCCTGGATCTGTCACTTCCTGAAGCTCCATGATAAAGCGCAGCCTCCTCACCCTCCAAGTGCAGGGGTTCTCTAGTTGTCTTTTCCAGGTGCCACCAGAGGGACTTCTCTCATAAAAGGCCTGTGCACCCTATGCTCTTTCTCTCTCTGTTATGGACTTCCTTCCAGAGAGCTGGTCCCCATTCCTTGATATGGGACTCTCCACTTGTGTGAGTAATAAAAATCCTTCTCTGATCATACCAAAGAATTGGTGTCATGAGTTTTTATATTAGAAGCTAAACTTGAGAGGGAACTTCCCCATGTCACAGTGAAGGTGTGATGATACCCTCTTTCTACCATCTTTAAATTCTTCCGTCGCTTCCATTCCATTTTCTCTTAGGATAAAGTTCACAATCCTTAGGTTGGCCTACAAGGTCCTCTACAGTTAGGTACCCCCGCCTGCTTTCCTTCCTTCCTTCACATTAGTTATGCTCCCCACTGCCTGAAAACATGCAGACCTGCTGCATCGTCTACCTGAAATACTCTTCTCCTCACCCCTGCCAGACTTTACCTAATTTGCCCTTCATTTGTCTTTGTAACTCCGCTCAGAAATCTCTTCCTCAGCAAGGCCTTCTCTGACACCTCAGCACAGTCCTCCTCACGAGGTCAGATGTATTTTTTCTTCAAGGCACTGACTTTGGTTTAAAATTTGTATTTATTCATGTAATTATTTGGAGTGCATTTATCTTCCTCACTAGATATAATCACCATTAGCTCAAGGGCTTTATATGTTTTGCTTGCCATTGTGTCCTCAGTGCCTAGGCCGTTCACTGACCCACAGTAGGTGCTCTGATAAATATTTGTTGAGTGTAGAATAAATGAAGACCCTTAGAAGCATAAAATATATAATCTCAAAGCAGAAGATACTGTAGTTAGAATAAGTTAGGTTCAACTATATTAACACTCCTTACTACACATACACATAGCTATACTCATCAATTTTGGTGGCTTAAACCAAAAAGGATTATTTCTTGTGCACACTGCATTCTTGTGCTTTAACAGGATACTCTACCCTACCTCATCTTTATTATGGACCTTGGCTGATGGAGGCTACCACTTGGAATATTGTCTATTTTCAAAGTCCAGCAGAAGAGAAGTTAAGAAGGGTTTCACTCTGGCAATTAAATACTCCAGCTAGGAAATGACATACTTTATCTTCATATACAATCCATTGGCCATAACTAGTCTCATGGTCCTGCCCATTTGTAAAGGGGAAAGAAATAGGTAATCATCTCATGCATTGAGGAGGGAAGAAGAATTAGATACATGTGACCAGTAGAAGTCTCCTTACTGACATTTTAATGTAGAGCTGTATGTGATTAAAGTTAAAATTGAATCTGAAGGGCTGATAGAAAAATTCAAGAGGATGTGATATTTAATAATTGAACTAGGCTGAAAGATGAAATTTGGACAGATTGAGTGGGTAGGCCTTGCTAGCAGGAGAGACAAAATAAACATAATCAAGAAGTATGTATGAACGTGTGCCCAGGGCAGTGAGGAGTGATCAGCCTCCTTGAAGTGGAGGATGTGTGTCAAGGAACCAGAGGAGATGATTAGAGTGGCAGACCTGATTATTAGCATATCCATGCTTCTGTCTGAAGCCTTTTTGGCCTATAATGTAGAAATATCCTTGGAGTAAGCAGTTCAGCATATGGTTTTAGATATATTGGTCATCTTGGCTGGATTGCATATTCTTCATTTTTAAAATTCCAGGCTGTATTGGTTGATATGCAGTCCAGAAAGAGCTGGATCTGACTTAAGAAAATAAAAACTGCTTTAATCCCTCTTTTCAGCCCATTGTCTATCCATTAGCAGGTAAACACCAGTGTCCCTGCAAGTGTGTGAACTGAGCTTCCTTAATTCACCTTTAATTGGCACTTCTAGTGACTTAACTGAGTGAAGAGACCCTTAGCAATGATACAAAGTGAAGGATGGTATAGAATAATAGGTTTTCTGAAAACCTGAATGCAATTGAAGGGTGCTATTTAATAAATCTGTCCCTAGAAGCTAATAGCACGTAGTCAATACAATTTAGCCTATTTTCTCCCATGTTACATTTGTTAGTTGTACTGGTTTTGGAAAAGGAAAAGTCATGCTGTTACAGTTCCACTAATAGAAAACAGATAATTTGGGAGGAAATGAGATTGGAATAAAAGCACGTTGTTAAACAAGAAATCACAATAAAGTATTGAGTAGAGAGAAACCATTAATGGAGACAGCTATGTCATACCTAATGTGCCCTCTTTTCATTGATCCTTAGAGGAAGCATAAGATCGTGGCTAAGTATGGTCTCTTGAGCCAGCCTGCCGTGATTCAAATTGAAACTCCATCATTCACCACTGTGTGACCTTGAGAAAGTTATGTAATCATTCTTGGATAGTGATTCTTACTGCTATGGACAGATTTGTGTTCCCCCCAAATTCAAATGTTGAGGCAACTGTGTGAGGAGAGAGGGCCTTTAGGAGGTAAAGTTAAATGAAGTCATAAATGTAGGGTCTTAATTCAATAGGATTAGTGGCCTTATAATAAGGGGAAGAGTTTTCTCTTTTTCTTTCTCTACTTGCCTGCACCAGGGAAAGTCTTTGTGAGGACACAGTGAGAAGGTAGCTATCTGCAAACTGGAAAAGAGTCTTCACCAGAACCTGACCATGCTGACACACAGATCTCAGACTTGCAGCCTCTAGAACTGTGAGAAAATAAATGTTGTTTAACTACCCATTCTATGGTATTTTGTTATGACAACCTAAGCTGACTAATACACTCACCTATAAAGCAGGGATAATAACAGAGCCTATATGATACAAGGATTTAATATATGTTAGTTTATATTATTTTATGTCCATATATGTTAGCATATATATTATTTTATGTCTATCTCTAATTCCTCATTGAGGATACTTAAGAATTCTACTTTCCATGTTTGACAGACCTGGTTTGGATTTCAGTTCCACCTCTTGTAAACTCTATTACCTTGAGCCAGTGACTAATGTATCTAAGCCTCCATTTTCCTATCTGTAATTGGGGATGATAACTAGTGCTGCTTGTCTCTTCAGGTTGTTGTGAGGATTAAAGGAGATATGCACGACAATTCATCTGCCAGGTAGTAAGCATTCCAAATATGCTATTTACTGCCATCATTAGAGGTTTGCTGAGCTTCCTCTTTTGCATTAAGTAAGAGACTATTCTCTCCAGAAAACTTTGAACTACTCGATGGAGGAACAAATAGCAGTTTCTCCTCAACCTTGGAACTCTAAAAATGTTTTTTCTAAGCCATTCTTATCTTTATTTTGTCATTAAAAGATACATGCATTGTGCATTTTGCTTTTATTTAATATATGCCATGAATGTCTTTCTCCCTATCATGATGTCAATGTTACATTACAGATTCTAAGGAGCAGGGGCCATATCCCTTAAACATGATTTATTTAAAATAACAATATAGGATTGGATGTGACTACTGCTTTTGCAATGAAACTGAAAGATGGGAGAGTGAGATTTTTCTCACAGCTATGGAGTGGCAGACCTGAGCACTAAAATCCAGTCTCAGAACCCAGTTATTATCTCACAATGTGAAGGCAGGAATCTGTAGACAGATTATTGAACATCTCATGTATCATATCATGTATATCATTAAGCTTATACGTAGACAAAATAGTATTTTGTGCAGCAGTACTTCTCAAACATTAATAAATGAATCACCTGAGGATCACATTAAAATTCAGATGCTGATCAGGGAGTCTAGAATGGGACTGAAGTGCTGCATTTCTTTTCTTTTTTTTTAGACTTTTAAGTTTTAGGGTACATGTGCACAACATGCAGGTTCGTTACATATGTATACACGTGCCACGTTGGTGTGCTGCACCCATTAACTCGTCATTTAACATTAGGTATATCTCCTAATGCTATCCCTCCCCCTTCCTCCCACCCTACAACAGGCCCTGGTGTGTGATGTTCCCCTTCCCGTGTCCATGTGTTCTCATTGTTCAATTCCCACCTATGAGTGAGAACATGCGGTGTTTGGTTTTTTGTCCGTGTGATAGTTTGCTGAGAATGATGGTTTACACCATTGGTGGGACTGTAAACTAGTTCAACCATCATGGAAGTCAGTGTGGCAATTCCTCAGGGATCTAGAACTAGAAATACCATTTGACCCAGCCATTCCGTTACTGGGTATATACCCAAAGGATTATAAAACATGCTGCTATAAAGACACATGCACAGGTATGTTTATTGCGGCACTATTCACAATAGCAAAGACTTGGAACCAACCCAAATGTCCAACAATGATAGACTGGATTAAGAAAATGTGGCACATACACACCATGGAATACTATGCAGCCATAAAAAATGATGAGTTCATGTCCTTTGTAGGGACATGGATGAAGTGCTGCATTTCTAACAAGCTCCTAAATGATGCTAAATCTGCTGGTCCTCAGACTACTCTTTAAGTAACAAGGATATAGTTGGTTTTAGCAATAGTGACTTAAAGATTTTTTGCTATTTTTGTTTTTATCTACCCATTTTTGTATTCACTAAAATGTGTTCTGCATGCAAACTTCTTTAATACAAAGGGAAAAGAAATTAAAAGCCAACTTTGCAAGACTTGAATTGCACACATTTTAAACTTAAAATGCTTCAATTCATTTCTCTGTATGTTGTATATTCCTAAATCATTCACAATGTCTTTATTTTTTACCCTTTTTTTTATCAAATGAGGAAGTAGTACTCCTCTGACTTTTTTCAGTTTTTATCTTCCATAACACATTAAATCAGCTCATCCTTCCTAAAAAGCTCTCCTTGTTTTCTGACTTTTACTGTCTTGAGTCTCCATTTCTCAACCCCTACGTCATGCCCAAATCCTGTTCTCTGACATTTTCTCATCTCTCTTACTTTCTTCTCCTTGGAAACTCCCATCCACTGCCACATATTCAAACATTAAATTCAGCTCTCCATACACTTCTGCATCAGTGTCTTTCATTCCAAAGTCTTTTCTAAGTTTTATTCTTCTATGCCCAATGGATTGGGTACTTATGACCTCACAGCCCTTTAAACTCAACATGTCAAAAGCCAGAATTCATATACTTCTTACTGTTAGGCCCCAAGCCATCTGCCCACAACCACCAGGTTATATTGTTCCCTTTATCAAAATTTTCAGTGACTATATTTACAGTGGAATAAATTTTTAACTCTTTATTCTGACATTGAAAATTGTCATCTCTCCAACTTCAATATTTTTTTGTACCTATATCTTCCATTGCTTTTAAATATGTGGTTGACTTAAATTTGCCTGAATCCTGTTTCCGGAATGTGCCTGGAAACTCCCAACCTCCATGCCATTTCACTCTGAATCTAAAGATCTCGTACCAATCTTTGCTTATTCAAATGTTGCATATCTTTTAAGGCCTACACAAAAATGCTACAACTTTTGTGGTATATTCTCTAATCCCAAACCTGAAAGTGATTGGTCCCTCCTCTGCACTGCTATAATACATATTCTGTGCTATTTAGAAGACAGCCCACGCTGCACTATATATTATAGATCTATGCAAATATCTGCCACTATCTGAAACTTCAAGGCTCCATCTCTTCTCCATTATTCCCCCAAACACCACTCACAGCAGGTTGTTGTCAGTAATAAAATTTTATTGAAAGTTTTGGGGATTATGCAGGGCAATTATAGCAGAAGCAGGAATCAACTGGAATTAGAGTGATAGAACCAGAGCCCTTAGACATGTATCAGACACTCCCTGACCAAGTCTGTCCATGGACACAGAACTCCTCACCTCCAGGTACTTCCTCTTGCATCTCTTCTACCAGTATCATAACCCTCACAAAAATGACAAAACTCAATGCCTTTTACTTCGTTATGCAGTAATTTCCCCTCTTTTGTTACTGTTTAAACTTTCCAGCACTTTGAGAGGCCAAGGTGGGCGGATCACCTGAAGTCAAGAGTTTGAGACCAGCCTGGCCAACATGGTAAAACCCTGTCTCTACTAAAAATACAAAAATTAGCCAGGTATGGTGGCCAGTGCCTGGAGGCTGGGGCAGGAGAATCGTTTGAGCCTGGGAGGCGGAAGTTGCAGTGAGCTGAGATGGTACAACTGCACTCCAGCCTGGAGGATAGATTGAGACTCTGTCTCAAAAAAAATAAAAAGAAAAAGAAAACCCTCACCTTCTATAATCAAATAGGTTTTTAAGTGTTTTCCTAAGCTTGATAGCACTTCAGTCTCTCAGAGGAATTCTGCAGTCCTGCAGTTGTCTTGGGTCAACCAGCCAAAAGTTAACTAATTTGCATAATGGCAGCACCATAAAATGGCAAAATTATTATCTTTTATATGTATGCTTATTTATATATATATCTCTCCTTTTACATCTATCTAGAAAACATTTTAAGGGAAGAATCATATAGCTTCAAACATTTTTGTTAATTACAATATGGAAGAAAAGAGAGTTCAAATCCTTAATCTACCTTGTGTGAGTTAGGGGACTTTAAGCAAGTTATTTTCTTAGGAATCCTGTTTCCTGACCTATCAAATGAATATAAGAATAGCTACCTCACATAAGTGCGAGGACATAGATAATTTCTATAAAATCATTTAGTTAGAGTCTTGGCACATAGTAGGAGCCCTGCTCTCAGTACAAGTTTAAAATGTCTGTTGAATGCAAAAAGATTACTCCAATGAGCTTTTTCAAACTTTAAAGTGAGTATAGTGTTTCACTGTAGGATTCCAAAAGCTGTTTGATGCTATGATTTCTTTCTCAATAACATCATGTTTACTCTGAAGACATTTCCATAGTGTTCTACCCTTAATTGAACAGAGATAGGAAATCACGACTTTAAAACTTTCAGCGTTAAGAGTAAATGACACATTAGTTTAGAGACATATCAATAATTATGGAAGTATCTTCTCAAACTGTAATGTTTTCCTCTGCCTTAGTGCTAGCAATCAAATCCACTGAATTAATCTGAGCAGGGTCAGGACTTTGAATCTGAGGAAAATCACTTGAATTTGAGGCATTAAGTGTGCAGTACAAGATGTTCCAGCTACAAATTTTCTGAATCCTATTTAAAAGCAATGGTGCAGGAGACCAGATAGCCACCTCAAAACTTCTGAGTCCCATAGTGTTTCGGTATGGCTCCAGAAGTCTGTTGCTGCCCCAGAAAAGGGAGATTTCACCATTTCTAAAGGGTTAGCTGCTCCCTGGGGATGAGAGATAGGTGGTAAAAATTGGAATGTAGAAATTTTCTTTATGTTCTAAAATTGCACAGAAATTTTCTAGGGAAATATTCTTTATAGATTTCCCAATTTTGTTGACTAATCTCTTCATCTGAAATGTTTCCCTCCATGTATGAACTTTCTCTCTGTCTTGCTAAGTCTAGTGTAGAATCAATTTGGTATCTACCGACTTTCCAGATTCCTCCAAGTTGGGATAAATCATCATTTCCTCCTCTGTGTTCCTAGTGCATAGAAATAAAATCATTTATCACAATCTTTGGTTACTGATGATGGTGGGGAGGTCTTTACAGTATGATGGCTTGAAGTACAAAGTACAAACTTGAAAGTCAGATTACCACTTACTTTGGACCTTAGGCAGGTTACTTCACCCCACTCTGCCTCAGTTTCCTCACCTGATAACTTAATAATAGTAGCTAAGCAAATGAACTTACTAATAGTAGCTACTTTATGATTTTTTATTAGGATTAAATGTAATGGTGCATATGAAATTAGTAAACAAGAGTTGCAATGTAGAAAACTGTCAGTGAATGTCAGCTCTCTCTATTATCCCTCAGAGACTCCTCCTGCCACGTTAGGTAGAAAGCTCCTTCATAATTGTGACCATAACATGTTTATTTCTTTGTTGATATAGTCAGTACTCAATACATTATCTGTTGAGTTGAACTGCATTTTTGACAGGAGACAACTTAAGTTCTAAAAATCCTATTTTCTATTTATACTATCATAAAAGTCGTGATGGCTATGCTTTTAACACTTGACCTACCTGAATGTGGATGGTTTCTAAAAGTAAAATACCTTTTAATGCTGTTTAGAGTGTATGGCAGGATCAGAAAGGCATATGTGCCATGGCTTGAATATTTGTCTTCTCTAAAACTCATGTTAAGATTTAATCCATGGCCGCGCCCCACAGTGGCTCAGGCCTGTAATCCCAGCACTTTGGGAGGCCAAGGCGGGCAGATTACAAGGTCAGGAGATCAAGACCATCCTGGCTAACATGGTGAAACCCCATCTCTGCTAAAAATACAAAAAATTAGCCGGGTATGATGGCAGGTGCCTGTAGTCCCAGCTACTCAGGAGGCTGAGGCAGGAGAATGGCGTGAACCTGGGAGGCGGAGCTTGCAGTGAGCTGAGATTGCACCACCACACTCCAGCCTGGGTGACAGAGTGAGACTCCGTCTCAAAAAAGAAAAAAAAAAAAAGAAGAAGAAGAAGAAGAAAAGTGTCAGTATAGAGAAGTGAGACCTTTAAGAGGTGATTGGGTCATGAGGGTTCTGCTCTCAAGAATAGATTAACTGATTTCTGGATTAATAGATTTTCATGGGATTGGGACTGGAGGGAGAGGAAGAGAGACCTGAGCTGGCATGCTCAGTCCCCTTGCCATGTGAAACCTTGTGCCAACTTTGGACTCTGTGGAGGGTCCCCACCAGCAAGAAGGTGCTCACCAGATGCAGCCCCTTGACCTTAGATTTCTTAGCCTCCGTAACTGTAAGAAAGTTTCAGGTATTCTGTTATAAGCAACAGAAAATGGACTAGACAGCATGTAAACCAAATTAATCAACATACACAAATTTTTGTGGCACTATTTTACTCTTTTATATAACCAATAAAGCCTTAAAACAAATACTATTTTGAAAGAAACTTATATGAAATTGTCATAAGCATAATTTAAACTTTAAAATTACATATGTAAAGTTTTCGTTGTCCAAACACGTTGATAGACAAAATGGAAAACATAAATAAATATTTTGTACAGTTCTCTCTTCTTGAAAAGTATTGCTTTGATTAAAATTCATATTGTCCCAACATTGTTTTATTCATAAATAGTAAAATAAATATGAAACTTTTTTAATGCAGTATTTGTTTTCCTTGAAAGCTTTCAAAAGGGAGAGACAAGAATCCCCAGAATATTAGAAATCTTTCATATTTTTATTACAATCACTATAATCCTGAATATTTTTTTCTAGCTTGAAGCCTAAAATTACCATTACTTTACTATACCAGATGAAAGTTTGTTTACTTATACCTCTGCATATTATTGTTTGAAACAATCATTTCTGGCAATAGTCATACCTCTGCATATTATTGTTTCAAACAATCATTTCTTTCAATGACTCTAAATAAAAAATTCCTGCTTCTCTTTAAAAAGACAGTGGGAATAAGTTTCTCTCCTTGAGCAATGGGGCCCCTACTCTGCCTGGTTTTCTTCCCCTTTCTTAGCACAGACACCATTGGAAGAGCTGAGCCCTCATTTAAGATTGATTCTATATTAGTTTCCTAGGGATTCTTTAACAAATGACTGTAAGCTGGGTGGTTTAAAACAACAGAAATTTATTCTCTCACAGCTCTGGAGGTCAGAAGCCTAAAATCAAGGTGTTAGCAGGACTTGTTGGTTCTGGAGGCTTTAGGAAAGAGTCCTTTCCTTGCCTCTCTCCTTGCTTCTGTTGATTCCAGGCATTCCTTAACTTGTGGCATCATAAGTCCAATCTGAGTTGATGGAAGTAGAGATCTCCATCAGTACATGGTCTTTTTCTCTCTCTGATTCTCTTCACTTCTTCTGTTCTCTTCTAACGGCACTTATCATTGGATTTAAACTCCACCCTAATCCAGGATGATTTCACCTTGAGATCCTTAATTGAATTACATCTGCAAAGATCCTTTTTCCAAATAAGTTCACATTTACAGGTTCCAGATGGACATATATGTTATGGGGCCGTTTTTTTTTTTTTTTTTTTTTTTTTTTTTTTTTTTTTTGAGACGGAGTCGCGCTCTGTCGCCCAGACTGGAGTGCAGTGGCGCCATCTCGGCTCACTGCAAGCTCCGCCTCCCAGGTTCACGCCATTCTCCTGCCTCAGCCTCCCGAGTAGCTGGGACTACAGGCGATGGGGCCTATTTTTAATCCACTAACAGGTACCTTGAGACTAGGGCTCACTATACTTTGGTCAGAGATGCTCTAGGCATGAAGATTATATTTGCATGAAGCTAACATTTTTTCAAGACTACGTGATTGCACTGCTCAAACTTACATTATGGTTTCCAGAGACAGCTAGAGCTTCCTTATTCATTAACTTTGAAAGGAAGCATTTTCCCTGGGAAGAGGTGCCCAAGCCTCTTTTGTAAGGTGGGCTTGTCTTAGGCAGTAACTAAGCCTAGAGTCAGGTCTACTAATAATCCATTAAGATGCTGTGTTAGAAAAATCCTCTCCAAATATGATGGAAATAAGTATGTATAAGAAGCATTTCACAGATGAACACATTCCCACTTTATTAACCAAATGCCTGTGTGCTTGCTTAAATTTTTCACATTTTCAGACACTTAACATATTATAGAAAATAACATTCAAAGAGAACATGATGTTTAGCTTTTTGGATTCTTTGGGATAAAGAGCAAACCAATTTTGAATTAAAAAAAAAAAAGACTGTAGATACCATATCCTTAAATAACTCAAAAGTTTTGTACCAAAGGCTATTTTTTAAAGTTGAATCAAAATGAAATACGTGTGAACACCTATGTTTTGAGAGGCAGAGAAATTGGCTTTTTTTAAAAAAGTGGGAATAAGTGAGTATTTTTTAAAATTAAAAAGGGTGTAGATTGGGTTCCTCAGAGATTGCTAAAACCGATATCATAAATTACCTAAGGACAGGGAGAATGAAGTGAATTGTGTAAATGTCTACAATATTATACTTTTCTTGCTTATACTAAGCTAAACTAGT
Organism: Gorilla gorilla gorilla; assembly: GCF_029281585.2. Lineage (NCBI taxonomy): Eukaryota > Metazoa > Chordata > Mammalia > Primates > Hominidae > Gorilla > Gorilla gorilla. Next base: position 50,287,768 of record NC_073243.2, read on the forward strand.
ATGGATGACATGTAGTAAAAGTTATAAAAGGAAACTCATCTTCACCTGTGTGCATGCAAAACTGCTGCATTTGCAGATTAAGTCAAAATTATATATAGAGAGAGACACACACACACATATATTGAAAATCTTTAAGTACATCTAATTTTTTATGACTCAGAAAAGAATCCTTATTTAAGCCCTTTTACTACAGCAAAAAATGTTTATGTCCATTAAATTAATGGACTTTGCTCTGATTTGGGAATGATGATTGCAGAAATGAGTAGGGGTATATGATCTAATATATAGAAATGGAGCATTTTAAGGTCTGGAACTCTGGGGTTGTCAACAGTTATAAGAAAACATAAACAGAGATATATACAGACAGAGTAATAACAGGTAGTCCCAGGAGTGGGACAGGAGATTAGTGGCCCAGAATCAGTACCATATTTGTTCTATTTCATCTTTTTGCAAGACAAAATAGATACCCAGGGGCTGGGGAAGGTGACCAATAAGTTACTTCCACTATTTTCTTTTTCTTTTTCTTTTCTTTTTCTTTTTTTTTTTTTTTTTTGAGATGGAGTCTCACTCTGTTGCCCAGGCTGGAGTGCAGAGGCACGATCTCGGCTCACTGCGACCTCCACCGCCTGGGTTCAAGTGATTCTCCTGTCTCAGCCCCTCGACTAGCTGGGATTAGAAGTGTGCACCACCACACCTGGCTAATTTTTGTATTTTTGGTAGAGACGGTGTCTCAGGATGTTGGCCAGGCTGGTCTCGAACTCCTGACCTCAGGTGATCTGCCCACCTCAGCCTCCCCTATTACTTTCTTCCTTTATCCTTTTCTACTGTTTAAAAGCTCAAAACTTGTTGAAACTCCCTCTCCATCAGCTTCTGTGTGTCCAAAGAACTGTCCTTGGAGGAGAGTTTCAAATGTCTTTCATTTTAATGTCTGGCCTTGGTGATTGTTTAAGAAGTCCCGTGAATGAATTTATGGGCGAACTCGGGGCCTAGACTGGCTCAGGAAATCTGGCACTGAGCCCCATATTTACTTTGGCCAAACACAATACTTGCTGTGCAGCCGCATTCACTATGCACTGCTCACACCACGCAGCTTGAGAGCTTTGTCCCTGATTCAAATCCGCTGAGTATTATTCAGTCTGAAAATTTACTTTTACACCAAGCATATAAACAAAATGAAATACAGTTTAAGAAATCAGCTCATAACATTTACAATTAAATTCATTAATCAAGGCAGCTTATGGAAATGCCACATGTGAACTGTAAACTTTATAAATATTCAAGTAGTGAACAACTAGACAATCACATTGGCAGCTTTGTTTCAGTACAAGTGATGTAGAATATTACCATCCATCAGCTTGCAGTTTTGTTTTAAAACTTGTTGAACCATGTATATCATCAAAAATAACTTTTGGTTACATTTCTATTTCCATATGTTTCCCATTTACCTTCCTCTCTAGATTTATGTGCCTTCGTACTAATTAGCACCTGCACTGAATTCAGAAAGCAGCACTTGAATCAAACCAAGTCAAGCTGTCTGTGAAGGAAAAAAAATACCAAGTTCCAAGATTTCTTGTTAATGGAGATGAACAGTACACTTTGTTGATGTTCTTATTCACATGTGTCTTCTTAAAGTGTGAGAATTTAGTATATGTTCTTTCAGTATGTGCAAATATATCCACATGAGTATTTTCAGACTATGCTGCAGTGTGCTTTGTCTGATTACCAGTTTTCATTCTAGTACAAGAATGCAGGATGTTATTTGTCACATTCACATTATATTAATTTAACCTCCTAGGTCTGGGAGGAGAGAGGAGGAAAGTTAAAGGAGGCCCAAGCTTTGCATTTGAGAGAACAAGTGAACTGGGTCTTGAAAGATGTCTTAAGAAACAAAAGAGAGAAAGAAAATAGAGGAAATGTTAGAAGTTGAGGTCAAAGTGTGTTGTGGAGTAAAGAAGAGCATGGAGAGAATACTATTAGTCAAGAGAAACTGCAGTTCAAACACTCAAATGCAGAAGCATCATAAACAAGCTAAATTCCACTCTTCCTTTAGTTCATGTGTTTTGTTCTATGTAAGCTGAAGACAAACTCTCCTTTTTCCATGCTCCCATACCTCATAGAATGTGTTTGGAAGTATTCCCTCCTCTTCTATTTTTCAGAATAAATTGGGAAAATTGGTATTACTTCTTTAAATGTTTGGTAAAATGCAGCAGTGAGGCCATCAGATCCTGGGCTTTTCTTTGCTGGGAGACTGTTTATTATTACTTTGATCTCATTACTTACTATTGGTCTATTTGGATTTTGGACTTCATGGTTCAATATTGGTAGGTTGTATGTGTCTAGGAATTTATTCATTTCTTCTAGCTTTTCCAATTTACTGCCATGTAGTTGCTTGTAGTAGCCTCTAATGATACTTCTAATTTCAGCAGTATCAGTTGTAATGTACCCTTCTTCATCTCTGATTTTATTTATTTGTATCTTCTTATTAAGATGCTATGTTAGAAAAATCCTGTCAGAGTCTGGCTAAAGGTTTGTCAATTTTGTTTATCTTTTCAAAAAATCAACTTTTTATTTCACTGATCCTTTGTATTGTTTTCTTCATTTCAATTTCATTTACTTCTGCACTGATCTTGATTATTCCTTTTCTTCTGCTCGTTTTTGGTTTGGTTTGATCTTGCTTTTCTAGTTCTTTCAGGTGCATCATTAGGGTTTTTTGTTTTTGAAGTTTTTCTTCTTTTTTTGATATAGGGTATAAACTGCCCTCTTATTACTGCTTGCAACTGTACCCGTTAGGTTTTGGTATGTTTCTGTTTCCATAACCATTTGTTTCAAGAAATGTTTCAATTTCCTTAATTTCCTCATTGACTCACTGGTCATTCGGGAGCATATTGTTTAATTTCTATGTTTGTTTAGAAACACAGAAATTTGTTTCTGTGTTTGTTTAGTTTCCAAAATTCCTCTTATTGATTTCTAGTTTTGTTCTATTGTGGTCAGAGAAGATACTTTCTATTATTTCAATTTTTTTAATATTTTAAGACTTATTTTGTGGCCTAACATGTGGTCTATCCTTAAGACTGATTCATGTGCTGAGGAAAAAAATATGTATTCTGCAGCCATTGATGAAATCTTCTGTAAATATCTATTAGTTCCATTTGGTCTATCATGCTGATCAAGTCTGATGTTTCTTTGTTGAACTCCTGTCTAAATGATGTGTCCAATGCTGAAAGTGGAGTGTTGAACTCTCCAGCTATTATTGTATTGGGGTCTACCTCTCTCTCTAGCTCTAATAATATTTGCTTTATATATGTGGATGCTCCAGTGTTGAGTGCATATATATTTACAATTCTTATATCTTCTTGCTGAATTGACCCTTTTATCCTTATATAGTGACCATGTGGTCTCTTTTTATAGTTTTTGTCCTGAAATTTATTTTGTCTGATATAATTGTAACTATTCCTGTTCTTTTTTGGTTTCCATTTACGTGGAATATATTTATCTATCTCTTTATTTTTAGTCCATGTGTGTCTTTATCAGCGAAGTGCATTTCTTGTAGGCAACAGATTGTTGGGTCCTGTTGTTTTATCCATTCAACTACTCTTTGTATTTACTGGGGAGTTTAGTCCATTGATATTCAATATTAGCATTGGTAAGAAAGAACTTACTCTGCCATTTTGTTGTTTTCTGGTTGCTTTGTTTTCTTCTTTCTTCTTTCCTTCCTTCCTGTCTTCCTTTTAGTAAAGGTGATTTTCTCTGCTAGTATGTTTTTAATTTCTTGAATTTTATTTTTTGTGTATCAGTTGTATGTTTTTTGATTTGAGGTTACTACAAGGTTTAGAAATATCATAACTGATTATTTTAAGCTGATGACAAAACTGATTGCATGAACAGACAAGGAAAGAGAAAAGTAATAATTTTACACTTTTACTTTGTCCTCCTACTTTTTAACTTTCATTGTTTCATTTATTTTTTATTTATTTTTTATTTTTTGAGATGCAGTCTCGCTCTGTTGCCCAGGCTGGAGTGCAGTGGTGTGATCTTGGCTCACTGCAAGCTCTGCCTCCTGGGTTCACGCCATTCTCCTGCCTCCGCCTCCTGAGTAGCTGGGACTACAGGTGCCCACCACCACACCCAGCTAATTTTTTGTATTTTTAGTAGAGACGGGGTTTCACCATGTTAGCCAGGATGGTCTCAATCTCCTGACCTCGTGATCTGCCCGCTTCAGCCTCCCAAAGTGCTGGGATTAGAGACATGAGCCACTATGCCTGGCCGTAGTTATTATTTTTGATTGGTTTGTCTTTTAGTCTTTCTACTCAAGATATTAGTAGTTTAAACATCGCAATTATAATGTTATACTATCCTGCATTTCTCTGCATATTTACTATCATCAGTGAGTTTTGTATTTTTAATTGATTCTTATTGCTCATTAATGTCCTTTTCTTAAGAAATCCCTTTAGCATTTCTTGTAGGACAGGTCTGTTGTTGATGACATATCAACTTTTGCTTGTCTCAGAAAGTCTTTATATCTCCATGCATGAAGGATATTTTTGCTGGATATACTATTCTAGAATAAGAGGTGAGATCTTTTTTTTTTATTTTCCACACTTTGTGTATGTCATGCCACTCTCTGCTGTCAGACATTTTGGAGCACCACTATATATTATTTGTTTATTTTCTCCTGTTGCTTTTAGAGTCCTTTCTTTATCTTTGACCTTTGGGAGTTTGATTATTAAATGCCTTGAGGTAGTCTTCTTTGGGTTAAATCTGCTTGGTGTTCTATAACCTTCTTGTACTTGAATATTGATATAATTCCTTAGCTTTGGGAAGTTCTCTGTTATTATCGCTTTGAATACACTTTTTACCCCTATGTCTCTCTCCACCTTCTCTTTAGGGCCAATAACTCTTAGATTTGCCCTTCAGAGGCTATTTTCTAGATCTTGAGCTTGTGTTTCATTTTTTTTTGTTTGTTTTTCTTTCTTTTGTCTCTTCTGACTGTGTACTTTCACATAACCTGTCTTTAAGCTCACTAATTCTGTTTTCTCCTTGATAATTCTGCCATTAAGAGACTCTGATGCATGTAAATTACACTTTTCAACTCCAGAATTTCTGCCTGATTCTTTTTATTTCAATCTATTTGTTAAACTTATCTGATAGGATTCTGACTTCTTTCTCTGTATTATCTTGAGTTTCACTGAGTTTTCTCAAAACAGCTATTTTGAATTTTCTGTTTGAAAGGACACATCTCTGTCTTTCCAGGATTGGTCACTGGAGCCTTATTTAATTTGTTTGGTGAGATCACGTTTTCCTTGGTGGTCTTGATGCTTGTGCGTGTTCATCAGTGTCTGGGCATTGAAGAGTTAAGTATTTAGTGTAGTCTTTGCAGCCTGGGCTGTTTGTACCTGCCTTTCTTGGGATGGTTTTCCAGGTTTTCAAAGAGACTTGGATATTGTGATCTAAGTTTTTGTTCACTGCAGCTATGTCTGCATTAGGGGGCACCCCAAGACCAGTAATGCCATGGCTCTTGCTGACCCAGGGAGGTGCCCCCGCTTGGTGTTCTTGAATAAGATCCAGAAGAATTCTCTGGATTACTAGGCAGAGATTCTTGTCCTCTTCTTTTACTTTCTACCAAACAAATGGGGTCTGTCTCTCTCTCTGTCTTGAGCTACCTGGATCTTGGGGAGGGGTGACACTAGCACCCTTGTGGCCACCACCACTGGGACGGCGCTGGGTCAGACCTGAAGCCAACACAGCATTGGATCTCTCCCAAGGCCTGCAATGACCACTACCTGGCTACTGCATATGTTTGCTCAAGGTCCTAAGGCTCTACAATCAGCAGGTAGCATAGCCACCAAGGCTTGTATCTGTCCCTTCAGGACATCAAGTTCCCCTTTGCCCTAGGAGAATCCAGAGATGCCATATGGGAGCCAGGACCTGAAGTGGGAAATCTTAAGAAGCTACCTGGTGTTCTATTTTACGTGACTGACCTGGCACCCAAGCTATAAGACAAAGACCTTCCCGTTCTTCCCTCCCTTTTCTAAAAGCAGAGGAGACTTTCCCTGAGGCTACCACCACTCTAGACCTATGGCAAGTGCTGCCTGGCTACTGCCAGTGTTTACTCAAGATCCAATAGCTCTTCAGTCAGCTTGTGGTAAGTGAAACCAGGCCTGAGATTCTCCCTTCAGAGCAGTGGGCTACCCTTTTGCTGAGGGCAGGTTCATAACTGCTTCCGAGAGCCAGGGCCTGGAATGGGAGATCCCAAGGGCCTGCTTGGTACTCTACCCTACTGTGGCTGAGCTGGAGCCTAAGCTAAAAGCCAAAGTCCTCTTTACCCTTCTTTCTCCTTTTCTCAAGCAGAAGGAGTCTTTTCCCATAACTACTACAGCTGGGAATGTTCTGGGTCACACCTGAAGCCAGCATTTCTCAGTCTCACCCCAGGCCCACAGTGAGTACCACCTGGCTATTGCTGCTGATTATTCAGGGGCCAAGGGCTCTTTAGTCAGCAGATGATGAATGCTGCCAGGACTGCTTCCTTCCCTTCAAGGCAGCAGGTTCCCTTTTGGTCCAGGGTATTTCTAAAAATGTCATCCAGGAGGTAAGGCCTGTAATGGTGGGCTCATGACTCTGCCTTTTGCCCTATCCTACCATGGATGAGCTGGTATCCAAATTGCAAGACAAAGGCCTCTACTCTTCCCTCTCCTCTCCTTAGGTGGAAGGAAGGAGTCTCACCTGCAGCTGCAAGCTGCTCTGCCTAGGGTTGGGGGTGGGGTGGCACACGCACTCCTTTAGCTGCCCCTGCTGGTGTCTCACTAGGTCACGTGTCCCCCATAAACACTAATTCTAAACCCATCCCAGCATCAGTACTTGCCCAGGAATTTCAGTCTTTGTGGCTTAGACTGTCGTTCAAGTTTATTTAGTATCCCAGAACACTTTAACTTATGGCAGTGAGGCTTGCCGGATTTCAGATTCTGACTGCTGGAATGGGCAATTTCACTCTGGCTAGGGCTGGTCTATATACTCCCTCCACTGGCACTAGCTGAGTTCTGCCCAGTGTTGCTTTCCACTGTGACAGGGCAGCACTGAGTTTCAAAGCAAAGTCCCCCAGTCGCTGCACTCTCCCTCCCCCGAGCACAAAGATTCACTCTCTGTGCCACGTGGCCACTGCTGAGGCATGGGGGAGGGGTGGCATCGGCCATTCAAGACTTTCTTTCCTACCCTCTTCAGTGCCTTTTTCACTGATATATAGCTGAAACCAGGTACAGAGATTGCTTACCTGATTTTTGGTTCTTAGATGGTACCTTTTTGTGTGGATCATTGTTAAATTTTGTATTCCCACAAGGAGGATGATTGGTGGAGGCTTCTATTTGGTCATCTTGCTCTGCCTTTCCAAAATAATTTTTATTCTATAACATGTTGCCCTGTTACCCACAAAATTGATAAACCAGACTTCCTTATCTTCACCCAGGTTGTTGGTTAAAATGCAAAATTAGAATTCTGGATGTCCTTTGAATCATGTTTCCAGGTTAATCTCAAGCTATTAATCAATACTGTCTGAGTACAGTATTTAACCAGCAACCAGCAATTAATCTACCCAAGAGACTATCATCCACATCACATTTCAAACAACAAAAATCAATGATATGGTTACAACAAAAATCAGTGATATATTTAATAGTCCATGTTTTTTTTCTATAAATCAATATTGCATATCTGGCACTGTAGTACTCATATCTATACCATTTCTTTTGTTGAAATTCTCAATAACCTCAACTTTTGATTTCAAATGTTAGGCCTTATTATATTTAATGAGAATTAACACTACTTAATAATGTTCATATTATATGAATGGCCATTATGCTCTTTTCGTGTTTTAAAAAAAGTTTGCAAAAAACATTAATTTTTTGCCTAAATTATTTTGAACATTAGACATGTTATATTTTAGCAACCCTAATAATAATAATTTTTAATTATTACACTTAATATCCTGCCCACTTTGAAATATTGACATCATAGAGCTTATGTATGAGACAGGTAATTAAGTAGTTAACATTTAGTAAGGATGTTATATGTGGCAGGTACTATTCTTAGCATTATACACCCATTACCGTACTTAATGTTCACACCAACACTATGAGGTAGACACTTTTTTTTATATACTTTAAGTTCTAGGGTACATGTGCACAACGTGCAGGTTTGTTACATAGGTATACATGTACCATGTTGGTTTACTGCACCCATTAACTCGTCATTTACATTAGGTATATCTCCTAATGCTTTCCCTCCCCCCTCCCCCCTCCCCCCACCACATGACAGGCCCCGGTGTGTGATGTTCCCCACCCTGTGTCCAAGTGTTCTCATTGTTCAATTCCCACCTATGAGTGAGAACATGCAGTGTTTGGTTTTCTGTCCCTGCTATAGTTTGCTCAGAATGATGGTTTCGAGTTTCATCCATGTACCTAGAAAGTTATTATCCTTTCCAGATGAAGAAACTGAAGTTCAGAGAAGTTAAGTGGCTTACCAAAAGTCACATGACCAGGATTCAAGCCTGGATAATCTGGCTTCAGGGTCTGTTCCCCTAACCACGATTTCATAATAAGAGCTATCTTCCAACTAGCTCTGTATGTTACATACTGCTCGTTCAAAGCCAGGTAGACAAAAAGATACTGCCTGTTTCAGCTGAAGAAGGTTTTCCAATATATTTTTAGCTGCAAATATAAAATACCACAAAGCCAATTTACATTAAAGGAGAATTGTACATTCAACAAATCAGCATTTCCACAGGATTGTAGAATAATATATTAGAACAAAAATAGTGTTTGTAATATAAATACAGTTATTTTACTTTGGAGAATGGGCTTGGAAATGGCAGACATAAGAATTATAAGTTATTTATAACTAGCTTAATAATTTCGGTATTCTTATCTGCAGCCATACAGAGTTATGTGAGTTGTGAACTGGGATAGGACATTAAAGCTGACAGGGTTACATCTGGATCAGAAACAAGACAAAAAAGATATGGCTCTTCATGAGCCTCATCAATGCCCCAGCATATATTGTTATTGCTAGCACAACATTAGGGTTTTGTCTAAATTTTACTTATGGTTTTAGTGCATTTTAAAATATTTAAACCATAAATTTTATTTTACATAATCTCAATTCAAGATTTCTTACTTATATCTTTTGTTATCAGAGAATATTAATTAAAATTTACCATGTACATAGAAGAAATAGATATATAATATGCCTCATTTAATAATAGGGCTATGTTATTATAACAAAGCATCTGCTCTGTCTTTCTCTCAACAGACCAAATTAATCTTTGCCACATTATTCCTTGGACATTTGTGCGGTTAAAATATATGCGCATATACATGTAAAACCAATTTGAAAAATAAAAGTTCCCAAATGTTTATTCAGTGTCTGCTTTGTGGCAGGTACTGACCTGAGGGCCGAAGAAAAATAGGGAGGGTCTTTCCCACAAGAAGGAAGAAAAGGAACAGATGGTGCATGATTACCAGGTTCAGTGGTTTGCATGGAGTGCTCTTCAAGCACTGATAAAAAGTGTCTAAATCAGATTAGATGGAACAATGTCAGATATGGCTTTTAGAGGATGTGAATCTGACCTCAATTTGAGAATGGGTAGTAGTTACCTACATAGGGATGACCATTTATGCATAAAGTACAGATACAGTTAATCCCACTTTTTGATAATGAGGGCCTGGAATTCTTTCATATCTAATGAAAGAATAAACCTCCTAGAAAGTCCATGCAGATTGTATGGTACACATTTTAATTGGTGCCTAAGAATGACTGTAGTTGGAGAAAGGAAGGTGAAAACTGAATAATATTCTTGAGCTGAGAATATTTCTATGGCCTTACTTTAAGCACACATCTTAAATCCAGGCTAAAACTCTTAGACTGGCATTGGCAATTAGCTATTTCATGGATATAAACTAAGGAGACTTGACATTACCAACCTGCTTGGGGAGTATTTTGCTGAGTCTATCCAACTGTTATCAATTCGAGAACAATACTTTTTAATTTGAATCAACCTGTTTTTTTTAAAAAGGTTTTGTTTTAACTAAATTCATCTGTTCTCCCCACAAAAAGCCAGTTTGTTTGTACTTACATATCTCTATGTATACATGTATATATTTTTGAGTCTGCAATATTCTTGTCAGAATAAATTTGCTTCCTTGAACATTTCAACTATTCAAAAATTTACTGGGTTAAAACAACACACACTTATTATCTCACAGTTTCCAAGGGTCAGGAGTCTAGGCATGGCCTAGCTGGTCCTCTGCAAGGCTGCAATCTAAGGTCACTAGGGTTCAGTTTTCATCTGGAGGCACCACTGGTGATGGATCAACTCCTGAGGTCACTCACGATAATGAGAGAATTAATTTCCTTGCAGCCGCAAGACTGAGGGTCGCAACTTCTTGGTGGCTGTTAGTTATATCAGAGGTTACATTAGCTCTTAGAAGCCATCCTCAGTTTGCTACTACCTTGCCCTCACCATAGACCCTTTACAACAAGCAGCCTGCTTCTTCAAATCCAGCAAGAGAGGAAGAGAGTGAGTTTGCTAGTATGACTGGATTTTATATAGCATAAGCATAAGAGTGACAGGGCATCACTTTTGCCACATCTTATTTGTTAGAAGCAACTTAAAGTTCCTGCCCACATTCAAGATGAGGAAAATATAAACAGTTGTGAATACCAGGAGGAAAGAATCATGAGGGTTACCCTGATATCTGTCTGCCACATCCCAAAAAGAAAATCTATTTCAGGCTTTGGTATCATTTGAAAGGTTTCCAGATAATCAGGTAGTCAACATTAAATAATTGTTTGAATGACATTTAACTGTTGCACAAACAGGTGCCTCTTTAAAAAAAAATACACACACACATATACACATACACTTTTTTAAAGCACAGTCCAAGTGTGCCAGTAACTGACTTGAGTATAAAGCTTATTTTTTTAATGTTATTTATCTTTCAAACCATAACAGAAAATAATTTTATTTCAAATGATGGTTATATATTTTATCATTATTAAATATAATACTATCTTTCTCCAAATTTATCCCACAAATTTTCTCTTTTTTGTGTAATTGATTGTGTATAGTATAAAACCATAGGTCACTAGAGTAATATTTTAGCAACTGATTGAATTTAAACTGATTATGTGTTTGGATTTTCTATATAAGCTAATTTTAATTACATTAAATGTTTATAGCAGTTTGTAAAAAGAGATGCAATCGTAACATTTTATTCTATATTATTTTAATAAACAATCTATTTTTATATAACAAAATCTATAAAGATATTGACAAGAATATTAGGTTATATTAAATGTCTACAAATGGTCTTTTAGATTAAATAAGTTGCATTGAAATAATGTGCTTCAGTCTTTCAAATTCATTTTAACAATTTATTCAGCAAATATTTTATTAAGCAAGTGTCAACTATGTACTAAAAGCTTACAACACAAGAGCAACCAAGTCACATATTATTTGAAGCCCTAAATATTCAGGGCTATGTTAGAAGAGTATTAATATGAAATAATGAATAAGGACATTAAAAGTCAGAGAGTTTAATTGATATATTATAGGTTATAAATTTAGGGATCCTAAAATTGGGATTGGAATCCAGGTCTTCTGTATCACAGTTTACTGGCCTTTCACTACCTCTTGTAGCTCTTAAGTAATAAGTTGCCTTCATTTGTCAGAGAAGGTGATCAGTGCCCTGCAAAGTTCTTTTCATGAAGCAGTTATAGCTTTGTGTTGATCCATACACTCTCTGGATTGTTCCCCATTGAGACCAGCTAAGCCATGAGTCACAAGCTGATGGTTAGAGTTCAGCTTGGAAACATGAAACAGAATGAGGTTAATGACACAGATCAGAATCAAGCCTGTGACTTTGTTTTCATTAGTATCATGCTCTACATAAATGTGCTAGCCAGTCGTAGATGTCAATGTAGAATTCAATCTATACATTAGTTTTTCTCTTCCTCGTTTGACCTCCAGCCGTGTAATGAAAGACTTCTTCAAGAAGGATAGCCGGGCATGGTGGCTCACACCTGTAATCCCAGCACTTTGGGAGGCCGAGGCAGACGGATCACTTGAGACCAATAGTTCAAGACCAGCCTGGCCAAAATGGTGAAACCCCCTCTCTACTAAAAAAAAAAAAATTAGCCAGGCATGGTGGTGCACCCCTGTGGTCCCAGCTACTTGGGAGGCTGAGGCAGGAAAATTGCTTGAACCCAGGAGGTGGAGGTTGCAGTGAGGTGAGATTGCACCATTGCACTCCAGCCTGGATGATAGAGTGAGACTCTGTCTCAAAAAGAAAAAAAAAAGGAATCTATGTAGTCTTATAGATTTGCAAAAAATGCTATATTCCCAATGTATGCTGTGACTCTTAAAAGTATTTACTAAATGTTGCCAATATCTAGAACCATCTTTTAAAAAATATTTCAAACATATCAGTGTTAACAATTAATGGTGAAATAACAATGTGATTAAATGGTGTTTTAAGTAGGTTTTAAAACCAATTTATATGTACATTGCATTGGCTTGTCAGACTCTAGCTATTAAATGCATCGATTTTACCCTGGGAACACTCTTATTTCCCTACAGTTTACCTTTTAATAAGTGCAGTTGGCACATGTTTTGACCAGAGTTATTATATGTCTTATTGTTCACTGTATGTCTGGGACTTTTTTTTGTTTTGCATGAACTTGGCAGCAAATTCAAAACTTTTCTCACATTAATAAAGCTACTGGTTAAAATATGTCAAGGGCAGAGTAGCTCATTCTTGTAATACAGTTGTATATACACACACCTTTGTTTTGTTGTTATAGAAAATGCTAATTAGTATTTCCTGATGACATGTGAGCTTGTTGCATAGATTATTTTCCACTTACCTTAGGTCTTGGTGTATTAGGCAGGCTGCGAAGCACAGCTTTCAGGGGAGGGCCACCATTGTCCTTTTCTCCTTCAAATATTATATAAAAGTTCAGGAAAAAAAGCATTCTCATAGATTATATTTTGTGACTGACTACCCATATTTTGGGGTTTGTGTGGTGTGATGAGTAGAGATTAAATAATGGAACTAACTTGGTTATAGATAGTTCTGGGGACTAGGAGATTAAAGACAGAATAACAGATGTGGGGAAAAATTATTTATGTAGAAATATTCAAGAGAAATTATTTCAGAGAAATAAATGTATGTTTCATGTTTAGTTCAATGTTATTTTCAAAGGATTATGTACAAGAGAACCCCCACTGTATTTTTTCCGGAGTGATGATGTTCCTGATAATTTATGTCACCAAAAAGAAATGTGTTCTAAATAAATGAAAATTACCTTTAGAAAAATACCTGATTTACTCATACTTCCTATTAAGAGTAAGACACGAATATGAGAGGGAAAAGTAATACAATCCTGACATAATGCAATGCCTTAGTCCCTAGTGAGGTAAAATATGTGATACATATACGTTAAATGGACATTATTGTGAAGAATACAAGAACAATGACAGTTATTTATATTGCAACTTAGAAAGGATACAAATGAATGGTTTTCTTTCTCAAAACAAACTGTAAAACTAAGGCAAACCATTTTCCTTTCCAAGGTCTGCTGAAGCTGGCAGCTGCTATAAAGCTTATTCCCAGTGTTCTCCAATATGTAGCCACAACAAGTTGTTGAGTCCTCTTAAATAACTAATGTCAGTTATTAATATAAACTTTAGAATACTCTTAATTGTGATTGCACCATCTCTTTCCTTGGTTTCTGGGACCATTTCTATTCTTCTTCCTATGGACTCACCTTTCTTCAGTGTCCTTTTCTGATTCCTTCTAATTTGTCCAATTCAATCCTCAGACTGTTCCATTCTGCCCTAGCTGGTCATCCATTGACTGACAATTCACAAATCTATTTCTCCAGCTTCAGCCACAAAAGAGAGTTAATATGTCCACTCTAACTCAGAATCTCTATAGAGAAATGTACAAATTATACTCAAGGTAGACAAACACAAGTACACTATGTTTTTATACTCCACTTGAAGCTTTAATAGATTCTCTCCAACTTAATCTGTCTTAAAACAAACTCTGGATTTACAAACTTCAAACCTGCTCCTTCCCCAGAAACCCCACTTCACTCAATAGAAGCACTATAATTTGGGTTGCTAAGACCAAACATCTTCAATTTCTTTTCGTTTCTTTCCTTTTACACACACACACACACACACACACACACACACACACACACACACACACACACACACACCTATCAGTAAATTATAACCAAGCCTTAACTATACTTCCCCTTCTCCTACCTACTTCTTCCACTCCGGGCCAAGCCAGTTATCTTTCTTAATTGTTGAAATAGCTTCCAATCTGCTACATCTATCTCCACACTTGCCATTCTACCATCTGTTTTCAACATGGCAGCCAGAGTATGATCTTCTTAAAATACAACTCAGACCATGTCGCGCTTCTCAAAACCTGTCAAAGGCTTCCATCTCATTCTGAATCAAAGTTAAAACCTCTTCCCCCAAACACACACACACACACACACACACACACACACACACATACATCTTCCTGGCTTTGTCTTTTCTGATCTCTCCCTCAACTTGCTCCAGCCACACAGGCCCCCTAGTTGTTTGCCCTGCCCCACGGACTTTGTCCTGACAATCCTCTCTGCCTGTAATGCATTTACCTAGCTTCCCTCAGGTCTCTGCTCAAAAATCACCTCAACAGAGAGGACTTTCCTAACCACATCTTGTAAAATTGCATACTTCCCTCTCCCAGGCTCCTTACCTTTCCCAGTCTCCTTAACCACCCCCCCATCTTTGTTTTTCTCCACAGAACTTATTATCACCTGATAAAATATGTCTATTAATTTGTTGTCTATTGTCTACTTTAAGGATGACAGGGATTTTGTTATATTTGTGCCATACTCTAGCACCTAGGACATGTAGTAGTTATTCATATGTATTAAATAAATAAGTTATATGAAATATATCATTTAACAGCTGATTTGCACAAGTGGGAGTCAATATGTCAATTTCAACTTAGAATTTCTGTAGAGAAATGTACATATTCTACTCAAGGTGGCCCAGACTATTCTTAAACCATATTTAAGAAGGTGAAATAGAGATATGATTTGATGGTTTTTATTATTATATGGTTTTCAGTATTGGATACAGCAGTGCACAAATTATATTAAAACTACAATTAAAAACTACAATTGCATGCCAAAAAAACCCTGATTTTACTCTGATCATCCTTCAAGGCTGTTGTTCTTGATTCTAGCATTGATATTTCATGTTTATTTCATTACATTTTATACTATTTTAAAATATTAAATATTTAAAGCATATATAAGCTATTTTCACAGTTGCTTTGCATTAAGTGGAAGTTAATATGTCAATTCTAACTCAGAATTTCTAAGTAGAAATATACATATTATGCCTGAGGTAGACAAATACAAATATACTATATTTACTATACTATGACTATTTAGTATCTTTAATCCCATAAAAATTAATTACCTGACTTATTTCCACCAAAGCTCTTCTAATTAAAGTTTTGGACCACAGTGAAAGAAAATAAGCTTTAATTTATATGTATTAAATTTTGTATATCTTCCTTTTTCTCTCTCCAATGGAAGTCTTATTAATGCATAATTTAGACATGTTTGTCTAGCTCTCGCATATATGAAAGGTGTTACTATTAGCTTTTCTAAACAGAACATTGTAACAACTGCCACATCTACAACCCCATTCAGCCAGAAGTGCAACTCCCCAAGCTATGGGAATTTTCTACTAAAGGACTTGAAAGAGTCAATGTATCATAGTTAAGTTGGGATTAACGAACCATCTTGACCACAGATTTCTGAATATTTTTAGTATATAATAATCATTGGCAATTATCTTGTCCAATACCTTCCATATAAAAATAAGAAAAAATGAAATATTCCTCATGCCCTTGGAAAATTGCTGGCTTAGTTTTCTTTTCCCTATAATGGCTTACCATCTTGTCATTCAAACTGGGCCAGCCACTTCTCAAGGCTGCCACACTAGCCTATTGCTCCTTCCATGATGTTTTCCCCAATGTTTGTATTTCTGGTTCCTCCATGTCATTCAGTTCTCAGCTTGAAGAACACTTGTCAGGGAGGTCTTCTCTGGCACCCAATCTAAAGCAGCCTTCAGTCACCTACTAGCATATCTCTTATTTTATTTTTCAGAATAACATGCATCACTATTTCCTTTCTGAAGTGTTTGTTTTTAGATTTATTATGTGTTATTGTTCATCACGGTACATTAAATACAGAGAGTAGCAGCCTTGATTGTTTTGTTCACCCCGGTATCCCCAATGAGTGGAACATTTCCTGGCAATTAGTTGGTGCTCAATAATTATGTATTTAATAAATGCATGATGTAATCCTTGTTACTTTTCATATTTGTATTAGTGACTAAAAACCATGAGGGGGCCTAAGAATGTACAACCCAACAAATACAGACTTTCCACCAGCCACATCATGAGCCATTTAAAAAAAACACAAAATTAACTGATCTAATTGTCGTAAGTCTTCAGAGTTATATGCCCAGTTGTTTTTGACATTGCCAGACTACTCTTTGATAAACCTGTCAATACAATTAATTTGTTGATAATATGCATATCTCATCACCAAGTGCAGTCTTACTTTCCTGCATCTGAAAGAAGAAAGACAAGAATGGTTTCTGCTTCCTCTTGACATTTTCCTTGCCGGGAAATATTTTCCTCAAGTATTTTAGGTGAGTTACATTAAAATATAGAAAAATTAGCTTAAATCTTTTCTTATCAGAAAAATAAGCTAACCATATTCATTCAACAAATGATTTCTGAGCACTTACTATATATCAGGCTCTTCTGTCATTGGGACTGGTTTCTAATGGAAGGAGCAGATAACAAACAAATAACTAGACGGCAACATTCACGTGTTATTATATCCTTACCACAGTCCTTTGATGTAGGAATTATCATTCAAACTCACACTGCTAGTTGCAGAGTTGATATTTGAACATAAATTTCTATTAGTTTAAAGCCTCCTCCCTTTATACTTTATTGTTTGGAAAAAGAATATTCTATGAAAATTTAAATAATAATAATAAAACTGTGAGACTTATAGGGCTTTAAAATCATTATAATTTATACAAAAAATAAATTATCCATTTAAACAGAGAAATTATTTCTATGTTTTGGTCATAGAAACTAAGTGCATTATACATTACCATAATACATTACTTTAAACATCTAAAAAATGAATTATAGTATAAATTAGACCTCATCAAAAGATCATTCAGTTACATAGTTTATCAGTTATTGTCCAAAGTGTTCTCAGTAAGACAGCTCTAATTGCTTTAAAGTGTTTAATATGGCGGACATTAGATTCTGGTAGGTGGATAAGCCAATCTTTAAGTCAACCGATGCTCCTGTAACTGCCCAATGGGTTCATTTTGCCTCCTGCCCAGACAGAGCCAATTTATCAAAACAAACGAATTGCAGTAGAAAAAGTTTAATTCACGCAGAGCCTGCTGAACAGGAGACCAGAGTCTTATTATTACTCAAATCAGTCTCTCTGAAAATTCAGAGACTGGGGTTTTTTAAGGATAATTTGGTAGATAGGATGCCAGGGAGTGCTGATTGGTTCGGTGGAAGATGAAATCATAGGGAGTTGAAGCTGTCCACTTGAGCTGAGTTGGTTCCTGGGTGAGGGACACAAGACCAGATGAGCCAGTTTATCAATCTGGGTGGTGCCAGCTGATCCTTCGAGTTCAGGGTCCAAAAAATATCTCAAGCACCAATCTTAGGTTTTACAATAGTGATGTTATCCCTAGGAGCAACTGGGGATTTTTAGAATCTTGTGACCTCTAGCTGCATGATTCCTAAATCGCAATTTCTAATCTTGTGGCAAATTTGTTAGTCCTACAACAGCCAGTCTGGTCCCCAGGCAAGAAAAGAGTTTGTTTTGGGAAAGGGCTATTATCATCTTTGTTTCAAAGTTAAACTATAAACTAAATTCTTCCCAAAGTTAGTTTGGACTATGCCCAGGAATGAATAAGGACAGCTTGGAGGTTAAAAGCAAGATGGAATCTGTTAGGTCACATCTCTTTCTCTGTCATAACTTTTTCACTGTTATAACTTTTACAAAGACAGTTTTACTCCTATGATAATCCTTCAGTTAGTTCACTGTCTAGTTCCTGGGAGTCTGTTTTGTGGATCCTAACCCTACCCCAAGGATTCTACTGCATTGTAAATTCTGACTTTACATTTAAGACATGGAGTTCTTTGGGGGCAGGGAGATAAATATCCTATTTTAACTATCAAGGGTTAAAGTGCTTTCAAGGATCTAGTATCTGGTGGTGATACCAGAGTCATACAATTCAAATTACAAGCATCTGTTTGTTGTGTTGAGAGCAGGGACTGATAAATTAGGCACTTTTTGATTGTGCGACTGGGTATAAAACAGTCAAAATGATGCTTATAACTTCAAGCTTTTCTCCCACTTGAATCAGCCAACAAGATTTTCATACAACATTTAGACCAGAGTAGCTGATGCTTCTGTTTCTTGCATTTTGTCTGGTTTGGGATCAAGTTTGTAGTCATGGATGTAGTTATAGCTCTTTGGTATGTGAACATGAGAGAGGTGTAAGCTCATAAAATAAGAAAATCTGTTTTTGTTAAAGTAGACCATATGCAATTCAAAAACAATGAACCATATCAACTAAATAATGGGTTAAATCAGTAGAGACTTTGTCAATCTTGTATTGATTTAATCATTTCAAAATTATTTATTCATTGTCTATAGGTATGCTAGGAGAATAGTTGAATACAAAAAATGTTCTTACACTCAGGAACTTCACAATCAGGTGCAAAAATGAGACAGGCATACTCACATTAAAAATTAAATGACAATTCAAGAGGCGGCACAGGCAGTCTAGGATAAACTGCCATATGAATAATAGCAACAATAAAGTAGATGAGCTCCCAAAAAGGAAAGATCGAGGAAGGCAGCATGGAAAAATTTGACATTGCCTTGTGTTTGGAGTTGAATGAGTTGGAAGTGAATAAGTAGAGGTTGTTCCAAGTTGCAGAGAAGTACGGTGGTGGGGGGTATATATGGGGCATTCAAAATGCATGAAACTAGGAATTCGTTTGTCATCTTTAGGAAATTTCAGAAGTAGTTTCTGACCATTTTACGTGGGTCCTTTATTTTCAAGTTTAGACATTGGGATTTTATCCTGAGAATAATGGGGAACCATTGAAGGTTTTCTACAGGGGACAAAGATAGCATGTTGGAATGACTAACCAGATAGAAATATGCACAATTTCTTGAAAATAGGGAGAACGAGAAAGGAAGAAAGCAGAACAGTGGTTCTTGACTTTAATGTGCCATCTAAGGGCCAGGTGCAGTGGGTCACACCTGTAATCCCAGCACTTTGGGAGGCCGAGGTGGGTGGATTGCTTGAGTCCAGGTGTCTGAGACAAGGCTGGGCAACATGGTAAAACTCCATGTCTACAAAAAATACAAAAGTGGTTGTGTGTGCCTGTAATCCCGCTGCTCGGGATGCTGAAGTGGGAGGATCGATTGAGGCCACAACATTGAAGCTGCAGTGAGCCATGATTGCGCCAGGGAACTCCAGCCTGGGTAACAGAGCAAGACCCCTTTGTCTCAAAAGAAAAAAAAAATCCACCTAAGGAGCTTGTTGAAATTGCAGATTCCTGAACCTTACTCCAGAGATTCTGGTTCAGCAAGTCTGGAGAGGACGCATAATCTCCCTGTTAAGGGTTAGATTCTAAATAAGTGGTCTTTAGGCCACATTTTGAATAATACTAAATTAGAAGGCTGTCACAATAATCTAGGAGTGAAATGGTGAAGGTTTGTATTATAATTTTGGAAGCAGGAATGAAAAGAAAGTGATGGTTGGTAGAGATATAGTGAAGGAAGAATTGATAAGACCTAGAAATGTTTGGGTATAAGAAATCAAAGGGAAGAAATAGTTTTAAATGATATTAATGTATTTATCATATTTGATATTTTTGTTAATGTAACTGGATTTACAAGTCACTTAACTTACTTTAAAAAGCCAGTGCAAATAAAAATAATGTACAAATGTAAACCAAGTTGAAAATATAAGATCAAATGATGGGTATGGGACTATCTGTAAATAGGAAAGAAATTCATAAAAAATTAAGCTACCACTTTGTGTTATTTCCAAGTGTATTCTAATAATTAGTTTTCCCCATCATGGATTTAATTAATTCTTAGTCAAGATTTCTGGATTTCTTTAATCATTACCTTTTGAAAGTAGATGTAGAATTCTCAATTATCTAAATCTTCCACATTTAGCTGAGAGACCAACTCTAGGGAATATATTAGAGTATTTTCATAGTTCCATCAGACTATGAACCCCAATTCTTAGTTAAGGCACTATAGCTATGGGAATTATAGTCCATAGTGAATAAAATATACAATCATGGACCTTATTTTGAATAGCTTCCAGAACAAACATATGCGAACATCTTGAGGAGGTTATCATGGCTAGATTCTAGTTTGCATCACTAAGTCATCAAGAATGGGAGACAAAAGGTATAAGGAAAAGTTTTCAGTAGAAATTATAATAATTGTCAGAGGAATTATTTCAGTCTCAGGTTGATGCAAATTTTGGTACAGTGGATGCTGCTTCCACTTGTTTTCGGAAGCCGTAACCAATAATCAAAAGCAAGCAACTTTTCCAAAAGTAATTCCATCTTTTTTTTAAAAAAAAAAAGTTTGAGTTTATTTAATATCTTCATTTAGACATGTGAACAAATTGTTTGCCTTTTTCATTAATGACATCTGAGTACTTGTGTAGATTGCCTTCATAGTTCATTTGAGGCATAATGCCTCAAATTAGGAACTGGAAATGTTTCTTTTTAAACATGAATATTGCCTAAAATTGCTGAAATTACCAAGTCTTTAATTTCATCAACAGAAGAAAATAGGCAAAGAAATTCAGGCAAATTGAAGAGTTAAAACATTATGTATAGGTCAGGTTCAGTTCAGTGCAAATAACTGTAATATTCCTTTATGTTTTAAAGGGATGTTTGGTTTGAGAGGGAATGCTTTCACCTTCTGAAAGGGAAGAGGGAGGTCAAATAGTGACAAAAGAAAATTTTTGCAACCTACTCATCTGACAAAGGGCTAATATCCAGAATCTACAATGAACTCAAACAAATTTACAAAAAAAAAACAAACAACCCCATCAAAAAGTGGGCGAAGGACATGAACAGACACTTCTCAAAAGAAGACATTTATGCAGCCAAAAAACACATGAAAAAATGCTCACCATCACTGGCCATCAGAGGAATGCAAATCAAAACCACAATGAGATACCATCTCACACCAGTTAGAAAGGCAATCATTAAAAAGTCAGGAAACAACAGGTGCTGGAGAGGATGTGGAGAAATAGGAACACTTTTACACTGTTGGTGGGAGTGTAAACTAGTTCAGCCATTGTGGAAGTCAGTGTGGCGATTCCTCAGGGATCTAGAACTAAAAATACCATTTGACCCAGCCATCCCATTACTGGGTATATACCCAAATGACTATAAATCATGCTGCTATAAAGACACATGCACACGTATGTTTATTGTGGCATTATTCACAATAGCAAAGACTTGGAACCAACCCAAATGTCCAACAATGATAGACTGGATTAAGAAAATGTGGCACATATACACCATGGAATACTATGCAGCCATAAAAAATGATGAGTTCATGTCCTTTGTAGGGACATGGATGAAATTGGAAATCATCATTCTCAGTAAACTATTGCAAGAACAAAAAACCAAACACCGCATATTCTCACTCATAGGTGGGAATTGAACAATGAGATCACATGGACACAGGAAGGGGAATATCACACTCTGGGGACTGTGGTGGGGTGGGGGGAGGGGGGAGGGATAGCATTGGGAGATATACCTAATGCTAGATGACGAGTTAGTGGGTGCAGCGCACCAGCATGGCACATGTATACATATGTAACTAACCTGCACAATGTGCACATGTACCCTAAAACTTAAAGTATAATAAAAAAAAAAGAAAAAAAAAAGAATGAGGACTTGGGAGAAGTTTCAGCTAAGAGGACAAGCAAAAGAAGGCTGAGAACAAACAGCAATTTGTGGTGGGCACGTTTGGGAGCTGTAAAGAGAATAGCTCTTGCTTTGGAGTAAACTTCCACAGTCAGAACTAGGTCCTTGAATTCAGACCAGCTCTCATCTCCTTGGTCCACTCTGGGGCTGATGGAGGCTGCTGAAATCATCTTTTGCTACATTAATACTCATTTTTCGCTCAAAGATGACAAGGACTATTTAAACGCAGAGAGAATGTTATTTATAAATGATGGTTTGTTTGTGATAGAACTTGCCACATAGTATTTTCTCTTTTTTAACTTTTATTTTAGGTTCAGGGGTACATGTGCAGGTTTGTTATATAGGTAAGCTAGT
This sequence comes from Gorilla gorilla gorilla, assembly GCF_029281585.2. Lineage (NCBI taxonomy): Eukaryota > Metazoa > Chordata > Mammalia > Primates > Hominidae > Gorilla > Gorilla gorilla. The sequence goes on from NC_073243.2 coordinate 50,310,291, forward strand.
GTGATGGAGGTTTGTTGTAACAGGTTATTTTATTTCATCACCCAGGTACTACGCCTAGTACCCAGTAATTATTTTTTCTTTTCCTCCCCCTCCTCCCATCTTCCACCATCAAGTAGACCCTAGTGTCTATTGTTTCTTTCTTTGTGTCCATGAGTTCTCTTAATTTAGCTCCCACTTATAAATGAGAACATTTACTAAATGAATCTTTATAAAAACAGTTTGCCGACCACTAATGAATAAGAAAATATTAGAATAAAAAAGCTCAATGTCACTGATCATTAGAGAAATGCAAATCAAAACCACAATGAGATACCATCTTACTCCAGTCAGAATGGCTGTGATTAAAAAGTCAAAAAAATAACAGCTGCTGGCAAGATTTAGGAGAAAAGGGACCAGTATTCGGTTTTCTGTTCCTGCATTAGTTTGGTAAGGATAATGTCCTCCAACTCCATCCGTGTTCCCGCCAGTGACATTATCTCATTCTTTTTCTGGCTGTGTAGTATTCTGTGGAGTATATGTACCACATTTTCTTTACCAAATCTGTCATTGACAGGCATTTAGGTTAATTCCATCTCTTTGCTATTGTGAACAGTGCTGCAAGGAACATTCACGTGCATGTGTTTTTATGGTAGAACAATTTATATTCCTTTGAGTATATACCCAGTTGTGGGATTGCTAGGTTGAATGGTAGTTCTGTTTTTAGCTCTTTGAGAAACCATCACACTGCTTCCCACAATGGTTGAACTAATTTACACTCCCATCAACAGTGTATAAATGGTCCCTTTTCTCCTCCATTCTGACTGGAATAAGATGGTATCTCATTGTGGTTTTGATTTGCATTTCTCTAATGATCAGTGACATTGAGCTTTTTTATTCTAATATTTTCTTATTCATTAGTGGTCGGCAAACTGTTTTTATAAAGATTCGTTTAGTAAATATTTTAGACTTTGTGAGATATACAGTCGCTGTCATACTCAACTCTGCCACTGAAGTATGAGAGCAATCATTGACATTTATTCATGTAATTACATGGGTTTGGCTATGTTCCAATAAAACTTTATTTACAAAAACAGATAGTGAACTGAATTTGTCTAATAGCCACAGTTTGCCTGACCCTGTTTCATTGCAGTATGTGCTATTTCTATTGTGAATGAAAAGGCTAGCTTAGAAGGCTAACTACTTTTTCTGGCTTAGGAAGCTAACTACTTTCTCTAGCATAGTTTCCTAGAGAAATAGGTTCTAGATTAAAAATAGATAGGAACCTGACCCACACTGTATCTGGCAAATTCTTTAACTAAAGAAATGTAAAATGCTTTGGAGGTACCTAAATAGTGGCTAAAAATTGAGTTCCAGTATTTTCTAATTATGAGATGAGGACACATTTTCCTCATCTGTAAATTAGGAATAACAATACCTTCTTCATAAAAAGGCCATGGCTATCAAATGCCATCACATAAGTGAAGTGCCCACTGCAGCAGCATCTGACATAGTAGGCCCTCCAGTAAACATCTGTTTTCTCCCTTCTCCATTGCCAGGAAACACATATGGAATAGAAATAAAAGTAGAAACAAAGGAGAGAAGAAGGCAAAACTAGTTTCAGTTTTAAAATATAGAAGCTCTTTATCTCACTAAAATATTCATTGCCGGCTTAAAGGCAAAGCCCTATTACTAGTTCAACACAGTTCATAATTTTCAAAAGCACTACACCTGTCATGGTACTGTGGGAGTTCTTTGTTTTCTACTCCCCTAATTTCCTAAATTATGTGTATAACATCATATATGGAATATAATAATGTATATATGTGTGTATACTTAGGTATACATGTATTGTTTATGTAACAGATACTGTGCTGAGCATTTTACATCTATTATCTCATATAATCTTTACAGTAACATTGCAAAGTTGATTCTGTTATTTTCATCGATGAAAAAACTGACAGAGAGGTTAATATAACCCATCTGTGGTTACACATCTAGAAAGTCTTGGAGCTGAAACGGAAACTCGGGGCGTTCTGGCTGTAATGCCCGTTCTCTTAATAACCATGATAAATGACATACTTTTAAGAATGAATAATATTTAACTGTGATGAGACTACTGATTTGGCTCATTGTCTGAATAGATTCATCATTTCTAAGTTACTTGACCAACATCAAAGAAGAACTGGGTCAATTAGCCCAATCTGTGGTTTATAATTGGCCAATTAGTCCACATCTTTGAATGTGCACAGAGACCACTTGCACATAAATCTAGATCTACATTTGCCATGCTCCACAAAGCATTCCGAACAATTCACTGTGTTCAAAAATGAGATTTCTATTATTTATGCATGAAGAAAATATGCTGTTTTCCATGCACTGAGCCAGGGGGAAAACTACTCAGCCTTGGTAATATTAGACCATGGATCTTCCATTTATTTTAAATGATAGTGTCATGCTGAGGAAAATAATGGTTCATATCCTTCTTCTCCTTCCTCCAAATACTATGTCAAAACTACTTTGATTAAAATAAATAAAATCTTGTATCACTGTGTCAAGTCTGTAAGAAGACAGAGCAAGCAAGCAAAAACATTAAAAACTAAGGTGTTGGAGAGTCTGCCGTGACTTGTGAATTCTGTATATTTTTTCCTTTCCTGAAGTTATTTTCTTTTCTTTTACTTACCAAGTTACTTGGAAATTTAACAATTTAATAAAAATAAACAGCATCTTTTCCCAATATTTAAAAAAATGTATTATTCATTAAAAATGTTGCATTCACAAAAAAGTGAATAATTGGGCTCCAATCTGAGTTAGTTTATGAGTGTTCCCCAGGTACCTATCCTCTCTCTTTTGGAGAGAACATGTATTCCTTGAGGACAGATTAGGAAACTAGTCTTCTCTCAATGCTGGGAGCCTCTTTGAAGTCTTGTTTACTTCAGATCTTAAGGGAGAATTGTGGTATGCTGAAAAGTATCACATTTGTTATCACTTGAGGAAACACCATTTGATCTAATGAGCTAGACTTTTTCATCTTTCAATTCATGACAGCTATAGCTACATTAGAAATTGCATTTTGGAGGACTTGGATAATTATCTAAAAATATTCACAAACCCCTTGGAGGCTAATGAATTTAAACTTGGATGGCTAATCCTAAAATGGCTTTATTCTAGCAAAGTGGGAGAGAAACTCCCCTTCTTCTGTTTATTTAAGGTTTCTAGTTTGGGGTCCTGGTTCTAGTTTGGGTTCCTGGAGTTCCTTTCAATGTGTTTCCATAATAGCCTGATTCAGAGGAGTCGGGGAGAAAGAAAGAAACAAAAAGAAAGAAACAAAAAGAAAATGCCTTGTTTATTTTATTTACATATATACATACATATCTATACATATGTAAAATGCACATGGTAAAGCATAGTATTTTGCACAAAATCTTAAGTAAAGACAGACTTGGGTTTAGATTTATAATAGGATTTAGTAATACTAATACCAATAACAGCAGCAGCAAATTCTTGAGTGCATGAAATGGATTACTTTATGTAATTCCTACAAAGTCCTATCATGTATATTTTGTCACTAGTTTATTTTACAGATGAGGAAACTAAGGCTCAGCAAAGCTGTAAAACTTGGCCAAAAAGTCATGCAATTTTTGAGGATTCTGATTTGCTCTGTCTGGTGCTTATACCCATCTTCTAAAATAGAACAATCATGAGGAAATTGACAATGTCCACAGACATAAGACACGCTTACAAAGAACTAGGTACTGGGACACTGCAGAGAGGCAGGCAGGGAACACTGGCCTGAAGTATGAGCTTTGAAACTGGCAGTCTTCATTGTAATCCTGGCTTTGCCCTTGCTGTCTGTGTGTCCTTGGATGAGTTACCATCTTCTGTGTGCTTCAGTTTCTTTATCTGTACAATGGGGATAGTAATAAACTAATTTTTGAAAACCAGCTAAAATAATGCCTGGTTCGTAGTAAACCCAATAAGTAGTAGTTGTCAATTTATTAGGTTGGTGCAAAAGTAATTGCAGTTTTTTTTCTATTACTTTCAATCACAAAAATCGCAATTACCTTTACAACAAGCTAATAGGTATCCTGCCCGCTCTGTCTTATCCCTTTTACCCTTTAGAGCAGCTAAACATTAGACGAGTGCCTCATCCAGAGATTTATTGCAATATTTTATACATCAGAACAGTTTGAAGAACCTGAGATAATATTGAGAAGATAGAAAATTTTTCTCTGTCACTCCCCATCTTCTATTTTAAACTAGTAATTCTCCTCTCTTGCCTGCAAACCCCACTTCCTAATCCTTAGGCAACTGTCCTGAGTTCTTGTTAGTTATTACTAATTCCTGCTGTGATGTTTGTTGATAGCTACAATGTTAGATGATAAGGAATATTATATTTTAAAGTCAGATATTTGAGAAATAAAATTGCATTCTCACTCCAAGAAAAGTTTCTGCATATCCAAAGGATGTGGGGGATAGATATTTAGGAATATATGTGTGCCAGGATTGGGCAACTCACAGCCAAAGAATGGAACAGGTTTACCTTGGATTTGAGAGCTACACACATCACATCACAAAAATTTTTATCTTAATTTGGAATTAACTTTATTTAACTATAAAACTTTAAAACTAAACTTTGAGAGGAGGATGAATTTTGTTTTAAAGATGTTTGTAGTTATTTTTAGCTCAGAGTTCTATTTAGGTTCCCCAAATTTTGTGCTACAACAGTTTTAAAAGTCTGCCCAGTTATTTAATCTGGGGAGATTACAAATACAGTGTTGACGACTGGCCTGCAGCTCTCTCTTCTGAAATGGAATATTCAACTCCACATGGCTTACTGCTTCTTCCTATCCCACTTAGTTTCATCTCTTCTGCTGGTGATGATGTGAGTTCCCTGCCCTGTGGGGTTACAATTGCCCTTATGGTTTTTCTTATACAATATTCAGCATTATAACATATGTAGGTTATAGAGCATATAATATATGAACTGCAATATTATCAATATGTTGTATCTACCTGTGGGCTCCTTCCTTCTCTCAGTTACCATCTTTTCCTTCACCACTCACTGGGTAACAACCATCTGAAATTTCATGAATTGCATAACCTTTCCATTTTTAATACTTTTAAAAAATCATATATGTATGTATCCTCTAAAATCTTGCTATGTAAGTATGGTCCACAGATCTATGCATGAACATTGCCTGGGAGCTTATTAGAAATACTGAATTTCAGCCCTGCCCCAGACCTACTGAACCAAAATATGTATTTTAACAAGAATTGCTGTTGATTTACAGGCACATTAGTTTAAGAAGCACTACACCAAAATATATTATTTTGTCTTCCTAGGGGTTGTTTTGTTTGCTTGTTTTCTTATTTGTTTCTTGTTTTTGAGTGTTATAAGAATGACATTCTGTTTGTTGTCTTCTGCCACTTGCTTTGTTTGCTCAACAGGGCATTTTAAGATTCATCCAGGTTGCTTTCTGTAGTTGTTCATGGCTTCCTGATGTAACATTTGTGCTAATAGTCCTTCCTGCTAAACATTTAGTTTGTTTCTAGCTTGTGTTATAGTGTATAATCCTGCTATGAACAGTCTGGTGCATGTCTCCGTGTGTGTGTGTGTGTGTGTGTGTGTGTGTGTGTGTGTGTTTGCATGTAAGACATTTTCTGTGCTGTGTACCCAGGAGTAGAATTATGAATTGTAGTGTATGTGAATGTTTACCTTTACCAGATAATGGTAAATTGTTTTACCACCAGCAGTATATGAGTTTTCATTGATCTACATCTTTTCAAATACGTGGTGTCATCAGGCTTTTTACTTTTTGCTGACCTAATGGACATAAAATGTCCTCTCACTGTGGTCTTTATTTGCATCTCCCTGATTACTAATGAGATTGGTCAATTTTTTCATCTATTTAATTACCATTCTGTTTTCCTTTTCTGTGACGTGCCTTTTCATGTATTTTAACTATTTTTCCATTTTTCTCTCATTGATTTATAGGAGTACTTATTTTGAAATAGTCCTTTGAGAGTTACATGGGTTGCTATGTTTTCTTCCAATTTATGACTTATTCTCTCACTTTCTTGATCACTCTTGAATAGAAGTTCCAAATGTTAGTATAGTTTATCAGTCTTGCGCTGTAACTGCTTTTGTATCTTTTTAAAAAATCCTTCCTTGCATGAATACTATAATACTATTCTAATAATATCAGTGGATGGGTGGTTTAATACATAATTAGAGCTCTAGGATGATATTAACTGAAATATTAAACCAGTCTTCAACTGGTATTCTTAAATAACTCATCAATTGGCATTTTACTTTCAAAAGGCCTATGTTTAATTTCTCCCATTTGTCATCCAGGCAAGATCACAAGTTTTGGACTTAGCTTGATGAGGCTCAAATCCAGGCTTTGAAACAGCAAGTATCTGACCTTAGTTAAGTAATTGTCCCCATAAGCTTCAGTTTCCTCATATGTAAAATAGTTGCTGCTACAATTCTTCTATTTTAAGAAATCCGTTAATTACAATAGTTGAGTCAATTTAATAGGAGCTTTTTAAAATGAGAACTATTAGTTTAAATTTACATTTTCTTAAGCGATTTAAAAATGCATACATTTTGTCTTACCAATGCCTACCTACCACATTACTTTTCATCATCTCAAACTATAAGATTAAATCTTTTCTACATTAAGAATCTAAAGATCTTTATACAGTTTTAGCCTTTGGTAGTTGGGCCTAATTTCAAAGTGACAAGCTCTTTCATGATCTCTTTTACATTTTTGAGATCAAGAGTGACATTTCAAGGCATATTGATTCATTTTTATAAAAAATATAATTATCAACCACAAAAAGTTAAACATCTTCTCTTAAAAGTCAGCTAAGAGCTTGTGACAGATGGACATTTAGCAACCGAGTAATCATTCTTCAGGTCTCACAAATCAGTCACTTTTGAAAGTTCTATGACATCTTCTGAGGGATTTGGTAATATCTACTCATTTTAACTGTATTGCTGCTGTGTGACTGGCCATGATTTTATAGTCATTTCAATGCTAAAACAATATGCAGCTTCCAATATCATTCTTATGAATAACTTGTTGCTTTTCAATAAGATATGGAAGTGCAGTTTTTCTCCCAGAAAGAAATATTTTTTCACTTAGAGTAAATCTTTGTCTCCTACCCATGTTTTAATTTTCTTCCTACATACAAAATAACTTAGCTCTTCAATGAGGTATTAATAATTATAGTATAAACTTTTGAAGACATTTTAAGTAAATAGTGTATATATATATATATATATATATATATTTTTTTTTTTTTTTTTTTTTGAGATGGAGTCTTGCTCTATTGCCTGGGCTAGAGTGCAGTGGTGTGATCATGGCTCACTGCAACATTCACCTCCCGGGTTCAAGCAATTTTCCTACCTCAGGCTCCAGAGAGGCTGGGGTTACAGTTGTGCATTACCACACCTGGCTAGTTTTTGTATTTTTAGTAGAGACAGGGTTTCACCATGTTGGCCAGGCTGGTCTTGAACTCCTGACATCAAGTGATCCACCCACCTTGGCCTACAAAGTGCTGGGATTACAGGCATGAGCCACTGCACCCAGCCAAATAGTCTTAATTTAGTTAAGTGCAAAGTTCATCAATCTGTAGCTATATGTATGCAAGTCAGAAATCCAAAGTCCTTACCATGACCAGCATGGACTTCCTTGATCTGTCCTCATTTCCAAACAGCTTTCACCTGACTTCATCCCAGGCCACTGGTTGATTTACTATTCCTCAGCCATAACAAGCTGGCTGCCATGTCTTTGCACTTGATTTTCCCACAGCCTGGAGTGCTGGCTTACTACCTTGCTTCCTTCAGGCCACTCTACCATTACTCTTTCGGATAAGCCTAACTTGCCAGCCAATGCAAAATAGCACTCCCAAACATCACACTCCAACTTCTTAATTTGCTTCAGTTTGCTTCATAACACTGAGCTCCTCTATCTGATATTATTATTTATATGTCTCTAATTAAAAGAGATAGAATAAACACTTAAGCATCTATATATATATATACCACTTAAGCATGCATATATATATAAAAATACTATATATATATACTATATATATATAGTGTGTATATATATATATAGTATATATATATGCTTAGGTGTTTATTCTGTCTTTTTTAATTAGAAGAGGAGGGCCAGAACATTTCTTTACTGACTTTTTTATCTCCAGAACTTAGGGTTGGCACATATTAAGTGCTCAATAAATATTGGTTAAATGGCTGAATTAATGTTGAGACAATCAGGTGAACAGGTGTTTTCTATGTAGAGTTAGAGTCCAACGGGCTATTCTCAACATTGGCAGAGGACTAGCACAGTTCTTTAGTCTCCACTGAAAGACTCATCCTGATCATTATAATGTTAAAATGTGATGAAAAAAGCATACTGTTGCAAGAATTAAATAAAATAATGTATGGAAAATGTTTGCCAGAATCAGAATATCAAATGTTAATTGTTCAATAAATGCAATAAAATTAATTCCATCTGAATCAATGCTTACCCCTTCCTTTCCTGTAACAGTGGAAATGTTGGCTTTTTTCTAGTTTGGGCAAATGCTTCCATCTGTGCCCTGCAGTTCAATGCCCCCCAACCCCATCTTCTCAGGGACAACATATTGTTATTTTCCTTCCTTCTGTCATATCTGTTATTTCTCCCTCTCTTTGCATCCTACTCATCAACTTTAAAACCTGCTCCACTCAGAAGGGGGTCCTTTTGATAATGTATACAAAGTCACTACATTGCCTTTAGGGGACACTGAATAAGAAGTAATTCTTTATCAGGCTTCTGCTTATTGCTCAGCTGTCCTTGCAGGTTTATAGAATTATTTGCCATTTTCTGAATGTCCAATGCCCCACAATATCTCTCATCTCTAAGTTATTGTCTGCACCAGTCTCTGCCCAAAATGCCTTTACTCCTTCATCTCCCCAAGACGTACACACATTCATGGTCACACATATGTATTCACACATACTGAAAATAGCTAATTTCAATGTGTACTTGAGGTCTTGGCCTCAGATTAGATGCCACTCTCTCTTTGGTGAGGACTCACTGAGCTGTAAGAGTTGAATGTTCTTCCAGCAGACACTACATATCCACATCAGTATATCTCTTCCCCCCATCTTCCCAAATTATAGTTGCTTATTTATTTATTTCCTCTGCAAGACACAAAACTCCTTGAGGATAGTAATTTTTTGTGCATGTTTGTCAATGCAATATCACAGTCATCCTGAGAATTAGCACACAGTAGATAAGCAATATTTTTACCTTGAGCTGACAAGTGGAATGGTATCATTAGAAAGTTACAAAATTGATTTTGTGATACTGAGCCTCCAACTAGTTGGAAATTAGTGTGCTGCTAAATTTGCATTAGGGTGCTAGTCAAAGGCAAGGATATTCAAGTACAGCATTTCTTAGTTTCATATTAATTGCATATTTCTGTTTATTTCATATTAGACAAAAATTACTGAAAAGCAGCCTAATATACTGCGTTGGAAACAATATGATAGAGACTTTAATACTAGTACTTGTACTGGCAATACTGACAATATTATCTTGTATATGTATAGGTTTTTACAAATTTAAGAGCCTTTCATATATCTCAAGGAAATATCCTAAGAACCTGTTTCTACTCAACATTAAAGACCTAAGTGAAATCTGAGACTTTCAATGCCTTTTGGATATGTAATTAGACAGGAGTTTAGCCTTTTGTAACACATATGATGATGAAAATTTCCAATTTTAAGCTGACTGTTGGGCATCAAGATGACCATCTTTACAAATGAAGTAGCACTCATGTGCTCAAGTATACATAGAATGTATGCAACGTGAAAGTCTCTTTTAAATCTTCCTCCCATTGACTTGAGCAATGAGAACACGTGGACACAGGGAGGGGAACATTACACACTGGGGCCTGTCAGGGGGTGGGAGGCTGGAGGAGGGATAGCATTAGGAGAAATACCTAATGTAAATGACAAGTTAATGGGTGCAGCAAACCAACATGGTACATGTATACCTGTGTAACAAACCTGCACATTGAGCACATAGACACCGTAACATAAAGTATAATAAAAAAAGTAAAAAAAAAAATCCTCCTCCCATTGCCAAGATAGAAATGGACCCTTAGTTACTGCCACTTGCCATCTCACTCTGTGTTCTGGATAGAAATGGTGCTTGCTCTCTGCTAGCTGTTAATTGACATCACTTCTGCCAGAACTCTCCATCATTATTGACAAGAATGTTCTCCCTTGTTAATTGCCCAGCAGCACATTGAGTGATTGATTGTATCTTTTGGACAGATTTGAAATGCATTTGCAGAAAAGGGTGGGGGTGGTAATGACATAATGCATGGTAATGACACCAACTAACTGCTTATTTAAGTTTGTTCAGGAAAAAGATACTGATCATTTACCTGATTTTTACTTTTTATATAGATGTGCTAATGGTAAGTAGTGATAGCTTTCCAGGATGTCCCACATTAACCCAATGCTTCACAAAATCTCTCTCAGACTGTGCCCATAAAACTCCAAAATCTATGGTCAACTAGTGGGAAAAAGAATGGATAATTTATTTAACATATAAGCAGGGAAAACCAATGGGTAGATGGAATATTTTACATTTTTGTTGTTTTAATTAAAAGTAGGAAATACCTAGATTAATGAGAAGAGTTTTTAAATGTAAGGCTGGGAGTGTTCAATATTCAGCAGTATAAGATTTTCTTTTAGCATAGAGGCAACTAGAGTAATAGATAAAGTGCATATTTTCATGAGAACTTTGCTTATAGCTGGATTTCCCTAGAAGTATTTGAGACACAAGGGAGAGTCAACTAATAGTATCTACAGTGTTTTTGCAACCATTTAATGAGAGAGTAAGTCTGGATCAGTAGTTGCTGAGGTATGAAATCACATGAAGAGTTTTTTAAAATGCCGATGCCTTGATCCTCCCCTAGAAATACTGATTTTATTTGTCTAGGCAGGGTAGTGATGATCAAACTTTACTCTGAAGCAGCATCTTCTCACAAACTTGGTAAAAGTATAAAGCCTCAAGCCCTATCCTGCTTCACGGAGCCTGGGTCTTTGTGTGCTGGATTAGCTCTCCTGGCGATTCTGATAACATCAAAGTTTGGAATCACTGCTCTAGGTTCAACATCAGACATTTTTTTTCAAGCTCCCCCAGGTGATATTCCCTAGGTACAGCCAAGACTGGGAACTGCTGATTAAAGTGATATTTAGGATACTTCCCAGCCTGGCAGGAATAATAAAAATTGCTACCTTTATTAAACATTCATTGCATATAAGGCATTGTGCTAAGTATTATTTCATTAAATAATTGCAAAATTCTGTGAAGTAGGTAATATTAGTACTACTTTGCATATGGGAGACAGGGATGGTAAATAATTTAGCTAAAGTAACATGGGTAGGAAGTGGTAGATTGGAACTCAAGCTGTAACCTCAAAGATCACACAAGAAACTATTACTATCAATAACATTTTGGAATTATAAGTTAAATTAAAAACTCTACAAGTTGGAAACGTATTAAATGATTTTCTTACATTTTAAAATGTTCCTGACTTGCAATTACATAGTAAAAACAAAACAAAGAATTTTTAAAAATCAATGGGAAATATATAAAAGATAAAGTATTCATGAGTAAAAAGGAAGGAGCAAATTGGTGGTGAAAATCAGGTTGGATTTGAAGTATTCCAATTTAATCTGGAGAAAATTATAAGTCACTTATACTGTTAGTATATGAGAAATTAGAATAAGAGTTTCAGAGAGAGGTATTTTGCCACAGTTATATTGAGGGGAAAGGTGGCAAGCATTTCAGGGGAAAGAAGAAATTTGTGTACTTCTTTAAAATGGTTTTGGATGTTAATAATGCAATGAATTAAAAGAAAAAGGCAGTCTATACTGCAGAACACTTCCATTTCTCTCCTTTTCTGTTTGGGAAAATACTGGCTTAGTGCCCTCCTAGGCATGGTAAATACTTTGACCACTGCCACCAGTCACACTTGTGTCTGCAAAGGGGCAAAAAGAGTGCATTTGTAAAGTATGCTTTAATCCTACACAGTAGAGAGTGGTGCTTAGGAGATTGCCTTGTTTCTCTTAAGACACAACCTTTCTCAGATTTTGTGTATAGTCCACATATGAGCAGAGGGCTCATATCAAACTGATGGAGGAAAGGTATATTTCCAACCATAAATAAATAAATAGCATGAAGAGATGATGAAGGCCTTCTCCTGCCACTTGCACATTTCGTGGACTGTTCTTGCTGATAAACAAAGTGAGCACTTATTTTCATTGGCATTATTTTCCCAGTGGCATCTAGACTGTGTGGAGAGTGTTGAATTTTCAGCAGTCTAGAGAGTTTGAGACATGGTTCCTGATTCTGGTACTCTAGCATCCATTACATGATATGCTTGAAATGGACATATGAAAATATGTTAAGACTGAGTGTGTGGGAAGAATAGAATAATTACACAGCCAACAAGTTGTTGTGAGTCCTAAATATATTATCGTTCAAATAATGGATGGTACGTGGTAACTTCCACAAAGAAAAATTCTAGAATTATTTTAACAGTAAGCAAATTGCATTTCATCTTTAAGTAATATGGTCAAATAAAAAAGGTACAGGGAAAAAAGTGTCTATATATTGCTCTGAAATCCTCTTGGCTTCTTTAAAAAACATTTGACACTGCAGGAAAATGCTAATTAAAGGAAGACAAAAGTTGAATTTGGATTCTAGTGCCTCATAGGACTCTAATTTCTGTGAATATTGATACAACATGTTTTTAAAACACTTTAGTAATAGAGCTGTGTTCTGCTGGAAGTGGCAGAAAGGCAAATTGCAGGCAGGCACTGAAGATAGAGACTACCGAAGATAATCAGAGGTTTGTAATTGAAAAGGTGCCTTAACCTTAACTCTGGCCAGCGGGCTCAGCCATGGCTCTGCAACTAAGGACGACTCGCCTTCATTTCCAGCGAGGACCACTCCCGAGGCCAAGTTGGAGGAAGATCTTCAAGAGGAAACATTGGGCATTCTCCCTGCTGTGGGAAAGAGCCACACAATGTTTTATCCTATGTCAGGGAAAGAGACTGAATTAATCTTACTATTGGATCTTCACCCAGATCCAATTTTTCAGCGACGCGCATAGACAATATTCCAGGCAACTTTGCCAGGTCACATTCCTTATCTTTGGAAGCACCAGCATGGGGCTCATCGTCAACAAGCTCTGAGAACCAGCCAGGAATCGCCAAACTCCATTTCTCTAAGAGCACTGAGGCAAGCGGAGGTGAAGAGGAAGGCTCCGGGGCAGTGGGGAGCAGTGTGGAGGAGGGAGGCGCGGGCACGGCGAGGGGAAGGATCAAGAGGACAGGTCTGACTCCTGACTGGCTGGAGTGGTTTTGGTGAAAGTCACAGCTCGGGCGTGCCAGCCTGGAGCTGTCCAACTTTTCAGCAGCTCCGGGATCAGGGTTCCGGTGCCCTGGACCGGGGAGGCGGCTACCACTGCCGCCGCCGCCGCTGCTGCTGCTTCTGCAGCTCGAGTTGCTGACAATCCCTGCTCTCGCCGCCGGCGCCCAAAGGAAGGGAAGAAGAAAGGGAGGAAGAAGGACCAACCTCTGGCGAAACCGGGCACCGCGCACCCTAGTCTTGGTGACTTGGGGAGCCCGGGAGCGTGTCTCTGCCATAGCCTCGGTGGAAGGAGCCCTGCCGCGTTCTGTGACCCCTCCCGCTGGCAGGGCCCCCTCTCGGTAGCCCTGAGGCTCTGGCGCCTTCAAGTGAGAAGCTAAGCACCAGCCTCTGCTGGGCTGCAGAAGCGGCGGCGGCGGCAGCAGCAGCAGCAGCAGCATCAGGAAGGCGCTCGGGCCAGCGCGGTGAACCCGGGCTGGGCAGCAGGGCGCGGAGCCGCGAGCCAGGATGGAGGCAGAGGGCAGCAGCGCGCCGGCCCGGGCGGGCAGCGGAGAGGGCAGCGACAGCGCCGGCGGGGCCACGCTCAAAGCCCCCAAGCATCTCTGGAGGCACGAGCAGCACCACCAGTACCCGCTCCGGCAGCCCCAGTTCCGCCTCCTGCATCCCCATCACCACCTGCCCCCGCCGCCGCCACCCTCGCCCCAGCCCCAGCCCCAGTGTCCGCTACAGCCGCCGCCGCCGCCCCCCCTGCCGCCGCCCCCGCCGCCGCCCGGGGCTGCCCGCGGCCGCTACGCCTCGAGCGGGGCCACCGGCCGCGTCCGGCATCGCGGCTACTCGGACACCGAGCGCTACCTATACTGTCGCGCCATGGACCGCACCTCCTACGCGGTGGAGACCGGCCACCGGCCCGGCCTGAAGAAATCCAGGATGTCCTGGCCCTCCTCGTTCCAGGGACTCAGGCGGTGAGTGGAGAGCGCCCCCTCCCCCATTCAGGCAAAGGGTCACCTCCCCTTTTCTCAAATACTCCATCTAAGTCGGCTTATCACCACCAATTCTAGACCCAGGGTAAAATGCTAGTCTGGAAATTGGGGGAGGACAAACAGGGGTGTGCCTATCCTTTATTGAGAGTATGCTATTCAGGTGTGTGTAAGAGACCCCCCAAAAGTACTGCATAAATGTTAACTGGGGCCGTGTGTGTGTGTGTGGTGCGCGCGCTTCCCAGTTATCTGTGCCACGCACCAGCCCTCTCCCCACCCACTTCCATACCACCCTGGCTAGTGAGACTAAACAGGCAAAATCAGTTTGCTCTGGGTGGAGAAGAAGAGAAAGTGAAGGTTTTGCGGGATTTGACCAGCGAAAGCACCCAGCATCTGTCCACTCACCCTATTGGGAAGAGGGTCGGTGGGGCTGCTCTGACTGGGGAGGAGGGGGAAGTGAGAAAGCCTGGTCCCAGGATTGCAGCTAAAAGCCTGAGGACAACTCGCATTTCTCTTCATCAGGTGGAGAAGTAAATTGAATAGCAAAAGGGGAGAACACGTGGGTGACTTGGAGAGTTTGGAGCAAAATGTTCAGCAATCCTTGAGAGAGACAAGGGGGTGAGGGAGGGAGAAGGAGCGAGGACCCTGTGGGAGTTACACAGTGTCGGTGTGTGCGAGCTTGTGTGTAGGGAGACCGTGTGTGTATCAGTCGTCCCTGCAAAATCCCAGGAAGAAAGCGCCTTGTTTTAGCAGCAGGCAAGACGTAGAGATTTGATTATAGTGATTTCCCCTTAACGTAAGTGCTCCGGAAGACAGGGCAGGGAAGCCGCCTATCAACCGGGAGTTTTAGTAGAAGTTGACCGCTGCTTCTCCAAGGAAATGAGTAAAGGACCAATTACAGCCATTCTGAGGAGTCAGCTCCAGATTCTTAACTCAGGCGTGGAGGTGGATGTGGGGCCCACGTTTGTTCCCTTTCCTGATAACCCAGGGACAGCTCCTTTCTTCCCTGTCCCAGGCCTTCCACGCCGTGAATCCCCTCCCCCACACAGGCACAGGAAAAAGATTTCAGGAGCTGCTGATCCTTGGCACATCTAATAGTAAAGTAGAGGGGTCGTCATCTAACCTTAGATGTGGACAGGCATCGATGTACTGCACCTCCAAGCCACAAGTCTGGACAATGGGCAGTTATAAATTGTAAATCAGGTCTGGGTGTGGAAACAGGAAAATCTAGGGCTGGGATTGTTTGTCCAACTCTGATTGACAGTAGGTTGGACTGATCAGAAAATCATAATGGTGTTCAAATGTGTGTTTGAGTTTGTGTGTGTGTGTGTGTGTGTGCATGTCTCTCTGTTGTATACACTATGTACAAGGGAATCCAGCCAAACTATCATAACCCTGATGTGTACACATCATTTCAGCTTGCATATATGCTCTTAGCCCTTTGCCTGCCTCACACCCTTAGGTACCTTGTTGGAGATGTTCTTGTACCTGTTGGATGGGAAGAATAAGAATTGTAATTAATAACCTCAATTCAGATCAAAGACTGCAGACTTTCATAAATTAATATAAAAGTTTCATTTTTCAGCCAAGACTGCTAAGACCCTTTGTTTGAAGAGGTGGATGTCCTTCTCTCTCCCCTTTGGTTGAGCACGACACTATGTAGGACCCCAATGATAGAATGAAGGCAAGCATGATACTTTGTATATTTGACCTATTAATAGAAAAATACCGTGTGATGATGAGCCCTTAATAAACATTAAATAAGAACAAGAGTTCTAGCTTGATCTGTGGGCTGATTGATTTTGTAGAGTTTCTTAATTGACTTCATTTTTTAATAAAATGGAATATGCCTGAGAGAGTGGAAGAAAGAAAAATAAGCTAATTGGAATAGAGGTATTGCATCATTGATTTGAATTTATTTTTTGCTATGCTCTCTACATTGATTAATTGTTCTATTTGAAATTTTTAGTTGAATGGTTCACAGGCAAACTAAGACGTATAATATTTATATGTAGCTGCCACTGTGGCTCACCTGATATATCATTGTCATTCTATTTAAGGATCCTTAGACTTAAAATTCTTTACAATACTTGCATATTCCCCACATGCTCACACATTGCATGTCATGTTTTTCCTTAATAGAGTTGCTTTTGCAAATAAATACATCTTTAAGGAGGACATGGACATTAGTTTCATTCTTTAAAGAGAACAGCAACAATACTTTTTTATTTTAAAGCGAACAGCAACAATGCTTTTAAATTATCAAAGAAATTTTACATTTATTAACTTATTTGAATCCTACAACAACACTGAGATGAGATGGTATTATCTCTATTTGATAGACAAGAATGCTGAGCCCCAGAAGATGCGAGCAATTTGTTCAGTATCACATAGACTGTGAGTGCTAGAGCTAAGACTGAAACCCAAGTCTCCTGCCTCATCAAAGGTGGTGAGCCCACCTAAAATAAATGTGTGCAGAACCTGGGCCTGTTGACAGCATCAAGAAATACATGAAACCAACGTGAAGTTTATATCGACTGATACTACAGGACATAAAGCCTGAATGAACTAAAAATGAGATATGGTTTAAATCCATTTTTAACAAAATGACATATATCACAAGCTTCTAGAAGTAATTAGAGATTTTAACTTTAGAAACTCTGGGCAGTATAAACTGGTGTTAATGATCACAATAGAGGCAAACCAGTGTATTTGTTGACTTTGTAAAATGCATATAAATACTTATGAAACAGTGTTCAGATAAATTAAAGCTAGTGAGAACATCTAACGTCTTTTTCAATAATTTTCTAAAAGCAAACAAGAAAAGGTGTATGTGTGTGTGTGTGTGTGTGTGTGTGTGTGTGTACGTGCGCACCACCATCTTACCATCATCCAAATGGGGGGTTTAAATAGTTTATCAAGTTAATGTCTCTGAAAAAGCCTCATGGGTGGATGGAGGAATGATTCCCTATGGATTATCAAGAAAGATATATCTTTTATAAAGCTATTTCTAGCATGCACTGTAGCATTTCCAGATATTATCTTGGCTGAAATTTTGAGAATTTGTAACAGTTTGTGAAGCAATGGGAAAGAGGAATCTTGTTTAATGAAAAAATTTATATAAGCAGTAACGAGACAACCCTTAGATATTTTGTGGTCAATTCTTTTAAGTCCATGGGAAATTTGGATATGTTAAATAAATTTTGTATATAAAGTGTGTCTGTCAAACAAGGTAGATTCACGTCTTAATCTCAACATGCAAGAAATTTCAAACAATAAAATTACCAGAGAAATGAGTCTCTAAGTTACCAAGAGAATGAAATGAAATATGAAAAAAGTTTAAAACACTCTTTAAAAATGTACATATCAGGTTAATCATTTCAACCAATAGTCTTCAAAATGTGACAACTATTTAACTGAACTGATAAATAATTTTATTGTTTCTTTGACTTTACACAACAAAATATTTTCCTTATTGGTAATGTGTTTTTTGAAATACACAGGAGCTGTGTATTTTCAATAATATAATACACTAAGGTTGAAAATACAAGCAGCATGGATGATTCCTTGATATTATAAAATATTCTGGATTATAGTGATACAAATATCCAGAAGGGGACATTTGATTTAGATACTTTGTTTGATTCATTTATTTTTATCTATTTATATTTATTGTTTTTTTAGAGACTGGGTCTCGCTCTGTCACCCAGGTTGGAGTACAGTGGCACAATCATAGCTCACTGTAGCCTTGAACACCTGTGCTCAAGTGATCCTCCTGCCTCAGACTCCCAAAGTGCTGGGATTACAGGCATGAACCACCATGCCTGGCCCAATTTAGGTAGAAGGAAAAGAGCTAAAACCTATAATCACACAAAATATAAATTCTGTGCATATTATATTTACTTGACATTAGCTTTTTTTTTTTTTTAGACAGAGTCTCGCTCTGTCACCCAGGCTGGAGTGTGCAGTGGCACAATCTTGGCTCACTGCAAACTCCACCTCCCAGGTTCAAGGGATTCTCCTGCCTTGGCCTCCCAAGTAGCTGGGACTACAGGCATGAGCCGCCACGCCCGACTAATTTTTTGTATTTTTAGTAGAGATGGAGCTTCACCATGTTGGCCAAGCTGGTCTCAAACTCCTGGCCTCAAGTTATCTGCCCGCCTTGGCCTCCCAAAGTGCTGGGATACAGACGTAAGCCGCCGTGCCTCACAACATTAGTTTTTTAAATACGTTAACATCATATATTAAATAAAGAAAACATATTGTAATATTTAAATAATAAAAGAAATTAGGTTTTCATTTTTCTATGCTAGGTTATAAAAGCTATTTCTTTATTGTTTTATTGATTTTTCAGGTTATTAGTGTAATTTTTTCTTCATTAAAGGATGTAACGGTAATCTAGGTTCATGATGTAAAATTTAGATTTCACATTACCAAAATAATTAATTGAAAAATTGGCCATTCAGATTGTCTACATCAGCGAATTTGAATTTAAGAAACAGTATCTTTTAAAAAAAACATATTGGAAAACTGACATAAGGTTGACATCTTTAAATTTTAATATGTAAGGACACTAAGGATATTTAAATAGCAAAAAATGCAAGGAAAATGTATATTTTTTACATTTCCTACATATTGTCAACACAGTAACACAGTATTAGACTTTTTAATTTTTTCAAAATTAGTTTGAACCTTTTATTCTTGATTTGCCTCCAATAGAATATTGTCTTGGCAACTTCATTTAATACTTTATCAGCTAGTGTGTTCTAAGCCTTTGATTAATCAGAAAAACATAATGAATCCATCACCTTTTTACATTTTGATTCTAAAATGATGTACCTTCTGTGTTTCATGGAAATGGGAGGTGGTGGGCAGAGGAGGTAGAAGGGAAAGGATAGGAACAAATCCCCAAGCAGGGAATGTTCCTAAGTCCTTATCTTATTCTAATTGGATCATCTGGGTTCAGTTGCCCACATGTGGAGCAGTAGCATGAAAATAGGTAATTGACCACATCAACAAGACATATTTCTCTAAGATTATGGAATGTCGAGAAGAGAAGGGACTGAGGCTTAAACTAACCTAGTCCACCACTGTCCATCTTTTACATTTGAAGAAACATGTGTCATGAGGGGTTAAATTACTTAACACAACTAGTTTACTGCCCAAACCGTAACTACAAACTATATCCTCCATATCTGCTGACAATTACTTTACATTTTACACATTGTGGCCATCTTTTAACCATCAGTAGCCCCAACTTCCAGGTTATAGCCTTGAACCAAAAGTTTGGAAATTACATTTAAAAAACATTTGTGAATAAGTGGAATATTCAAAATTGGCACAAGAGAGATGACTTCAGAAAACAAACATTCTTTCACTTTCCAATTTGGATACATTTACACACACACACACACACAAACACACACACACACACTGATGGCTTGCTCACTAATTTCTATCTCTAAACTTTAATGTGGGTTTGGAGGCATGTCTTGGAAAGAGTTCTTAAAGATCAAATAGAATAATAATCTAAAAAAACTTAATTCTGTTTATGATTTTGCTAATTATTTAAATGTCTGAGGTCTATCATGGACAAACTTATGTCCCTCTCACAGCTTATTATCCATCTACAGGTTTAAAAATATGCAATATGTGAGTCTATAACTTGAATGCTGCTAGTACTGGCTCATAACAGCAATGTTGCTAAGGGATTACACCAAATAGCACTGTATTATATTTCAAAAGATGTGGCTATTTTTATCCCGAGGAACATTTTTTCTACGTTTAAAAATAAGAAAACTGATTTTTCCCAAAGAATAAGCCACTTTACCTTACTGTTTAAAACTTACCAGCTAAATTGGTTGGACCCTATATTCACACATACCACCATTGCCCCAAACCTCACCATACCACTTTGGAGATTGAGAACTCTATAAAATTTGCTTTGTCATCTAAATGAGCATTTATAATTATTGCTCCGTCTCAACGTGGGACATCACATCCATCCAGTTGTCTCTGGCCTGTGGCATTCTTAGACTCTTCCTCTCCCCTAACTTTGGATCTCAAAGACCACCAAGATCTTTTGAATCGTCCTCAGAAGTAACTCTTGTGTTTTTCCCTTGCCACTTCCCTAGTTCAAGCACTTATCCTCTATTCACTAAACTATCGCAATAGCCTCTAAGTGATCTCTAGCTCCAACCTCTCCTCATTCCGGTTTTTTTTTTTTTCACCCCAGGCTACCAATTTCACCATCATCTTCTAAATCTTAAGATAATTTCTCTTTGCCTTCAAGATAAAGTCTAAATTTCTTAGTTTGACTCTTCAGAATGTTGGCCCAGTCGGTCTTTCTTGCAGAAAGTCTAACTTTTGTCCCCTTTTGTAAACCCCATGAAATAATCACACTTAAATTCTGGCCGTGGTCTGAGTTCTCTGTGCCTTTTCACACCTCTCTTTCTTGCTGAGGCTACTTCTTCCTTCTAGATTGCTTTCCCTATGCTCTACAACACCCCTTCCTTACCTGTTCAGAAAACTCATGAATATCTTTTCAAACTCAGTTCATGTTACCCTCTTGCGGATATTCCTACACAAAGAAGGAATATTTTTCTTTTCTTTCTTTTTTTATTTTTTTATTTTTATTTTTTATTTTTATTTATCGTCCGGGCTGGAGTGGAATGGCGCGATCTCGGCTCACTGCAAGCTCCGCCTACCGGGTTCAAGCGATTCTCCTGCCTCAGCCTCCCGAGTAGCTGGGACTACAGGCACCTGCCACCACGTCCGGCTAATTTTTTGTATTTTTAGTAGAGACGGGGTTTCACTGTGTTGGCCAGGCTGGTCTGAAACGCTTGACCTCGTCATCCATCTGCCTCGATCTCCCAAAGTGGGAATATTTTTCTTTTCTGGGCTTTCCCATAGCTTTCGTATATTATTTGTACTCTAGCAGTTATCAATTGCAGTTTAATTATTTGTTTTATGTGTTTCCCCCATTAGGTACATTAGGACCTTGCACAGTGAATGGTTTTATATAGATTTTTAATAAGTGATGAGCTTTTAAATGTGGAAATAATAATGAAACCTTGTCTTTTTAGTTTGTGTTCTCTCAGACAGGATATATTTGATTTTCTTAATAATCTCTTTGAAACACACAGAGTTAGTGATTATTTTACCCGTTTTATAGATGATGGAAGGGAATATTGAATCTCAGAAAAATAGACATATATTCATGTTCAAAGATAGAACTTGGACTTGAGCCAAAAAGGTCTAGTGATCTTTTTTATTGTAATGTAATGAAACAAGAGATACTGTAAGTATAGGTTGGTATGAGGAGAAGCAGCCTATAATTTGAGTTAAGATTATGAAGACAGAGTGAAATTATAATATTATGAAGAGAAATAACAGTTTTGATCTAACTTATGAAAAAAACAACATAAGAGTGAAAATAACTCTGATGGGATAAAGCCCCCTTTGTAAATTTAGAGAATTGCCTCTACAGAGTAAATTCTTAACCTTGGGTTATGTGGCTCTACAAGATTCATTACATTTGGAGGTAGGCACACATTTCTTAGAGAATGTTTATCCAGTTCTCAATGAGTCTTTTATCCACAAAATTTAAGGCACTGTGTTCTAAAGCTAACTTATTGACTGATTCACTAAGGGAAAAATTATGAGAACATAGTATACTAATGGAGTAAGATTATCATTGGGGTGGCTGAAAGTAAGCAGTTTGAAATGGGATTTTAGAAAAATGCAACACTTCAGACAGATAAGGTCAGAGGCTTATTTAAAAATGACAATCCCCAGTGGGATTTTAGGGGATTACTTGACTTAAAATTTGATTTAAATATAAGAATAGTAAAGAACATTTTGAAAAGATAAAAAGACTGTTTTTCCTTATAAGATAGCAGAACATATCATATAGGCTATTAATTCAAACAGCATGATAATAATTTAGAAATAAACCAATTATTCAACCAACTGGATAAATGGTCAAGAATAAGGCCCATGCATATATTGAAAATTTAGGGTTTAGTAAAGGTAGCAGTCCAAATCAGTGAGAAAAGGATAAATTATTTAATATAGGATAAATTGTTTAATGGTTTATGGAAATAAAAAATGATCATTACTTCATTCATACTATAATAAAGAGCACTGGATAAAAAAAGATTAAAAACTTAAGAGAAAAACAGATAAAGGCCATGAACAGAAAATTCAAAAAGGAAGAAAAATGTATGACAAATATACATTTGAAAAGTTTTTCCACCTGACAAACAGACAAAGAAATAAAAACTGAAACAATTTTTCATCTATCATTTTGGAAAAAGATGAATAATTTAAAAGAATTTGAGATGGTGTACAAACATAGCCACTTTCTTATGTACATTTTCAGTGAACAATATATCAGGAAATCAGGAAGTATAAATCAGGAAAACATTGGTGGGTAATCAAATAATATATATCAATATTTTAATGTGCATATTTTTGTCCCATTAATTCTACGTTTAGAAACTTAGCCTAAGAATATAATTGAATAAGTGAGCAAAGAAATACTATATTGCAATATTACATATAATAGTATACATCTGGAAACCACCCAAATATCTTTCAGGACAGAAATTGTAAAGTAAATGATGATATATCTGTATTGAGATCTGTATGTATTGAAATTATTGAAATGTTATTTTAAACTCTACAAGTTGTTATGTGGAAAAAGCAATTTAGAGAGTAGATGACAGAATATGGTATCATTTACCAGTGTGTTTTCACGCATGCTTATATTTACATATATGAGATTATGTCTATGTACATGTGTGCCTATAGTTATGTATGTAGGTGTATGTGTGGTATGTGTGTGTATATATATATGTGTGTGTGTATTTATATCTATATACAGATATATGTAGAGTGAGAGAGAGACAGAGACAGAGACAGTACTACATATATATATGTAGAGAGAGAGAGACAAAGACAGAGAGAGAATACATATATATTCTGTCTAAGTAGGAAAAACCACCAAACTGTTACAGGTGTGTGAAGAGAGGATATTTTGAGAGGTCTTTGATTTTGTTTTATGTTCTCTTCTCTTACTCAATTTCCTTTATAATGAGCATGTGTTGTTTTTATAATAAGCAAAAATCATGTATTTTCTCCTTTTGTAAAACAATATTTTCAACTTATTTCATTTAATATATTTCACTTGTATTCCACTTGTTTCTTAACCCTCCAAAAAAGCAAAGGATTGTGTTTCATAAAACAATTTAGTAAAAGATAAACATGAGGACATCAAAGAGAAGAGAAAATGGCATGAAAATAGTATGAACTATGAAAGCAAAAATGCATTTCATTAATTCCTGAGTAATTGCTAGAAACGAGTCACAGATTGGTTCTGATCTTCCTATCAACTAATCCAAGGAAGGGAACACTGTTGCTTTAAGATTCATATATCAGTAAGTTTAAAAATGAGTTGCTTGGTAAAATATATTGCTATTAACTCTGAGAATTAAAAGAAATATTTCTCTGTGGTGTTTTATAAAAAAGATGCTATGTGATATGGCGTGTACAGTTTCAACATTTTTTCTATACTTTATAAAGTTTGAAATAGATATGAATGTTTCTTATAACTATGACTGATTCTTATAAAACTACACATTGATGGCCTGTTGTCTAAGTTCCATTCGTTGAAAATCTATCAGCACTGGAGCCCCAGTTAGCATTCTTAACAGGGCATTCTCTTTACGACTGAACACTAAGTGTGCACCATTAAAAGAAGCTGCATTCTTCAACTTGGAGAATTCTTCTAGACTCACTCTCCTGTATCCTACATTCAGCCTCTTGTTCTCCCCTGAATACCCGAATTTGATTTGGATGCTGTATGTGTTCTCTGGTCCTTAAGATTAAAAACTAAGGTCTTATTTTAGTTTCTTGCTCAAATATTGCTTTTTTGACCTGCTCTGTTCCTGTAACTGTAGCCCTCAAGCAAGCCCAACCTAATTCTCAAGCGTGGCTCAGAATTCTGGGACACCAGCCCAAATTGGGTCTTCCTTATTTGTGATAGAATGGAACCAAAGGAATAAGAGAGGCTGGGCATGGTGGCTCATGCCTGTAATCCCAACACTTTGGGAGGCCAAGACGGGCAGATCACTTGAGGCCAGGAATTCAAGATTAGCCTGGCCAACATGGCGAAACCCTGTCTCTACCAAAAAATACAAAATTTATCCAGGCATGGTGACACATGCCTGTAATCCCAGCTACTCAAGAGGCTGAGACACGAGAATTGCTTGACCCTGGGAGGCCGAGATTGCAGTGAGCCAAGATTGCGCCACTGAACTCCATCATGAGCAACAGAGTGAGACTCTGGTTTTTTTCTCTTAAAAAAAAAAAAAAAAAGAAAAAGAAAAAGAAGGAAAGGAGAATTCAGTGTTGGTATCCAGCTTTCTGATTTTCTGACATGAACACCCCATTGTCTTGATATTTATAACATATCCACTTCTAGTTGAATGCACCAAGATAATCTAGTTGCAAAATGTAGCCCCATTAAATACATGGATTGACACATTTAAATATAAGCCAGTTAAATGTTAGAAGTTACCTACCAAAAATGAGGTTGATGTTTTAGAATAATTTACTCACAGCCCTTCTCTCTGAAAGCAATTAGAGTAACACATTTTTAGTCTATCGAGATTGTCCAAATTCATGATAACAATATTACCTAGTACGCAGGTGTGTTTCCAGCTCACTTGGAAGCATTTTTAAATCATTAAAATATAAAGTAAAAGTTTGGATTCTTCTATACACACATTTTTGTTTTACTACCACTCAATCATTCCCACCACCTGGGTTTTCAGTTTTATTGAGGACCAGTTTCTTGTCTAATGATCAGTAGGCAAGGGTCTCTACTGTCCAGAAATCATGTGGTTACTCATCACGGCAGCTGCTACTACAGACACTGAAGAAAGATCATCCAACATGGATAAATACCCTGTTCTTAACTGATTGTTTTAACTGATTCGACCAAATTAGATTATTGACTTGACAATAATGAACAAGATACCCCTTTGAATTTTTGTCACTACATCTTTTTGTAACTCATGAAAAATTTAAGGCCAGGCACAGTGGCTCACACCTGTAATCGCCGCACTTTAGGAGGCCGAGGCGGGATTATTACTTGAGCTCAGGATCTCCAGACCAGCCTGGACAACAGACCAAAACCCTGTCTCTACAAAAAATACAATAATTAGCTGGGTGTGGTGGCGTGCACCTCTGATTGGTCCCACCTACTCAGGAGGCTGGGGTAGGAGGATCGCTTGAGCCCAGGGGTTCAAGGTTACAGTGAGCTATGATCCTGCTGTGCTGCGCAATCCAGCCTGGGCAAAAGAGTGAGACCTGTCTCAAAGAAAAAAAAATCAGAAATGTTTGAACCCATAAAGTAGATAATGAGGACATAGTGGGAGTATGTAGAAAAGCAATAACAGGCCAGGAGCAGTGGCTCACGCTTGTAATGCCAGCACTTTGGGAGGCCAAAGCTGGTGGATCACAAGGTTAGGAGTTTGAGACCAGCCTGACCAACATGGTGAAACCCTGTCTCTACTAAAAATACAAAAATTAGCTGGGCGTGGTGGTATGCACCTGTAATCCCAGCTACTCAGGAGACTGAGGCAGGAGAATCGCTTGAACCCGGGGAGCGGAGGTTGCAGTGGGCAGAGATTGCGCCACTGCACTCCAGCCTGGGTGACAGAGCGAGACTTTCATCTCAAAAAACAACAAAAAAACCCACAAGCAATAACATATAGCAGTGTTGGCCCTCAAGCAGTCTGGCAGCCTTTTTATTGCTTTGGATGCCGTTTGTGTCTAAGCATTTGCTTTAAATATTTGATGTAGTTAATTAATGAGTATTTTGGATCTTGTATTATACAAATCTGCCTATGAAAAATAAATGCAAACAAATTACAAATTTCAAATGATAGAAGACCAGACGGAAATACAATGATAGTGTCCTCAAATGTGCACTAGTAGTTTAACAGAATATAACTGCCATCTGATTATTAAACAGTAGAAATTGTTTAAGTAGATAGTTAAAAACTGTAGTATCTAATGGTTAGTATTTTCCAAGACAGTAGCCTAAGAGAGTAGTTCAATATATACGGAGTTCAGGCTGTGGAGGATGGGGCTGGTAAGGAAAAGCAAGAAGAGGAAATAAGGCTTTGCTAAAGATTCCTTAACTTCCCTATAAGATGTTACAGAGGCACTGATTGGTTTTAAGCAGGGAAATTATGTGGATAGTTTTGAATTTTTTAAAACTTACTTTGGTAGGGCCGGGCGCGGTGGCTCACGCCTGTAATCCCAGCACTTTGGGAGGCCGAGGAGAGCGGATCACGAGGTCAGGAGATCGAGACCATCCTGGCTAACATGGTGAAACCGCGTCTCTACTAAAAACACACACAAAATTAGCCGGGCGTGGTGGCAGGCACCTGTAATCCCAGCTACTTGGGAGGCTGAGGCAGGAGAATGGCGTGAACCCGGGAGGCGGAGCTTGCAGTGAGCCGAGATCGCGCCACTGCATTCCAGCCTGGGCGACAGAGCGAGACTCTGTCTCAAAAAAAAAAAAAACTTACTTCGGTAGATATGTAGACCATGGAGTGGGAAGAAATTGAAGGTGTGATTTAGGTGTTTATTGCAGTAAACCAGATGAGAAATAAATGGTGATAGTCTGAAACTGATGCTGTGGCAGTAAAGGATGGACATAAAGAGATGAATTTAAGAGAGATTTTTTCAAAGTGGAAATGATAGATCTTGTCGACTGACTGACTTAATGCTATTAGATAAAATAATTTTTAAATTACATGTATTTCCAAAAAGTGTAATTAATGAATCCATGGCCAGGCATGATTGCTCATACCTGTAATCTCAGCACTTTGGGAGGCCAAGGTGGGTGAATTGCTTGAGCCCAGGAGTTCAAGACTAGCCTGGGCAATATAGCAACATCCCACCTGTATTTGAAAAAATAGTAAGTAAGTAAATAAATAAAAATCCATAAATATTTGGACACCTAAGGTAAATTTAAAATCTTGCAATTTTGTTTTCCTTTGTTCTTTGTAATTTTTAGCTTGTTTGAGTGGGGGAAAGTTTGAAATATTGGGTAAGGCAAGCATTTGAAAACGCTCATCTGCAGAGGAAATTTGCAGTGTTGTGGATAGATCACTTGTGTCAATACGTGAAGCATAACAAACGCTTTTTGATTGTGAAAGCATAGGTAGATATATTGCATTTCAGGTCACCACTAATTAATTGCATTAATTTAGTTAAATTGGTTTTCTCAACTCATCTGAAAAAGATGAAAACTAACACTTCAAACTACTTCCTCTTGGTAACATCATAAAGACAAATGAACTTTTTTTTCAGTCATTTCCCCCCTTCCCCTGTTCTGCCCTCTCTCTCTAACTAGGAAGCTACTACACCAGCCTTTCCAGCTTTGGTTTTCTAATCTTAATTATTTCTGTACCCATCTATCACTGGAAATTCTTCAAACACCGATGTGTGGATGTGTGTGTGTCGGGGGTTGCGGGGTGAGTTTGGGGAGTGGTGCTGTGTGTTATTGCAAAATTATCCTTTTTTTGCTTTATCTTTAAAACCTTTTGGAAACTTGTCTAAAGTTTTCTTTCTCTTTTCTTTTTTTTTGGCAGAATCTTGCTTTGTCACTCAGGCTGGAGTGCAGTGGCGCCATCTTGGCTCACTGCAACCTCCTTGTCCTGGGCTTAGCTGATCCTCCCACCTCAGCCTCCCAAGTAGCTAGGACCAGAGTTGTGTGCCACCAATGCCCAGCTAATTTTTGTATTTTTTTGTGGAGATGAAGTTTCCGGAGATGAGGTTTCACGTGTTGCCCAGGCTGCTCTTGAACTCCTGGGCTCAAGCTCTGCCTCCCAAAGTGCTGGGATTACAGGTGTGACCCACCATGCCCTGCAAACTTATCTAAGCTTTTTTTTCTTCTTTTTTTTTTTTTTTTAAGTTCTGGCATACATGTGCTGAATGTGTAGGTTTGTTACATAGACATACATGTGCCATGGTGGATTGCTGCACTTATGAACATGTATGTTTATTGTCTAAGCTTTTTTATCCTTTTTATCAATTGTATGTTTTTAAAAATATCTGCCATGTGCTTTTACCTCTGGCTAATTCTATCTGCATAGACACCATAATAATCTGTTAATCACACTTAACAAGCCTTTGCATTTTATATACCTCTTACAAACAACCAAACGAACATGCAGGCAAAACAAAACAGCAACAACAATAAACACTTCATAGTCTTTCTTTTGCTTGTTTCTCTAGGATGACTATTCTTAAGACCCACACCTGACAAGAATAATTCTTTAATTTTTCATTTTCTTAGAATCAAGGTATTGTGTTTTCATGTAGAGTTGTAAATATGGTATAAGCAAAGATACTTGCTCTCAAACCAGGATTTTATATATATTTTCATATTTTGTGGTTCTATGTATGCATTTTTGGCTCTAAATATTTGTTTTCATAATACCATTAATGTGTAGGACAATTACTATGTGTTTTTGTTGTTGCTGTCCTATCCTTTTCCTTTCCGTTCATCTTAGTATTAGGATAAGTATGCAACAGTAATTTTCCCTTTCTATGAGATAAAAACTTCTACATCTTTCTAAGATAATATTACTGAGATAGCCATTTATAGATCATTATTTAAAAAGGCTTTTTCATAGTGCATTGACATACACTATCCCAATTGTTCCTCATATAGAAGAGTTTTAAGTTGAAGAGAAACATAATCAATGTCCTCTAGAAAGATTCCTCTTGTAGTAGCATAGAAGGGGAATAAAAATAAAGCAAGACAGAAGGTGGGGGGAGTCCAGTTGAGACATTATGATAAAAATCCAGTATAGCAGATAGAGTCATAACTTAGAGCAGTGGAATAAATAGGTTGATATTATTAGGCTAGGTTTGTCCATTCTTAGCAATCAATTAGAAAAAGGCAGGTGGATAAAGAATAAAGAGATGGAAATCTTAAGGTATGTGCTCAGCCAACTGGGTGAGTGATGGTAGCACTTACCAGGTCAGGGGAGGAAAGCTGAAGAGTTTGCTAGTGAACACACAAATAGAAATGTTCAGTAGATTATTGTCATCATCATCATCACCGTCACTATCATCATCATTATCATATTTCCTCAGCACTATCATTTATTAATTTGTGAGGCTTGGTACTCCTAGAAGCTTTGCACAGATCACAGTTCACTTAATCTTTTCAACAGACCATGGAAAATATACCCTTTTCTCTAGATGCAGACCTGGAAAATGGAACTTAGAAAAGTTATAGAATATATATGTTGTTATTGTCCTTTTAAGCTCAGTGGTACATGTGCAGGATATGCAGGTTTGTTACATAGGCAAACATGTGTCGTGGGGGCTTCTTGTAGCGATTATTTCATCACCCAGGTATTAAGCCTAGCATCTATTAGTTATTTTTCTTGATCCTCTCCCTCCTCCCACCCTCCAGCCTCCAATAGGCCCCAGTGTGTGCCATTCCCCTCTATGTGTCCATGTGTTCTCATCATTTAGCTCCCACCTCTAAGTGAGAACATGTGGTATCTGTTTTTCTGTTTCTGTATTAATTTGCTAAGGATAATGGCCTCCAGCTCCATTCATGTCCCTGCATAAGACATGATCTTGTTCTTTTTTTATGGCTAATGCTAGAATTTTTATGACTCCAAAGTTCAGGTTCTTTCAATATATCAGATTTTAGGAACTCAGAAGAATTGAGAGAATAGTGTGGATTGGTTGGAAGTTACTAGGAAAATATGATGAGCATCAGAAAGAACACCTAAATAAGGGATGCCAGTGAGGAAAAGCTCAAGGATGGAAGCCAGAGGTGCACCATTTAAAGTGCAAGGAGGAAAAGAGGAGTCAGTGATGGGACCTAAGGAGGAATTCTCACTCTGTGCTTTTTCAAGCAAGATACAGATTCCTTTTTTTTTTTTTTTTTTTTTTTTTTTTGAGACGGAGGTCTCACTTGGTCATGAGGCTGGAGTGCAGTGGCGCAATCTCGGCTCACTGCAACCTCCGTCTCCTGAGTTCAAGAGATTCTCCTGCCTCAGCCTCCCGAGTAGCTGGGACTACAGGCAAGTGCCACCACGTCCAGCTAATTTTTGTTATTTCTAGTAGAGATGGGATTTCACCATGTTGGCCAGGATGGTCTCAATCTCTTGACCTCATGATCCGCCCGCCTCGGCCTCCCAAAGTGCTGGGATTACAGGCATGAGCCACCATGCCCAGCCACAGATTCCTTCTTGTGTTCATTTGAAATGTGAACTCTGAACAAAGGACAGTTTATCTTGGATAGTCTTATTCCATGATTTGTATATCACTAAAAGAGCAGAGAATCTGTAGATATTGTAAGTGGGATCCTTAATAATTAATATATGGAAAGAGAAGCTTACCAGATACCAGGAGCTTTCTGTATTGCCTGGAAAAGGAGGATATCTGCA
Organism: Gorilla gorilla gorilla; assembly: GCF_029281585.2. Classification (NCBI taxonomy): domain Eukaryota; kingdom Metazoa; phylum Chordata; class Mammalia; order Primates; family Hominidae; genus Gorilla; species Gorilla gorilla. The sequence goes on from NC_073243.2 coordinate 50,341,197, forward strand.
AACTTTTGTACCCTGTGCACTTATCAGATTGGACCTCAGATGGGACCTCTGCCCCACAGAGTTTCTCTTTAATGAATCTCATTGCTTACTGGTCTAAGAAGAAAAATAATTATAGCCTCAGGTTAGAAAAATTGAAATTGAATCATTTCACAGTCAGATTAATGCTCCATTAGTCCCATCTATATGAAAGGGAGGAGGGAGTCACCAAGTCAGGTTGGAAATTCCTTGGGATGATTGAATGTAAGGGAGAAAAACTGTGATAATTGACATAGTCAAGGCAAGAACCCAGTTCCGAAGCAAATATTTTCTTTGTGTGAGGAAAGGGTACAGTATTGCTGGTTCTTTTTTACATATAGCATTACTTTGTATTCTCCCAATACTTTATTTTTTAAAAAAAATGGATAAGAAATCATAACCAGTAGAGAGAGTAAAGAAACACAGGTCTATTTTCTTTAATGAATATCATCACTCTTGAGTTATAACTCTATTATCTACAGTCTTGTTAAGTGAAAATTGTTTCCTCAATAAGAACACTTTTTTATAGAAGTTGAAGTTCTCTTCTGGCACACATTAGAATTCTCCAATATTCATATTTCAGTTTTATTCATGGTGTCAAAAGGAATTGATGTGATAAAATTTCCAATAATGCAATGAGAATATTCACGTTTGTGCAAATACCATGGAGATGTTGAGAAGTGGAGTGAAGGGGCATTATGTGAAAAGTAACATCTCACTGGACTCACCAACTCTAAATCTTACTTTTTTCTTCAGAGATGAGGTCTCACTCTGTCACTCAGGCTGGGGTGCAATGGCATGATTATGGCTCACTGCTACTTTGAATTCCAGGGCTCAAAGTATCCTACTGCCTCAGCCTCCTGCGTAGGGAGCCATCATACTCGGCCATTTAAAAAAAAATTTTTTTTGTAGAGACAAGGTATCACCATGTTACCTAGACTGATCTTGAACCCCTGGCTCAAGCAGTCCTCCCACCTCAGCCTCTCACAGTGCTGAGATTACAGGTGTGAGCCACCATGCCTAGCTTAAATCTTGCTTCTTATATATGCAATTATTAACAATAGAAAGCTGTTTTGTATTACTAGATTACTTGGTTTTTCAAAATTTCAACAACTCTTTTTGACTTTTTAAGAATATTGGTTAGAATGGAAGTATTGGCGTAAGTCACTAGTTTTCAAAAACATACCCAGCAGAGTTGAAAGCGAATGTAAACGCCATGGCCTGTTGATTCTATCATCGTATAGAGTATTTTTCTGCTTATGTACTTTTATTGTTTTGGTTTAGAGACATGTATGATTTATTACACCAGTATTTTAAAGCACATTCTCCCTCTTCATTTCTGCAATGTACTGTGTCGAACCAACTTCATAGGTAAAAGTTGTAAAATATTGCTAATTTCACATGGTTCAGGCTAATAGAATCTCATGCCCTTTTAAGCCTTGGAGAAGGAAAGCCTCTCATATTTTCTCCTTCCAGATTCTTGGCTCAATCCAAGCTTCTGCATAGTTGGAGTGGCAAATCCCACTCCTGCATCTGGTGAGCTGTGCAGTTAGCAGCTCTGACACTTTTCTACGCGGTTCAAACAATTACAGCCCCAAAATATGAGTGTGGCCTTAAAAAAGGCTGATTCCATGTGACTACCAGATTGCTTCAAGATCTGCCCAGTCATCCCCCTGACTGTGTCATCCCTTAAAAATCTGTGTCATCTGGGTACAGAAAATTAGAAGAATGTTCTCTTGATCTCTGCTTAAATTTTCAGAATTTTTCCTTTGAAACCACAAACTAGAGAATTGGAATTAGACTTCATGACTTGACTCTATGTAGTATGTATTTCTTTTCTCCAAACATTGTTTTGTAGACATGGGGAGGGACAAGAAATGAAGGAAGGGGAAAAGTATAGCGTTTCAGCCCCAGAAAGGTACCTTTCACAATGTAACTGCAGAGTATCTGGTTAGACATAGCCATTTTGTTCACAAGCATATTCAGAGATGAAGACATGCAGTCTCTAATTGTTTCGTTGTATCTAAGAGGGTGAAAATAGAGGTGGCATATGAAAAAAACTTTCCATTTTCATTAAGAGTACCCATATTCTATGGCATTTCTTACCAGTCAGTAGGACTTTTTTTTCCTACTGATCAGTACTACTGAATTACCCAAAGGCAAAAATATTCCCTATTTTTTCTTTGTTTTCTAACTTTGTTCTCTAGCTTCTAGGTAGATGTTAACTTTTTGGTATTTAAATGTGCACACTCCCTGAGACCAAACTGCCTCAGCAAGTTTTACTTCAATATTAATGGGCAAGATGAATATTGTTTCATGTTTCACTGTTAGCGAAAGGGAGGAGAAAGAACTAGAACTAAGTTCAATTGAACCATTACTATGCAGGGTCTATACAGTCATGATTATTATCTCAGATTCCAAATTCTGTTCACCAAAAATTATGATTATCAAATTGTTAAGATAGTAAATTTTATGTGTATTTTTACCACAATAAAAAGTTGGAAAAAATGATCTGACTATATCCAAGTTTGCAGAGTTGGTAAGTAGCTTTTTATTGCAAAAAACTTGCTGATTTGTGAAAGAACCTTCATTTCCAAATTAGGAATAATTTCCTGCAAGGAAAGACTATGCTGTGTGTGTGCCTGTGTGCTCTTGTGTGTGTGTGTGTGTGTGTGTGTAACTCTTCTGTTGTGAATCCATCAGTGGTTTTGCATTGTTTACAGGATAATGCTCAGAATCCATAACAAGGTCAGTAAACTTATCTATCATTTCCTAGACACGTCTGTTATCTGATCTCTAGCCTTTCTTCTCCCATCGTCGCCAAGTTTAGTTCTACTTGACTTCCTTCACTTTCTTCCCATTGACCTAGGGAGCACCTCTAAGACTGAAAGGGAAGTCGTGGGCTTGGTGGAGTTGAGGTGGGGAATCTATGAACAGTTAAATCAGATAGAAGCATTGTTTGGTAGAAAGAAGAGCTCATGAGTGGCAGTAGAGATTGAGTTAAAGAGTGGGATGAAAAAGAATCAAAAGGAAGTAGTACGATTTGGTGACCAATTTGTTAGAAGGGATGAGGGGCAGTAAGTAGTCAATGATGACCCCGAGGTTTCTAGCTGGACCTAGAATTGTCCAACTAGTCCAAAAATGAAAACATTTGCCTTTAACTAAGACGAGTTTGACGAAAGATGAAGTAAATTTGAGGGTGTAGGTAATGAAAACAAGTTGGCTTTTTCTCCCTTGATGGCAAATTTGAGTGTGTATGGATGTATACATTTGTGTATTTGTGTGTTTGTCAATACCCATTGATTTTTCTTAGGTTATATTCAAATACTGAAGTTGTACTAATTAAGCAACCGAAGTGTATGCTTTCAGCATGGTACCTTTCACACAGCACCAAACATCATTATATTATTTTCTATTGTAGCGTAACAAATGACAACAAAATTAGCATCTTAAAACAATACACATTTGTTACTTTACAGTTTCCATGGGTCAGGAGACTGCACTTGACTTAGCTGAGTTTTCTGTTCAGGGTCTCAAAAGGCTTTAAGAAAGGTGTTGGCCAGGATTGGGGTCTCATTTGAGGTTCTGGCTCCTTTTTCCATATCAGGTGGTTGTTGGCAGAATCAATTTCTTAACCGCTGTAAAATTCCTTGAAGCTTGTTTCTTCAAGGTCAGCAGGAGAAAGAAACTCTGACTTCTAGGCCATTTTTTGGAGAGCTAATCACTTGCTTAGACCAGACCAACCCTGAATAACCTTTGATTAACTTAAAGTCAACTGATTAAGGATGCTAATTACATTTGAACAATCCTTTAACTTTGCCATATTCCACTGGTTAAAAGAAAATTACAGATGTTGACCATCTGGGAGGAGATAGTGTAAGGGCATGAGCTATTGGAGATCATCTTAGAATTCTGCCCACCACAATCGTGTTCTATGTTTATGCAGGTATATGTGTAAGTGTGTATTTATGTGTGTAGTTAATAACTTAAAAAATGAATTACATGTATCCCAAAACAAGTGGCAACTGCACACCCCATGCCTTCTTACTTGGATTAGTTTTTCCTGAAGTTACTCCAGGGTCCTGTCTTCCCATTGTTAGGTTTCCTTTCTGCTGTCCTGGCTTCACCTTTCGTAGCCAAGAAAGCAGTAAATTTGGCTCTGAAATGTACATTTCAGTACAATCTCCCTGTCTTGGCAGCAGTGGTGAGGCTTTAGCAAATCATTTGTGATCCCAAATGAGCTTCAGCAGTTTGGAGTGAGGCCATGGCCCACATGTTTGATGCCACCAGCCTGATTTTTGTAATGAAAACTATATCAATAAGGTAAGTAGTCCCTTCTTAGGCATGAATTCTTTTCCAATTTTATGTAGTGGTCAGTCATTCTTACAGTGATACAAATAAATATTTATGCTTTCATGTCTTTTAACCTTTTAGCAACGTTAAAAGAAAAGGAGTCTGTAATGAATGAAAGTGTCCCATTGAACTTATTTTTTCAGCTTTTGAGGATATATCGAGTGTACTTCTTAAAACTGAACATGTGCATTTGTTACATTTATATATGTTTCCACATATCACTTTGTAAAAGAATTAGAGAGAGCTTATGAAATAGAATTTAAGTTGATTTGGTATGAGCAAAATATATTGTTGGAATGAAGCAAAGGAAAGAAAGCATAAGAGCCATCATAGTTAATTCTGTTTAACTTGTTTTAACTCTATCAAGGTTGGGCCAATGTGGCAATTTATTAAATAATTTGCTCTCATTAATGCAAAAGAAGAAATGTTCCTTAGGGAAAAATATGTTGTCTTGGGTACAAAATTCCAGCAATGTTTTTTACCACATGAGACTTTATGGAAAATTCCAGATAACAGACCTTGCCCTAATGGTATGTGGGCAACAAATCCAGAAGTATCTATCATAGCATTCTTTCTTATAATAAATTTTATTAGAAGCCAAGGCTAGAATGTTGAAGCTGGACTCCAGGGAGGTGATTCAAATGCCATACTATTACTTTCCTAGCATGGACAGTTCTGGTTATTAACTCACTCTTAGATAAAACTTTTAGAACCAGAGGATTGGAGGGATGCTGACATTCCTTGGATATCTTAGGTAATAATCCTGAAAATTCACTTTTCCTGAAGCTTTTGATAGCAGATAGTAAGAAAATTTCACTTTAAAACTCACTTTGAGGACCTGAAATGTTATATTCCACTTTGCTGATTGAGGTCAAGGACTATTGTTTGAACCTCAAACAAGCAGGTAGTAAGGTTCACTTTCAACTGGTAATTACGAGAAAACGAACCATTATGCTAGATGCAAGGCCACCTCATCTTGCATCCGGTAAACATGCCAACAAAACACAAACAAGTGTCCGTAATACCTTTCAACAGCTCCCTGTTGCTCTCATCATAAATATGGAAATCCTTACCATGGCATTCAGGAATCTGCATGATCTGATGCATGTGTATATTGACAGCACATCTTGTATCATTCGTGACATCACTCTCTATTATTTGGCTGATTTTGACCCAATTCAGCACTTGGAAACCACCATACGCCCTCCTGCCTTGGAGTTTTTATGCATACTGTTTCCTCTACACTGAATAATACCTCCAAACCCCACCGTCACTGCCTATTAACCCCCTACTTCCCCTGTTTCTCAGTTCAAATCTCGCTTTTTCTGATTATGTGTCTCTGATTCTCCAAATCTTGCCAGGTGGCCCTGTTAGGGACTCTCAGAGCTTACTGTAGTTTTATTTCATCAATAGCAGCTTATGACATTTTTTTCATTAATGCCTATTAGCCAGATCGTCAGCTCCATGAAGACAGGTTGCAGGCTTGTTTTTCTGACCACTCTATCATCAACCCAGAGCACAATAAATGAGCATAAAGTGAATTCAATAAAAATATGCTGAAAGGATAAACTACTGTTATTTACTACATTAATTACAACTTCTGTTAGCCCCTTACAAAAGATGCTTTCTTAGATGCTGCATTTCCCATTCTACAGAGGTTGAATAATATGACTATGGTAGTTTTAGAGGAGATGGGAAATAGTTTGGTATTTCTTAAATTAAAATGTTAATCTGTTAGAGCTAGAATTTTATTTCCTGAAAGATAATCTTGTTTAGCCAGTGTGAGAAACTACATTACGCAAAGAACATTTTGCTAGTATTATTTTGCAGGAGAACTAAACTTGGTAAACTGTTGTTCCTAGAAGATTGTTTTTATCAGGCACCATTGCCTTCTTTGAGCTTTATGAACTCATGTTTTAGGACAGTTAGACATTACTGATGGAGTTAGAGAGTTCTAGAAAGTGAACTTCAGCTAAAGAAAGTTATCTTTTTTCTCTAATGGCAATTCAGTTGCAAAGTTCTATTTTTATTCTAAGGGGCTCATAGAGGGTGGTCCCCAGGTTTCTCTTAGGGGTCTGTGAGACCATACATATTTTCATAACACCAACATGTCATTTGTCATTTTCACTGTACATTTTCTCAGCAGAGTTCTCCAGAAGCTACACAATGTGATGCCTATTATTTCATAATAGATTGAATACGGAAGCAGACATGAGAACCTAGATGTCTTCCATTAGGTGGCACAAATAAAAAACATTGTCACTCTTCTCACAGTTTTTTGGAAAATAGTTATTTTTACCGAAAATAAATTTATTATATTTTTTGAAAATGAATTAGTAAATAAATATTTATAATTGTCTCAGTTTTAAGATGGCAAATATTCCACATAAACAAGAAATCTGTGAGTCTTCAATAATTTTTAAGACTATAAAGAGATTCTGATACCCAGATATTTGAGAATCACTTCTCCAAGCCATTTTATTGACACAATTTTACTTGACTTTGCAACCTGACTGTTTTAGATACCTTTTCTTTCCAGTCTTTTCTAAAAGATCAATTGATTAATTGGGTTGACTCGATGATACAAGCACATGATCTTCAGTATCAAAAGATACTCATGACCAGTAAACCCCTCTTTAGTTCTCAATTATCCAATTCCCTTTCCTGGAGGCAACTGCTACTCTTGTATTTCCTAATGGAGATCTTTTATGTGTTTACTCAAATGCTAAGACATAATATATCATATTCTGCTTCCTGCTTATCTTCCCTAATGATATAGCAAGGAGATTGATTCCTAACTCTGCATGCAAATCTGCCATAGTCCTTTTAGCAATTGCAGTATCGTCCATGATATGGATGAGACATAATTTCACCAGACTCCTGTTGGAGTCTGTTGGATTGTTTCCCATCCTTTGTCACTACCTACAGTGTAGTGATGACTATTCTTTTACTTATTTGTTCATGTAAAGTAAATATATCTCTAGAATTAATATTTGGAGGTGGAATTCCCAAGTCAAAGGAAATACATATTTTTAAAAAGGATTTTATTAGATTGTTCTGAAAAAAATTACACCAAACTTACCCTCACATGACTATTTTTGCTTTTTCTCAGTATACTTTTTAATAGATTGCATTATAAAATTTTAATATTTACCATTTAAATAAGTGAAAGCAATGTCTAATTGTAGTTTTAATTTTATTTTTATTAAGGAAGTTAATCTTTTTTTTTTTAGCTGAAGTCGAAAAATATGTTCATCTCTTTTTCATTGAAGCTCATTAGTTTCCAAAAATGTGTCCTCATTTCATACAAAGTATCTTTGAACCATTGCCAGGTCATAGAAGTGACTCTTGAAGATCTTCTACTCTGGGATCAAGGGTCACATCTCATTCTCCTGGCTTCATACCCTTCTCTCTCTACACATCTCAATTAAGTAAGCTTCCTTTCTTATCCTCTGAAATTATAATCATCTTTAGGCTCCCAGATATAGGTGACCTGTGCCATCTAGTCTGACTTCCAGTTTGCAAATTATCTTCAAAAAGTGGAAACAGCTTTTACTTTCTACTTTATAAATTCATACATGCTCAGGAGGACTTTTATTAAGATTGGGACATATTGCTTAGTTAGTCTCTAGGGTGGAATCATAATTAATGAAAGAACTCTGTGTCTGATGGAAGGCTTAGTCTAACAAATCATCCTAAAACTTCATTAGACATTGTGTAATCCCCATGGACACTGTTGAAGAGACACTTGATTAGGCAGATCGTGACAACTTCAGCTTTGCCCATCATACATCCTCCAGAGACTCCTCAAACTCAAGACAGACTTTCTACAGGAAGGAATGGCTGTTTCTATTTCAGAATATTACTGATACCAGAGCTTTGCTGCATCTTCATGTACTTTCCTTTATTTTTATTTTTATTTTTTTACAGACAAAATCTTGCTCTGTTGCCCAGGCTGGAGTGCAGTGGCATCATCATAGTTCACTGTTACCTCAAACTCCTGGGCTCAAGTGATCCTCCTGCCCCGGCCTTCCAGAGTGCTAGGATTACAGGTGTGAGCCACCACACCCAGTCTTCATGTACTTTCTTATGTAAATTTATTTTGTTTGAGATTTTCTTTGTGATGGAATAAGCAATTCCTTCCTCAACTCATTTCCCGAGACATTTTTGGAATTAGCAATATATATGAAAAAGCATTTATTCTCAATGATGGAAACACCATTATTTCTTTTACTAGAATGTGATCTTCTGGTTTTAATATTTATGTCTCTGTGCCAAGGTGAAAATATTGTAGAAATGAAAGTATAATGAGAGAGAATCCAGATAATAAGATTTTCAATAAACAAAAAAAGAAGTATGTATAGGAGTCCTGTCTGCTGCAAATTTTAAGGATGGTTTTCTGTCAACATACAGTTGTCATTGCTTACTGAAAACTTCTATAAAAAACAAGACACAGATGATTGAGAAGATAGTGGAGACTGAAACTAGAACTGTTGATTTAATAAGCTTTCTTACTCATATACTTAATCCACAGTAAATTATTGGCAAATTACATTTTCATAGTATTTCAGAATTAAAAGATCATAGTCAGGGCTTAAAGGAATCCAGTTGTTTTAACAGTGCTGGAGGCAAAGTGCTCCAGCAGCAATCACCTGTCAGAATGACTTAGGTTGGATTGTTTGCCCCACACACTTTACTATAGTTACATGTCTTTCATGTCCCTTTGTATCTCTGACTCAGTTTCCTCATCAGTGGTAATAGCAGAACTTACATTTTAGTGGGAGGATTAAAATAGATAATGTACATGAAATCAAATATATAAGTCAGCACTCAATAAATAATAGTTTATCATCATTATTACTATAGTAAATGACCACTATCTGAAATGGGATATAAAAAGGAAAGTGAAATTACTAAATAAATATGAGCGTACAAAGACCTGACAATTTAGATACAATATACTCACTCTGTCTCAAAATAGTGTCTTCTGAAGCTTTAGTCAGAATATTATGGTGACATTTCTGCTAGATTTGTCATTGAGTTGCTGGGTTTGGGGAAGAACCTAGGCTACACATTTCTCTTGGCTCTACAAAAGGCTGTGGCAGTGGGTCCCTGAGTAAACCACCAGAAGAAACCTAAGGGGCACCTCTGTTTTTCAGTTAATCAGTTTTAGCTCAACTGGGATTTAATCCTGAAAATCTAAATTACATTTACAGACTTTAAATTATTGTGAATATTTACACTACATGGGAGAATTACCAAAATATATTCGTTACTCATACAGTTTTCGAAAAACAGGAGAGACATCTTCCAGTTAAATTCATCTTCCTTTTACGTTTAATCTATTGAAGAATTCTAAACATTGTTTTGCACCAAATTGCTCCCTTAAGTTTTAAGAGCCACCTAGTTTGGGCATCAGACGTTCTCCTTTATTTCTGTAAAAATCTTGCAAATTCACTCCCAGAAAGAAATGTAGAGAATACTAGGCTATTTCACAGAAAAGGCTTGCTGCCCTTTCCTGATAACAAGGTAGTTATTATTCTTGGCTGAGCCTGTCTCAGAAAGAGTCTTAGGTGACCTGGAATGGGAATTGCTAAATCTCAGGCTACTCACTGAGAATGTCTGCTGCTGTGCTGGGCACTGCAGTCCTCCAGAGCAGGCCTGTCAGCATCCTACCCTGCTCTGAGTAGGTCCACTGGGGAACCTGGTGGAGTGACATCATGTATCAGCCTCTAGCAGCAACTCCTCTCTGTAGCCCCATGTCTTTCCTGTGGTACAAAGGAGCAAGTGCTACAGGGCATGTCTGTAATCGTTATCCCAAGGGCACGCTCCACAGGCATCTAAGGGTGAAAGGTACTGCCAGTCTGTTGGGTTTGTTATTTCCATAGAGCTACACAGGAAATAACACCACCAAAAATAACACATTCAAACTCAGAGGGCAATCTTCCCTAAGTATTCATAGGCACACGTCAGGCATTCTATACATATACCCAGCTCTTTGCTAAGCATAGTGAAATGCCCTTTTACATTGCAATTAATTATTAGCCAACATTGAATAATTATTGGTGAGAGGGTAAAGGGCAAGTGAAATAAAAATAGAGCTGGTTTATTTTTAGAAAGACACTATTTTAATGTGTTGATTAATCAGACAGGTGTTTAAAAGCATTTGTTAGAGTCAATTCACAGAAAATCTCTTTTACATGCAGGTTACAGCCAAAGAAAGAAATAATAGCCAACACATTTACGATTTCAATTGCAAAAATTGTCATATTTTTGAACTCGTGTGGGTATTTGAAAATATTAGCTCCTACTAGGTCCAGTTAAAGCTTTTAATTCTATGAGGTTTCAGACTACCAGCTGACCACTGCTCAGCATCGCCTGGACTCCAAGGGTTTAATCTAAGACATCTAAGGAGAATGTCTACCCGCACATCGCACTAATGCCCATGACTGCACCGCTTGAACCATGAGGTTATTGAACAGAAAGCAAATCCTTTTCTGAAGAGCCTCCAAGAGGTGGATATTTCAGTTAATTTCAGCTCCCCGCCAGCTCAGAAGAATGATGCTGTGCTGTGTGCTGTTCCCATGAATGCTACACACAGGGCACTGCTCAGTGACTCAGCCTTCAAGGGAGCCAGTCAGGGTTTTGAAGCTGCATCATCCCTTTCATCCTTGAAGTTCTTTTGGATTTCATCAATGGCATGGAGGGATATTTTTAAAACAATGGAGATTTTTCAGGACTGGCAAAAGGGCTCCCCTCGTCACAGCGCCAAAACCATCACAAACATAAGTTATGTTAAAAAAAAAAATCCTAAACTAAAAATATCTGGTACTTAGGGAACTGAAAGACATCTCATGTTTGCTATCATTCCCATCAGAGCTCAGGTCAATGGACAGAGATCAATACCAAAACAAACATGCATACTTAGAGCATAAATTCAGATAAATGCTGGAGAATTAACATGTAGATAGAAGTACCATCATGCCTAAAACAAAAACTCAGTCCAATGGTTGTTTCAGTGAACTGACTAGCCTTCATAGAGACAAGTTTATTCTTTTCAAACTGAAGTTAAAAGATATTCGGTGCTTCATCCGAAATTTTCTATTTCATGATTTTTGAAGTAGTGATTTAGAACTCTTTAGGACTATAGAAAATCATTTTTCTTCTAAAATGTTGTCTTAGTCCTAAATTAGAAAAAAAAAGTAAGAAATTAACAAAACAAAAAGTTAATAGTATTATTCACATATATAAATAATGAGCCATCATGGTATCTGATTTTGATAAAAGGAAAGTATACTCTGGGATTATTTTTCCAAATTCTGGTACTCTATTTATGAGTACCTAGACAGACACTAGAGTCTCATGGAATTTAGTATTAGAAATGCTAGTTTGGAGTACATTTGATGTCATTCAAGTAAAAAAATTAAGGAAGTAGATTTTCAAAATAGGTAGCATAAAATGTAAAATTATTGAATGTTGGAGCAAGAAGATCATCTAATGCCCTAGTAGTTCTTAACGTTGCTTGGGTCATGGATCCCTTAAGAACCCAATAACAGTTTACCTTCTTCCTCCCTAGAAAATATACTGTTTTTTCTTTTATAATTAAAACAATAATATGAAAGTTAATCTTAGTCCAGAAGTCCTAATAGCCCAAGAACAGAAATGTCAAATTCATCTCATATCATTAGTTTGTAATTTTCCGTTGCCCTTTTTATTCCAATAACACAGAAGCTGTAAAACTGCTTGTCATCTGACTTTTTATATGTCATTACCCAATTGAGCTTCTTATATTACAGATAAGGAAATTGAGGCACAGAGATATTAAGAAACTTTTCCGCAGGAAAAAAAATCTGCTAGTTGTTGAGCTGGGATTCAAATTCAGGTAGCTGATTCTAGTGTGCATGTGCTAACCACAGCACATACTGTGGCTAACCATGCCTACACTCATGCTCAAAACTACACTGTGATAGGTCTTAGTAGCATCCCCATTTTACAGACATGGAGATTGAGGTGTAGAGTGGTTAAGTGACCTGGCAAAGGTGGCAAAACCAGCATCACAGTCAGCCAGTCTGGTTCCAGAGGTAGGAACTAAACCAACACACTGCCCTTCACATGCCTGTGTGTGAGTTCGCACACCCACACAATACATGAATTTGTACATATGTATCTTAGAGGTCAGGGTAAGCTGAGGATACGCATGACAAATGGGATTAGATATGACTTTTTCCTTCTTTCTTTCTTACTTTTCTAATTATTTTGTTTTAAGCAAGCATTATTTTGGAATAAAAATTATAAATATTATTTTTAAAAAGCAAACAGGTTGATAACTTAAAATGTGTTAGCTGGTGAAACGTCCAGCCTTATGGAGTAGGCCCCTGAGGTACAGAAATGGTTCTGATAGCATAGGATGTAGCCTTGGGAATGTCCTGGGAGAGTAGGAGCGGCCAGTTAGGCATTACACTCAGGAGTAAGGAGACTGCATTTGGGATGCTCAGCTGATTGGAGGGTGGGGTTGAGTGGTCCTCTGGGCAGTGAGAAGAGAGGCCAATAGCACTGGCACAGGAGGACAAGCAAGTTGTTCTAAGTAAACTCTCAAATGAACTGAGAGATAAAAACTCTAAATTTGGACTGCTTCACAATTTGCCTAAGGCTGGCCCTACTCAGGCTTTTGCCAGCTGTTGTTTTCTTTTAAGCCTCTGATCTGCAGGAAAACAGTCCTGATTTCACAAAGCTTTAACAGAATTTTTATAAACGCAGATTTGGGGCTCCATATCCACAAAGTTTTCCATCCTTTATTTTGAGAATCTGCATATTTAACAATGATCCTCCCCAAGGAACTGCAATGCAAACGTCCAAATACAATCCTTTGTAATATGTGTTTTCACAGGGTGAAGTTATTGTCCAACACTGTGAGATGAGAGCTGGGGGAAAAAAAAAAAGAACATTAACCATAGAACAGGAATGCAAATTTTCTGAAAAGTAGAACGCTACTCCTCTCCTCTCTTTTTCTCCGTATAATTGAAGAGACACTCAAATTGATTGTTTTCCAGTTGTTTCGAATGGTTGCTCGATGTAATTACTGAACTGAACTGGTAGTTTGGGGGAATAGGGGAAATTCAGAGAATGTTGTGTAGAAGTAGAAGTCTACCTATGTCAATGACCTATTTTAGCATTTTTCTCTATTAACTGGCCAACAATTCGCTTGGAAACTCCTCCAGCTGAGGCTTTGTTAGGCTTTGCTGAAAATAAATTAGGTGACTCATTAAATTGTTGCTGGAGTTAAAAAAAATTAGGCTTATTGATTCTTAAATTTCTGCTAAAAATGTTGCTAGATTAAATATAGGTTATTGTCTTTATCAAAACAAATAACCCACAGCTTCCCTATTGCTTTATCTGTATTCAAAAGTTTGGGCCGGGCGCAGTGGCTCATGCCTGTAATCCCAGCACTTTGGGAGGCTGAGGCGGGTGGATCACCAGAGGTCAGGAGTTCGAAACCAGCCTGGCCAACATGGCGAAACTCCATCTCTAGTAAAAATACAAAAAAAAAAAAAAAAAATTAGCTAGGTGTGGTGTTTGGGCGCCTGTAATCCCAGCCACTTGGGAGGCTGAGTCAGGAGAATCACTTGAACCCGGGAGGCAGAGGTTGCAGTGAGCCAAGGTCGTACCATTGCACTCCAGCCTGGGCAACAGAGCGAGACTCCATCTAAAAAAATAAAAAATAAAAATAATTAAAAAAAAAAGTTCGAACAACAAGGTTATGTTAGCATTTATCAGAAACTAATGATAATTTATGTGGTATTAAGTAGGGTAGTATCTTGAATGAGAAAGAATACTGTAGTTTGGATTCTTTGGAGGACCTTCGGTTTATATTTTATTTGCAATTATGTTTATGCTTATTATTTCTGCTTACTTTGTGACTAAAAGCCAGTTAAATGTGATTCTCAGATTTCATTTTCAGTGTTTTTATTAGAATGTGGTCTTTTAAGATTTAAACCTATTTTCATCTTGCAAGTATATATTTTAAAAGTGATTCATTTAAATATTCTGCTCAGCAATTAGCACAAATGTTGTCACTAAATTATTACAATAGTAGCTATTAACTTCAATAAGTAAAATAACAGTTCCCTATTGTATAATATATTTAGAAAAAAATCACTCAGTGGGGTGCATGTATGCAGAACAAGGTGAAGACTACCTATCTCATCACAGAATTCCTCAATTAAGAAGTGCTCTTAATTACATCCAATGGCATCATTTTCATGAAGATAATCAATAACAAGTGACTTATTTCAGTGTCTCAAATTTTCAAGTTTATGCATCCATCTACTTCACAGCATCCGTCTCCATGGGCCTCAGGCTGATTCTTGTTATCCTTGCTCAACCTATCCATTCTCACAGTAAAAAGCCATGAGAGCCATTATTTTTTAGGAAATGTGACCCATTATCCCCAAATCACTGGGAAAATCACCTTACTCGATGGGTCCTTATAGCTATCCCTAATATCTTGTTGATTTCTCCTTTAACCTTTTTACTATGCCAATGAAAATGGAGCAGTGTATAACTCAATAAACTCCAATTCAACTGTCAAATATCCCTTTCTTCCCAAATTCTGTTTAAGAGTCTGTGGGCCTCTTCCAACTACAATCCCTGCACACCCATCCTTAGCATTAGCCATCATACTTTTAGAGGACCAGTTTGTAAACTTGATCATATCAATCTTGAAATCTAGGAACAAAGAACCAAAATGATAAGCTCTTATATCCACACTCAGGAGCTCATCTTCCCTGATTACCCTGGGCTCCAAGTACCACTTTCATGAGTGCCTCACTTGTGTAGAATCTCACCATGGTACAGCTCATCACACCATTTTATTATCCAGCAGTGGAAATGTAAATTCATATCCTTTTAACACTCACAAAAGGAGTCAATTTCAGTCGATTTTTAGGAAATTTGGTGAAAGTTTAGTTGGTTATTATCCTGTTCTTCAAAAAACACATCATTAGACATACTTTTAAAAAATCAGAGAATAATCTTACCTTATAAAGACAAATGACACATGTTCCTATGAGTTTAGGGGAGGGTTACTAACCTTATTATCATGTGAACTGTTTGGAATTACCTTTGAACCCTCTATACATGGATTTCTGTTGGAGGCCTAAGAACTCCTTGTCAGGAGAAGGAAATGGTAGAAATCAGATGAATGGTGAAGTATGACCATTAGAAACCACCCTCTATATACCTACACTGCCTATTTTGACATCAAACATAACGAACTGTCCTTTAGGAAGCAGAAAAGGCAAAGCTGAGGAAATGAGAGGCACCTCTCATGTCTTTAAGAAAACATCTAGGTGGCAATTTCTGGAAAATAGGTTCTTGTTTGTCAGGTATTAGCCTGAAATTTTGCTTGAATTGTTTCTCCCTAGGAAATGAAAGATGTTCACTTCTTAGTTGTTTTGGAAAAACAAATACTTACTAAAGATTATAATGGCTATCAATTTAAACAGATGCTTTTAGTGTCTTTGTGAATAGCACTAGTGAATTTGCAAGAATTATTGCTTTACCAACAAAGCATAAATTCCCATGTTGCTTCAGTACTTGTGCAGTGTTTGTTCTGGAGCCTCTATTCAATATCAACCAGCGTATAGTAGTCCCTCCGTGAGAGTCTCTTGTAAAAACTTACATTCATTCTTGTTATTATTTTATCTGAGTGAATATTTGACAAAGACCAAAGAAATCCCCTTGAGACTGGTACCCGTTTTCTCTAATTTGAAAGATATTTACTAATTTTGTTAGATCCCACCATGAAGGCAAAAGGAAAATATATTAACTATCACTGTGGCTTAAAACAAGAAATTATATATTATTTTTAACAAATCTGAGGGGCAACTGGTGTTTGGTTGATCTATGTTGAACTTGTGGATAGTTATGTGAGTGTCAGATAGAATCAGACATCTATGTGAGCTGGAGCATCTCCATTCCACATTCTCTCTCATCTTTCTTCTGGGACTGATGAGCTTGCCTGGGTGTGTTCTTCTCGTGGAGATGGAAGAGGTGGAAGAAAACAAGCCCAACACAAAAGCATATTTTCAAGTCTCTGTCATGACAGTTACTGACATCCCGTGACTGAGGGCAAAGACAAGCAGTGGGGCAGGTCCTCCCACCCTTCATGGGAGGGCTCAGAATGAATACATAGATGTAAGGAATAGGGATTTGGGGCCAGATGATGCATCCTACCACAGAGAGGTAGGATACAGGGAAATTCTAGGCCCTCCAGTCCCTTTGCTCCAAATAATCACCATAGTTGAGACTTGAACTATGAGAGCATCAAGTAGGAATGCCAGGTGAGCCTCAGCTGCTGCCCAAGTGTCTAAGAACACTCATTCACCTCTCAGATACTCACATACCTATGAAATGCACCAATTTCATATCACGAGCCAAAGTAAAACTCAGAGTCATTGAAATATTTGTCTTTGCATAGAAAGAGTCCCATACGGAAACAACCCAGCCTACCTGCTTGACTTCCTGCCTGCCTGCATGCCTCCCTATTCCCTTCCTCCCTCCCTACTTCCTTCCTTCCTTCCTTCATCTCTCCTTCCTTCCATTCTCCCTACTTCCTGACTGCCTATGTGCTTCCCTCCCTCCCCCCTTCCCTCCCCCCTTCCTTCTTTCCTTCCTTCCTTCCCACCTTCCTTCCTTCTGCTCTCCCTCCTTTCCTCCATTTCTCCCTCTCTCCCTTATATTTCTTCAATTCTTATCTTTTGAGTATCTAGTTAATGAGTTCTCATTTGATGTTATAGATTTTTTTAGCTCTTCCTCACCTGTATTCCTCGGCGTAAATTTTATGAGTCTTAGAAACAGAGTCTGGCTGATAAATTTATTGGTGCATCAAACTCATTGAGAAATGTCTTCCAGTTTCATCTTCCAAAATGCTACTAGTTCTAAAGGTAGTGGTTGATAGTTCACACAAAAAAATCAATATTGATTCAGAAATAACTTGCTCATCGGGGAAATAAACCTGGAAGTTTTTAGTCATAATTTATTTATAATCCCTCCCTATGTGATATTCAGAGATGAAATTTGAGGTGAAAAAATTAAAGTATTCTTTTTCATATATTTTGAAAATATAAGAGCCTTTGATGTATTCTGGGAGCTAGCATCTTGAAAAGAGGAATAAAAAATGACTTCTCTGGAGTTAGGAAGGTGCTAGTCAATCACCCAGAAACCAGTTAAAGAGATAAAGGTGATTTATCAGAAAGTACAACAAAAGTGATAACAATAGAATATTATTCTCCATACCAAGCAAGTTACAGGTATCCCCTGCTCTGGACAAATGCATGATGTGTAAACCCAGATTGACCAAGGGCATAAGGCAGATGTAGATCTGTAGCTTTAGCACACATGACCAAGGTGGTGCACTTGGTGTAGGCTCTCGGCTGATTGCTGACTTTGCACACTTGTGGGGCATTTCATGAATCTAAATTCGGGAATAAGATTTAGAAGCTGGCAGATGACGAAGAGATTGTTTGGGCAACCAGGACTTTTGTATGTGACATAATCAATGCTGAAGTTATTTCATCATCCCACTCCTTGTATTTCCAAATCTGTGATGCTTAGGGCCTTATCTAGTGCCTTTTACCAAGTGGGTGGGTTGTAGAAAAAAAAGGACTAATACTCATTTTCTTTGAAATATAAGCTTTTGAAAGAATATTTTAAAAAGAGGACTAACATTTTAGCTTTCATGTAAAAGTTTGAAAAAATGCAATTTCAGTACTTGGAAATGAACATTTTAAGACTCCTTGTTGACTTCCCTTGTATTTTAATGCATTTCTAGAGAGATGTCTGCTTCTGCATTGCTTCCCCATGATTTACTTCAGTTGAAACTTCAGCCAGATCCATTATTTTCTTTCTTTGACACATTATGCAAATTAAATGCAAAATTCAGTGATGAGAGGAAAAGGTCTCAGAGCATTGAGCAGATGCCGTGTCGGTAATAGAGTAAGGCAATTACAAAATTACTTGCAGCCACTGTGACTGTGTATTTTCCCCTATTCTGAAAAGAAATCTGTCATGTGCTCATCACTACGAGATTTATTTTTCCATTTATGTGTGGGAGATTTATGCATTTAACTGTCGTACACATTGATGAGAGAAACATGCACCTACGGAAATAATTTTTTATAGATTAATGAGATATTTAATTCTGACTTTCTTTTCCACTAAAATGATCCTTTGTAATAGTCTTCTCTTTGCCTGTGTTGTAAGTATGAACATCAGAATGGCTGAGTAAGCTGGAAGAGCAAAACCATGTCTGTGTGTAGAATTCCAATGCCAAAAGAGAAATACCACTTATCTTCCACTTCTATAAATAAAGGCAATAGCAAAGTCATTAACAAGAGCAAGGGGTGAATTAAATGATCTCTAAGATTTTTTTCCAGCTAAAAATGATATGATTCTTATCTATTACTAGGAAATAGTGGTATTGAAGTAGAATTATGAGCTCTACATTCAATCTACTTTTCACATCGGATTGTCATCTCATTTTTGGAGGGTAATTCTCTTTAGATTCTCTAGTCCTAAGCTGTAATATGTCTTATAGTTGTCATATTTTAGTGAACAAACCAGAAAAAAAGATTGCCTGCATCATATGTAATTTTTGTTCAATCCAAGGGCAATATCCTAGAATACTTGACTCATAGTTTAAAATGATCATTTTTATTGAGTTCAAATTAGGTCTTCTGTAGATATAATAATTATGTGAATCAAAAATATGTATTTGTGTGAAGAAATGCTCTTTCTTTTCAGACTTGCCTTCAAAAAAAGTTAGTCTCATACTGAATGGCAATAATTTCTTCTTCCTGCCTCCTAAGAATACATTGAGGATATAAAATTATGAGACTAGAATGCTCTTATTTCAAAAACATTCACAGTAGGCATTGGCCTGAGCAATAATTGTGAATGTTTCATATTTAGAGAATGGGTAGATTATTAAATATGAACTACGAAAATTTCTACCCTTCTGGTTTTTCTGTGGGATATAATCCTCTGGTCTTAAAAATTAATTTTAGTAATGGATTTTCACAAGTTCCCTTGGAGAGCATGCTTGGAACATTTTTGTGACATACACTCTTGAGGTTTTCCTTCTAAATTTCTTTTCATCACTCATTTTGACTTTCAGATTTCTTAAATATTTGTTATTATGTGTATCTTTGTAAATAAAAGTGAGGCTTAAGAAGTTTGACTTTGTTTTAGGATGGAACCTTGTTAAAAGTACAAGCACACATGTGTTGACAGCAGCTAGAGGAAACGTGATAGTGTGGAAAGAAACAGAAGTCCAAAGACCCAGGGGTACATCAAGTTCCATTATTTAATTGTCATCTTTGTCTTTGCTACTGAAAGTATGGTCCACAGACCATTTGCATCAGCATTGCCAGGGAGCTGGTTAGAAGGGAGAATCTCAGGCCCCTTCTAGACTTACTGGATCAGAGCCCGCATTTTGGCAACATTACCAGGAACTCATATACACACTCAAATTTGCCAGGCTCTGAGCTCTATAATCTCCAGCATTCTGATTTCTCCAAGTCCCTCCTTTCTCATCTTTGAAACAGAGTAATTTCTACCTCACAAGTCTAGTCGAGAATTAAATACAAACATGTAAAGCTGCTGTGTTCGGTGCCTGGCATACATGGCTGTCCCCCATTCCTGCCAACACACACCTTCAAGCAAGACAACTTGAGAGAGGCTGAGAGGGGGAGAGGGTGAATAAATGTTAATAACTCACATTAGAGTTGGCACTTTTTTTCTTTTTACTTGTCTCTATTATATAGGGTGACTGTATTAATTGTGCAATACCTTTGCTTTTAAATAATACTACTGGGATAAAAGTGAGATTCTAATCTCACATATTATCTCAAGATAAGGTTCAGATACAGAGTTTTAAAGAACCACCTATAAAAACCAAATCCACATAAATTCAGAGGAAAATATCCTCAATGCTTATATAATCTTGGACGTTTAGGGTGACACCCTCTAAGCACAGCTTCAAAGGAAGAAATCATTAGGGAAAATACTGACATATTTGAGTACATATATGTTTTAAAATTTAATTTACTTGAAAAGAAATGAAGATAATTAAAAAGGAAGTCACAAATTGAAAAAAATTATATGCATAGACAAAGAGTTGATAAATTTAACATAGAAACAGGTTTTACAAGACAATAAAAGGATAAATGTAAAGATTTTAAATAGATATAAGACATTAATAGGTGGGCATGTAAAAAAATGTCAAGTTAACATGAAAAAATTAGTTTTACTACTCATAAAAGACATGCAAGTGAAAACAACCAAGATGCCATCTCCAGTCTATCAGATTTCTCTAAAAATGAGAAAGCGCTCATAACCAGTGAAGGAGAAAAGGATCTGCTTTCATCTTGGTTAAGATATACATTGCAACAATATTTATGGGAAATTCTTTGGCTATATCTATAACTATGAATTTATGCATACATTTTTCACGCAATAATTATACTTTTGAGAAGTTATCCTAAGGAATTAATCTAAAACTGAAATGATATATGCTCAAAATTTTCGTTAAAGAAAACCACCAAACTGTACCATAATGGGAACTATTCATAAATATGTAAATTATGTCCATATGATAGAATACTATGCACCCATTAAATCATGTTGTAAACAATATTTTTATTGAATTTTTTAATTGAAACCAAAAAAGAGCAAGATAAACTCAGTATACATAGCGTGTCATTTTTGCAAATATGTATGCAAATGTGTAACATGTATATTTTTAAGATTGGAAGCTAGTACACTAAAAGTGAATGTTAATTCTGGGTTATGTTTTTCCCAAATTTTTGCCTGTTTCTGCCCTGCCTCTTTGATTTTAACATTGAGCATACATTTATAGTTTAAAGACTGTTAAAAGTGGCAGTTAGATATAGCTTACAAATAATTTTAATAGCACAGGGAAATTATTGTATTAATGCTAGTTAAATTAGACGAAAATATAACATTTTAATGGCAGAAATATTTCAATTTATAACATATGCATAGGAAACTGAAAAGAATAGTTAGCTCTAAATATGGGGATTATGGATAAATTTTATATTCTTCACTTTTTTATTTCAAAATTTTTATAGTTAGCATTTATGATTTTTATAACCAGAAACAAATTACATTTAAGACTCCCTTCTAAACTTATTTGCTTATTTTCAATCTCAAATTGTGAATTTGTGTGGCCTCTATATTTCCAATCTAATTTTACAGACATTAAATTTCTCTTGAAATTCAGTGAAAAATTAGCAGAGTCGAAGTTACACTTCTGTATGGCATTTAAATTCCTCCTCCCAGAATACAGCCACTGTTCTACAGTACAGAGGAGTCCTTCATATCACGATTTTCATTGTGTCTAAGAGGCATGTGTTTCCACTTTGTCATTATTTGGTCTAAAAGGATTTTTCTTCTATTTTGCTGCTGTTTTTGTACAAGACATATAAAGAAAGGAGTTAAGGGAGTGTTAAAGATAATCAAGGTGTTAAGGAGAAGAGTCCAGAGAGAGAACTCTTAATCTTTTCATCTGGTCCAGTTGTCAAAGTCTTTTGTCTTTAGCCATCACTTTTTTCATCAGAGACATATAATCTATTAACTATGGGAACAAGAACCACAGATTTAGCCTGTGCTTGTCTGGAAACCTCCCCTAAAATACTACTGAACGACTCTTTTTTTTTTCATTCCTGTCTCTTTTTCTGTTGCAAACTGATTGTCCACTATAACCTGGAGAGGGGACTCAATTTTTAGAAACTGTCTTATACACCTCTTAATTAGTTACCTATTGCTGCATATACCCAAAATTTAGCAGCTTAAAACAATAATGAAATTTTATTATGCCCACAGTTTCTTTAGGTCTGTAGTAATTTAAGAGACACTTAGCTGGGTGATTATAGCTGACTCTCTCATGATATTACAGTCATGTACATCAGGACTGCATTCTTCTGAATACTTGACTAGAGCTGGAAGATTCACTTTCAAGATGGCTCTCTCACATGGCTGGCACATTAGTGCCTACTGTTGGCGGGAGACTTCAATTCTTTGTCGGGTGGTCTTCTCCATGGGGTGGCTTAAGGATCTTCATGGTTTGTGGGCTGTTTCACAAAGTGTGCGTGATCCACAGGAGATTAAGGTGGAAGCTGCAATGTCTTTTATGATAGAGCCTCAAAAGTCACACAATGTCATTCCCAACGTATCCTTTTTTTCACATAGGTCAGCCCTACGCAATGTGAGAGTGAGGAAGGGACTACAGAAAAGAATGAATTCCCAGAGATGAGTAGGATCATATTGGGTGCCATCTTGGAGGCTGGCTACCAGTGAAGAAGACTGCTTTCTGGCCCTCAGTGATTTACTTCCATCTCACATGCAAAACATACTCCCTTTATTGTGGTTCCCAAGAGTCTCATTCTATTATGGCATCAGCTTGAAGTCCAAGATCTTATCATCTAAGCCAGGTGTACTAGTTTTCTTTGCTGTCTAACAAATAATTTAAAAAATTTAGCAGCTTAAGATAACACCCATTTACATGTCACACCTCTGTAGGTCAGAAGTGTGGGCAAAGGGTAGCTGGGTTCTTAGCTCGAGGTTGAAACCAAGGTGTTAGCCATGGCTGCAGTCCTTATGTGGAGCTGAGGGTTCTCTTTCAAGCTCATCCAGGTTGTTGGCAGAATTCAGTCACTTGTGACTGACAGACTGGTGTTCCTAGAGACCACCTGCCATTCTGTACCGCGTAACCCTCTTCACAATATGGCAGTTTACTCCTTCAAGGCCAACAGAAGAATCTTCCTACTGCTTGGATTCTCTGACTTCATTTGACCCTGACTTCTAAACCCAGATTTAAAGGTTTTATATGATTATATCAGGCCCACCAGCAAAATAGTCCTTTTTATTAACTCAAAGCCAGCTGTTTAGTAACCTTAATTATATCTGAAAAAACAGAATCAAAGGAGTGGTATCTCATAGTATTCACAGATTCTATCCACACTTCCGAAGTGGAAATTACACAAGGCCTGAACATGAGGAGATGGGAATCTTAGAATCTGTCTAACATACCAGGTCTACGTGCAAATAAGATCAATCTCTATTAGTTTACTGTTATGGGGTAATTAATTACCCCAAAACTTAGTGGCTTAAAACAATAGCATAACTAACTTCTCAGTTTCTATTGGTCAAGAATTCAGAAGCATCTTTCTTCAGTGGTTATGGCTTTGGCACTCATATGAAGTTGCAGTTAAGAAGTCAGTCAGGGTGATAGAAATATAAAGGCTTGACTGGGGCTGGAGGATGTGCTTCTAAGGTGATTTATTCACATGATCAAGTTGGTATTGGCTGTTGCAGGGAGGTCTCATTTCTTCTGCAAATGAAATGCTCTCCAGGCTGCATGAGTGTCTTCATAACATGGTTGCTGATTTACATTGCATGGAGAGATCAAAGAGGATGAGAGGAAAGCAGCAATGTGTTATAGGACCCAACTTCAAAAGTTACACATCATTGCTTCTGCCCTATTCTGTTGGGCAATCCTGATGCAATATAGGAGGCAACATGAATAGCAGGAGGCAAATATCATCTGGGCTTTCTTGTTAACCTCAGTTAACAACAACAAAACAAATATTTAAAAAACTAAAGGAAAGAGATTTCTGGAATATTTCCATTCTCTGTCATGCCCACTGCCATAGTCTACTCAAGTTCTCAACTCCTATTGGACCTCTGCAGTAGCTTTATAACTGCCGTCCTTGTTTCCAATGTCATCCCTTTCAAAACGCTTCAAATAGCCTCCTTAAAGGCATGACACCTCCCACGGTTATAACCCTGCAGGTAAAGGCACTTGAGGACATAATCTGTACCATCTCTGGCGTCATCCCTTTCATTCCCCTTCACCTCCCCCAACTATTTTTGTATTTCAGTCATGCTGGACCTCTTAATGTTTCCCCAAAACATCCTAAGCAATTTCACGTCTCTATGCCTTTTCTTTTCCTGTTCTCTTTGCATGAAATAAGAACGACAGATAATAGTGACTATGCAAGTCCTAAAATCGAGGCAGCCACAGTGCTAAATCACACATTGGATAGTTCAATTTTATTCTTATAACAACCCTTTGTGGTAAATCTTATTACCATGCTCATTTTACAAATGGGCACTCCTAACCCGATGTGCATAATGATTAAAAACGTAGACTCAAGAAATGTTTGGAGGTTCTGGCGTAACCCTCTTTGTTATTCTCTATGCAACTAGCTTAAAAATAACAACTTTGATTATTCTAATCTATTAACCAGTTTTCAGTGTGTCTGACCAAATCAGTTGAATTTTATTTTTTTAAATATGTGTGTGTGTGCATGTGTCAGTATGTACGTACGTGTTAAAGAGTAGAGGGAGGAAGTTGATAATCTGACATTTGATTTATTTCTCCTGGGACAAAGGAAGTTTGGATATGTCAAACTGCTGGCTAATCAACACGTTAATCAATGCAAATCTCTAGTATGGATATAGGTATATTTTGCCCCCCTCTTCCTTTCCAAACTTCTTTCCAGTCTCATGACCAGCTTATTGGCTTCATATTACCAAGTAAATATATCAACTGCCCATATGTATAGTACCCAGACAATGAGAACACTGCCTAAATATTGTGTTTTCAATACTACTTGCTTTTAGCAACAAATCATAGCACCCAGCCTAACTTTAAAAATTCCATGTCATCCAACTTCAAACTATAACAAAAATTGAGTTTTACAGAAGAGTGTCAAAACATTTTTATGCATCAGACACTTCAGAAATTATCTCTTAAAAACAAAACAAAATAAATAAGAGACAAAAACAATAGAAAACGTCGGGCACCAAACTGTGAACTCTCTTTTGTCCATATATGATTTAAAAAAAAAAAAAACTCACTGATGGTAATTTAAGAAATTTGACCTTTAGGAAAATCAGGCTGAGGCTCTCCTTTGTACTTTTTAAAACAAGTCAATAAAAAATATAAATAATAGAGATGAGTGCAGCCCACAGGGGACACTCATATTTTCTAGGAGCCTGTGGATATAAACAATGAATTTCATGAACACAGAGCACATTTCTACATGATCTCCTTTTCTTTACAAGTTATTTATGTTTCACTGGAAATATTAAAACTTCATGTCTCTTTGTTGCTCTTGTTTCTTTAAATTTTTATTTTTATCATCAGTCATTGTTCAATAACTCAAAATCATATAAAATAAAACAGTTTCAACATCATTCCATACTCAAGATGATCTCTATTAAATAATGATTTGTTTCTTGAAAAAGCATTCTATAATTTTTTTTAGTTTTCCAGATGACTATTTAAATCAGATGTTTAAATGAATGATTAATGAGTCTTTTATCTTATTTATCCCACCTGCCTACTGCAAAAAGGCATGAATTTAATGCATTTTAGATTTTAAACAGTTGTATATCTATCGGTAAAAAAACAATTTTTACAGGTTTCATATTCTGGACACTAGAAAACACTTCCTCCTCACAGCGCTGAGTTGTATGAAAAGGCAGCTCAATTGTCTTTCCTTGAGCAGCCTTGTGTGCCTGGGTATTCCCTTCCATCTCTTACCCATGGAGTTCATATTCCTGTTCTCATGTCACCACCTCTGTCAATGAAATAGGCTCTGCCATTTCTCAAATTTTATGGAGAATTATCCTGATGAGTTAAGGCAAAGGTTGAAAACTTGCAGCCCTTACCCCGGTTACAGATTTTATTTTTAAAACCCAGTGTTTTTGAACACTTTACAGCTGATATTTCTATTCTAATGGATGCATTATCTTCTTTTAAAAATACTTCCTATATTAGCCCTCCTAAGGGGTATGAAGTGGTGTCTCATTGTAGTTTTGATGTGCTTTACTCACTCTTAATATCGTTATTATAGGTTATTTATTGTTAAAACTGTGATATATTTTCCTTTATTTTCTACATATACATAGATACATGCAGTTTGATAATCTGCATTTAATCGCATTAGAAAGGTATTTTGCTATGTCATTAAAATTTTTTTGTGAACATCATTTTTAGTGGCTGCAAAAACTTACATAAAGACAGACATGTCCTAATATATGTGTGTGTTTATTTTAACTGAATATTGGCACACCAAAAATAATGGATTTAATGCAACTAGTAATGATAATGCTCAAACAACAGGAGTGCTATGAAGACAATGAAACAGGTGAGTTGTCAGAACACCTTCTGTCATTACATTAACTTTTTAAGCACTAAATTCACTTGAAATTACAATAAACAAGGTAAGTACAAGCATTAGGTAATTTGATCTATCAGATATCCCAAAGGCATAAACTATCACTAGAGGGTCTTTTCTTTATGCAATTAGGTGACCAGTGACTCTTATTTTTTAAAGCTTTTAAAATAAAAAAAATAGCTTTAGGGATAAAACCAGCCAGATTTTTATCGTCAAAAACATGTTCACAGTTCAGCTAAGCCTTGCTTTCTTTTGAAGAATTGCTCTTTATAATGCTCACCAATGGATTTAGAAATATCCCATTGTAATCATGAAGATCTCAATTATATGTTATGAAATAAGAAACGTAATGAAATACTTGAACCTTCCTGCCCCGCATAGCAGATATATTTTTGTATTTATGATATTCACACTAAAAAAGCTGTGCTGAGAAGCTCAAAATAGTATTTGATCTTAGTGGTTTTGGAGCAGAGGAATTGGCATTGCCTTGATTTTTCTATAACTTGGCGCAGGCCAATGGTTTCAGGCAGGACTTTCAGAGCAGACTTCTGTCAAATTTGCCATATGGAGTTACTGGGCTCAGATTATAGAGGTTTTCCTGGTTGTTTGCCTAATTTGGGAATTATCAGTGCTCTCCAGGATTTTCTCCAAAAACAAAGAACATGTTCAGAAGAAACTGACACTTCAGGAAGAAAAGTAGTTTGATATTTGAGAGGTTTAGATGGTTTCTAATATTTCTAAAAGGTACCATGACTCGTGAAGAATTTGACTGGTAAAAAAGAAAGGTTCCTGTTATCCCTGGAACACAGCTAACAGTCTGGCATGTAGCCTTACCTGACCTGGTACCCTCCCCGTACACCTCACACTTAGCATTCTGCACAGCCAAAGACCCTGTCAGTTATTGGCCAGCCTGAAGAATGAGGTTGAATCCAACTCAGGGACTGAAATCTACTTTATAGCATTTTAAAATATTGTAGATCCAACCTTGAGTTGACCTACTCTGCAGGATCATGGGTGATTAGGTGTGAGATACAATGGGAATGAATATCTGAAAACCCTTTGCAGAAGAGAAGGAGGAGGAGGAAGAATAAATCCAATTTTTACAGGTTTCATATTCTGGACACTAGAAAACACTTCCTCCTCACAGCACCGAGTTGTATGAAAAGGCAGCTCAATTGTCTTTCCTTGAGCAGCATTGTGTGCCTGGGTATTCCCTTCCATCTCTCACCCATAGAGTTCATATTCCTGTTCTCATGTCACCACCTCTGTCAACGAAATAGGCTCTGCCGTTTCTCAAATTTTATGGAGAATTATCCTGATGAATTAAGGCAGAGGTTGAAAACTCGCAGCCCTTACTCCAATTACAGATTTTATTTTTAAAACCCAGTGTTTTTTAAAAAAATCAAGGGAGTTTACATAAAAATTCATGTTTTCTGTTTCTCTAGAAAACAGCAAATCTGGCAACACCCTGCTCACATTCCCACCTACCAAGAATGCTGCACATTAAATGGTGGCTTTTCTTTAGGTGACTCTAATTCACTGGGGTCTCCATGTGATGTTTCAGCCTTTGCACCCTACTTGTCCCCTGTAGGCCCAGGAGCTCTCTACTCCTCATATGCATTACAGGACCCCATGCACATTGAAGATTTTTTCTCAGGCAGAGCAGACACCAGGCAAATATCTTCTGGTCTTAGGAGCAAGTCTTCTGAGAAGCAATGATGACAAATATCTTAAATGGTCTACTCAATGGTTCTGAAAATGTAAGAGCTAAACTACCTGTATCATAATCATCTTGGGGGCTTATTTAAAACATATATGATAAGGCCCCACCTCAAACCTAAGGAGTCAGAATTTCTACGGAAAGGCTTGGGAATAGGAACATTAACACAAGCATCCCAGGTGGTTTTTATGAAACAAAGCTTGAGAATTATTGAATTCTTCTCCGATCTGACAGCTCTTCTCCTGGACAGACCCAATTAGAGGGAACTGATGAGTTTTAGGAAATACTGTAATTCTAACTCATCAGTCCAGCAGTGCTGAAAATGCAGAATTTTGTCCTTATCAAAAGCCAATTAATGCTGACCTTTTCAGTGTGTGTCCAGTACCACCATCAGTAAGGTAAATAAACAGGCAGTTTTGCATATAATCTAGTGATTTTTCATTTAGTTTTTTCCCTTACTCATCCTA
The DNA here is from genome assembly GCF_029281585.2 of Gorilla gorilla gorilla. Taxonomy (NCBI): domain Eukaryota; kingdom Metazoa; phylum Chordata; class Mammalia; order Primates; family Hominidae; genus Gorilla; species Gorilla gorilla. The sequence goes on from NC_073243.2 coordinate 50,370,020, forward strand.
AATAAAGCAGGGAGTCATTGGGCTTTTGTATCTATTTTAGCTGAGTTATTATTTTAACCCCTATCTTTAATGCAGAATTAAAATATCACCCTTCTATTTGCTTTTATTCCTAATATCTGAATGGTTTCAGCTTGATGCAATTAGCATGTAGAGCATGCTCACCTACTGTAATCTCCCAGATGAGTCACTCAGCTCCAGCACATAACTGCTTCTGGGATCCTGTTGGCTAACCAGGCTTTGAAACCCAGGGAAAAGAACTGTGTGTTTTCTTCAGAAGTAGTCCATAAATGAGAAATTACCATAAATAGGCAGTTTTATTCACTCTAAGTGATTTTTACATAAGAACTGACAAGGCCGTATAGTAAATTGTATATAGAATCAGGTTCCATATCCACACAGCTAATGCACACGTGAATTATTCGATGAAATTTGCTTCAGTAGTATTATCTGAAATTGGTTTCAGACAATACATTAAGTGTTACACATTATGGTAAATTTACTGTGTTTTTGTTCCAGCCACATCTTGTGTTGGCAAATCTGCTAAAATTTAAGTTTGCATTGTATTCACATGTGTTGCTGTTTCCTGAGATGTCCCAATATATTTTAGCCATCAAACAAATAGAACTTCACCTCTCTGAGGCTCAGTATCCACACTTGTTTATCATGCAAGAGACATGCAGGTGAGAAAATAGGCAACTGCCATTCTATCTGTGTGCTGTTCATGGAAGAAGTAAAAATGAGCTGGGACAATATATAGGTGGCGCCAGGGATGGCTCCTTGAAGGAAGTGATCTCACAGCTCAGACCTGAAAGCTGAGTGGAAGTTACCAGAGGAAAAGAGAAAGGGAATGCATTGGTTTTCTATTGCTGGGTCAGAAACTACCACTAACTCAGTGGCTTAAAGCAACATTCATTATCTCATGTTTTCCCTGGGTCAGGAGTCAGGTGTGTATCAGAGTCTCAAGAGGCTGACATCAGGTGTTTGCAGATGGCATTCATGTCTGGGGCTCAGGGTCCTCTTTCAAGCTCCTTCAAGCTGTTGGCAGAATTTAGTTGCTGTGGTTTTAGGACCAAAGTTCCCACTTTCTTGCTGATCACCAGCCTGGGGCAGCTCTCAGCCCCTTGAGGCCACCTGCAGTTCCTCATCCTTTGGCAGATCCTCTCACAACGTGGCCACTTACTTCAAGACCAGCAAGAGAATGTTCCTCTTCAGGAAGGGCCCAACTCCTCCTTATGGATGTTCTTCTGATTCAGTCAGGCCCACCCAAAATAATTGCCATTTTTTGTTAACTCAAAAATCAACTGATTTGAGATCCTTAATTACATCAGCAAAATCCCTCCACCTTCTCCGTACATCATAACCTAATCATGGGAGTGACTGTTCATCCTGTTCGTGATTAGGCTCACATGTAAGAGAAGGAGATCATATAGGACATGCATGTAGAGGATAGAATCTTGGGGGCCATCTTAAAATTGTGCCTACCACAAGGAAGGATTTTCCAGGCAGGAAGAACCAGATATATGAAGGAGGCCTAAATGACAGGATAGCAATTTCCAGTGTCTGAGGCTAAGGCTGGAATGCTGACCTGGCCAGATCATGCACTGCTAGGTTTAATGGCCTATGCATGCTCTATTATGCAATTATTAAAATACCTGTTTACAAAGAATATTTGAAATATTAAAAAATGGAAAACTGCATACCATAAAATATTAAATGGGAAAATCAGGATATGTGTTTATATAACATAGTATCAGTTTTGGAAATATATATGCATATCTTAAAAGACTAGAAGTAAATACATCCATCTGTTAGCCATGGATATCTCTGGGTGAGAAAGTATGGATGAGTTAGAGATTCTTTGTCCCTTTTCTTAGTTCTAAAATTCGCCACAATAAATACGTATTCTCTTATAATAATAATTAATTAAAAACCTATTCATGGTACTTGCAAAAACAAATGAATTTGAGCAGTCTCTTTGAAGGAATCAAATTTTGTACTCCAGGTGTTTGAGAGGTTGAAAAACAAGCTCAGGAATTAGCTGCACATGATCTGTACAAAGAAGGGGATCAGTCAGTGGAAATGAAGTCCAGCTTCAGCCAAGGGTGGTGAGTATAACAGACCTACTCTGATATGTTTCATCACTAAACATTGAGCAAGAAATCTAGTGTTTAAATTATGAAGGCATTAAAGCAATTAACCTCCCTCTACCTCAATTTTCTTATATCTAAAAATTGAGGGGAGCAAAATTCCATTCTTGTCACAGGTCTCAATTGCAAGCAGTGTGCAAGCAAGTAGCCTGAACTCTTGTCTGTCAATCTAGCTCCTTCCTGGATGGGGTATTTAATCAGCTCTGCTTCCCAAGCACCCAGTGGACTTGAAGCTCACAGTTAGACAGAGATGGCTAGAGGTGCCAAGTGCTGTTTTTCATAGGTGACATCACCTGTGTGCTTAGAGTTATAAACATAGGCAGCTTGCCTACTGCCAAATCCATTACAACTTTCAGAGGTGTTCACTTAGGAAGAGGAGGAAAGAGTTTTTTGAGAACCAGATGGGAACTTAGAAATAAGTAACATTGACAACCAAATCCTTCAGACACATCTTCAAGTTTCAAGAGAGCAGTTAACAAAAAAGAAAAATGTATTTTTAGAAATTGTTTGGGAGGTGAAAGGATTTTTCTGGGGGGGAGTAGGGTAGGGAATGGATAGAGATGATTTTTTTTTTGGCTCTGCAATATCTCAGAGATCTTTCAGTTGAAATATAACAAAATGTATTTCCTCTCTCTTGCTCCAAAAACTGAAAAGCAAGTGCACTAGAAAATGTCAGAGTTGGCCACTGAACAGACCATATTTCTAATTCATGGCAAGATGGCTAAAATAAAAATTCTTGAAATACATATTTTAAAATTAGATTTTGACCTTTGATAGGGCTTATCATGCTATTTATATTGTAGCAGAAGGAACTGATTTTTTAGTAGTTGCCTCATCAAAGACATGACTCACATTTCCTTAAGCACTTACACCATATGTTTCCTGAGGTAAAAAAATAAATAAATAAATTTTATATTTTTTATACAATTAGTGAAATGTGAGCAAAAAATATAAGAAATCATTTAAAAAATATTTTGGGGAGGGTGTGGTCTAGAAATATTGATTTCTAGAAATTGAAATTATGTTAGCTATTTGGCCAGTGTAGCCGTTAGGTACATTTATGAATATAGATGAGAAGTAATCATTGTGATGCTAGTTTTATCATTAAGGAAAAAAGCAGAATTCAAAAGTTTAGCAATGAAACACAGGTACTACTGAAACTCACTTTGTATTTGAAAATGTGAATGTGAGTTTAAAAAAGCTTTTGTTAAGCTAACTGAAAAGAATCATTTTAACATTTAAAAAGAAAAATATTATTTTAAGTGACATTTGGTGACATTATTATATGTGTACAAGCTGTGACTATAAGATAATGAGACAAATTATTATGTGGCCAGTGGAAATTAAATTTATCTTTATGATTACTAGCAACAGGGACTATTTTATTCAACTATCTTTACATAATACAAAATTATTGTAAAATTTCTAGGAAATTCATATTCCACTTAAAATATGAGGAAGTACATATAGAAAAAATATTAACATATGAAAATCAGCATCCCAGGTAAGGAATCCCCAGTTTCCCACTTGGTGCTCAAATCACTTCACATTTTATTTCATTGGTACTTTTTCTAGGGAAGTAGATTTAGGAATAGAAAACAGACTCTACACATGGAATACACTAAAGTCTTGAGGAGGTGTGATATTTCCCTAAGTTTGGATAGGTGGTACCATCCTTTCAGTCACCCTTGACTCTGCATTAGACTCTCTACCTAATGATCCCCAAGTCATTTCACTTCTGCCTTCTTAACATTTTGAAGATGTACTCTAAAATTTCAAGTCCCACCATCTCTGCCTCTGAACTCACCTCCCTGACTTTCAGTCTTGAAGCACCTTAACAACCCTTCCCCTCCTGTGCACGTTCCACCTGGAAACCAGGGTGCTCACTCTGAAATGCCAATCTGATCAGTCATTTCCCTACTTTTGAACCTTCAATAACTTCCTAGCATCTATTCCTGGAAACCATTCCAACGTATCACCTAGGCAAAGGAAACCGTTTTCTTACCTGGCTCCTACTTATCCCTCCAGATTCACCTTTTGACACCTCCCACTTCATCTCTCTGCAGCCCCCTTCCTGCACACACACGGAGTTTCAGTCTTGCCAAACTCTTCGCAGCTTCTTGAGTGGACCTTGCTCTCTGCACTACAATCTCTTTCTGCCTAGAGACTCCTTTACCTCCCCCCATCTGGTTAACTTCTACTGTTTATTTAAGTCTTAACTCTAAGTAGATGTCATTTTTGAGGATGCTCTCTCTGTTCCCACTTTGGAACTTGGGCTTCTCTGTTGTCCTGGTGTCCCGTGTATTCCTCTGTCATAGCCCTCATCTCATTGAATTGTAATCATGTCTTCACTAGTGTTACCTTTCTAGCATGATAGATTTTTGTATTGCCAGTGACCCCGACAAATTCCCCAGGTCCTAGCCCTGTGACTGGAACACAGTAGGCATTTAATAATAGTTGACAAATGAGTTAGTATATGTAATGAAAAATCTACGTGCCTGAGCATTAGGAAATATAAAATTAATCTAAATGTTGCCACTTTCTGTAATATCTGTGTGTTAGTCAGAAATGCTTTTGGCTGCAAGAAAACCCCACTGACAGTCTTTTAAAACAAATAAGGAAGTCTAAAAGGAGTCAGATGCTGGCCTTGGTTCAATACAATGTTAGAGGCAGCATCTCAGTGCTTCTCTAATGGTCACAAAATGACTACTGTAGCTCCTTCCCTCACATCCACTTCCAGTTCAAGAAGCAGAATGAGAGACAGCAATAGCCACCCTGTTTCTTCATCGAGAAAGCAAAGATATCTTAGAAGTCCCCACTGTCCTTCATTTACTTCTCATGGGCTAGAATTATGTCAGTGGCCACCCCAAGTGCAAGAGAAACTAGGGAAATTAGTTTTTAGCATTCCCACACTCTATGTTGAAAATGAGTAAGAGACAATAATTTGGGGAATAGGTGTGGGATTAGTCAGCCAACAGTGTTTGCTACACCTTGGGACAAAACATTTTACCTCTCTTACTCTTTGATTCTTTCATTGAGTGAAGAATTAGAATAAGTAATCTTTCTTCAAGAATCAATTTTCTCTCATCTATAACTCCCATATATTCTTATTTCCAAAATGGAATTACCTTCTACACCGGATAGTTACTTCAAGCTTTTCCCCTGAATACTTCACATTTCCAGAAAGCACTATAGTACAAAGAAGCCCTTCCTTTTCAAGAACTCTATTTGCCATAATGTTCTCCCTAACAAGAGCTGAACAGTACGTGCCCAGATTCCCTGCCTCTGACCTCACCACACCCTCTTCTGTGTGGCGATCTCTCAAATTGTTTAGGACAATTATCATGACTTCTCTAAATCTCCCTTTTTCCAGGCTCAAATTCCCTATGCTTCAGTAGTTTTTCAGATAAGCCCCTTCTGTCCCTTCACAACCCTGGTCAGCCAACACCAGACATACTCTCTTCATTTACTTATGATTCATTGAACAGATAATCACTGAGTTCCTGCCATGTGTCAGCACTGCCCTAGGAGCTGGTGATATGGTGAGAAACAAGGAAGGGAAGGCCCCTCCTCTCATGAGGCTTACAGAGGAGCAAAGGAATCAGATGATAAGATAAGCATTACACACACACACGCACAGAGGATCATTTCAGAGAGTGATTCGTGCCAAGATGAAAATGACAAAGGGAGATAGGAGAGTGACAAGGGATGTGTGTGTGTGTGTGTGTGTGGCAGTGCACATGTGAAACTAGAAGACAAGCCTTCAGATGATCAGGGAGGTTTCTCTAAGACCTGAATGGGGATAATTAACTAGCATGGAAGGGGAAGAGGTTTTGAAGCAGGAGGACTTTGTAAGTGAAAGGCCCTGGGTAGAATGAGCTAGACCTGAGCCAGGAACAAAAAGATGCTCAGAGGGGGAAAGTGTTGGAAGATGGCCTGATAATGCACATGGGGAGCCTCCCACCACAAGCTCATGTAGGACAGGACAAGAACTCAGATTGTATTCTAAATGACAGTATTTCAATAACCATCTTAAAATGTGTCTGGACAAAACTTAACACTTAGCTACTCATATAGCCTGACTGGAGCAGTCCAGTTTATAACCTCTCCTTGTAGTGGGCACTGTATTTCTATGGATGCAAGCTACAGTTATATGACTTTTGTGGAAGCCATGCTATCCCCACAGTTCCACTGTGATTTCCTATATGCTCTTTGATGCACACTGCTCACATGCATGAATATTACTTGCACAAAGAGAGAGAGTAGGTGGATGTGATGCCAGGAGCTATTAGAATGATTCACATTACACTTCCACCATATGAAAAATAATGTACAGTCTAAAGCAACACTGCATCATATCATCGAACAGCTTGGGAAAGCCTAAATTACATATTTGAAGTTCAGTCAGTCATTGAAATTAGATAATCTGGATGGTCCTGAAAGTGTCTTTCTTGAGAGCTTTCCTCCAAAAGCAAAATTGAATGGTAAGGAAAAAAATGAAGTACAACAAAAATGACAGCAAAAAACCTGAAAAACAAAAAAACAAACAACAAAAAACCCCCAAAACTGAGTAATATCAACCAGGCAGGAGTTGAAGGAGAGAAGCCCAATTGTTGGTAGATAACTCGGGATGAGCCAATTAAATATTGATTTTCTCTCTCTCAGAGGCCCTAATTACATTCCCTCCAGCAGCCACAGGCCTGGGGTTTTCCCCAGGACTGTGGCACTCAGACATCAGAGCTGAGAACTCCAATGACCACGAGGCTGCATTTTAATGCTAAGCTGGGAGCATTGATACTCTCCAAGACAGACTTGCAAGCTCCATCTTCCACTGACTCAACGTTCAGTGGAACGTTCAGTGTGTGTTTCATCTGCTGTTCAGCCATGCAGGCAGCAGGGATCCTGAGGGCTCTCCTCCCCCATATGGTACCAAGTTTTGATTCATCCTTTTCCTCTTCCCTATCAGCAGGTATTCTAGAAGACAGTTTTATGATGACATTCACAGCTAGCATTAAAACCAGATAAAAATAAAACAGGATGTCAATAAAGAACTAATGATGTGTGCCTGTGTAAATGTATAATAATAATAAAAAGAATAGACATCTGTTTGTCAAGGTACCATTTAAGGCCTTGGGGCTTTAAATGAAACTGCTTTATAAATGCACCAACATATGTGACTGTTTGCCTACGTCTTTCGTCCATGAAAATTGCCCTGTAGACAGTTGCCTTTGAGGTGAAAAGCATTCTATAGGCACTAAATAGTATGCTAGAACACCTCTAAGTGCTAATCTAACTACCTTCATGACGGAAGTTTCAGGAGAACAATTTAAGGGTCATGGAAAATTGTTAAATGAGTTGGTAATCTGACATTTCCTAAAAACTAGATTCAAAACCGAAGGGAAAGTAGAGAGAGGAATCAAAACAAGCCTAGTAGGATGGAAGTAGGCCTCCCTCCTTGGAGGTGTGAAAATGTCTGGAATAATTTAGGCAAGAATGCCAACTGTCAGTGATGACCTTGGTTTAGGGGCAGTTATAGCATGGTGGAAACACCCCTGGACTGGAGATCCGGCATCCCTTATGAGGATATGAAAGAAATTTGGCAGGTCTCTTAACCTCTTTGACATTCCTTTCTTCTTTGTTAGGTAAGAAGCTGGTGCTGGTTCAGTGTAATTTGAACTGTGTTCTGCCTGACTGTAGGGTTCTGCTTAGTGCCACGTGGAGGTGGGGATGTCTTGGGTGAAGATGAAGGAGGTGCAGTAAGCAGGTGGGGCTCTGCACTCTTTTTACTCTCCTTCTTCCAGTATCATCAGAACAACTCCACTTTTTTGTCTTTATACACTGAGTTATTTATAAGATCCTAGTTTTTTTTAAATGTCAAACAATGCTTGATTATGAAATGATAGCATTATTCTAGCATTCTAACTAAAGTGTGTAAATTATAAACAACTATCTTTAATGGTCAACAAATTGTCATCATTACTGAGCAGTGTTGTTAGTAACATCAAGTAATACAATTAATGAAATCCTTGAAAGTAGAACCTATCAGTGAGCCATGCATACAACTGATAAGCTGTGGATAATGTATAGAAGAATGAGTTCATTTGGTAATTATTTATACTTTTCAAAATATTGGTGAACTTTCATCTTTAAGGAGCAATGGTGTCCTAGTTATTCTTGCCACAACTGCATGGAAACTCTGGAATCTGTTAGTATGTCCTTGGGCACAAAAACAGTATTTTTTGGAGCTGCTCAAAGATCATGTAGTTTTGTAGACATTTAGGGAAAAATCTCATAATTTATGTTAAACACTCAGTTGTCTTGGTGTTGATTTAAAGCAAATAATACGTGCTTAACATCCTGCTAGGTGCTGAGGGAGATTCATTCATCATTTTAGAAAATGTTTCTGGGCATCAGTCATATAATAAACACGTTCCCAGCACTTGGCTTCACAAAGGAACAAAACAGACAATGCACATTCCTGCCCTTGTGGAGCATATATTCTAGATGACAGACTGAACACCTAGACATATATGACAAGCTCTTTCTTGAAAGGAGAGTCCAGTTAGGAAAACGTCAATGCCTAAAACAGTTAAAAGCTAAGATAGCTTCTGTGGACACTACGTGCTACATAGTAGTTCCAGAGGAGGCAGAGAGTTAGACCTGGCTAGACACTGGACAGGGGGTAGAATTAGACAGATAGTTCCTGGCTTGGTGCCTGGTACATAGTAGTTGCTCAATAAATACATGTTGAATAAATGAAAAACCAGGACTGACTGGATAGACAGTTTACACATTTACATAATAAGTGTGTAATTTAGGGAAGTGGGGTTAGAATGAGCCTGGGTGAAGGAAGCCTTGAATGAGAGATGGAGAACTGTAAATGATAAAGGTTTTGAAGTTGGGGAAAGGTGGGGGGGAAGTGAAGTGTAACATGGAGAAGCAAAAGTGTGAATATTTTCCAAGATGCCTCGACGTTATGATAGATAAACCTCTGAGACAGAATGTAGGGGGAAGATAGAGGAAAGAGCCAAAGAGCCTCTGAGAGTGCAAAGAAGTAAAGAAAAACCAGGATGTATGACGAGAATTTTATTATGGAGCTATCCAGTGCGGATGTGACTTCTCTTCCCCATATCGACACAAAACACTTAGCAAAACATTTCTCTTTCTCTCTCTCATGCTCTCCTGTTCTTTCTCCCTCTATCTCTATCTCCTTTTGCTCTATCTCTAGATATCTATTAGACAGATGATAGATAGACAGATAGATAGATAGATAGATAGGTAGATAGATAGATAGATAGATAGATAGATAGATAGATAGATAGATACATCTTGGAAGTGGTAAGACAGACAAAGTAGTGAGTATAGCCTCAAAATGGCTGCAGGGCAAGGTAAGAAGCTGAGCTCAGCCTTCGAACCAATCCCTTTTTACACTCTGCCTATTTATTTGTTTATAATATACTCTGACTCCCCATCGACATATTTACATTCTTGGTAGAAGAGATTATTTTTGATATCTCTTTGTATTTATTTCTTAGCACCAAGATAATTTTAACCACTATTTTATTATTGTAAATTCTATTGTTTTTACTCCAAAGAAATAAATATTTGTTGAAGAAAAATTAGAGATACAGATAAGTTAGGAAAATAATAATATCAGAAAAGAGGGCCATCATTTAAAACATGGTTACATAAATAATAAAGTGCTGTGCTAAGTATTGTAATGATGCTGATGCTATTGTAATAATGATACTGATGGTGAAGATGGTGATGGTGATGATGATGACAATGATGAACACATACCTCCCACTGATTATGTGTAAGGCACTGTTCTAAACCTTTGTCTAAATTAATGCATGAAGTCTTCACCACAGCCTCAATAGATGTTATTCTTCCTCCCTCCTATTTATTTTATTTTAGCATATTTTATAGATGAGGTATCTGAAACAGAGATAAGCAACCTGGCCTGAGTCATACAACACAAAGTGATAGAGGTAGGAAATGACCCAGGCAGTCAGGCTCCAGTTTTTTGGGCACTACCAAATTATATTAATAATAAAACTCTGTAGCAGCCTGCTTTCGAGTTATGGAATAGTTTCTAGAATAAGTCACCCACATAGATTTCGAGCCCAGGACCATCTACTCTGAGCAGAAGCTCCTACCTAACCTTGACCATAAACTGACTCCACCAGATAATCACACTTGGCCTTTCTGTAAGTGATAAGCAACTTGCCTCTGTGGGCACCTACCCTGAGAAAGGTAGTCACCCTGCTCCATGCTCTGTTTCAAGTACATTTATTATTATTTATGAATTACTTATTAACATAAATTTATTATTATTTATGTATTATCCAACTTATTAAGTGATGTATATGTATGCAGGTGTGTACGATTCTGAAATACAAGATAAAAGAACTGTAAGAAAATAGCTTTGAAAAAATTAGTAATGACTGGGCCATAGCCCAGCGATAAGGCATGTTCACATATACCATTTCCTTTCATGATGGTAACAGCCCAGCAAGGTAACTGCCATCAGGGCTGTCATGTATTCTAGTACTGTTTGTGTACTGAATAAAGGCATTTGCCTGAGGCATGATAGGGCTCAAATCCAGGCTGCACTCCTCTTGATGATCTATGAACCCAAGAAGATGAGTCTACCTGGAGGGAAAGGCTTTTCCAATATGCACAAAGTTCCACAGAAGCTAGAGTTGTCTTGGGAATGATTATCTTCATTTTGTAAATAAGGAAATTAAAGATCAGAAAGATTGAGTAATTTCTCAAGAATATGTATCCAGCAAATAACAAATCAAGGACTCAAACCTAGGCCAATATGGCTCTCACTTCCTTTCTCCAAAATCACTGCTATGTCTTTCAACTAAATTGCATTGCTCTGTTCACTGGTACAAAGCTTGTTGCACCATTTAAAATTCAAGGACTATCTGATTGTGTATTATATTTTTAGATCCTTTCCTGAAAGCAGGTTTTAATGGGGAGGGAGAAAGTAGCAACTGGAAGAGAGTTTTGAGATGGTAGATGGTAAAATATGCAAGCAAATTCCCAAAAAATCTGGGGACACAGACTTCACTGCCTTCCGAATAATTGAAAGGAGAACCCTTCAAGTATGAAGCTTCAGCTGAAATTTCAACGTGGTTTATTTACCTAATATGCTGCTCATTAATTACAAGCTATTAGTGACTATTAGCCTATGAAATTGTATTTACAGTTCAGAAATGTATTTGATTTTCACAAGCCTTACTGGGGAACAATGCTCAGTCAACACTTTCTTTGCCTAAAGAGTACGATCAAAGAGCATGAAGCATAGTAAATGTTTAGCCTTTGAATTTGGAGTTTACAAAGGATAATTATTCACGGGTTGGTGAATTCATGTTCCTCTCTACTCCACACAGCCTCTGGTTTGCATTTACAATTTTGTACAATCAGATGTAAAATTAAAATATAATCATTCCATTTTAAATGGTTCCCTGTACAATTATCTCATTTTAAATCTTTTGCTAATGTGGTTATTCTAATGCAACTATGATCATTATTTTATGTATGTAAAGATGTCAATACTGTCCAGCTGATGATATTATCTAATAGTATGTAGCAAAGCATGTTCCCTTCCTACAGTGCCTCGCTCTTTCGATGGGTAAGATGGGAGGTGGGAGTGGGGGGAGCATGGCATTAGCTGTGGATAATAAAGCAAAGTAAGTACAATAGGTGTTCAATAAAGTCATCATTTTTGGTATTTACGATGTAGTTTTCTTGTTCCTTTGGTTCCTTTTGCAGTGGGTGTATTTGCTTAGACAGAGAGAAGTGGCAGAGGGAGACTGCATTTGTATTTGGTTATTTCAGAGAAATGCAACTTGGTATTGTGAGCCTTTAATTCTGTAGGGCAGTCTCCAGATCATTTTGATGCTGAACTTTGTCATAAAAAACTATTGATTTTTTTCTTCCAATTATAAACATTTGCTGGTTTCTTGTCAGTTAATAACTGACATAACATTGTTTCAGACCTTTCACTTAGAGCTCTATTGTGTGTTTCTCTTGATCAAAATTATTGCCTTAGCATATCAACTGAATACACAAGAGAAAAATCAAGTTATCTATGTTTATCATATGCATTTTTGAATACCTATATGTGATGCTTGAGCATAGTGGTTTTTATAATCCTGTAAGCGATTTTTCAGGAGACCAGATCTGACCTCCTCTCTCACACCCCTTTCACACTGCCTGCAACACACCACACATACCACACACATCACCACCCTGACCGACCAATGGAATCTGAGCCAACTATAAATCTCAAACTTGTTGATATTGGATAATGCCTGGAGGAGAAACACGGCTACCGTTCAGTAATTCCAGAAAGAATTTCTTCTTTAAACTCAGTAAACCCAATGGCTTCTCAGAAAGTTCTTTCTGAGTTTTCTTATTTGAAATTTGAAAATTATTTGAAATTGACTTAACTGACATCACCTGTTCCCCTCTGGATCTCCCAGTGATTTACTGTTGACTCTTTCAAATCCACTCACCTCAGGGCTGGGGGACTGAGTCACAGTCTGCTTTTTCCTCCATTGTCATTTCCAAATTTTTCTTCCCTCTCCTTGCTGGGGGCTAGTGCTAAGTTGACCCCATTTTTCCCTCCTTGTGCTGTCACTCACTGCCTTTCCAGAATCTTCTGCATCAGGTCAGTCACTCTTTCCAACTTAATTCCATATGTCAACCCATTCATCACCGGAGCCACGTGGTTTCCTTCACACAAATTGTCTTCTCTGCACCACAGATGCCAGTACACTCTGGCCCTTGCCATCTGTCCTTAAGATGCAACACCGGTCTGCTTCCAAAATCCCTAGTTCAGACAGCCTGCCTTCCAGTTGCCACATCCTGTTTGTTTCCCAGTTTAACTATGTCACTGCCACTGATGCTTCTACTTGTCAGACCTTCACTGACCTCTCCATTTCCCCCATCCCTCCATTTCATCCTTACGTTCCTTCCGGCCCCCATCTCTGCTTCAACGAATGAACCCATTTTCATCTGTTTTTCCATGTTGGGATTCTAGTCAGATTTCCTTGAAATTAAAGCTTTTTCTAGTATAAAGGCTCAGCCTGTCTCTCTCACTTTAAAAGTGAAGACATAGACGCACAGAGAAGTGAGATGATCTTTGTCCAATATTGATTAGTGGTGGAAGTCCCTTGATAGCCAATCCATATTTCTTTCACAGTAATAGAAAGTACCAAACTTTAAAAATGAGATTAGAAGTTGCCTTTACATAAATGTTTAGGCTTTTGATATCTCAGGGCTATTTTGTAATACTCTAATTTTAGGAATCATTGTTACAATGTTTCAAATCTACTGACTTACACATATATATCCTACGTATATTGTCTAAACATATTCTGTAGAAGCAATGGGGGTTCATGATTATGAAAAGAGTGGCCATTGCTGGTTTAGGCAGTGTGTAAATGTTGCTACTGACATCCTAATGTGATTTTAATTCTTGCAGTCTGGTGTCATAAAATAGCTTCTAAAAAAGAGCATTTTGATCACGACTCATTTTCCAATTTCTCTCCTCCATGATCCCAACATCTTCCTAAGAAATCCACTCTGTATCTGAGTTTCCACATGGAACTTAGGACAATGATGTTAGTGAATTAGAGGTCTGGCAGAATCAAACGAAAGTAATCCTCACCAAGGCACTAAACCACATTACTTTGAGTCTATGCAAGTTCAGGAATTTCTATTTGAGCAAAAGCCACAAATGGCCAGAGCAGACCTCAGGCTTTGTGCTTGAACTGCCTAATGCCATTTGATATTTTGATCCCGCACTTTTCCTTGCCAGACCAATGGTCTTTTCTAGCAGTAAAATTTCGGAATAGGTAGGCTACCATCACTCTTTGGGTTACCCCAGTGTTTACTTAAGTTGAAATTCAGATAGATATGTATTTCTATATGAATGGCTGCCATTCTGCTATGCCCATGTTTCTGTTTCTCATTCATCTCTGGCTTGTCTCGTAGAGCCCTTTCTGGTGCTGACTTATGTTGCTGAGTCAAAGGCTTCATAGTCGAAGCTCTTCTTTTTATCTGATATGTTTTGCAGTTTGCTGTCCTGCGTCAACTCTACTGGGATCATATTTCTCTTGAGACTAACTACTAGGCAACCTGTGCCTTCTTCCTGCACTGCATTTTGCAAGTGCTTCTTAAGATTTCACTTTCATTTAAAGGCAGTAGATAGCTCAGAGAATGTGGAACAGTAACTAGAACAGATCCAAGAGCTGTAGAATCAAAGAAGAGTTCAACTACTGTCTCTGAAACTTAGAATGTAACCAAAGTCATGCTATGTAACCTCACTAAGCCTGTTTTCCCATATTTAAAAGGGGATTGTAATGTTTGTGAGTCTACCACTACATCAGATTGGTGCAGTGATTACAGGAGACAGCACGTGTAAAACTCCTGGCATGGAGCCTGATGCATTTGAAACATTTACTACAAACTACCATTGTTGTTGTTATCGTTATTAAAAATAACCCATTCTTTCAAAGAATCTTGTTCTTGGCCACCAAGCTTGGAAGTCAGTGATATTGTTCATCTTATTTGCCCGTTTTTTGTTTTTTTTTTTTTTTGAGAATAATTTATGACCTCTGTGGCAGCAAGTCTGGCCTCATCTTGACCATTCTATCTGCATGTACTAACTTTTCAATTGTAATGGCCCTGTGAGCTTTCCTCCCATAAGCCAAAAAGTGCTGTTTTTCTATTCTAGTGTTTTCTTGTCAGGCAACAATAATTTCTAAATAATATGCCTCTTCTAAACCAATCTCTTAAAAAATAGATTGTTTTTGTTTCTGACCCTTTCTCATTCTATTTCAGAAACTATTTTTTTTCTTCTTTAAGCAGGTTATAAACCCTTATATTTTTAATATGCTGAGGCTTGTAGTCAAACCATTACTGTCCCAAAAGAAAAGCCCTTTTAGCACATTTACAGCTTCTTGCTATCTGTGCCCTAACTAAATTGTGCTACAGGGATAGTTTCTTAACCATTAAAATGATAGGTGAACACAATTTTATTTTGAAGGATTACTAAGCTATTTTTAAAATTTCTATAGTTAGAAAAGAAAAACTGTTTAACTGAAACTTGAACCCAATTAAAATAACAATTCTCATGGCTCTCCGTTTTGCAATACTTTCCTATTCATAAAATGAGAATGTGCACTTTACCTTTTTGATCCATATATTTGATGTCTTTCAATTCTCTACACGTTCTTTATCTCTCTGTCAGTGTGGAATATTCTGATTTGTTAATTAAAACCCAAAGCAGCAGCTGGCTATTAATGAAATGTACAGAAAGGTATTCGGTAAAGGCTACACGAAGATGGTGATGACAATAACAAAGATATCTGATTGAAAGTAATCTTTACCTGTTAATCTTCCCTTAATGTCTCCGACTACAGTGGCAGACATTGCTTTCTTGGATGATGACTGAAAGATTAGTTTGGAATGAATAAATTTATTTTTCCATGGTTGATTCATAGATTTTTTTAGAAATTGCTAATTTTGAAAATTAAACCTTCTTTTTCAGCCTTTTGAGTTTTATGTTTCTATAGTTTAGGCTTAAAAATAATGTAGACATTAGAAAAAAACTCAAGCGGTATTAATCCTTATATCCCTAATGGTAAAGAGTGAGGTAGCTAACAAATGAGGTGCTGGAACACTAGCAACGGAGCCTGCCTCTCTTCTGGTCCTTTTGTTGTCTAATTACAGGTGAAAAGATGCTATCTGTCAGCTTGTCATTAACTCAAATACACAAAGGCCTGTCAGTTCTCTTATGCACTTCTTGACAATGTGAGCACATCCCATATTGATGTTTCTACTAAGGCTTGCTGTACTTGTAAACAGTGTACTTGTCTGGTAACGAAATAGGGACAAGCATGCAGTAACAGTGTGACACTGAGCATTTCAGTTATATGTCTTCTTACCTCAGAATTTTAAGAAGAAACAGTGCTAAAGGAGATTTTTTTTTTAATTAAAAACAAAAAGTACCTTTCCAGGGTATTTTAAAGAAAGAAGGTGAATTCCAATTGCACATACATCCGGTATGTGTGATGCCAGGTTTATCCATGGCCTCTCTTGCCCTACTGCTTTTTAAGTAATATGGGAAATGCAAATAACAAATAAAAACCTACTTAAATAGACTAGTAAAAAATTGAGCAATAAGGGATCATTGTATAATTAGATTAGAATAGTGATTTTGTGAAGGGTTTTAAAATGCCATAACATAGGCACTGACAAAATGTTTGTAGGTCTAACTAATGATTTTTTATGTTTTTTCAATGGAATGTGCACTAGAATGAGGCCATTAGTTCTTTGTGGTTAACCAAAATCTCAAGATTTCTTGTAATGAGAATAACTTTTCTTTCTGGGATCCCTGACAAACCGGAAGAGAGTGCTGCTGAAATGTGGGAAAAACAGCTGTGATATAACAGGAGCTGCCAGCCCCCCACACAGCTGGCTGCAGAGATAATTAATTGTGAAGAGAGTAAGGAAGTAATTCACATAATTGTGTAAATGTTAAGTAATTTACATAATTGCGTATATATACAAATGGATTTCTTCCCTAAGCTATTTTTTTTAATACAGAAAAATCTAATCTACCAGCAGTTGATTATTAGGGAACCAATTTTTAAATAAACCAAAAAAAGTATCTATTCTAATGTGTGCTATTTTTCAAAAAATAAGTGTTTTCCTGTGACTGTATCCTGCATCCCTTGTTACAAGTGTGTGTGCGTGTGTTTGTGTGTGTGTGTGTGTAGATAAGTATATGATGTCTTTCTGGGACTATATGCTTAATCTCACTACAATTACTTTTGGGTTATTCCATCAGCAACACAAGTAAATCTCTCTAGATACTATTTATCTCAGGAGTGACAAATATGTGTTAAGAATGACTTCTATTACGCCTGCGTTATAAGTTTAATTTTTCCAGTAATTTTTTCCCTTTGATTTGAGACTTAGCCTAGGAATCATTCCCAAAGAAGTGCTCCAGACAGCCGCCATGAATGAATCAGAACTGGCCCTTGGAAGGAGGCCTACCTGCCGGTCCTCTAATGGACATAACTTACTTTTACCTCACAATGTTACTCAGTGCTTTATCTACTAGGGCTCATGAGATGCAGTGTTCATACTGTTTTGTTCCCAGAATCCCTGGGTGTGTTTTATTCCCCCAGTTGTATATAACAGGACGCACAATGGGGTCAGGCCAATATTTTTTGGCTCTTAAAAGGACTCTTGCTGAGGTTTGCCAGTACCTGCTGATCTGCAGCTCCCCCAGCTTCATAAGCAGTTATAGGAGTACTGAGTCAGCCCCAAATTAAAGAACCATGCATAGAACAGTGCCCTGCAGCAGACTCGTAGGACAAATCTGAAAGAGCATCCCCAGATTCTTGAGGCATAGATACCTCCTGAAAATAAGGGTCTGCCTTCTATAGGTCATTACTTTGGAGCATTTAATAAAGCATTACCAAAAAGAAAAAATACATGTATTTTATACCCTCACATTTCTTTTTAGTCATCTTTAGTTTTGCTTACAGTCTGATTACCCCCTCACTCCCAAATCCTTAGCTCCTTACAACAAGGAAAAAAATATTTTCTATAACATATATCTGGAAGTTTTAATTTTAGATTTATAGTTTCACATTTTCAAGCCAGTATTTTTCTAGTTCCATTCTGCTCTATTTCTAGATCATTTTTTCTCTCTCTTTTCTCTTAGGTTTTGAAATTGCTTTAGATCTTTAAAAAGCCATTCACCAGATTTTTTTTTAACTTGGCCTCAACTCATTTTTACTAAGTATTTTATTTGAGCCATCTTTTTTCTTTTTTCCATTTGTTTTGTTACTTTTCTCTCCACCAACCCTCTGCTATCAGGCAAGCATTTATATTTTCTATTAAGTATATAGTTTCTCCTAATCTCTAGAAACAATTATGTGAAAATAATAAGTTAACAAATACAATATGACCTCAGTTAAATGTCTTAATACAAGTGGAAATGGCAGAGATAATTCCAAGAGCCAATTTTTTATTTTAATGTGTTTTTCATATGTGCATTTTAATGGGAGCTTTTATGATATTATTTTTCAGCCACACTATTTCAAAGAAAACAATGGAGGGGATTCTGTGGAGATCAAATTCTGATTGAGCTGTTTGGACACCCAGCTGCCCATCCTTTCTCTAATGCTCCTCCCGAGCACCCAGCATCATCTCTCAGAATTAGACCTGAACTAGCCCTGACCTGAACTGATTCTTCTGTCCCTGGTCTTCTCTTTCTAAATTATATTTTCTTGATGAGTATTTTCTGTTTCTAAATTAGCATCCTCCTGCTGGGCAGTAAAATTGAGTGAGTATTAGACAAAATTGTGAAACGTGTAAACAGACATTGAATGGTTTAATTAATCAGCAAGATGTTGTGCAGTTGAACTTGAAAGTAAAGCATGCGCATAATAATCCTGAAGATGATTGAAGATTAATTTTAGTATCTGTGATCAGATAAAGACACATTTCAATGATGCAACAATGTTTAACACTTGCAGGCTACTGCAACAGAATACTTCTTTAGGGTCCTGAAATCATTCTTGCTTTCCACAAACTTAGTTGAGTGCATTAAGAGATTCTGGCTTATAGACTACTTCTGCTTGTTGACTCATGCCTTATCCTTTTCACAGGATCACTATCTAGCTTTAATTAATTAAGTCAGACTAATATTTAACCAGACTTAACTACTATTGCTCACCTTGCTTTTCTATCTCGTGTTCATTGGGCCTGTCTTAGCAAAAAATGACCATAGAGGCAATCAAAATTTTTTATCTGATCATAAGTTCAAAGTTCAAATCAGATAATTTACCTTAAATCTGGATTGAAAATTAATTATATCCCCAAAGTTTTGGCTTGAGTAACAGTCTAGATGTTTTTGTGTATTTCCTTAGAGTCAACTCTATCAACCCTCTCCTATGACATCTGTAACACTCCTATAGACGATTCCTGTTCAATGGTAACTCTTCACAGTGTGTCAGGAAGAGCTCTTAGAGATCCTATTAGTCAGATTATTCAAATAATTTCTTTATTGTATATTCCTATTTGGCACCAATTTGATAGTAGCATTTCCTTGTGTGGATAGTTTCCCTTTATCTATTAAAAAAGCAGTCTTTTCTGACTATTTTCTATTTTCCCAGCCTCTACTCCCTTGCTTGGAATTGACTGCTGTGTTAAGAGCTATACAGGTTTACAGAAACTGATCTTTTTGATTCCCAAAACACTTGGCTTTTGTGTGAAATTGCAAAAATTGAAATAGCCTCTTTGGTACTTGGTACTTATTCAAAATGTTCTCATGTGTCTTTTGGCTGCATTGCATGTTGTGCACAGGTACCCTAGAACTTAAAGTATAATAAAAAAAAAAAGTTCTCGATTTTCCAACACTGATGATAGTTCCGACTTTGCAGATTAGCAAGAACATGAATAAGATTAATTTTGCATAAATGTTTTTCATGTGCACAACTTGGAGATCTTCAGAAGAAAGAAGCAACGCGAATCTCATACATATAATCTTTGCGTAGCTTCTACTGTAAATTTTGGTGAAGTGAAACTTAATAAAATTTGTATAGTGTAGAAATTAAGGGCTGATGACTGAATGGTCATTCACTTTAAATTCATGTATTTATTGAAATTATTACTCGAGTTCTTGGCTAGGGATATAGAGGTGAACAAGGCCCAAACTTGAAGGAGTGAGTATTGCACTGGAGAGAGAATCATGCTTACAAAATATTAGCAGGCCCATGTTCCTTAGTCTCTGAATTTGTAACAGAAAAACACAAATTCTTTCCACCCTGAGTCACTCCTATCCATGAGGAATTGATTGATTTAACTGGCAAGTGGCAAGAATTTGACATCCCTTGGTTCAAGCCTTCCAGTGGGGTAAAGGTGTGCTTAGAAGCCATGAGCACAGGGGATCTTGTTCTCTCATTTCTTATTCCCATCACCAGCTTTCCCCAGTGGACTGGATGGGCGAGAAGGAAGGCTCAATTAATTGCAGAACAATTGAGTAAGTGTCCTCCATGAGCAGTTTCCTCCCAACTGCTGATTCTCAGGACCAAGATGAGGGGAATAATTAGGAAGCCTGATCCTGGCTGCAGGTCTCTGCCCTGATGCAGCGGTTGTTAAAGTACCAGTTAAGTACAGTTCATGTTGTTCAACTCCGAAGGCACAATAAGCTTTAGCCTAATACTACAGTGCTATAGCTTTATGGAAGGATACAGGGCAACAGACACAGCAGGTGAAGCATCTTAATGTCATCAGATGAGACAGAATCACCCACCCAGGTACACAGCTTCCATTACTTCCTCACAGAGTGTGTGCGGCCACCATGGACAAGAACTAAACACCTGGGGGTCACTTTACCACAGAGACTCTGTCCTCAGTTTCCAACTAGTCTTTCAAAACTGTTCTGGTTTAGATGGCCAGGTCTGTATGCTACCCTGCAGCTCCCCACCCATGTGCAGTGCCACCACCAACAAGGCAGACATGGCATGCTGTATTCTTCTTAACTCTGTAGCTTCTAAACTATGAGTGCTATGAGAAGGCAACTCTGAGATGGTTCTTCAGCGTAGGCCTAGGTTAGCTCAGACCTGATGCTAACCCTTTACTTACAATGTCCAATCCAGATTTTTCAACAATAAAGATATTTTTTATTTTTATCAGATGCTTTTGTATGCTTAACATTTTATCTCCAATGTATCACATGTGAAAGGCTCTGTGGAGTCAGTTACAGTCCTTTCTCTCTGGGGTAAGGACAGTTGAGATACATTGATTGCACCCAATTGACACGCAGAGGCCAGTAGACATCAGACTTTTTTCATCTTACTAATGAGGTAAATTAATTATGTCTTCCCATGAAGAGGTCTAAAGTGATGCTCTAGTGCTATTACCAATCCAAGAGTGGTATCAGAAGTCTCCTTTCAGAAATTGAGACAAAGAAAGAGGACACCTCTATTTTAAGAAAACAGGTATAATGCTGTAATATATCACTATCCACAGTGCAGTGGGATCCCAAGTGAAGGTGTGTCCAAGTGTGCCTGGAGGAGGCCTGCTTCTCATTGTAGTGAGAATTTGAGCTGGGATGATAAGGCTCTAGTGAGGTGAGCAGAGAGAGGGCATTGCGTGTAAGGGCTCAGTGGATGCCAGAGGGGAGCTGGGCAGTATCCAGGAGATTGTGAAGCATACAAAAGACTGGGACTTTCCCACCAAATTCATACTTACATTATTAAATAAGTACTTGTTGTCATCCAAGTTAATTAATTGATTTATTTAGATTTTTGAAAGCCTTTGAAATTGTATATAAAGATAGATACTCAATCTTTACTTAAGAATTCCATTGTGATCTCAAAATTCTTTGAACTATTCTCTTACTCAACAAATATTTATTGAATGGCCACTGCGTGTCAGGCACTAGTCTTTCTATAAACATAAGGGATGCTGCAGTGAACAAGACTGGAAAGGTCCCTGCTCACAGAAGGGTTACATTCTAGAGCTTCACTAGCAGTACAGTGGTGCAGTAACCACCAGCATGTGTCGTGATGGAGCACTTGAAACGTGGCCAGTTCCAGTGGACATGTACTAGAAGAGCGACTTCTAGTCGCTCTTGGATTTCAAGGACTTTGTATAAAAGAGAAGAATGTAAAATATCTCATCAATAAAATTTTTAATATTCATTACACATCAAAGTGATAGTTGTTGATTATATTAGGTGAAATAAAATACACAACTAAAATGTGTTTTGTTTCTTTTACTTGTGGCTACTAGAAAAAATACATAGGTGGCTTGCCTTTCTGCTGGACAGTGCTGCTCTTGAAAGAAGAGTCAAAAAATGAACTACTTGACAAATAAATGAACAAGATGTTTTCCCACAGTGAGAACTGCTATGAAGACAGTAAAACTTGGGTGATGCAATGGAGAGCGACAGAGACTACGTTAAATCAACCAGCCAAAGAAGGCTTTTCTGAAATGCAATTTTGCTGACATGAGGATGATAGGCAGGAGCCAGCCAGATGAATTTCTGTGGGAAAGAGCAGCATTCTAGATAGAAAAATAGCAAAGGTCCCAAAGAATGGCTTGTTATCTTAAAAAAAAAAATGGAAGGGTTAAGTAGTAATAAGTCTGAGGGAGAGTGGTATGAAAGGAAATCAGAAAAGTAGGCAGGGCTCAAGGAACTTGCAGACTTGGAGGTAAGATGGGATGTTTTTGAAGTGCAGCCAGAAACTACAGAAGAGTTCCTAGCAGAACGACAAAACTGATTTACATTTTTAGAAAGACCTCTCTATCTGTTTCATGAGGTAGGAGCAGAAACATGTGTAAAGACTGTTCTAGTGTTGAATCGCAGACAAGGGTTCCAGAGGCTGCTTAAGGCTTTCAAATGGAGCCTCTGGGGGAAAGGAGAGGCTGCCAAGCTGGTCGACTCCTCTCTTGGCTAAAGCTTTGCTGGGCAAGCTCTGTCCTTCCCTCCATTCTTGCATTCTGCAGGCAGTTGGAGATAAACTAAAAGCATCATTGTTAATGTTGTTTTTCAAAGAATGGAAAAAAAAGAATGCATTATAAGCAGGAAATCATGAAATGTGGGGGAAATTGCTTTATTGGCCCTTGGCTGGAGTCTACAAATTGGAGAATTATACAGGAAGGCATTAAACAGGGGGCGAGAGGGACACGAGTTTGATTTTATTAGCCTTAGGTGAGAGATGAAACTCTTTTTAAAGCTCCAAGAACCCCTAGGACCTGAGTTGAGAAGAGACACAGCACAAAGCTGTACAAATCTGCTGAAGCTTCAGATAATCTTGAAAAGAGTAGAAGACACTGCAGCTCTATAGCTAGAGAAAATCAAGCCTGCTTTGTTAAAAACACTGATTTGTAAGGATGGCTGTCCATTCTGTAAACCAGGGTATAACTCTTTTAGGTGACAAGACCATTAGGAAAAATGGCAATTAGATGAGACAGGATTTCAGCAGTCAGTCTAGCTGAGGAAAGCGTTTTCCATCCCTACTGCTTACCGGCCATTTTGGGGGACCATGATGACTGTATGAGACAACCTTAGTTTGAGACAGTTGCTGGAACTTGACTGTCATATTTGAAGCTGCCAAGCAGTCAATTGACAATCAGTTATCGGGGCTGCATTGTTTTAGGCCACGTATAAAGCTGGATTGGACAGGTATGCGGAGTGGCTTCTACTCACAGCTGGGCAGCTGTGGTTTCAGCAGTCCTTGTAAAATGCCTTATTTGGGAGAAGAGTCTTCAAATTAGAGTGGTAAAGATCTATTTAGTAGCAACATTTTAAACATCACATTTGAACAAGTATTAAATATGCCAAAGTTCAGCATTTCATTCATGGTCTACTCTTTCCCTCTCTACTCACTTTTTCTAAAAGCTAAGATATTACATTGGTTTAAAAAAGGGGAAGTTACATAAAATATAAATAAAATGAAATATAAGAAATTCTAGTATAATAAAAATTCTCCTTAAAAATCATTACCTCCAATACAAAGTGAGATTAATCTATCTACCTTCACTGTGAAAAGTATATAGAAAACAAAATTTAAAAGTTAAAATAGTTCTACTCATCCAAGATCATAAAAGCGTGTTTGTTTCAATGAAGAGAATTGTCTGCATTTGCTTGGATGTTCATAAAACTGGGTTTCCCTATCTCTAATTCTTTGAGTATAAAGTTTAATTATATATGCCCTTTCTAATAACATATAAATAACAAAAAGAAAGTAAAATCCATATTATATCATATACAAATAGACCAATTTTTTGTCAGTATCAGATTAAATAAACAGTAGCCTGTCATTCCAAAACACATGCACACACAAATCATTATATACAATTTGTGGGAAACATTTAAAATTTATTTATAACGATTGGGAATAAAGAAATATGCAAAGACATAGGGCAAATCCAAACCAAAACAATTCAGCAGTAACAATATTAAGATTAGACAAGGGGAAATGTCAAGTTTAAACACCAAAAAAAGGTAAAATCAGTGGTGTTAGGGCATTGGCTGGTACCAGCTTGTAAGAGCCTATGGTTAACATATCTTCCTAACTCCATGTTCAATAACATCATATTGAAATTGGCCACAGTGTGATTATTTACACCGTGGAAATTGGAAATGATACAAATCAGGGCTTTCTTCCTCCCCTCCTCTAGAGCCAATTGCTAACCATTTACTAGAACACCATGGGATAGAAATGATGAAGTTAAAATTATTTGAAATGCACATGTGCTCAACAATATAGCAACTAAAACTATAAGACAAAAACTATTAGAAATGTAAGGAAACTTTATTTAAAACACATGATTATACTGGCATATTTTAGTTTATTTCTTCAGAATTGTACACATCCAAAAACTATTAAGTAACAATATAAATAAATTAGATGTAATCCATACACTTAGTAAATGAAATAGTCTTTATTTATTCAATGTAAGTGTGTAAATGGATGTCTCCACCTTAAAAATGAGATATTTAAAATAAGCCATAATTGATTCAAAACGGAGTTACCTTTTTTGGCATCACTAACTTAGCGAGTAATCTTGTAATCTTCCTCTTAAAATTTGTTTTTGTGAAATCCTAATTTTCTATTTCTTTTTCTTTTGTTGTTGTTGTTGTTGTTGTTTGTTGTTGCTGTTGAGACAGAATCTTGCTCTGTCACTGAGGCTGGAGTGCAGTGGCACGATCAATGCTCACTGCAATCTCCGCCTCCTGGGTTCAAGTGATTCTCCTGCCTCAGCCTCCCAAGTAGCTGGGACTACAGGTGCCTGCCACCACTCCCAGCTAGTTTCTGTTATTTTTAGTGGAGACGGGGTTTCACCATGTTGGCCAGGATGGTCTCAAACTCCTGATCTCAAGTGATCTGCCCACCTCGGCCTCCCAAAGTGCTGGGATTACAGGTGTGAGCCAATGTGCCTGGCCCTAATTTTCATTTATTATACTTCCCTTACTATAAACTAGATTCAATACAAGGGAATGAAAGCTTAGATGTTCTTGGCATATTTTGTGAACTCCTATAAACCCAAACCAGGTTGTGAGTAGTTATCGCTTACTGAGACCTTAAACACAAACAATATTTTAATGTTCATTTATTATCCTGAATAAGATACATAGATATATATTGGGAGTTGAGCGCTACCATGTCAAGAGGAGCAAGCACATAGAATGATTTTTCTTTCATTTTTTTGCAAAACAACTGCAATGTCCCATGACTTTTCCTGCATGTTCGTGTCAGATGAAGGAAAGTATTTTCCGCTGATACCCCTGGTTGTTAGCTAGTCCCACGACTGCTCTTCAAGAAACACAAGAGACATATCTGAATGTGGGTAAAAAGATTTCATGTTGCTTTTTACTTAGAAACCCAGATTGTTTGTAACAAGCTCTGTCTGATTCCTTCAACACTTAGCATCCAGGCAGTTTTCTTCCTCTAAACTTCAAAAAATAGGAGAGAATTGTAAGGAAAATGAGAAAAGCATCTGAAGTTCAGCAAAAGTGAGCCTCATCTGAGCTGACTTGTCCTGATTTGGGGATAGCCTGAGGAGAGTATGTTCATGCACCTTGCAGAGTAGCCCTTAGCAGCCACTTGAATAAAAACGAATGAGAAGATAAACAACAGGAGTGGGCAGAAGTTCGAAATGGAGGATGTGTGTGAAGAAATAATAACATTGTCTTGAAGATTTTAGAAAATGGGAGAGGCAAGAAAAAGAAACATAGACATGAATCCTGGAAAAGATATTTAAATCTTGGTTGATTGTTCATAAAGCACCCACCCATAGCATCTTCATCATCCCTGTGGGATGCAAATATTGTTGTTTTCATCTTCAACACAAGGACATTGTGTTTCTGACAGGCCAAGGGGCTGTTCAAGGTCAAATGACTGTTGAAGGCAAAACCACTAGTATGCAGCAGTAGCAGAAAATGCATGCATAGCTTCTGATGATAAATCCTATGGTCTTTTCAAAACGCCTCTGTTGTCTCTAGGGAAATTGCCTCAAATTAGAAATCAACACATTCTACTGCAGTTCTAATTTGCACACGCTTGCCTGAAAACTTTCTAATTTCTGGTTCTTTTTTACCACCTCCTCTCCCACTTAATTTCATAGCTACAGAGGGGAAAGATAGCTACTGTCCAAATAGTCTTGCTAAAGGACCTCATTTTCAAAATTCTTTTTCCCCCTTCAAGTCTTCATTTGACTCACGGTGTAATCACATTAGTGAGGAAGATTTTGTACAGTCATACCTAGTGCCAAATATCAAGTTTTCCTCCAAAAAGCAAAATAAAATGATGGGCAGACCACCTGCTTTCCATAAAATTGTACCAAAATCAAGGAGGACAACTCTACATTATCACGTAGAAATAACATCAGCATTTATGAGTAATAGGTCTGTTTGATGGGCCATGCTGTGGTGTGTAAAATTCTGATGACAACATGTTGAAAAAAATGTCTGGAAGAATGGGAGAAAAAAAGTAAAAGTCTATGGAAAGTAGTAGATTTGGAGTCCTTTTGAAGAAAACATGCAAGAAGCTGCCAGATAACTGCTAGATAAGCAGCTATTGACCATTTATGAACCCAGTTTTACCAGGCGTTGAGAAGGCGAGAATACTCAAAATAAAACCTGCATAGATTCCGCCCTTAGGAAACTTACAGTCTGGCAGATTCAAAACAATTTCACTTCACTTTAAGTAATTGTAAAATTGCCTCCATAAAAGCATAGCCTGGATGAAAACATTTTTCAATATTATTTACTCATTTTAATGCACTCAAATAAATTTTATACAAAGTAACTTCTTTAAAGATCTACCGATATAAGGCACGTATAGATCAAAGTAGACAATGTCAGCCCATATAATCCCCTTCTCCAGGTCCATTTTGATTGCTTGTGTCAACATTGGAGACCACAGTAAATTACTAACGGTCCTTAAAATTCCTCCCCATTTATCTCTTTCTTTTCAATTTTTCTCCTTCACTCCTGCTACTCTATTTCTTGTGTTTTTTTTTTAATCTACTTTTTTTTTTTGCTCTTCCCCAGGGAAACTAGAGGAAAATTCTTCATCCTGATAAGAGTTTTTGGCACCAGAAAGGATATTTTACCTGTAGTCTGACCTACATGGAGTGAGGGAGCCTGAACATGTTTCCATGAGTGTTCTAGTTCAATGGGCAGAAAGATCCATCAGGAGAAAGCCTTTGTCACTGATGGCTTTGAAATTGTTCAAATGACTTTGCAGTTCACAACACGTGAGCTTAATCATTGGTCTGGCTCTTCTGATGGAGCTGAAGGAGACAAAGAAGCAAAGTTATTTTCCCAGAGGTAGTGAGGCCCAAGATGCTCAGAAAAGATTTAATTGAAAGACGCCATTGCTGAAATTTCTTTTATAATATTCTGCCTGTGGCTTTCCAATAGTAATAGTAGTAGCAGTTGTTGTAATAGTAGAGATAGTAGTTGTATTGATAGGAATAATAATAGCTACTATTTATTGAGCACTGACTGTGTTTCAGGCACGGGTCCATGCACTTTGCATATATTAACTCATTTAAACCTCCCAACAACCTAACAAGGTAAAGATGATTATTATCCCATTTCACAACTGAGCAAACTGGGACATGAGATTTAAGGGACGTGCCCAAGCTCACACAGCTAGGCGATCACCAATTATACATTTCCTCTCTGCAAGAGAACAGTCTATTTTTCAAAAACATGCTGATAAAACAGCAATCCCATTTGCTTCTAAAGACAAACCCTGCCATGCCTGAGTGTTGCCATTCTTAAACTCCAGGCCAGGGCTTGCCTTTGGATACATGTGAGCTTCACTGGGCTCTCTGCTCAATGTCCCTCCTCAGAGTGTCTCCCTAACCACCTCTCTTGATCTCTCTCCACCCCTTTATTCCATTTGGGTTTTCTTCAGCACACTTGGGGCTACCTGACAGTGTTAGCAAGGCTACAAAGCAAAACACCAGACGGGGTGGCTTGAATAACAATCATTTATTTTCTCACAGTTCTGGAGGCTGGAAGTTTGAGATCAGTGTGCCAGCTTGGTTCAGTGCTGGTTATGGGTCTCTTCTTGGCCTGCAGACACAGACACCTTTTCACTATGTCCTCACATGGCCTTTCCGTGTGTGTGTGGGGGGCTGTGTGGGTGTGTGTGCGCGCGCGCGTGCCTGCATGCCCATGTAGGGAGAAAGAGAAAGCTCTTTGCCTCTTCTTATAAGGTCAGATTAGCACCCTACCCTTATGACCACATTTAAACTTAATTACTGACTAAAAGCCCTATCTTCAGATATAGTGACATTGAGAGTTCAACATATGAACATATGAGCTGATAGGAACATATGAATTGATAGGAACATATCAACACTTCAACATATGAATTGGGGTGAGGGACGCAATACAGTCCATAGCGGTGACCCAGCATATATTTAATAGGTCATTAATGTGTTTACTATGTGTCTTTCCCACTCCTCCCGGTATTAGTAATCTAAATACCAGTAAGGATTTGAGGTTCTTCTTTGTTGTATTCCTAATACCTAAGACACTGTCCCACACATGGTAGATGTTCAATACATATTTGTTGGATAAATAAAAAATAAAGAGCTCCCTCTTCTCCCCTACATGTTGGAAAATGTGTGTGGTCTAAATGAGGGAGAGGGAGAACCATCTCATCTAATCTTCCAAACTTCCTGAGCCACCTTTAGCTACTGAGTACATTCACGTTTCCGTCACCTGGGAATTTAGGTGCCCTGCCTATCATCCTCTGGAGCCCATCCCAGGAGGGGGCAGAAGGAGGTGGAGCAGCACACTAGTGTTCCCAGAGTGGGGAGAGCAGATGGAGAGGAGTTCATGGGAATGACGATTTACCCCTGCTCACTTACCCCTGTGAGAGGACACTGCCCTCCACGAATCAATGCTGGCTCCTCCTCCAGGAACCAGGCTTCTGCATCTCACTTGCCATGTTGTGGATCTAGGAACATATTTGCATTTGGAAATTCATTTTAAAGTGTGCATGCTCAGGTTCTGGTGACATGCAGGGTAACTTCTCCCACCCACGATATCTCTTGACTCAGGACTTCGTGTAGGAGGGGAGGAGTGTTTGGCAGCAAAACTGGGTATTTCTTAGGAAGGAAATCCTTCTAAGCTTTATGGAAATCCTAGGGTGTTGTCCTTACCTTTCGGAGTGTGGAGGAGACTATCTGTGTACATAGCGGTAGTGAGGGGTGTAATATTGGAGAATGGCTTAGGTAACAGCCAAAATCTACATTGCATATCCCCAAAAAGACCACCAAAGACTCACAGGCCATGCTGCTATCGTTAGATATAATAGGCATAGACTTTCACTGATATGTAAATATTAGTATTTTTGGTAGGTGCCTTATTTTATCTTCTGGATAATATAAGATACAAGTACCATGAGGGCAGGATCCTTCTCTCATTCATTTTTTTTTTCCCAAGAGCATAGCACAAAGTAGGAAGTACTTATTGAGTGGATGAATGATCCTAAATATGAAAGGATGGCATTTTATCGCCATTTTCCAGATGAGATAAAAATGAGGGAACTTATCAGGTTTATACATAGTGAGTGACAAACTTCAGGATGAAACCAAAATCTAGTGATTCCTAGAACTTTCAGGTTATTAAGGAGTCCACCCGAATGTAAGTCCAACAAGACAGGTGTTTATTTTGTTTACATACATTCCAAGTACCTAAGACAATGCCTAACATATATAAAATACTTCATAAACATCTGCATGTGTGAATAGAATTTTCAAAGTTCATCTCAATATATGCCTCATGTGACACTTCCAACCCTTCACTGCCAGATCTTTCAGTCTTTATTTGAATAGGTTCAGTAAGAAAGAATTCACTCGTGCTTTAGATATGTATGGCTTTTCCACATTGTTGTCAGTTCTAAATACCGAAAGTTATTTTTGTATGCTTGGAATACTTCACAATATTCACAATTTTTACAATAAAATAATTTCAGGTCTTCTTGATGAAAAATGTCAATCAGGACAGGGCTGAGAATAATCACAAGGCTTGAAATTAAAGAAGTCTCTTTAGGCTGAAATGAATTTCTAGTTGTAAAACCAAATATGAATCTATGTATTTGTGTTCCTCAGACCACTTTTCCAGCAGGTCCTTGGCTGTATTTTGTATGCATTTGTGAAATGCTTTGTTGAAATTCAGTTTCAGCCAGGTTTGTAGCATTCTCCTGGCCCCTGGTCTGATAGTTGTACCAGGAACACGAGCTAACAATTGCGTGGCACTAATCTCAGCCGGATTTGTTCTAACTCTTTTATATGTATTAACTCAATCCCTACAACCACCCCATTTCATTACTATGCCCACTTGAGAACCGAAAACACTGAGGAAGAGCGAAGTTAAGTAACCTGCAGAGGTCTCAGAGCTAGGAAGTAAGACAGCCAACTCGGAACCCAGCAGACTAGCTCTGGAGCCTACCCACCTACCCTCCACACCGTACCTGTGGTCCATCCTCACGAACCAGGCCCGCTGCCCTGAGCATAACTTCACCCTCTTGCGTTCTAAAACTATCTGCTGATTAAGTGAGTTCTGAAATGTTTTCGGGGACCAATACTAAAATCAACTATGAAATAGTTTCAGAGATTGATCTTTCCTCCTTTTGGAATGGATAAGGTTTTCCCAACCGAGGTCTCCCATCAGCTCTCCTGTTCCCCTGGACTGTGACACACAGGAGGGCCAGGGACTTGCGCCTGTTATTTCAGTTCTTTTGTTATCCTTCATTTCTAGATCTCTTCTCTACCACAATTATCTCTCATGTTGACAGTTTCCCCACAGATGGGATGTCTATTTCCTTGATAATACAGCATTATTATGCTAAAATCTCTCATTTGTGTTATTAGCCAGACTCTGTGCAAAAACGTGTGTATATCTGGGACTCTGTGCTGTTCTTAGCCACCTTCCCGGTCCCTTCTCATGTAAATTACTAGGGCACTTCTTCAATATTATTATTATAATGCCCCCTTACCACCACCACAAAAATCTTCCATCATAACCCATTTTTTTTCCTCCTCCTTACCACATTTTCAGCTTTGAACTCTTGTAATCAGATCAGGAATTACATTTCTGAACAAATGCAGGCTTTGCAACATTGTGAAGTGCAGCTGGTCCCCAGCAGAGAGCCCTAAGCCCCTGCCTGAAGCCAAACCTCCTTTTGTGGCGAGAGGTCTGGATTTTATTTGTTGTTTTTATCTTTGGTGAACTGTCAACTGGAAGCAGAGATGCGAACACCAGTTATGTCCTCCCCTGCAAGGTACATGACCAATACTTTATAGTTTCTGGATATGCTTCCTAGGTTTCTTCTGTTGGTGTCATTTGCCTGCATGTGACTCACTGGCAGGTGGTGATTTCATCATATTCTAGACATGTGTCTTAGGAAGCTGGCCCCTATCCTGGCTGGCTGGACACATATCGAAGTTCCTTATATCTACCATTGTCACTTTCATATCCATTGTTAAATACTGTAGATAGCATGCAGGGGTCAGCCAAATTGTTCTGTAAAAGGCTCAAGCATAAATATTTTAAGTTTTGTGGGACAGACAGTCTCTGTCGCAACTACTTGACTCTGATGCAGCATGCAAGCAGCCATAGACAATAAGTAAACAAATGGAAATGGTTGTGTCCCAATAAAGCTTTATTTATAAAAACTGTCTTTTTTTACAAATAAAGGAGCCCATCGTTTGCCACCCCCTAGTGCCAGGAAGGAACAAGGGGAAAATAAGGAAGAGACCCAGAGGAAAAAAATTGTCGCCAACTATATCTCTAACTCATTTATTTACTTATTTTTCTAAGCGCAATCGCTAAATTAGCTCGTCTTCCTAAGGCGTGTGAATATCTTACATTAACTTAGGGCCAGAATATAGAGTTTTATGTTATCTTCTGTGAGTTGTTTTTCCATTCTGTCATGTTTCAGACTTTCAGAGGTAATTTTTAAGTATTTCAGCTGTGCCTTAGATACATTAAGGGACCTATAGTGCCTCCCTGAGGCCAAGATGATGGTTGCAATCATAAATAGGTTATTTCTGAGTTGAGACTGGTAAGAACAGATTATCCTGCCCAGACAGTGATGTGCCAAGCATTGGGAACTTTGAAAAATTTGCAATTTGATTTTATAGGAGAGTTTCCTTAACAGGCCTGAGTTTTTTTCCCATTGCTTTTGTGAATACAGTATTTTCCCCTGCTAGACTCTTAGTCAAATGTTCTTGCCATTATGAGAAAAAAGGAAAACCGAAAAACTTGAAAATAATTTTATTGGCTTAGGAATTATTTTCATGTTTGTCTGCTAATGGCGAATAAATCTACCTTATTGAATCATACGGATTTTAATTCCCTGGGGGAAAGGTAACCAATGACAGGCATATGTGTGTGTGTGTGTGTGTGTGTGTACACGTGTATGCTTGTGAAAATTGAACAGCAAAAAGAAATTAGGTGGAGAGGAAAACATTAAAGCTGGTACTGGTGGGTAATCATTATATATAGTATATATACACATATGCCTTCTCCAGTTTTATGGAGGCAGTCAGTGCCTCAAAGACGTGTAATAAAGAGACAGCAACAATTATTGGTGGCATTCATGTAGGAGAGGCTTGAGCCAATGTAAACTTGACTTGGTTAGTAATCTTTGCCAAAACTCCCTGATTGTTGTGAGGAAGTCGAGAACCATTAGGTTTGCTTAACCAGAACAGCAAGTAAGCATCCAAACAGATTGTCCTTGGACCATAAGCAAATGCCCAGAAAATAGCCCCCTGCGTAGGAGATTAAGTACTTAGAAACAAATGAGAAAAAATATTACAGCAAGTCTCCCAGGTATAGAAGGGATAAACAACCCTATTGGTATCAGAATTTAGGAATATTATTATGTCTCCCACTTTAAATGAAATACAGCAGCCTGACTTGGCAAAAAAATTGGGGAACGGTTTCCCTTCTTTGCAGCCAGGTTCGGTGCTTGCCCTCTGGCATCCCTTCAATTGTGTATATTACTGGCAGAGACAGCTGTTTGAGCTGCTAATAAGAAGATTGCAAAATAATATCAGCTTGTGCTTCAGGTTGAAGATAAGAGATAACATTGCATTGGCTGTAGGAATGGCTTTCTTATAAACTGGATTTAGTTTTATCTCACTTGTCTCACTTGTTACTTTTTTATTTATTTGTTTATTTATTTTTTGAGATGGAGTCTCACTTTGTCGCCTGGGCTGGAGTACAGTGACACGATCTTGGCTCACTGCAATGTCCGCCTCCCAGGTTCAAGCCATTCTCCTGCCTCAGCCTCCCAAGTAGCTGGGATTACAGGCATGCGCCACCATGCCTGGCTAATTTCTGTATTTTTAGTAGAGACAGGGTTTCACCATGTTGGCAAGGCTGTTCTCAAACTCCTGACCTCAGGTGATCCATCCGCCTCGGCCTCCCAAAGTGCTGGGATTTCAGATTACAGGTGCCACGATGCCTGGCCCCACTTGATACATTTGAGGGTCTCATAAAGTCTTGAAATTGAGCCTGTGAATTTATAAACAGGGCTACAACCATCCTGCAGATGCAACTTTTTGGCATGCCAGAATCAGTGGCACCTGAAGAGCATCTCCTTGAAAGCGGTAGTAGATAAAAGGAGATGCCTTTCAGGTTTGAGACGTGGACCTCAGATTCACCTCCAAGACTAGAGTTATCACAGTGCACAGGATCATCCAAGAACAGACATGCAGAGGGAGGAAAGGCCATTGTAAGGCTCAGGAGAACATAGTAGAGCCTAAAAATGAGAACAAAATGGTACTGTCAGAAAAGATGGCAGTGGTTGGGACATAAGAGAGGGCAGGTTCACAGGTTTGTGGGACCAGGACTCAGTCACTTTCCTTGCCCTAGGCTCAACCCTCACGATGGGGAAAGTAATGTACTTCTGGGCTTAAAATTATTCACAGTCAACTGGTAGAGATATGAGGGAATTTATTGCTAAGTAGTAGGGAAAGTGTTTTCACAAATAACATACAGGAAATTCCCATATCATACAAAGGAGGTTGTATTATCACCACGTTTTTACATATGAGAAAATAGAGTCTTAGAAAAGTTATGTACCTTGCCTAGGAGCATGTGCCTAGATAGTGGCAGCTCCAAGATTCAAACCTAAAACTCCAGAGTCTGAAACTCACACAGTTTCTTCTCTGTTCTGAGGCTTCGTGCAGCTGGACAGGAGGTTAGCCTGAGACAAGAGGAGGATCATTCTCGAAGGCAGAGAGGCTGGGGACATGACTGCTTTCTGGAAACCTGAGCTCATGGAGAGAGGCTGAGAGTCAGGAAAGTAGGACATGAAATCATTTAATGAGAGTGAAGATCAGCCAGGTCAGGGAGTTTGAAAAGAGAGTTTTGAAATATCCATTGTAGCTAATATGGGAGAGCATTCTTTGAGAGTGATTAAAATGGCGACTGAGGACACAGCTAAAGTGAGAAAGAATAAATCTGTGGCAGACTTGCATATTTTTGGTATGTGCATCTCTTTCCGAAATCAATTGAACAGAGGTGGGAAAAGTAGCTTGGTGGATAATGAGGTAGAGTGGAAAGTTGAAAAGACAGAGCTTAGGAGTCTTTCTGATTGGTCGAAAATTCCCCAGGGAAAATCATGTTTCTTTTTATGAATATAGTCCAGGTCTTAGGTCTGTCCCACGGCACAAAGTTTTCCGGACATTCTGGACAAATTCACACATTTCCCTGGATGTCAGTCAATTCCCTTTGCCTCTGTGCTATCACTTTCCTTCTCTCTGCTTTCTCCTTGAGTTACCTGTCCCAGCTCTTCACTCCACATTCTGCAGCCTCTGTTTAGCTCCTTTATACCTTTGTCCAGATTCTTCCTAACTTATTATACTGCCTCCTCATGTCAACTTCCATCCCATCTGCATCTGGGAAAAGAAGCCCACATGACAAGTGAGTCCATCTGCTAAAGTATCCATCTTAGAGCATTTGTTCAAGATCAATAAAGATATAAATTATTTTGATTTTTCAGCTGTTGCCCAAATCCACAAGAGTACACAAATGAAAATGCACTGATTTTTAAAAAGTACAAATAGCCATTAAAGTTTGTATTGTTTTATTCTTTAAATAAGTCAGAAAAATGGGAATACATAGGAACGAGGGAGCTAGCAAAATAGGCGGGGCTTCTGCGTTTCAGGTGGTCTGAGACTGCAGTGACCCTGAGGCTGGTGGACCTGGAAGGAGCCAGGGAGAGATGGTGGATCCCAGGGGTGGGAGCAAATGCATGGTCCAAGGTTCTGAATGGCAGAGCTAGACCAAAGGACTAACCTGCTAACCTTGACCAAGGAGATGGCCCAGAGGTTTTCTATTTCTACTGCTCCATCTTTTCATTATAAGTTCCCAGTAGAAAAGAGTCATCATTTAAAATATCGGCGCAGCACTTAAGACATAAGGAAAAATCAATAACATTCATTTACTTACAGTACCCAGAGAAGAAATACGTAAAAATGGGCATGAACCATTCTGTTCCATATCCCACTTTAGGACTGTCAGCAACTGTACACATTGCTGAACGTCATTGCTCGTGTACATAATGAATAATTTTCTGTAACCCTGTGAAGGCCGACTGATTTTTACGGAAAGACAGCTTTGTGTTAGGCGGCCCGCCTTCCCCACGGAATCGGATTTTCCCACGCCACGTTTTGATATTTCTGAGAAGTGTGCGTCATCTGCTGGCCGCTGAGAGGATTGACGAGCAGCCATAAGGAGCACCGTGTTTCTTGAACATGACTTAACCAGGCAATGGAATTACAATTATCTTTGGGTTTCTAAAACATAATAGACATTTCAGGATTCACGTGACTTATGAGAAGTCGCTTAATTGCCTTTCAAGCAGTATACATTTTTTATTCAATATGTGTATTATTCTTTGTAATAATAAACAATTCCATAAACCAATCGAGGGGTTCCCACATGCTCTCTAGGCAGAGATGGACCCCGGGCCCTAGATGAAAGGTTAATAGTTTGGAGTGAGCACTAACTCTGGTTGTCTGACTCTGAATCTAAGTCAGGAGTAGAATAGAGCTGTACAAAGAAGACTGCTTGATGGAATTGAATTTTGTCCCTTCTTCAATGGGGGAAAATAAAGTACAGTTTTCATCAATAGATTAATGACTAAACTTGGACCTTGATGCCAAATCCAACTTGAGCTCCGCCTGCACAGTCTGGAGATGTACATAAGAGACACATGCTCAGCCTCTTAGCACATCGTTATAATCCAGGCAGGCAATACTATATCCTAAAATTACTCCTCTTTGCTGAAATTGAGAAAATAGGAATTACCCAGGGTAAATTTGGTACATAAATGTACCAAATGGTATGATTTATTGTAGTACTGTCTTCTTTTTCTTGATTTTCTTCTTTACTGGGAAATTTGTATTTTGTAGTTCGTTCGACACTTTAAAAATTAAACTAGAGGGTAAGATTTAAGTTTTCTCACAACTAACAAACGATTTTAATTTTATTGCCCAAAGCCCTTTTTATCCCACTTTCGATGGGTCTAGTCCCTTTGGCTTAATTTAGATGTGATTTTTCCCTAATAATTTTGAAAATGGTGGTGCTCTATACCAACTAGCTAGAATAGGAATCACCTTGACAGTGACAGTATTTAATGGATAGAAGCATCTCAAAGATCTTTCCTTAATGAGGGCAAATCATTAGCAATGTCCAACTCCCTATGTTAGAGGTGCCAACTAAGGCACGGTACTTAAATTTAAAGCACAACTTTTCGACTTCCATAAAGTACATATATTACATTATATTTTAAAATTACAGGGTAGTGACTTGATATGTCACTAGAATGTTTCGAATAGTGCCCCCGGCCCCCCTGCCAAAAAAAAAGAATGCAAGAACACTGTCCTAACCAAGAAGGCCTGGGAGTTTTAACTAATTCAGCCTTTCAGCCTCCACTTAAAATTCTGGAAGACAGTAGTGTTGGTGCTAGCTGTCCTTGGCTGCAAGTTGTCTTTACAGAAGAACTTGGGGTACATTTTGGTGTGAGGCCACTCTTGCAAGCAGCATTTGCAGGCATTAAGAGAATGCACACAGTTCAATAAGCTGGGGTTATATTCATAATCAGTCTTTGTTTAATGCTGTAAAAATACTAAAGGAATGGCCAAAATCTCTGGGTATCTGGGGAAAAGGGTTCTTTGAAACTTTTGATGTGTGAGCAGAATAATGGAAACTTATCTGTTCCTCATGCTTTTAACACACACACACACAAACACACACACACACAAATGTCATAGATCAAGATGTAACAGGTTGGAATGGGGCCTAGGCTTGGGAATTTTGTGACTCCCCAGGTGATCTCAATGTACTGCTGGTTTATTAGCAGGCTTTGCCCAAACAAATACTCTTTCTCACCTACCAGGAGAAATCAAAGAGCTCTGGGTTAAACACTTGTATGTTAAAACCAAAATGGTGGGCATTGCAGAGTAGAGGAATTAGGAGAAGAAAATAGATATTGGGCCAAAAATTGGCCTCAGGAACCAGTAAGTAAGAATGGCCAATCTTAAAAGAGAAAGTTCTGTTGAAGAAGGAGCATTATCTGAAGTTGGAATGACTATGGAGGACAATGACAGCTGTCCCACAGGATGTCACTGGGCTGAGGAAAATCAGACTGGAAGCCACAAGCCCATGGGGGCTCAGGAAGCCTGTTTCCTGAGCAGAACAGAGCTGGGTTTGGCACATGCCTAGTGTTCCAGTGAAATCTGTCATTTTTCTGCTTCCACTTTTTACAAATGAGTTATTCAACGCTACTTTGTTGACACATGGACTCAGCATTTAAAAAATGACAGTGGAGATAAGGGTCTAAGGTAGTGATAGGCAAATGAGTGATGGGCATCCATCATCTGAAGAGCTTCTTAAAACTCAGATTTCCCAACCCCACCACAGACGTCTGTCTCCGTAGGTCTTGGGTAGGGCTCAGAGCAGGCTGCTTCTGAAATTTTGAGGTTGTGAGGTAAGAATACAGGTGGGAAACTGCATACCACTTGTCTAAATATTTAAAAGTTGTAAATCAGCCTAATGAACTGTGAAGGAAGCTCTGGCCTACTTCCTTGACAACTTAAGCCTATACAGAGACCTGGAAGATCAAGTTCAAATGCAGAACCTGAATGTTTCGGTTCTATCTTCTCCCTCAGTGTTAAAGGTCTGTCCTTTTTCCTTGACAAATATGCTTTCATAATTGTCTGGAAGGCCGGATTCCAATTCAGCAATTCCAATCTCTCAGTGTTGAGGGAAAGGGCCACCCGCTCTGCTCTTCTCTTCCCATCTGGCTCTGTCTGGAACCACGAAGCACCTCTGTGTGTGTGTGGGGACAAGCCAGCCCAGGTGCCTGCGTTTTGGCCCAATACCTCCTACCCTCATACTACATATGTAGCCACCCCCAGGCATAGGGGTGTGCACACTGGTGACATGTCTGCCCTCTAGAAGAAGCATGGGGGAAATGGGACGCCACAGTTCCTGTTAGCTGATACGGGCCATGAGCTCCCAGGTCACGGTCTAAAAGTACATTGGTTTGGGGCTCTGTGTGACCATATTCCAAGGATCCTGCAAAGGAAGAGGCAGGACTGGAGAAGGGAAAGAGTGGGCCTTCTAAGGCTCCCAGGGCAGGACCTCTTTTTGTCTGGTCTAAGAGGGGTATTGAACCCAAGTGGCTTAGATGCTGAATCCCTGGGCTTAGAACCCAGTGCCCTGGAGCATTGATCTCACGGTGCTGGCCAGAAAGGGGCTCGTTGGTTGCTACTAGGTCATTATCACTCCCAGGGCACCTGGGCAGTCAATGAAACAGAGCTCAGAAAAGTCCTGCCTTTATGATGTCCCCTTCCACTTCCATAACTTTCTCCATAAAATAAAACCAAGGAAAAATATTTTTTCTCTTTATTTCAAATGGTATTTAAAGGAAAACAGAAATTTTATTTTTAAAGAAATTGTATGTTTTCATTGTGTATATATTGTTTTGAAATATGTACACATTGTGTAATGGCTAAATTGAGCTAATTAAATGTATAACTTCACATACTTATCATTTTTGTGGTGAAAACACTTAAAATCCACTCTCTTAACAATTTTCAAAAATATTTGAAAAAATATAGTTATTAACTGTAGTCCTGTAACTATTTCCTATTAATTATAGGGAAGTAGAAATTTTAATAGTCATCTTTCTCATGCTTTTCTTGACTTTTAGATTCAAGAAATAATAAACTTGAGTGAAAGAGATTAATTTCACAGTAATGCAATATTTCTGTAAAATTTCACACCTTGTTGACTATCAATCAGCTGAGAACTTTACACCTCATTAAAAATCCATTAGAACAATGGCTGTTCCATTAGCCCTTCAGTTTATGCCTTAAAACATACTTGTCTAAAAGCAACATTGTTTTTGGCAGGCTGCTCCTTTTGATAAGTGGGGACTTGCTCTGGTATTAACTGTTTCCAGGTCTCCAGAAAAAGGCTCAGGGTATGTCTAGGGACATCAGTGACAACAGTGAGGTAGAGCAAGTCAATACTGTGCCACCTCTGCGCTAGCCAGAGAACCTCTGCTCCAAGGTGAGCTGGTTCCCCCTTTCATTAAGGTCCTCAGGCCCCAGTAAAATCCAGATATGGCTTTGGAGAGGAATGCTGTCTGAGTGAAGCTCCCTCAGTTTCATAACCAGCTTAGAGCTTCTCAGCTCTGACCTGCCTGTTAGCATGGCTGGGGAGCCCAGTGGTTTATTGAACTGGCTAATAACAAAGATTCTGAGATAACGAAACAGAAAACAGGTAGGTTTTGATGAAAAGGAAGGAGATAAGGAGGATAAGAGGGGTAGTAGGGAGGAACAGTGGGAGAGGGGCAAAGAAGCATTAAATCAAGATTTGGGGAATGGCTGGAAACAGTGGCAGAGACTCAATAGGAGAGTGACCCTGACAGACAGGGAGGTGGCAAAAGTGCTTGCAGGCACAGGCCACCCAACAGTTATTTCGGGGACTGTTCACAATCTCATCTACTTCACAGTTTTGCCTTGTCCTAACTCAGGTCTTATTAGAGCCAGAATAAATTGCCTTGCATCGTCACAAACTGACCATTCATTCCTGTGGTCTTCTTTGAGATTTTTAGAATCCCAAGGACTAAATATCCCTATCCACTTGCCTTTGTTCACTGTATTGGATGATGTGCCATTGCCTGTCTCCAGCATTCACTGAGAGCAGTACCCCAACATCCAACACATCTTTAAATGCCAAAGGGAAGTGAAAATGTCCTGACTTCTTAAACTCTAACATAGCATTCATCCT
Organism: Gorilla gorilla gorilla; assembly: GCF_029281585.2. Taxonomy (NCBI): domain Eukaryota; kingdom Metazoa; phylum Chordata; class Mammalia; order Primates; family Hominidae; genus Gorilla; species Gorilla gorilla. The sequence continues at coordinate 50,410,565 of NC_073243.2, forward strand.
ATTCTTATATGTTTTGAACTTTGCATCAAAACATACATAAATGCAGGTGCACAAATTGTAAGTGTAAAAGTCAATGAATTTTCACTAAGTGAACACACTTGGCTCACCAGAAGCTAAAGAAAGGGTGAACTAGAAGGGGACTTTGTAGATTACACTTCCTGACACCATCGTTATTTGAGAAAGAACTATTTCCTAGGTATATTTTAGGAACTTTTATCTGGTGATATCTATCTACTAACTTTAGGGGTGGGGTGGAATTGATTCTTTTTACAAGATTAGTGAAGTTAGAAACAACTAGCTTTTAATTCATTAAATGTAACCTACTTTCAAGTAGCTTCATGTGACTGAAATCAATCTGTTTTATTTTCCAAACGAGTGGAATACACACAGGGTCATTACATACATTTTGAAAGTCTTCTGTTTCAAATGTATTGTAGATTAAGAAACAGAATGTGGCAGGGCATGGTGGCTAATGCCTCTAATCCCAGCACTTTGGGAGACCGAGGCGGGTGGATCACTTGAGGTCAGGAATTTGAGATCAGCCTGGCCAATATGCTGAAACCCCGCCTCTACTAAAAATACAAAAAATTAGCCAGGCATGGTGGTGTGCGCCTGTAGTCCCAGCTACCTGGGAAGCTGAGGTGGGAGAATCACTTGAACCTGGGAGGCAGAGGTTGCAGTGAGCTGAGATCATGCCATTGCACTCCAGCCTGGGTGACAGAGCGAGATTTTGTCTCAAAAGAAAAAACAAAAAATAGAAAAAGAAACAGAACGCTATTGGCACACCCAGAATAATCACTATTGGACTTCTGATACCAAAAACAAGGGGGATTTCCTTGTTTTTAAGTTTTATGAAATGAGGTAATATTCTGTATACTCTTCTGAGTTTAGCTTCTTTGAGTAGGTTTGTGAGATTTATCCAAGTGTGGAATGGAGTTATAATTTATTCATTTTTGGTTTTGGGTGATTGTATTTTTAAAATTAAGGTAAACATTAAAAGTTAGGGTTTAACCCACTACTGGGTATTCACCCAAAGGGAAAGAAGTCATTCTACGAGAAAGACCACATGCACAGGCCTGTCCAATTCACAGTTGCAAAAATAGGCAACAAAACTTGTTGCCCATCGACCAATGAGTGGATAAAGAAAATGTGGTATATATGCCCCATGGATTACTACTCAGTCATAAAAAGAAACCAAATAATGTCTCTAGCAGCAACTTGGGTGGAAGTGGAGGCCATTATTCTAAGAGACGTAACTCAGGAATGGAAAACCAAATATCATGTTTTCACTTACAAGTGGGAGCTAAGCGCTGAGGATACAAAGGCATAAGAATGAATAATGGACTTTGGGGATGGGGGAGAGATTGGGAGAAGCTGGGAAATAAAAGACGACATATTGGGTACAGTGTACACTGCTCTAGTGATGGATGCACCAAAATATCAGAAATCACCACTAATGAATGTGTCCAAGTAAACAAAACCCACTGTACCCCAAAAACTATAGAAACAGAAAATGAATAAATAAAAGTTAGGGATTAAAAAGAAAGTGGGAAATGGTCATTCCAGAAGTCTAAAATATTATAAGCTATATATAAAATACAAGTTTGTAACTATGTTTTGAGTACCTGCAGTCAGCAAGTTTGCATTACTATTACTGTTTACTCCCTCACTTTTTAAAACAACTAATTTTCTATTTCCTATTTTAAGACCTTACTTAAGATTGCTGTCCTGCGGAATGGCTCCTAACCCATGTGACCTTGTCTGTGTTGAAGCATGAGTGAATACATACTACCCTCTACTTTAATGAATGTTGATGATAAAATGGCCAATTTCATGTATTTGTTTATTTTGAAGAAAACCTTAGAGCACTCGTTCTCAAACTTTAGGATGCATCAGAATTACGTGGAGTGCCAGAATCCCCTGAAGTGGTTGTAAGAACTCATTGCTGGGGCCAGGTGCGGTGGCTCACACCTGTAATCCCAGCACTTTCAGAGGCCAAGGCAGGCGGATCACTCGAGGTCAGGAATTCGAGACCAGCCTGGCCACCATGGTGAAACCGCTTCTCTACTAAAAATACAAAAATTAGCTGTGCGTGATGGCGGGCACCTGTAATCCCAGCCACTTGGGAGGCTGAGGCAGGAGAATCGCTTGAACCCGGGAGGCGGAGGTTGCAGTGAGCCAAGATGGAGCCACTGCACTCCAGCCTGGGTGGCAGAGACAAATTGAAAAAAAAAAAAAAAAAAAAGGAGTTTCTAGGTCCCATCCCCAGAATTTTTGATTTTGTAGGTCTGTGGTGGGATCCAATTATGTACCGTCTAATGAGCTCCCAGGTGATAGTGACGCTGCAGACCTGGCTCCACATTCTGAGAACCACTGCCTTAGAGCCTGCACATCAAGTCACGTTTATATTCCTGTGCCGTGCTCCCCGGTGAGGATTCCTCTGGTCATTCATGCATTTACGTTTTTAAACTCCTTGGAATCAACCAGGCAGAGATTTTACTCTTGTTGTCGTATTTACCATCCTAAATCATTAGCATCTATTATCTTCCTCTGCCCTACACCACAACTCTGCTTGTAACCCATTTGGAGCGTGTTTTCTAGTTCTTGCTTTGTTTACATATTGGTGGCCCCAACTATTTATCAGCTTATTAAAGACATCAGGCCACTATTTGTCTATATCCCTGCACTGCCTAGCAGGGAGCACTGCAGGGACTATTGAATTCATGCACTGTATTCTCTGCTGGCCCATTGATTTCATCCTTATAGCCCCTGCTTCTCACCTGCATGTGTTTTGTTCACAATTTACATACTGATAAAATGAATTCTTGCTTCTTGCTCATATAAGAATATGGAGGCTGGGCACAGTGGCTCACACCTGTAATCCCAACACTTTGGGAGGCCGAGGCAGGCAGATCATGAGGTCAGGAGATCGAGACCATCCTGGCTAACATGGTGAAACCCCCTCTCTACTAAAATACAAAAATTAGCTGAACATGGTGGTTTGCACCTGTAATCCCAGCTATTTGGGAGGCTGAGGCAGGAGAATCGCTTGAACCTGGGAGGTAGAGGTTGCAGTGAGCTGAGATCACGCCACTGCACTTCAGCCTGGGCAACAGAGTGAGACTCTGTCTCAAAAAAAAAAGAATATGGAAGTTATAAAAATAATCTGTGATCATATAATGACTGTTTTCCCCAAAAAGGGCATTACTTTCATGCTTCAAAGTATGTATTTCTTAACTAAAGTGTTTGTGGGATATGGCTGCATGTTGGCATCTCCTAGAGAACTTTAAAAAAAAAATGAAAACAAAAACAAAACAAAACAAAAAACTGATCTTCATGTCCCAGAGGTTCTCTTCTAATTGATGTGGGCTGTGATCTGGGCATAGAGATTGCCAAAAGTACCCTGGTGATTCTAACACATAAAAATGTTTTAGAGTTTCTTAAGTACTTTTTTTCCTGATGAGTTTCAAGAGGGCCACTTTTTTTTTCTGGAAGATTATTTTCAGAAACACCTAACCCTTCTTTATTTGTATCTCCTGTAGATGTTTTCCTTCTGAGTTTTTCTCTGTGAAACAAGAAAATATAATGAACTGTCGTTTGCACGTTGCACAAAGCATGAACTTTATTTGGAGTCTTAGATAAACTTGTTCTGATCTAGAAATGAAAAATAATGAACTCTGCTGAGTTCTGCATTTCCTGTCTGAAGTTAGCTTTACCATAAGGATCTGGTGGGTAAGAGTTTGTTGTTCTTGTCATTAATTATTGGAACAGAGTTGTTTGGAGTAGATGATTCATTGTGGAACAAATCGTCTGATTTTGAGGGACATTTTCCATTATAAAATAATTATACATAAAAACAGAAGTATTGCTTTAATACTAAGATTTGTAACAATGCCATGCCATTCTGGTTGTAATGACTCTGTGTCTATTCCACCGGTTTGGAAAATAAAACAGATTGATTTCAGTCATATGAAGATACTTGAAAATAGGTTACATTTAATCAATTAGAAACTAGTTGTTTCTAACTTCACTAATCTTGTAAAAAGAATCAATTCCACCCCACTCCTAAAGTTAGTAGATAGATAGATATCACCAGATAAGTTCCCAAAATATACCTAGGAAATAGCTCTTTCTCAAATAATGATGGTGTCAGTAAGTCTAATGTAAGTCCATTTTATTTTACCCTTTCTTTAGGTTCTGCCCTTGTATCTTAGAATAATGAAATATGAAGTGAAATTTGGTGCCATGGTTTACCTGTAGCCATTTTATAATTTAGATTCATGGGTTTACATTACTTACTGAAACTACTGGGAAAACATTAACAACACAATAGGATTCCTAGAATGATAAACTTCAACACTCAAGCTATGACAGTTGTTCTCAGTCTCGTCTTTGATTCAATGTAAAAATTTGGACAAATTAATTAGCTTTCTTTTGCTGCATGTACAGGGGCAGGATAAACTTGAGAATTCCCACAATTATTCAACCCAGATCAAAGATATTTGTCTCAGGAAATCAACAATATTAAGAAAAATGGCTTTTGAAAAACATTTAAAAAAATGTTTAGCACCTTCAAATATCAGATTCACATCCTTATCATCCTCACTTAGAGATTTTAAAACTAATAGCAGTTTTGTATGGCACATTTGCATTTACAATGCGTTTTTGTACACATTCTATTTTCCCCTAAACCCAGGGAGACTGGAAGAGCAACAATTTACATATTTGCGTATTTTTAGAAAGTGAGTCTTAGAAAGGTTAAGTGACTAACCTAGGCTCAAACAGCCAGAAGTGTGTGGAACAAGGGCACCACACAGCTTTGCTGACTGTGAGCTCACTCTTTCTACTCCTCCAGCTATGCCAGCTATACAATAGCAACTTGTGAGAGGTGTTAGGTGTGAGGGATAGTAGGGGGGTAGGGGTGGGGAGGGGAAGAGGAAGCAAAGTCCTCATACTGATTGTATTTTTATCACTTTTCTAAAGGATTTTATGTTTTACAGCCTATTTGTCATTGGTGGAAATATCTCTACACTGGTGCTATAAACAGCAAAACATGCACTTGAGACTCCCTGCAAGCCCATCTAAGTTTTAAGGGTAATTGAGAATAGCAGCACTTGATACACGTATCTTCATTTACTATATAGTGTGATCAATTATTTTCCCTGATACTAAGGGAAAATTAAACATCTTTTCATTGGTTGTTGCATTTCTTTCACGGTGTTTTTAATGCACTTTGCGAGCTTTTGTAGTTCTCAAAACTGGCCACTAGATGGTAGTGTTTAGTTAGTATTGTCACACATGTTCCATTGTGGGAACTTTGACTCTAATAGGAAACATTTCATATATAATACTGCACTGAAACTGTTTCCCCAGTGGCTGAGGCACACGATAAAAACTCTGTGGCTTGAGCCTTCTTTTTCTTTTTTAATGACTAGACCTCCCTTCATTCAACACAGACCTTTCTTCCACATACTACTTATTGAGCAATTCATTTTTCTCCCCATAATAGTCTTTTTAAACACCCCACAGTGAGGGAGTGTTAAAAGTCCTGCCTTTCGTAGAATTTTGCTCTAAACTTCTGAGAGGTAAAGCAGATCTGGTGCCAAGATGATGTGTTCTAGGGAAGTACAAGGACAATAGACTTAAAGACCTGTGCTGCCAGCTTGTGAATAATTGAAGATTTGTATCTCGAAGTAAATTTCAGAGTACCCCTGTACTTCCTTGGGTATCTAAACCAAATAAGACAGAAGTTGTAGTTGCCTGGTATGGATACCACATTGCCAAAATTTTACAGTATTTTGGACAATCCAATAGATGTCTTCTCTCTGCTTTGTTTAAGCCTTCTAATTTCCCCAGCAATACAAAGCAAAACAAAATTAATTCACACAGCCTGTTTGCATGATATGGTCCGATGGTTTACTATGCTATGTTTGTCATTAGTCACCCAAGCACAGAATCTAAAAGTCACTTATAACCATTTCCTGCCCCCCTCATGACTGCTGATTCTTCCAAAACCATAAATCTCCTTTACTAATTCACTTGAATAACCAAACCTGCATTTCAGGTTCTCATTCTTCACACACCCAGTAAAAAATGAGATGCCATCTGTTATTTTATTCATTAAGTCAAGTCCTGTTTCTCATGTTCTGCGGGAATTCTTCCCATGTGGTTTTACTGTTTGTTTCACTTTCTTCAATTTCCCTCATCATTACACATAAGCATTTATAAAATACCTCTTCATAAAATCCACTCCAGTCATTCTCTGCAGTTAACTCCAAGATCTCCAAGATCAAAACAGACCCCAAAGTTGTCAATGAAACTGTTCACTTGCACAGTGCAGGGGCTGGGGGTGTGGTTACTTGGGTGTGTGAATATGAACTTTCGGTTGTCTGAGGACAACAGGAAGCCTTGTTTCTGGTTGCTATCATATTAAACTTTAGTTAAGATTTTTATTGTTTATGAGATAGGGAATTTTTTCCCCTGGGGGTCAACTGGGGTCACCCTATTTCCTGAGGGCTAAATAAAATTGGCTGCAATCCCCATCGTACAGATTGTGAAAAGTTCTGCTTTCTCTCCAAAGCTTTTATGAATCCTTGATCACACCAGGCCCCACATCTCTGCTTCGGCCAAATTGGTTGCGTTTAGGAGTTCTCTCACAGTAGCTGTCAGCGTCTCTTTTCTCCATTCCACAGAGGCCCAAGGTAGAACTGAGCCCCTTCCTTAGTTTTCCCAACCACCAGCCTTCCCTCTGCCCCAACAAAACAAAACTTGTTCACACATGGGATTTCTGCATTGTACCACACTTTACTGATGGTTTTTAGAAATCGAAGCAATGTTCACCATAATGTGAGAAGTGACTGTGTTTAGACTTTCATATTCTTAAAAAGTCAGTTACCCAGTGATTTCTATATGGAAGGTGTTAGCCTTTTGCTAGTTTGCTTGGGTTTTTTCTTTCATTCCTACCCTTCCGTACCTCTCCTACTTCAAAAATTGCTCATAGGAACTCCAGATTTTTCTTACTTAATGGCATTTAGTGCTTTACGTCTCTCCTGCTCCATCCACCTTTTAACTCCCAGAACTACGCAAGTGCTCAGCAGAACAAAATGGCCTTTCATGTAATAGTACCACGACTTGATAGAAGATATTTTTGGTTATAAATAGCTTTAAAAATTTTTTTTTTTGGTGATTACATGTGGGTACGATGACTAAATTGAATTTTGCTCTTCATCTCATACACACACACACACACACACACACACACACACACACAGGCATTTATATAGAGAGAGAGAGAGATGGAGACTTGTTCTGTCATCCCAGCTGGAGTGTAGTGGTGCAATCACAGCTCACTGCAGCCTCAACCTCCCAGGTGCAAGTGATCCTCCTGCTTCAGCCTCCCATGTAGCTGGGATTACAGGTGCGGGCCACCACACCTGGCTATTTTTTATTATTTTTTTGTAGACATGGAATCTCCCTATGTTGCCCAGGCTAGTAACTCCTAGATGTAAGTGATCCTCCAGACTCGGACTCCCAAAGTGCTGGGATTACAAGTGCAAGCCCCCATACCCCCAGCCTTCTGCTTCTATTTGACCTAGAAATTCCATATAGTAGCCATAGCATTCATTCATTCAACAAATAATTATTGAACACCTACTTGCAAAAAGGAATTCAGTTTCTATTCTGTTGGGGTGATAATCTAGTAAATAATAATAATAATAATGAAAAGTGTCCATGCACTCTTCTAGGCTCCAATAATCCCTATGAAGAGAGGGTATGCTTAAACAACAGATGTTTATTTTCTCACGGTTGTGAAGGCTGGCAGTGTGAGATCGGGGTGCCTGCATAGTGGAGTTCTAGTGAGGGCTGGCTTCCCCTATGCCTTCACCCAAAGTTTATGTGTTATTAATATCAGCAGCCCTCTATCTCTGGATGTCTCTGGTACCTTAGAAGACATATTCTCTAGAGTTAAAGAGTGATCCTCAAGAACGGGCAGGGTAAATATATTTTATATTGCTAAATGCCCCCATTTGAAGGGCTATATACCATTTCATGTAGCAAGGAGCACTTAATGGCTCCAGCAGAACAAAATAACTCTACAGAAAATTTTTATTTGCCCAAAGCATCTAACGAGCTGGTCCTTCCATGCATGTGGTGGCACTCTTGTGAACTGCTTCCTGAGATTCTCTGAGTGCAAAGCCAACAACATTCAGTACATTTCCTTCACTTGCCTTTTGGCATGTCCATGACAATATTTCCAGCTGATCTAACTTCTAGAAAATCTATTTCCCACAAGCAACAGGATCTTCTATTTTCCTGCTTAAGAGTGTTTATTTTTGCTTTTTTCAGCAGCTTCACAACTTCTGACTTGGTTGACTTTTTTTTTTTTTTTAGAGACAATGTCTCTCCTTCATCTGCGAAGTGCTGCATTTTAGGTTTGGTCTGACAAATTGATGCAACAGCTCAGGTATATATGACAAGGAAATTGAATTTCTATCCTCGAAATCAATTCTGAACAATAAAAGCTGAGAGGATAAGTTTATTCAAAGGTGATTTGGTATTGCGACAGGCTGGTCCAAATCAGAACTCAGCAACCTGATTTTGAAAAATTTCCAAGTTCATGAAAAGAATCACTTTGTACATAAGGGCTTTCTACTTGTTTGGGTTTGAGCATAACTAGATAGCTTAGTGGGATATCCATATTCTTGCATTTGATGATCACATTTGGCATCTAAATATTATGCTGTTTTCAAATGAAAGAAATACTCCTGAATAAGAGAGATGGAATGAATTACATACAAAGAAAACTTAAAATAAGTGTCATCTAAGAAGATGAAAAGGCAAACAAGTACATGCGTTCTTAACTTTTGGGGGCTTGCCTTTAATTTTTTTAATAACGCAATTATCTGCTATTAGTAATTATAATAGGAGCTAAAATCCAGTTAATAGTCACTGTGTGTGAAACCCTGTGCTGAGCACCCCAGGGCATGGCCTCCAAGAGGACACACAACACTCTTTTTGGAGAAAGCTGAAGACAGTGAGGGCAGTGACTGAAGGTCACGGAGTTGGTAAAAGGCAGAGCCAAGGCTCAAACCCACACAGCCACATACCTGCAACTGTGTTGTTAGCACTGCACTCCCCAATTACCAAAGCCTTGTTTATTTTCCAGTCCTAAACTCTGCTTAAATGTGCATGAGGAGTAATTTCATTTTTTTTCCTTTTCTAGACTGTAAATTTGTATAATTGGATTTCTACAGGCTTTTGTGTTTCTGGTGAGATTCGAAATGCATTTTTCAAAGTTACGATATTCAGTGACTCCTATAATCTAGAAATTTCTCCCAAGACACCAGACTTCCTCCCTGATCTTTTGACTAAAAGCCTGGTCCCCAGCTATATTCATTTCCTAGGGCTGCTGTAAGGAAGTATCACAACCTAGGTGGCTTACAACAGCCAAAATGCATTGTCCCACAGTTCTGGAGGCCAGAAATCCAAAAGTAATGTGTTGTCCAGGTTGTTTCCTTCTGAGAACTGTGAGGCAAGGATTTGTTCCAGGCCTCTCTCCTTGGATAGCCGTCTTCTCTCTCTGTTTCTTCATAGTGCCTTCCTCCTGCATATGTGTGTGTCTGCATTTCCCCATTTTATAAGACTTCCCCTCACATCGGATAAGGCCCACTCTAATGACCTTATTTTAACTCGATTACCTCTCTAAAGACCCTATTTCCAAGCATAGTCCCTTTCTGAGGTACTGGGGTTGGAACTTCAGCCTATTTTTGCAGGGACACAATTCAACCCATAGCACCAGCTCTGAACTGGGGTAGTGCATGGAGGTGGAGACCTAGTACCGTGCTAAGGACCCCAGCCGACAGTGTGGCCCGAGGCAAGTTTCCCTTCTGCCCAATAGGGGATTGGATTGACTGATTTCTACTGTAATATTTTGTAAGTAACATAGAACTCTATTTTTATAGAATGGCTGTAATTTATTTAATAGATTTTCTCACTGAAGTAATTTCATAAAAGTTTTTGGAAAGTTGGCTTCATCCTTCTACTTTCATGCATTTGCCGCAGAGATTAAGTGTCTGCCAGGTATTCTTTCAGCGGGATCCACTGGGGAACCCACAGACCCAGCCTCCTCCCACTTTTCTTTTCCTTCTGAGATCTCTTTATTCTTCCTGTTCTGTGTCCAAAAAGAGGAACCAACTGCCCCCTAAGTCTATCCTCACATATAGAGCCTCTTACATGACAGGTGTCAGGAGAAACTAAAAACGGTTAGACTTAGAAGGAGCTAACTATTAAATGGTGAATGCTCAATCAATATTCATTAATCAGGAAGGTTGACCATTGACTTTACCCTCTGTGACTTCACTGGCTCTTTCACAGCAACGATTCTTGAGAAAATACATGGCCAAGCCTTACATTAGCTGATCTAGTTTTCAGAGCCCCGCTAGGATATGAGTCCTGGTATTACAGATGAGGAAACAGGGTCTCACAGATACACAGAAGCTCCTCTGGGTGCACACAGTGAGTACTGGGATATAGGCAAAGGCTGAACTCAGGCAGCTTCTCTCCAGGATCCACCCTGAGTGATGAGCTGTGTCCCAGGCTGGAGAAGAGCCATGCTGCCCACTGTCTGGGCCTATCCACAAGCTCTTTCATTCATTCTTGGATTTTTCCAGCTGAAAAAAAAGTGTTATATGAAGGATCAGAGATGGCATCTTTAACATTTTTTTGCACAATTCATCATTAATTCACTGTTTTTTAAACTGTCGTCACAAAGAGTTGTTTTGAATGCCTTAATCAACTATGTTTTGTTTGTTTTATTACATTTTCACTTGAGATTTTTACTGTGAAGCATGCTATTTTGAAGACAAAATTTTTAAAAATAGAGAAGGGCAAGAAGAATGGTGGACAATGCAGGAGGTGACAATTGGTATAATTACAGTGAACATTTATAGGTCAGTGGAACATAAGCCCTGAGGGAAGGCTCTGAAAGTGGCCCTGCAAGCAGGAGGGAGGGAGGGAAGGAGGGAGGCAGCCCTCGCAGGCTGCCGGGAAGCACCAGGGATGTCGTGCCTCACTGTGCCAGCCTCACAGATGGCATCTCAGCAACATGGCTGTTCTTTTGTCTTTTCTTCATGAGCATCTTAGAGAAGCGCATTTATGCACATTTCTACCTACAAAGTTTTGCCTCAGTGTGACTCATCTTCTTTCTGTCTCAGATAGGATTACTCTTCAGAGGAAAGATAAAAAAAACAAGTTCTGAATATAAAGATGAAGCCAACTGCAGGGCTTGTTGAATTACCTCAGAGATAGCTAGAGTTGTCTTTGTGTGTGTGTGTGTGTGTGTGTGTGTGCGTGCGCGCCTCTGTGTGTGTGTCTGTGTATCTGTCCATGTCTGTGTGTATGTCTGCGTCCATGTCTGTATGTGCATCTGTGTATGTGCATGTGCCTGTGCATGTGTGTCTGTGCATGTGTGTGTATACACATGAGTGCAATGTCCCATATTGGCAAATACCACATGGTAACGTCCTGCACGCCATAGGAGCTGTATATATGAGCTGTATTTTCATGATGGCCCACTGGGATAGGGATTAAATCAGATGATCACCATTTATACCTAGGTAGTAACACTTAAAAATGCAATTGCTCTCTGTCACCACGGCTTAATCTATGAGCCCCTAAGGGGAAAAAATTCCTTACATTAAAAAAGCCATTTCATATATAGATAAATGTTGAATAGGCAGGTGTTGATCAGAAGGTCGAATCCCCATCCACATGAAATGAACAAGTCAAGCAGATAATTGTTTGACTAGAGCTTTCCTTTGCATTAAATGTGCCTGGAAAACATTTCTAAAACCATTCTTTTCTTTTTGGTTGAACCATTATGAATGAATCTCCATCCTTTAAAAGGCTAGATGTTCATGTTCAACTGTTTTGGCAACTGACCTAAACCAATATTATTATGAACACATTTTGGTTGTTTTGGTTGGACATTGGTAACTGCCAGTGAAGTTGGAGGTGAGAGGAGTTAACTACTTCCTTATAATGTCACCACCTAATTAGAATAAAAGCATCTTAGATTAAATTCTGATTTACATAAGGACATTTATTAACTAAACAATTATTCAGCGGGCATGAAATAAACAAATCATATGACTAGTTCTCTCTCTAGGTGCTTGGCCACCGTTTGCAAGCTTCCATTAAGGCACAAAATCCAAAATTCCAGAGTCAATATTTCAACATCACTCTAGACAAAAGTTTGTGGTATTCACAGCTGGACACTGGACATCTCCCAGGACGTGGTTCCTGAGTCATTCTGCCTCTGAGTGTGTTGCTCCCATGGAAATCATGCACCTCCACAGAACTCACTCGGGCTCCTCGGGGACTCCTGAGTCTGCAGTCAGATTGCTAGTCTTGCTCTGATTACCTACCTATCGGACATTCCATTTGACTGTCTTGCCACTGAATTCAATGGGTGTAAGCTGACTCTTCTTCCCTGCAAATCAGCATCCTCCTGACTTCCCCACTTCTGTGAATGTCATGATCATTCTTTCTGCCACCTAAGCTTGAAGCCTACAGTCATTTTTTAACACAGTCACCTTCAGCTCCAATTCCAATTCCAATCAGTCACTCTTTTCTCAAATCTCCCTTCATACCAGTTCCTGTCCTTCTGTCTCTTCTACCCTAAGCCAGAGCCATATCTCTGCAGATCAAAGGCCTTTTTGTTCTGTTTCTTCCCCAGTCAATTAGTTTACATGATGCCAAACCTATCTTCTTAAAACCACCTGGATTAGATCACTCCTCTGTTTGAAGATTTCCAAAGAGGCCTTATTTTGTAGTGGAAAATGTCCAAACTCCTTTGCATATTCACTAATTCTCAGCATGCTTTTACCACTTTGCGTTCTTCTCCTTCACGGCACAAACCTCTATGCCAGCTGGATTTTCCATCCATAATCCCCCAAATACATCACATGCATTGTTGCATTGGCCACCCTTGTTAGTGCTTTTTCCATGTGGTGTTCTTACTTTCCTCCTTCACTCCATGCCCACTTCCTCAAAACACACACACACACACACACACACACACACACACACACACACACACACACACACAGCTTCTTTGAGCCTCAAAGTTGGTTGCTAGTATTTTAAGTGCCTGGAATTTGAAATGAAAAAATAATAAAAGTAAACTGGTTTTAAATGTAGGCGTTGCCACGTATTGGTTCTACTGTGGCCTCAGACTTGTTATGAAATATTTCCAAGCCTTAGCTTCCACATGAGTACAATGGGAATAATGCCTACCATCCTATTGCCCATCCTTAATTAATCTTAGTTCCGTTTCTGTGCCACGTTTCCTCCCCAGGGAAGCCCTTTATACCCTTACTACTCATGGATTTATCTCTTCTCTGAGCCCATAGAACTGACTTCTGTTGTCACTGCTTTGGTAAAGTCACCATTTGCTTGTTTAAGGTCCCTCTTCTATTTTCACTTATTGTGTTTCGGAGCCACACATTGTATCCTATACTAGACTTTGAAAATACTTTAGTTGCAGTGCATTATTTTTGTGTAGTCGGAGTACCCAGGGCAGTTTCTCACACATTCTCTCGTTTTGTCTCATAACATCCCGGGAGCTGGATATAATCCGTGATTTGTGAGAATAGAAAGTGAGAGTCAGAGGTGTAAGTGAGTTGCCTAAGGTCACTCAGAGAGTGAGTGGCAGAAGCAGCACTTGAATCAAGTCTTAGGATTCTAAGCCCGGGGCTGTCTGCTCCCTCCTAGACCTGTAACTTTAGAAGCAGGAATTTATTTCATATTGCTTATATTTCAGTATTTATTTTTAACCCTTATAGGGCCCAGTCTTGTGACTGACTGTAATTGAGAAGGTACTCTAGAAATATTGTTGAAAGAATAAATAAAATGAATACTACAGACCATGTTAATAATGTCAAATAACTCTGGGAGTTTGAGGGATAATTCTGTCAGTATGAGTTGAGGGTGTACTTGGCCTCTCCACCATTTACCCTGCTTTTATGAGGGTTAGCAGCACAATGTCTTCTTTCTAAAACACAGCATCATGAGGTTAAAGAAAGCACGCAATGCCATCAGCTGAGAAGAACCAGAATTCACAGTGCAGGTTCTCTAAAGTGGTTTTGTGTTGCTCTCAGCGCCGTGAACTCCCACCATTATATTCATAGCTTTTTAGCCTTTGGCTAAGATCAAGTAGAGTGTTTGTTCTCCTGGCTTTTAATAAGTAATGTGTTCTCCATCCAAGGACAACATATTTAGGCTGTACATGCATTATGAAGTATTAAGCTCCTGTTAACAGTAAATTTCTCCACAAGAGATTTATGTGAATTCTCTTGGATGTTATTCTGTTGACATTAGGAACAATTAGGAATATAAAATGCCATGGCAGATTTTTCTGTGATGCTGGACGTACTGTCAGGACTCTGAGTCTGTGTACTCGGAAGTCTTCCTCAGACAGGGACAAGGCACATTCTCTTTCTCAGGAAGAGAATTAACAGTGCACTCCCACCTCCCTGTGCTCACCACATGGGCACACATCCCAGGGCGAGGGTGGAGTGAGCTCAGAAGAACCCACGCTGAGCACAATGAAAGCAAAATTATTATCAGAGAAAGAAACAGATTGCAGCAACCTGGGTTTAACAGGACACATAGTAGTAGACAGGAAGTTTTTCATGATCTATAACACATTTTCATATTAGGGTCATGTTAATTTCACAATGAATTTCATGTTAGGCTCAATTAGAGAAACAATAAAGAAGAAAGATGGGATGACAGAAAGCATCGAAGAGGAGGAAGCAGAATGGAGGCAGAGGGTGGAATCAAAAATAAGGACAAAGAGAGGAAGGGGAAAGAGAAAGAAAACGAGAAGTAACGTCAGCAGCTCCGTAGGTTCTGAGGTGAGTTAGCTGGTCGTAGGTCAACAGCTTTAGTCACACATCCTGTTATTCACTTTGGGCATCAGAGCACATTTTCACTACCCTTTGAAATTTCCATACAGTCTACAGTGATTTTGTAGCAATCTTTCTTTACCGGGAAATTGCTTATCTGCTTTTCTTTTCAATCTTTGAGGTCAACTTTTTAAAGGCTTTAGTTTCACATGAAGCCCGAAATATTTTGAAGGTAAGAAAAAAAAGTGCCTTTGGTCTTAAATATTTCCACTTAAATGTTGATTCTGGGCTACTTTAATAATTCCAAAATAAGCGTGAGTGGCTTCTTTTTTCAATAACTGAAATACAACATTTAAAAACACTCATGTAATTATTTTGTTGTGTTCAGTTGTTTGAAAGTAGACAAGATTTGATTTGACAGAGCTGTGTTTTAACCTGGGCTCTACATGTCACTAAACTACTGTCCCCTGTAAGCTCCTGTTTCCTTGTCTACAGACAGAGGTACTCCTGTAGCTCTCCAGGCTCTGTGTGTCTCTGTCACAGGTTTGGCATAAAGTAGACAGGAATGGTGTCAGTTCCTCCCTCCCCAAACTCTCTCCAATGACACTCCCACCAAGTGCAGAAAAGTACAGAAAGAACTCTTCCTGCTTTTTAACTTCCATTGATCACACTGAAAGAAATACCACATTAGCTTATAAGGCTCAAAATTATTTTCAGTGCTATACCTCTGTGTACTCTAAGATCAGAGCAACATAACTTTGGTTCTGGATGAAATCGAATCAGGACCTGACTCTACTCCTAGAAGAACGCTGACCCCAAACTCCTGTTTTGCAGAACCCTGAAGGAGCAAGTAAAGATGCCAGCCATTAAATATGAAGACCTTCAGAGACCTAGAACTAATGGAACTAAATCAAGGATTTCTATTTTAGCTTAGATTAAAATGCCACTTATACGCATTCAGGGCATAGTTTTCACTCCCATCAGGAATAGATTCATACCTGTACAAAGCTGGGAATATAATGACTAATTAAATATACTGTATGACTTCAATATAACCAAGAAAATTACAATCATTCCAAGTAATACTGTTTTTCACCAGACACAAATCTGAGGATCTTGAATCTTAGCACTGGAAGGAATGTAGACATCACGCAGGCTCATCACTTCTCTGGCACAGAACTTGACTTGCCTTGAGCACATGTCTGGTAGCTTCTTCCTGGGAACATAGATGACATAACACATATTGCCTTTCCAGGCAGCTTGATCTGTCATGAGACAGCTCTGGCCTTTTAGAAACCAGCCTTTATACTGAGCTGTGAGCCTGCTTCTCTGTATTGTACGCTTTTTGTTCTTAATTCTGAACAAAAGGTTTTTTGTGAATTTTCTTCCTGGAAATGGTCTTCACCACTTGAAACAACTGTCATGCCCATCTGAGCATATTTCTTAGGTGAGGCTTCCCAGTTTGGGAGATGCTTCTCTCATGAAATATTTCTGAATTCATCAGTATCTCTGTTCCTATAAAACACGTGGCTGTCTACTTCAGGCAAATCCTAACCAAGCTCAGGTAACAGTGAAGTGATTGTTTGCTGTGAAACAGTATTGTACTGTTGAAGTTAAAGAGGTCTATGATTACATTGTGTTTATTTTGGATTTTGCATTATTGAGTATTTTTTACTTTATTTTCTTTTTGTAAAGCCCATATCACTATCTATAACAAGCTTTTGATAAGTGAACTTTCTAATTTTTCCTATTCTATAGCTATGTAAGGGAATCTTTAAATTTTGCCAGGACTTTCTAGCCTAATGCAACAAGGGAGGTTACATTAACTATAATAATTTAAATTTCATTAGTTTTTTCCCACATTTGCTGAAGCAATTCTTCTACACAATCTATTTCATTATTTCTGGGAGTTCCAAATGTGTCTCACAAGAACACGTCCCCCTTGTTGGAACCACTGCTCTTCCACCAGAACCAGCAGCTCTCTGGACTCCCCAAGGCTTATTAGGTCTCATTGTTACCCAGGGAGTCAAGCAGCTATCACAAGGCCATGCTTTGGCTTTGTAGCTGCTCCAATGGATGTTAAAATTTCTCCCTTTGTTCCTGATACTGTACGGAATTATATGCAACATCTCTTTACTTAAAAGCTCTCTGCTTCTCCCAGGATCCACAGATTCATCCCTGGAAAAGCATCCAAGTGCAGCTGCCATATTCCATTTAGAATGCCTCCTTCCTTCAGACAGCCAAGGTTTTGTTATTGGGCTCAGCTCTATGTGCCCAGCTCCTTCTTCAGTACAAGGAGCTCTCTCCAAAGAGGTCACTAAATCCCCTGCAAATAGTCTTTAACTAGACCTTTTCAAACCTTGTCTCTTTTTTTCTTTGAAATGACACTGTACCATGAACATTTTTATGAAATCATTAAACACGTTAAACTTCATCAAAGCCATCATTTTAAAGTCTTCCATGATGTCTATCTTATAGAGATATACCATACTAGAATGCATTTTTTCATTTTTCTATTGCTGAGAATGTTGGGTTTTATACATAGCTTATTATTTTAAGTAAATGTTGTGCTTTACCTTGTTCCTATTATACTTTTAATTCAGCCTACTGTTAGCATCTGTGGATGATTTTCTGTGCTTATATGTCACTCAATATATTAGCATCATTCCCAGCTTTTGGCTTTATATATGCATTTTTAAGATGTGTCTCTTACTTTTTAACCATCAAATCAGATTTTAGTTGCTTGATAGACCCAGCTTTTATATTTCAGTCTATGCCACTTCTAAGGACGTTGTAGTGAGATGCCTATATAAAAGACATACATATTCAAGGAGTGAATTAAAATCTCACTTGAAATTTTAAATGTCACTGAATATTAATTGTGGTCACTAATTGGTATATTTTCTAGTAATCACTTCAAAAGCTCCTCATTAAAAATAAATCATAAAAATAAATTATAGAATTATGAGAGCTTTTAGGTATAGTTCAATGATCTAATTCCATCCATTTATCTGTCCATCTATCCTTCAGCAAGTCATTTATCACCTTCCTTCTGTATATTACAGATGATAAAGACATCTGGGACAAAAAGGTAAGTCACAGACCTACCCATGTGTATGGGTGATAGAGTAGTGAATACAAGTGACAAAGGGTGTGATTCCTTCCGTTTGAGAGGTGAAGAAAGTATTCCCAAAGCAAGTGACATTGAATCAGCACCTTAAGATAAAACGAAGAACTCAGCAGAAAGAAAGTGAATGGGAAGATGTGGTAATAGGTTTAAATGGACGTGGCATGTCGGCAACTAAATTTCTGTAGCTCCAGAATATTCTCCCCGGTCCCCTGAGAGGAAGTTACAGAGCTGTGAATCTGGTAGTGAAAGCCTTGGTATAAGGAGCATAAGAAATGTGCAGATTATCTACCATGAAACAGAGGAAGAAATCAAGGTTATTCAAGTAGAGGAATGACACGTTTTAGAAAGACTTTTGTTATAACGTTATGGGAAATGGATTATAGGCTGGAGGCAAGAGATAAGACTTTGTCAGTGTGACAGAATATTTTATTAATAAAGCACATAATTTATACTCAGATCTATGTGAGATGAGACCAATTCATGTCAACATGTCCAATGTTTTTGAAAAAATGCTAAGTTTTTATTATCGCTTGTGTTTATTTCCCTGTGAAATATAGTAGGCTAGCCCTCTATTTCTCCTGGCGAAATCTTTAGATAGGTGGAAAAAAAATGTTGAAAAAGGGCATCAATGACCTCTTTTATCTTGGTTTTATCTGCCTTTTGGAAGATAGTTGATTCAAAGCTATGAAAAATCATCTCACCAATCCCGTATTTCACTTGGTTGGATGATGTGTCAAGAGAACGCCTGAGGCTTCCTCTGTCCATTAACAGGCCAGTCATGAGTCACAGTCTGAACATAAGGAAATGTTCATGTACTTTTTCATAGTCATGGCAATGAGACTTTTTTGTGCCCAAAGTACTATCCTCGCCTAAAGTCCCTGTTAAAAAGGTTATTTTCTGCCACAGGCAGGTAGCAGAATGTCAAGATCCAATTCCAAGTGCTTCATCATCACTCGGATAGCCTCAGGAAGCTGAGGTTTTACAGCTGCCTGGAACCCACATGCTTCATGTGATGTAGAGCAGCCTGTTAATTAGCTGTTTCAGGATTCTTAATGCCCTATGGCTTTGGAAACACTTGTTAGCCCACAGAGGGAGGGGAAGAGCTGGAAGCAATTGGACTACAGCCTGAATTTATTTTAATTCAATTCAGTAACCACCTTATCTTTCTAAATCCCTGTTTAGAATCTGTTGAAAATTATAGTTGATTTAAGTTTTTCTCAGTGATGCATCCTGAGAGAAGAGGGAGATTACAGTTCAAGGTTTTCTGAAGCCACAGAAATGTGGAGTGCTGCAGAAAGAGCTGATCGATGGAACTTTCCAGACACATGTATGCAATTTTCTAAAGGCTAGAAAATAGATGCCGGGGATAGGGAGAGGGGAGGCCAGTTGATGTGGAAAGGCTTGTGTAGAGTGCCCACGAGTCTGCATTTCTGTTCGCCTACCAGAAGAAACACTGCCAGTTCCCCCCACCCTCACCCCCAACCATTCTCACTGCAGAGAGCTGGCACTCAACAAACTCATAATTTTTCTTAATACAATTTTCATGACATAACCTGACCAACCACATGAAACCTAATGAAGAAAACAGCCATTGCCATTGGCAACAAATGCAGGAGTTGCATCACAAGTAAACCACATACTTTACTTCACAAAGTTGAACATTAGAGTACCACCTGCAAAAACATGGTACCATCCTTCGGTGTGGATGAGATGTCAGTTTACAAAACCTTCACTGGAAAGTCCATACCAAAATTTTTAAAATGCATGCAAAAGCCAATTGTGTTGACATCTTTCTTATCAGAGCTATTGCAAATTATTTTGTCTAGAGGTGGTTCTTAAAACAGCCACCTGTCTGTCCACTAATCATGTACATAGCATCCTCTTCCTCATCTTCATCCTCTGAAATAACACCAAGAGGTGAAAGAGTGTTTCAGTAGCTCACCATTCTTGGCTGTTACATAATGGGTCAGATTCCTTTCTGAGTAGTAGGAGAGGTCAGTGATCCAGATCTATATATCTTTGTGCTTTTTCCACTAATACATTCTTAGAACCTAGTAGGTGCTCAATAAATGTTAGCTGTATGAATGAGTTAGTGAATCAATGAATGAAGTGTTAATTTTTAGAAATATTATGGTCAGAATTTTACTAGGAAAAACATTTCTTATAATCACAAATGAAAGCTAGATTTACTCAAAATTGGGAATAGTAAGTAGTCTTTCCATTTCCCATACCACAGGTATGCTTGTATTCTTCTTATGTGCTTATGAAAGGAGAGAATGTGGATTAAGTTATAAACTATTTGTACATGATATTGTATATGTAAAAATCATGTCAGTTTTGAGGCCAGGATTTCTTTGTATTGAGTAAAATTTTCCTAAATATTTGCCCATTGTATTAGTTCATTCTCACATTGCTGATAAAGACATACTCAAGACTGGGTAATTTATAAAGAAAAACAGGTTTAATGGACTTAAAGTTCCACATGACTGGGGAGGCCTCACAATCATGGTGGAAGGCAAAAGGCATGTCTTACATGGTGGCAGACATGAGAGAAAATGAGACAAAAAAAAAAAAAACCATGAAAAAGGGGTTTCCCCTTATAAAGCCATCAGATCTTGTGAGACTTATTCACTACCATGAGAACAGTATGGGGAAAATTGCCCCCATGATTCAATTATCTCCCACCAGTTCCCTCCCACAACACATGGGAATCATGGGAGCTACAGTTCAAGATGAGATTTGGGTGGGGACACAGCCAAACCACATCACCCATTTTAAAACATGCTTGATATCAATTTATTGCTAGAAAAATATAATTTGTATTTTCTTTTACATTTTTAATGACTGATTGTACATTTGTTCCCTCAAAAGAGGCTCTCCAAAATACTGCCTAATTCCTATGTTAATAGCAACCCAAACATGTTTTCAATACTAGTATTAAAACAAATTAGCTTAACAAATACAAAAGGTAATGCCTGGTTTATACAATACGGATTTAAGAAATGCAGGTTTCAACCTGTTCCACACCATGCCCTTCATTATATTCTTCTGCCAGAGATTTTATTCTTTACTTTTCATTCAATCAGAAAGAATTGAGAGGAATTTGAGCCCCTTCTGCCTATTTAGAATATCATTTGTACTGACTTTAATCTTTTGCTCCTAATCCATGAACTCCTGAGGTCTTTTATTTACATCCATAAATTTGAAAAGCACAATCCCCTTTTTTTTAAAAAAAAAAAAAAAAGGAAGTTGCTTTTGGGAATCAGAGACATGTACCTCTTTGTTCTCTTGGAGAGCTGTGGGTTATGGGAGGGAACTCCTCATCCTGTTTCCTGATATGCTGTCACTTCTCTCTTACACAGATGAGTCCTAAAACCTTTGTGAGCTCAGACAAGTTGGCTGGTTTTATTTTTATTTTTTTATTTTTGAGATTGTCTCACTCTGTCACTCAGGATGGAGTGCAGTGGCCCAATTACCAGCTCACTGCAGCCTTGACCTTCCAGGCTGAAACCATCTTCCCACCTCAGCCTCCCAAATAGCTAAGACCACAGGTGCACACCACCATACCCACTAATTTTTTGTAGAGATAGGGTTTTGCCATATTGCCCAGGCTGGTCTTGAACTCCTGATCTCAACCAATTGACCTGCCTTGGCCTCCCAAAGTGCTGGGGTTACAGGTGTGAGCCACCATGCCTGGCCAAGTTGCCTGGTTCTTTACATGGAATATTCTTTACATGGAATGTTCCAGGATCAATTAAACACAGATAAATAAGAACTTATGTTTTGTAAATAAACACATCTGAATTGAATCTTACTCCAATTTAGATAGAAATTGATATTTTTCCTTTCAAATGAAATAAATGTTTTAGACTAGGACATCCCAAGTGAATTGAAGATTGGTACAGGAGCCTGAGGAAGGAAGTTTAAGAGAGTGAAAGCATGAGAGAAGAGCCAAGATTATGTAGCCCAGAGAAGGAAAGAATTATTACCTACCATTACTTTAAGGGACTGTGCTTCCTCACAGTAGTGGAAGACAGATGCTCATTTTTTATTCAAGACTGTGTAAAATAAATGGCCTTAATTTATAGATGTGGATGCTGGTTTATATCAATACACCTCAACCTGGGATGGCTCCCAATCTTGACTACACATGGGAATAACTTGAGGAGTTTTACAAAAAAACTGATGCCTGGGTCGCACACTGAGAGATTCTTATTTATCTGGTCTGGGGTGGTGTGGCCCAGGCACTGAAATTTATAAAATTCTCCAGGTGATTCTAATATGCAGCCAAGGTTAAGAATGCAGCTGTACAGCTGTAGATGGAAGAATACCAAAACCAGGCCTTCTGCTAGTGCCTGAGCTTCTCCTCATTTTAGTTTCTGTGATGTGTTCAGAAATTGTTTCTAGAATCTCCTGGGTAATATGAGTTATAGTCCTTTGGATGGAGTAATACATTAACACATCCATACTCACATAGTTTGGAAGGGGCCAGGATGCAAAGGGAAGTTGGAGGAGGAAGAGAAGGAAATGGTAAAGTCCAAAGCATGGGTGAAGGGGGGCCAATATAAACCTACAGAGCAAAAAGGAGATGTTGGGTCATCATATTCTATTACATAAATTGGATTTACATTTCCTTGTCTTTCATCTCTGGTCTTTACTCCCACAAGTCTCCAAATACAGTCATAAAATTCTCATGAGTTGTTATAGCAAAATTGCTTATCATTTACTATTTCTTAAATGAATGCATAAACTGTATTACTTTGGCAGAAAGGATGCTGCTGGGTATCATATGTAATGTATACTAGTAAGGTGGACAGGACCATTAGGACTTTAAATTCCTTTATAATCTCAAAAGTCTGTGATTCTGATGTTCCTGGTCTTGCAACTCCAGAAAAGGTGGTAATCACTGGAGTAGGCTATTTATGGGCCTGTGAGATAGTGAAACATGCTATTAAGACAAAATGAGAGACTTCCTTCTCTGAAATGGTTCCATATAAAAGTAATATATGGCTTAAGTATCCAGGGGCTCATGTAATCTCTCCATGTCAGTATCTTTTACGGGGAATTATTTAACCAAACATGTATTGAACACTTACGTGCTACACTAAAATCCCAGATTTGTCAAGTTCCCTTTTAAAAAGTGGGTACTAAGCATAAGATATTAGCATTACTTGTATCTGAAAAGGCCTCACATCTAGAAACTATAAAGAACTTCTAAAAATCAATCAAAACAACATAGTTCTTAGAAAATCACAAAGGAACAGGTTTTTCAGACTCGAGGATGTCTATATGGTGAAAAAGCAGCAGTATTTTAGAGTTGGTCTGAACTGACACAGGAACCTATTTTTAAATGTCCAGAAATTTGTTAAGCAAATTGTTAATGCATCAGTTATCTACAGTTTAATTATGTAAACTTCAAGTTATCTGAAAAACATAATACATACTCAAAACTCTCATCCCTTCCTAAGTGTTTTACTACATTCTGTTATTTCTGTTTGTGAGGTCATTTGTTTATTGCATCTGTATGATGGAAACACTGTATAAAATGACATGTTATTCCCAACTCCACATAGGCTGATATAACATTGGTAGCTTAAAATCAGCTTTAGTCCAGGTATTTATACAATGGAAATCAGCATATGCCACAAATCAGGAATTTATTTTTATTTTATTTTTTTTTTTTTGAGATGGAATGTCGCTCTGTCGCCCAGGCTGGAGTGCAGTGGTGCGATCTCGGCTCACTGCAACCTCCGCCTCCTGGATTCAAGCGATTCTCTGCCTCGGCCTCCCGAGTAGCTGGGATTACAGTTGCCCGCCACCATGCCTGGCTAATATTTGCATTTTTAGTAGAGACGAGGTTTCATCATCTTGGCCGGGCTGGTTTTGAATTCCTGACCTCGTAATCCACCTGCCTTGGCCTCCCAAAGTGCTGGGATTACAAGCATGAGCCACTGTGCTCGGCCCAGGAATTGATTTTTTGTTTAATGGTGTTGACTGTCTACAAACTGATTAAGAAAATGTTATTAAAGTTGTACATCATGTCTGCAACCATTAAATTGTAAGTAGCACAAAAAATCTGGGGGAAACAGTCTTCTAGACTTTCCAGATGCAGCAAAGAAATTGCCTTGTTCCAACATATATTTTTATTGTTTCACTTTTGTCTTACTTAACCACTAAATAAGACATAGTTCCTACATAAACCAATCATGTAGGAATTACACTCCTTTTTCAATTACAACTTTAGTTTGATTACCTTTGTGGTCTTCTGTTCTATCACCGTCTTTTTTTTTTTTTTTTTGAGAAGGAGTTTCACTCTTGTCACCCAGGCTGGAGTGCAGTGGTGTGACCTCCGCTCACCATAACCTCTGCCTCCCAGGTTCAAGCGATTCTCCTGCTTCAGCCTCCTGAGTAGCTGGGATTACAGGCACCTGCCACCACATGTGGCTAATTTTGTATTTTTAGTAGACACAGGGTTTCACCACATTGGTCAGGCTGGTCTCGAACTCCTGACCTCAGGTGATCCACCCTCCTCAGCCTCCCAAAGTGCTGGGATTACAGGCATGAGCCACTGCGCTCAGCTCACCATCGCTTTTAGATAAGGAAACTGAGCCCTAGAGAGTGGTTGGCTCGCCTCAGGCTCCAGGACAAATATGACTTAGTCAAAACTATACTCCTGTTCTTTCATTCACATAAAACTACTTATCTAAGGATGCTGCAGCAACACTGCTGTCAGGCCAGAATTCAGTAAGTTTACAGCTGAGGCCTTATCTATAGACCATTGATTTTGCTCAAGGAAAAAGTTACACAAACTAGCAATAGAGTCCTGACCAGGCATTACAAATTCTACACTGATGTGTAAAAGAGGGACTAGGCACAAAGAATACATGCTTAGCACAATCTATCTTTATTATAGGAAAAGTAATTTAAAACATATTTTACTGAGTAGTGCCAGAAAATTACCGAAAAAGAAAGTTAATGCTTTTTCTTTCTCAAAACCCTTCTATAATGTGTAGGCATTGTCATATTAGAGAGACTCCTGGGAAATGCTTGGTCAACTAAAATTGTTAAAGAGCTAAAATTGAACATTGACTCAGAAGCAATGTGAAATACATCTTCCCACTTCTAGGCTGGAGTGCAGTGGTGAGATCTCAGCTCACTGCAACTTCTGCCTTCTGGGTTCAAGCAATTCTCCTGCCTCAGCCTCCTGAGTAGCAAGGATTACAGGTGCCTGCCACCACGCCCAGCTAATTTTTTAATATTTTTAGTAGAGACGGGGTTTCGCCATGTTGGCCAGGCTGGTCTTGAACTCCTGACCTCAGGTAATCGACCTGCCTTGGCCTCCCAAAGTGCTGGGATTACAGGCGTGAGCCACCGCACCCGGCTCACTGACGCTCTTCTTAATTTCTTCTGCCTAAGAAATAGAAGGTATTCTCGAGGGAAAAAAGGCATTGACAACTAGTACAGGGAAATTGATGACAACATAAGGCTGTTTGAGGAAAAAACGTGGGATCTCAAAGACTGTTGGTGGGAGTGTAAATTGAATAATCTACTTTGGAGAACAATTTGGCAGTTTCTATTAAAATTTAAAAATGCTGATATCTTATCACTTAATCCCACTTCTAAGTATCTATTATTAAAAAAAATACTTGGCATGTATTCCCAATGCGTTTTGCAAGAATGTTCTTTGTAATTGTCAAAAGCTGGAAATCTGAATGCCCTCCAGTAGGGAAATGGCTAAACGAAATATGAAATAACCATACTATTGAATACTATGCATCAGCTAAAAATAGCAAGAGATCTTTGTTGAGTGAAAAAATAAATTGCTGATTGATCATTAAATATAACACTATGTTTTTAAGAAGCCTCAGAAAACAGTAATGTATGATCCTATAGGCATAAAATTATTTATGATATCACACGGAGGTCTATAGAATTTATTGTCCCCTATGGTAGCCACTAGCCACATGATGCTATTTAAATGTAAATTAATAAAATTAAATAAAAATAAAAATTTCATGTCTCATTTCTACGAGCCTCATTTCACGTCCTAATAGCAACATTTGGATGGTGGCCACTATAATGGAGAGTGCAGATCTAGAAGAACAAACACAACTGATAACAGAGTTACCTGGGGGAAGGTTGAGTTTGGGGATGGTGGGCTACAGAAACTTTAGAGTTCTGCAGAAATTTTAACATTTTTACAATGAGAATACATCATATATTATCTAGCTAATTTAAAACAAATACATTGTTAAAATGAAAAGCATGCCTAGCCAAAGGATTTCTTTCTTTTTTTTTTTTTCCGAGACAGAGTCTTGCTCTGTTGCCCAGGCTGGAGTGCAGCGGTGCAATCTCGGCTCACTGCAACCTCCGCCTCCTAGGTCCAAGAGATTCTCATGCCTCAGCCTCCCAAATAGCTCGGATTACAGAATGTGCCACCATGCCCAGCTAATTTTTGTATTTTAATAGAAACAGTTTTCATTGTGTTGGCCAGTTTGGTCTCAAATTCCTGACTTCAGGTGATTGGCCCAACTTGGCCTCCCAAAGTGCTGGGATTACAAGTGTGAGCCACTGCACTGGCCTAGCAAAAGGATTTCTAAAACAATGTAGAATTTTAGTAGATAGATCAGTATAAATTGATTTGAACACCCTACCTTTTTAGCCTGTTAACTATCTAAAAGCATAAAAAATAGTAAAACAAATGGCAAAATCATTTCCTCCTTCCTTTTCTACCTATGTCTAGTGTCTATTGAACACTTACTATATTCCCAGCATTTAAAGTATAAGAATCATGAGGCAACTGCTGTTTAGACTGAAGTGTTTTCACCAGGGGTGTATCAAGAGGATTTCTTTGTCATAGGTTGATTTCCCTTATAACTGATTAAATAATTACTAGTTGGCTTATGCAATGTTTATATAATTACAGAATATAAATGGTGGTTGTTAGCCTAACTAGAATATATGCCTTTATAATATTGGTGTAACATTCATATGTATTTTACTACAGCTTAAAATAATAATTTCAGAAAGAAATTCAAATTGATTTTCATAATTTAGCAACCATTTGAGCTCTTCCAGGTCAGAATAACTTCTTGGGAAGCCCCAGAAAGAAAAGCATATACCTGCTTTTACAGTTATCCATAGATTGACTATAAGGCTAGGTGTATTGAGTTGGCGGATGCATACTTTCTTAATTCTTTAGATAATAGGTCAATAGTGTGGTAGTGAATCTTGATGGTAAGTGTCCTTGGCATGTTTCATACTGCACAGTAGACTAGACTGAAAGTCCCAGGAGACTGTGAGTGTAGCAAAGAATGAATGTTGTATCCCCAGATACACGAAGACCATGTCTTCACTGGACCCACAGAACCTAGCACATAGTGTGTCTTATTAAATGCTTGTAGAATAATTAAATAAATTACATTCAGAAAACAGTCTATAAGTCTTAAAGTTTACCTTTCAATTATGTAATTATTACTTTTAATTTATAATTTATTAACAGACATAGATATTCACAACACCTGCAAAAGAGTTTATTTCAACTTCTTTTTTTTGTCTCATCTAAAAAGTGTGGATTTAATATAGCAAAGTTTGCTTCTAGAATGGAATCTTTTAGAGTGTATATGTGCTTTTGAAAAAAGTGGTTTATGATTTTGTCATGTAATATTGTTTTATAAGTTATTTTAGAAATTGCATGATTTATTAAAATATCAGCAGTGAATTTAAACATTACACAAATGCCTGAATATAAAGAAATAGGATCACCTGTGTCCAAGTTAATTGCCTTCTTTTGCTGTATTCATTAGCCATCAATCCCTACATAATCTAAGGCCAAGATACATATGGAGCAATCTATGGACAGGCAATAGAATCCCGTGGGAGCTTTGGAAATTGAGGAGCTCGAGCCTCACCCCAGATGTACTGAATCAGAATCTTTATGTTAGCATGGTCTCCAGGTGATTTGTAGGTCCATCAATGTTTGAAGAGCACCTGTCTGGCCTTCAGTTGCCTTCATACATCTTCTTACCAACAGTACCATCTAGTCCAATATTTTTCTGTCCTGTTAGTTTGTCCATAGTCTCCCAACAGGCTTCTGTCCATAAAGCTGTTATTTAGATGCATGGCCCCATCCCTCTCATAGTCTTTGCTAAGGTTATGTCTTTTACATTTGGAGATACACCAATTGCAGAGGAGGGTGAAATTAGCCTGAGAGCAGGACCATAACAATAACCTGATTCTAATGGAGGCTATTACCAGGACAGCAAGTACCCGAACTAAGTCATCATTCTGCTGGAAGCATTCCGTTTGGCTGCAGTTCAACAAAAAGAAAAAAGAACGTACTCCAGAAAATCAGGAAGGTTTGCATTATCTATCAGCTATGTTCAAGGAGATGTTTGTGGAAAGTCGGGTTAAGGGTTCCTGGAAACATTAATCTCTGGACATGCTGGAGGATGCAGGTGGATTTGGAGCCAGGCGAGTCTACATTCACAAATCACATTAACATATTAAAAGACGGAGAGCTCTTACTCTGAGGAGCCCCATTTAGTTGTATTCAACCCAGCTCCATATATTTTTTAAATCACAAAATGCTTTTTTTTTTTCGTGAAACATTCATTAAAAATAGGCAAAACTCATCTTTGGTGAGACATGCTTTGTGAAATGTGAGTGGAGAGGTTCCTCTGAAATTGTCTAAAAGGTAACTTAAGCCCTGATGTTTTAGAAAATTTGACTTATTATGTAACAGTGAATATACCTATCTGTGTAGTTTCACTATTTTAGAAGTAAAACAATGCTTTGATTTCAAATATTAAATTAACTTAGGCATTGCTCTCCCACTCCGTCTCCCAAGCTGTGACTCAGATATCAGAACAAATTTTTTACCTAGTTAGGGAAAAAAGTTTCCCAAGTTTCAGAGCCATAAAAGCATCAGTAAGGCACCTATTTATTGTAGCACTCTCTTGTTTTCCATCTTCAATTTCCTAAACATTGAATATCTTGTTTTTCATTTTTCTTCTAAAAGCATTTGTGGTATATGATAACACCGCATGAAAGTGGAAGAGACTATATTGGCTCAGGATGCACTTGATATTTGTTTTTCTTAAATGACAAATGAAACTCCCAATTCAACACTAGGATAAGATTTTTTTTAAGTTATTAAACCTTAGTAAAGTTATATGACTTTATACTGGGAAAGTGAGTTCCAGAGAAGTTTAATGAACTTGTTGAAGGTGACTTCGCTAACTTATTACAAAATGGGGAATACAACTCTGGTTTCCCTAATGCGTTTTGTAAAGGATCCCAGATAAAAATCTAGGTTTCAGAAGATTCCTTATAATTAGGTATGAAAAAATGTTATTTCTGAAAATATGATTTCCTTATGAGAAACCATTGTTTAGATATGTTTAACTTTAGAAAAAATTTCCAACTATAATTAAAATCTATGAATTATAGACATGTTCAGTGAAATACACTGTCTCATAGAAACCATACTCAAAAAACAGAATGACTGAAACAGATGTTATGTATGGGGATTAGAGGGAAGTTATCCAGTTATATTATACTAATTTGAGAAAGATTCCAAAAAAATCCTTTCTTGGGGGCCGGTCAGGGGTGGGTACAGCAAATGAAAGAGAAAGATAAGGAAATGTGTTCCTTGGTGTTGAGTTTTGAATAGATCACTATTGTGTTATATTCCTCTGAATTTAGGATACATGTTGGATTTTGTTCCTTATCATGTCTGTTATGTGGACAAAGACAACAAACATTTGTTTCTTCTTGTCAATTTCATTATGCACAAGGACTCTGAAGGTCCACCCAAGATCTTTCGTGCACTAAATGTCTGGTGTTTGTAATACAATGAACAATTTTGGGGAGTTTGAAAATCTTTTGATTATGACCTTGAGGATTAGAGATCATTTGGTGTGGATGACTTCGAGGAAGTTATTTAATTTTTTTTTATATGTCAGTTTTCTCAGGTTTAAAATGTGGGTAATAGTAACCACCTTGTTAGAATGATTGTAACGATCAAAACATGTAATAATGCAAAGTGCTTATGCTTAGTGCACTGGTGTTTTGCACTTACATCTAGTTATTTTTTTCTCAGTAATTCAACAGGCTAAGGGATGATCTAGTACAGATTGAGATATGGGATTTTTGTTGTTGTTGTTGTTGACAAGTTGCAGACAAAATGTTTGGTTATTCCTCTCACTGAAATAAAACCCAGAAATATAGGGTATTATAATATGTTAAACATTTAGTGGCTATCAAAACTTATTTTCTTCTTTGAAGTTAGAGTAATATTTAGAGAGGGCATTCTGGGGTTTCCTTTCAGCAAAATAATTAGAAGTAATTTCCCTTCATTATTATAATTTTTAGAATGACTATATTAGGAGGAAAGGGAAGGTTCTTACCTAAATTGTATTGCAACTTTTCTCCGAAATAAAATAAACATGCTGTGTTAAAATTGCTGGTATAGGCCAGGCACAGTGGCTCATACCTGTAATCCCAGCACTTTGGTAGGCCGAGGTGGGAGGATCACTTGAGGTCAGGAGTTTGAGACAAGTCTGACCAATGTGGTGAAACCCTGTCTCTACTAAAAACATGAAAATTAGCCCGGCGTGGTGGTTGGTGCCTGTAATCCCAGCTACTCACTACTCAGGAGGCTGAGGCAGGAGAATCGCTTGAACCCAGAAGGTGGAGGTTGCAGTGAGCTGAGATGGCACCACTGCACTCCAGCCTGGACAACAAAGCCGGACTGTGTCTCAGAAAAAAAAAAAAAAAAAGAAAAGAAAAAAATGCCATTATAAGTTGTGCCCTATAAAATGTTAACGTTTCTTTCAAGTGAAATAATGACTTACTATTTCAGCAGAGATCACTCTAACATTTAGTTTTAATCTAGGAAAAAAAACCCCATATAACTAGATTTGGTCTTTTTATTAAAATGAATTGATCTTAGAAGAGCACATCATATGCTCAAAACATAGCTGTCATGTAAATCAGGACATATATTTGTTTTGTTCAATGAAATCTAGAAACTCTTAAAAAAACTGTTTACTGGCTTTTGATGTTTAATTGGGTGGAATGTATAAGAAATATCTGATGAATTTTTGACTTCTCTATTGACTTACAAGCTTATATACAGCCAATGAACAAACCTTTCTAAGTCTTGTACTCTCTTTCCATTTCTACACAAATACATATTGAATAGGAAATATTGAAATAAGATCTTTAGAATCCTCCTCTTGCAAATTATAGAACATATTAAAACCAGGTTAAACTTATTTAAATCTCTTTATATATTGTTTACCCCCCTACCACGTAAATTTTACTGATTTTTCCATAGTAAAAAGTCTAAAAATCCAATGCATCTTACCTCCCCTAAACTACCTATCTCTCCAAACCTATCATTATTCCTCCATATGTACTTTCTTTCAAGACTTAATTCAAGTGCTGCCTTGTTTTTGAGTTATTCTCTGTCTAGATAAATTATTGGTCACTCCTTTTAACCCAGGAGGCACCAATCATTTCTATTATTAATTTGATTCTTAGTATTTATTTTCTTTGTTGGGAGTTTTATTTATATTCCCTTCTAAAGTAGATATTTTACTTTTTTGGAAATCTCTGCCTACTAGCCCAGTACCTAATAAAAGGTCGATGATGATGATGATTTGAAAAACTATGTTCTACAGTGTTCAGATGTGCTTTTAGATAAGGGGATGATATAACTTTATCATCAAACTTTATAATGAAAAATAATCATGATGAAAATTTAAGATAAAATAATTTTAGAATATATTATTTGGCTAAGTGGAAAACTATCATGGAGTTTAATTAAAATTTCTTCATATTGAAAGAAGACAGGTATATAGAGGAGAAAAAAAACATAAAAACAAAAAACATCTCAGGAATTCCACCTTCAGCTGCCCTTACTTCAATACCATGCCTCAGAAAGAACTTCATGACTTGGCAGGCTTTACAGGTCGACTCAGTGTATATTCTGAGAGTAGCCAAGGGCAAAATTTAGTGTTAACTAGATCAAGAACTCAGGGGACCCAGGTGTCTACTGTTTTCCATAGAAATAACCATAAACAATTTTAAATACTAGATCTGCTTTCCTTTTGGGTTTGTATAATGTAGAGTCAAAATAGAGGCTCTGGCACCTCATAGACACAGATTTAAATCCCATTTATGCCATTGGTAAACTGTGTGACCTCTGGCAAGTTATTTAACCTCCTTATGCCCTCATCTCTAAAATTGTAGTACGAAAGCAACACCCTAAGTGTGATTGCAAGGATTAAGGGAAATAAAATGCAAAGTTCCTGGTACATAATTGATATCTACTAAGTGTGAATTTCTCTAAGTTCCTCGTATCACATAATGGCAGATTTTTATTTACTGGGTGGTTATTCTGTACCAGGCACTCTCCTAAACACTTTATATCATGGGGATTAACACATTTAATCCTTGTAGCATTCTTTTGCAATAGCTACTATCATCATCCTCCTCATTATTATCGTCCTATTTCACAGATCTGGAACTGAGCCACTGAAAAGTAAAGTAACACAACTAGTAACTAGTACTTCTGGGGTTCAAAATAAACTTTTCATTTCTAAAATTAACCCATACCTTCTTATCCAGTAGACAACATAACCTCTCCCACTATCAGGTCATTTCCATGGCCTATATCCTGTGGACAATTTGAAAGCGATCTCCTTTTAACCCTTGTTTATCTAATTGGAACATAGTTTGGAGAAGCATACAATGTTTTCCATAGCTGAGTATAAATCATTTCTTCCGTCCTTTTGAATGAGCCACATCATTGCTCCCTTTCCATTGTGGGAAATCTAGCCTTGCTTGTTTTTACCTAGACAAAAGCACACTTTTTGTCTCAGAACCTGTGAAAATCTCATCTTCCTTGTTACCACCTATAAATGATTAATGAGACAAAACATTTTCAAGGATTCCAAATAATCTAAAAAATCCCACAAATTTTGAAAATCCACAAAGAGGTATCTAGGAAAACTTTTATGAAGTTAAGAGATGTTATCTGCTGTTCTAGGCGTGGGTGACTTTATCAAAACATTTCACCCACTTTCAAATTTCCACTTGTTAAAACCTGAGGCCTTATTTGGCTGTCACTTACAGTACAGTGTTTTTCAGACAAGTTCCTGGCAGCTAATTTTAAAGAGATTTTGTGAAAAACACAAGCTGTGGAGTGCTCCTGTTGGAAGAGCGCCCTCTGACCCTCTGCCTTAACATAAGAAAAAAATGCCAGTCTGTCCAAACCTCACCCACCTTTGGTTATCTTCAGAACCTTACAATTTGTGTTTCCTAAGGCAGCAATTTTCAAGCATGACTTTGAAACACTGCAGGCTTTTTCAAGTTATTTCAAGGACTGGCCAAGAATTCTCAAAACAAAATTAATTTTGTATTTTTAAAAAGCAGTATGCATATCATATATCATTTGGCAGATTTAGGAGGTTAATAGTAAGCATTAGGAAATTGAATCAATAATAATAATGGGATATGGGGACCTGTAAAGAAACTCTCAATCCTGCTTCATTACTTTTAATGGCAAAAACTGTAATTACTTTTGCACCAACCAAATACACTGAAATCCTTTAACATACATCAAAGCAATGGGAGATCTGCAGAATGCTTTTGTCCATGTTTAACCATAATGATCAATGCATTTTGAATAGAATATTGTTATATCTACTATTTAGCTTAATTGTGATCATTAACAAAGTGCCCAGACTCTCTGAACATTCTACATGGCATACTATTTGTGAGAAGATCAGCATGTAAATAGTTTACTCTTCGTAAGCTCGTCTACAAGGTGGCTAAAAGCAAGAACTAGAACCCAGAGTCCCTTGAACTCAATGAATTTCCCTATTATTGCCCATATCATTCTTTCTTTTCTTTCTTTCTTTTTTTTTTTTTTTTTTGAGATGGAGTCTCGCTCTGTCGCCCATATCATTTTTAGTATCATCTCTTCCTTTACTTGGCCACTAAGAGTCACTTTTCTCTACTTAGAGCCAGACATTTAAATATCTCCAGCCTCCAGGATCTCATCTGGGTACTTGGGCTGCACTTCTTCATGTCAATCATTTTGCACTTGTCATCTATCCTATTAGGCTATAAGCTCCCCAAGGGCAGATATAGAGATATAGTATC
Source organism: Gorilla gorilla gorilla (assembly GCF_029281585.2). Classification (NCBI taxonomy): domain Eukaryota; kingdom Metazoa; phylum Chordata; class Mammalia; order Primates; family Hominidae; genus Gorilla; species Gorilla gorilla. Next base: position 50,444,780 of record NC_073243.2, read on the forward strand.
AAGCTAACCTTATTTATTTATTTATTTATTTATTTATTTATTTATTTATTTATTTATTTTGAGGCTGGGTCTCGCTCTGTCATGCAGTCTTGAGTGCAGTGGCATGATCATGGCTCAATGCTGCCTCAACCTCCCAGGCTCAAGCAATCCTCCCATCTCAGCCTCCTGAGTAGCCTGGGACTGCAGACGCATGCCACCACACTCAGCTATTTTTTAATGTTTTATAGAGATGGGGTCTTGCTATGTTACCCAGGCTAGTCTTGAATTCCTGAGCTCAAGTGATCTTCCTGCATTGGCCTCCCAAAGTGATGAGATTACAGGTGTGAGCCACCACACCTGGCCAAGCTAATCTTTAAATACCCTAGAACACCCATTATAGTGTCTGGCAAAAAATAAATGCCCATAAATGTTTGTTGAATGGAACTGAGTCTTCAGAAACTAGAGATTTTTTCTAAAATAATTTTTTTTGCCATTTCAGTTTAATACATATTAGTTTTTCTCACTTATCCTATCATCTGAATTTTTTATTTCTTTGAACCTGAACAGGCTTTGTGTCTACAGACTGCTGAGCTTTTAATTTTGTTGTCGTTTGTTTTGTTTTGTTTGGCACAAAACTAAAAACATGTACAAATACATTTTTAATTGCATTTGTTCATTCTAGTTTTTACTTGTAAAGTGCACTTCTTTCTTTTCTTTCTTTCCATCAATTTCTGAACCTTCACTTCTTAAACTTTACTTTACCCAGAGTTTTCTCATCATATATGCATTTCATTTTCATTGTACTTTTCTGCATCTGACTATTTCATTTTCCAGTTGTTCTGGTATGGTTTTCTAAGTATTGTCCAATCCTTTCCATTAAGTTACAAGCTCCTTTAGGGCAAGCATTGCACACCTGTTTTGCACAACTTCTGAGGCCATTGTCAGTCCCTCAGCCCACTTTATAGAAATATAGTATACATATAGATAATACACACACACACGCACACACATACTTTGCCACTCAATGATGTAAAGTGACAAAAACTTTTATATTGGTAAAAATTATGAGAATAAGAATAATCATACCCTGATTCTTCAAATTCAAATATTTGTCTAACATTTTTTGATGAAGTCATAGCACTTACGTGTCATTGAATTGTTGTGGGCATGCTAACAGGAAAGATGGACCAAGTGGTTGACCCTGTGCTTCTGTGAATAGAACCTCAGAGTACACTTTTCTGTAAACATTTAAAAGGCAAGGAATTGGAACTTAAAATGGAGCAACCAGGGGGGGCAGGGAAACAGAAGAAACTTTTAAAATTGACGTAATAGTAATCATAGGAAACAAAAAGAATCATTCCAGTCTCCATTTTTTTTTCTGGATGCATTTTGTAGCTCCCTAAGTTATTGTGTTTTTAAAAAACAAAATATTCCTCGATCGTTAGAAATGTGATTTGATTTCAATCCCACACGGTCTGTAGCATCACTAAGCTACTGGGAACTTCCCTATGCAAAGGTTTGAGTTTCTTTCCAATGCTGTTTAATGTCTGCACTTCTAGTGTCCACATAAACGAGATTTAACAGGCTTTACTTCATACTTTCTTGTTACAACATTTTTACTTTTTTTTCCAATTGCAAAATTATTTCTTTTAAGCTCTCTGAATAAGTTTGTTGAAGCTCTCTATTCATCACACGTAAAAATCTTACATTAAAAGGCAGTAAAGGAAATCACGAAAAGCTAGATGTATTCCACCCTCTTATAGTTGAATACATAAAATTGTATATATCACAAATAGCAATTGAAACTACTCTTATGAAAACTATCTGTCCTTCTGGAGGGGCATTAGTTTAAATGCAAAGAGAAAACGTATATCATTTGTGAGTCTAAATAGTGTTGTTAGTTCTTTGAAAGGGCCATAATTAATAAGGTTGTAGAACACAACTGCAACCTGTAAAGCGTTCCATGTGTAGTATTTTGAAACCTTTTGTTTGTTTGGGTTCTAACTAGAGACAGAGGGAGAAAAAGTCAATTTCATTCTCATGGGATTTGTCTTATGTGGTTCATCAGATTGAGTTTAGTAAGCAGGGAAGTATTTCTCCTTGTGTAGCTAGTGCTTGTTTATTCTTCCCTTATTAAAAAAAAGAGAGAAAAAAAAACAAAGGATTGGCATTTTTCTTTTATGAACGTGGACTGTAGGGAGATAAATAGCCCTGCGGGAGAGGAAGGTCAAGTTCAAAGTTTTTCTTTCCTTTGGATTCAGGAATAAGCAAATGGAAAGACTAGCCAAACAACCCAGCAGCAGGCATCTGATGGTTAAGCCCTCCCCCCAGGACTTTTTATGTACATAAGCAGCAGAAGTCACTCGCGCAGCTGCGGCGCATTAGTTCCAATAGTTTAACAGGCTGCTTTGTAGCACGGACAAAGCCGTGCGAGCGCGGTGCTTTCCCTCCTTGTTCATTTGCTATGCGAGCTTGTCAGTGATCTTTGGCAGGGGCTTGGGAGAGGAGGGGTGACGTTTAATACGCTTCCGCGGAGGAGTGCGCTCGCCTCCTCTGCACCCAGCTCCAGGCTCTACAGAGAGACTGAGGCAGGCGACTGAATGCACTAACAGCAGCAGGCTCCGACCTGCTTCCCTGGACATTTCCGGGACCGTGAGCGAGGGAACCACGTTGCCCTGGATTCTTGCCAGCTGTACAAAGTTGACCAGGAAAATGGCTCAGCAGACAAGCCCAGACACTTTAACAGTACCTGAAGTGGATAATCCGCATTGTCCAAACCCGTGGCTAAACGAAGACCTTGTGAAATCCTTGCGAGAAAACCTGTTGCAGCATGAGAAGTCCAAGACAGCGAGGAAATCGGTTTCTCCCAAGCTCTCTCCAGTGATCTCTCCGAGAAATTCCCCCAGGCTTCTGCGCAGAATGCTTCTCAGCAGCAACATCCCCAAACAGCGGCGTTTCACGGTGGCACATACATGGTAAGGTTTGCGCAGACCTCGCAGAAATGGTGGCCGTTTCCCTTCAGGGATTCCTGCTCTCGCGCCTTTAATTTTGGGGGTAGGGAGGGAGGACCATCATCATTCCTCACCGGGGATTTATGGCCAAGTAATCTCCCTTAACCATAAATCCCACAAATGTCCAAGTCAGGGCAAGAATCCTGGAGACTGGTACTAGGAGTGGTTGAGGTGGGTGGTTCTCAAAGTTCAATTCCTATTGCAAGTTCCTACAAGAAAATTGGATGCCAGATGTCAAATAAGAATGCAGTTTTATTCCCATACGTACGTAGTGGCGTTTCTTTGATTCCTTAAACTAATTTCCCTGCCAGGTTCCCCAACAGCTGAGGAAAGAAAGGACCAGAAATGAGGGGAGGAAAATCATAGTTTGCTCTGTTTTCTGCATGATCCCCACTTGAACAGAGACACATACAGTGTGTGTGTAATGGTGTGTCTTCATAAAGCCCTTCCTCACTCCTGACTTTGATATACAGTATTCATAATCTTAAACATGTCTTTCCAAAGGAAAGAAGAAAGGGGTTAGGAATTCTACGCAGAAAGTTGCAGGCTGGTACTTGGTAGAATTGTTGTGTTCTTTGAATTTGGATTGTTAGAATATTTTGCCAATCTTTTTATTTTCTTTGTGAATATTTTTATCTTCTTTATAATGGGTGAATTTGTTTCATGCATATGCTTCCATGTATTTTTCTGGAGGATTCGTGATCTTTTCCTGCTCTTGAAAAAAAAAAAAGAAGAAGAAAAACCCAAATATTAAAACAGACCATCATGTGAGCTTATTTGGAGTATTTGGAGTTTCTGCCTGAGTAGAGGCCATTCCAAGCTCTGATCAGTGAGTCCGAGTACTAGGGTCTACGTTACACACTTAGATAATTTCAGGTAGTAGTAGGTTCTGTACATTACATCTACATTTTGATAAGATGAGTATAAATTATGATAAAGAAAACAACAAAAAAGAATGAGTGTGTTAGTTGAGAAACTGTATGACTAAATAATTTTTTACAGTTTTGCCATAACTAAACAGTATGTACGTTAGCAATGGGAGGAAAAAAAAAGCAGAAAGAAGGCTTTTAGGAGGAAAGCAGCAAAAAGTAAAAGGAATTAAAACCTAAACTAGTGACAAGACCGTGCTCAGGAATGCATTGATGTTATAGATGAAAGTCAATGACAAAGGAAATAAAAGGCATGTCACACCCAAAGACATGACCAACCTCAAAAATTTGGTTTTAAGTAGCTAGATCTCTGACTGGGAAAGTGTTCTTATTGTCCCCAAGATTTTAACACCTAGATGGCATTTCTGAGTTTGGTAGATGTAATGGCCATAAGAGGAGTGAGACAAACATTGACTTTTTCTGTCTTAAAGAAATTATTGGGAAATGATGGCTTCTCTTTGAGGAAGATTTTCTTTTCGGAAAAAATTGTGAGCAACAAACAGTGAATAAAAGAAAGGCATGAATAAACACTGGGAGATGCACTGAAGGAGAAGGTTGGCTCAAGGCCAGGCATCGGGTGCCAGAGCAGGAGAGCTGGCATGAGTTCCTACGGAGCCAGGACCAGAATTTCCGTGTCCGGTGTCCCTTTTGGTTGCGCTGCTTTATCACTGCAGTTCCTAAATTGCACCTATTGCTGAATGAGTGGCCCTCAACCCAGCTCAGCTGTTTGATTTCAGTCTGAGTGGAGCAACCTAGAGTTCAGCTGGAGGTTATCTGAACTATTTAGACATGTCGGGATGTAAGGAAGGCAGGAAATCCCATGAAAATAGGCTTTCTTCTGACATTTCTGGCACTTCCTTTTCTGGTGCTGTTTGGAAAAACTTCATGAGCACAATTTCTATCAATATTTCATTTTAGTGTATCAGGTCACAGCCCAGTAAGAAAAGCATAAAGAGAGCAATGGAAACCAGAAATAAAAATCATGGTGTCGATTTTCAGTAACTCAGAAGGAAGCAGTTTCCCCTATGGACTAAAACTATCAGGCAAGGGAGTTGGAAAGAGTATCTCAAGTTTTCCATATTGGTTGAATGAGCCCCAAGACGTTCATAATATCCACAGGCATCTTTTGACAAAAATCTCATTTGTGCTTTCACAGTTTGTACTAAGCACTATGGAGAATTTTGAAAATATGTTTCAAATTGTTCTGACATAAATATAAATATATTTGTATCTAATTTGTTGCTAGTACAGTGTTCTGCCTCACAGTGTTGGTTTCCTGCTCCTGGTATTCCCCTCCATTCGCTATGCATACACTTAATACCTACTGAGTCTAACATGTTTATTCTGTACCTAATTATTACAAAGTTGAGCAAGAACCATTTGTTGGTTTCCAATAATTTATACCATGGTAGAATAAATCAATAATATTGGAAGGCATCTGTTTTAGCTAGGATAATCTTGCTGTTCTACAAAATAGTCTGCAAATCTCATTGGATTGACACAGTGAATTTTTATTTCTTGCTTCTGCTTTTTGTGGGGAGGCAGCCTGCCCTAGCCACTGGGTGCCTCAGGGACCTGGAATTCTACCATCCTGTGGTTCCATTATTTGCAACATGTGATTCCCAAGGTTGCCAGGCTCAGATGAATCAGGAGAAAGACCATGAAAGATGATGGTATGTGTGAGCTTTTATGAGACAGGCCGGGAAGTGCACATGTCACTTATACTCGTTTTCTTCTGGCTGGAACTCAGTTCTATGGCCACATCTAACTGCAAAGGAGGCTGGGAAACATAGCTCTGTTCCAAGGCATAAGGTAAAGTGCTGGTGGCTAACCTATCTTGGTTATATAGTATGTTAAGGGCTATCTGATTTACCCTCTATGCCATGGTTGAATTCTTAGAATAACATCTGTAATAACAAGTCCTTGAACCTCTCGTCAAACCTCCTTGATGAAGATTATACAGAAGCACTTCTGTTGTTTGATAGGGCTGTTGATTGGAAAGACCTTGCTTCTAAACAGTAGAAGTCTCCTTCCCTGTAACTATCATCCATGGATCCAAGATCTGCTTTGGGAATCCTACAGCTTGAATTTTTGCTCCCTTCCATTATGAAGCCCTAAGGCAAGTGGCTTGGAGTAACCCACCAGAGAACCAGGGCCCTGTTCATTCATTTTGGTATACCCATGCTTGGCATGATGGCTGGTTAATGGTGGAAGCTTAATAAATGTCTGCTAAACAAATTCATTAATCAATATTTTAGTGTTCTCATGCTCTTAAAAAAGACTTCTCTTGGGCTAAGCATGGTGGCTCATGCCTATAATCCTAGCACTTTGGGAGGCTGAGGAGGGCAGAGTCCCTGAGCTCAGGAGTTTGAGACCAGCCTGGGCAACATGGTGAAACGCCGTCTCTACTAAAAATACAAAAAATTAGCCAGGCATGGTGATGCGTGCCTGTAATCCCAGCTCCACAGGAGGCTGAGGCACGAGAATCACTTGAACTCAGGAGGCGGAGGTTGCAGTGAGCCATGATTGTAAGGGACTTCTCTTTTCTTAAGTAAACATCCTGTTATTTCATTTCTATATGCTATATTTACCAGGTAGTTTTTATCTAGACTTCTCTTGGATTTTCATGATCCATTTAAAGAATAGCTACTGAATTGACAGCATACTCTAGGTGCTATGTCACTCAGCACCAAAGCAGTTAGAAAAAGAGACTAAACTTAAATTCTTACTTTGCATTTAGTAATTGTGTGACTTTGGTCAAGTTACTTAATGTGTGCTTCAGTTTCCCCGTTAGTCAGTTTTCTGGGAATAGTATCTATTGGGGGGTTGTGGTTTAATTAAGTACAATTATGTATAAATTAAGTGGTTGCACAGGGCTGGACCCTTAGTGGGTGTCATTATAAGCTAGTATTTTTTTTTATTATGTACTCTATGCCCATTATTCCAGCCTTGGTCTGCATGAACCTTTAGGATCATGTTTAAATTTCTAGATGATTACTCTGTCAGTCATTTGTGGATGAATTAGAGTGAAGAGACAAGAGTTGAAAGAAACGAGTGTATGTCAGTTTTATTACTGTAGGAAAGGAGAAGGCAGAAATGAGAGATACTACTGAGGCAGAACTGTGGGGTTTGGTGTCTCTTCTCTGCCCACTGCAAAAATACATCTTTCAAATTCCTGGTTTTCCTAAAAGGTTCCTCCAGTTCTCCCAACTGGAAGTAATCCGTTCCTTCTTTCAAGGAACAGATTTCTATTGCGCCTCTTGTCTCTGATACTCTCAATGCTTATTAGTAATAGTTTTATCACTAGCTAGTATGTATTGAGCACTGGTTTTGGTCTGGCACCATCTGTTAGGATTAGAACTCTCTTGTGTCTCTGCTTTTCACTAATCTTTTTGACTGCTTTTACTTAACATGTAATGCCTTGTAGTTCTAGTGATTATAGACATGATTCAGATTTCATCTGGTAGGGGATTCCCTCTATCATCAGCAGGAACTACAAAGTCAGTGGAATCTCTGGTGAAGAAAACTTAACTTCCAGTACTAGTTTATTTCAGGAAAATTGAAATCAGGAAGTTCTTCACATTCTTCAGGCTTTTCTCCTCATTGAATTTTAAGCACAGTTTTGGGGTGTAAGGCCTAAATAAAGTTTTAGAAGAACAAGGTAGAAATGCTGGTTTTCAGTCTTTGGGAACTTAAAAGTTGCTGTTTAGTCATATTTAAATCATAAAACCTGTTATCTTCACATATTCTTTTAAAAAGTAATTTAGTATTATAATCACTTAAGTTATAATTTTTTCATATTTTTATAATACACATCTGTATATCCACGACTCAGATTTTTTTTATTTTTTATTTTATTATTATTATACTTCAAGTTTTAGGGTACATGTGCACAATGTGCAGGTTAGTTACATATGTATACATGTGCCATGCTGGTGTGCTGCACCCATTAACTCGTCATTTAGCATTAGGTATATCTCCTAAAGCTATCCCTCCCCCCTCCCCTGACCCCAGACTCAGATTTTTAAAATGCCAAAATTTTGTCATTGTTTGCGTCAGTTCTTTTATTTTTTTTTAAGAATAAAATGTTACAGATAATGTCTAAAGCTATCACCCATCCTATTCTTCTTCCTTCGCAGAGGATCCTGAAATCAGTGTGTTCCTCCTTGAATGTCATTGTCTTTTAACTTCATATGTATGTGTCCTGTTTGTGTGTTTACCATTTTATATATAGAGATGGTACATGTATATATATCTCCATAATATGCCGTACTATAAAATGAGAAAGAGCAAGAAATATATATATATATAATATATATATATGTATATATGTCCTTAAGCAGCTTGCTCTTTTTTAGTACATAATATAGGAATTGAGTTGCGAATATATATATAAAATATGTGTGTATATGTATACATATATATGCATATATGAACCTATATACATATATTATATATACATATATGTACCTATATACATATATATACATACATGTACCTATATACATATACATACATGTACCTATATACATATATACACATACATGTACCTATATGCATATATACACATATGCGTACCTATATGCATGTATACACGTATGCGTACCTATATGCATGTATACACGTATGCGTACCTATATGCATGTATACACGTATGCGTACGTATATGCATGTATACACGTATGCGTACGTATATGCATGTATACACGTATGCGTACCTATATGCATGTATACACGTATGCGTACCTATATGCATGTATACACATATGCGTACCTATATGCATATATATACCTGTATACCTATATATATACACACACACACACATATATATATCTATATACCTACATATATATATACACACATATATATATACCTGGATCATTTTTTAAAATGCTCAACAGTACACACATGTAACAGCATTTCAGTCAATGATGGACTGCATATTTGATGGTGGTCCCATAATATTATAACAGACCAGAAAAATTCCAATCACCTAGTGAAGTCATAGCACAATGCATTAATTACTCTTGTGTTTGTGGGCATGCTGGTGTAAACAAACCTACCATGCTGTCAGTCCTATAAACATATAGCATATGTAGTTATGTATTATACTTAATAATAACTATGTTGCTGGTTTATGTATTTATGTATTTTATCATTGTTTTAAAGAGTACTCCTCCTACTTATATACAAAAGTTAACTATAAAACAGCCTCAGGTAGGTCCCTCAGGAGGTATCTAGAAGAGGGCATTGTTCTCATAGGAGATGACAGCTCCATGCATGTTATTGCCCCAGAAGAGCTTCCAGTGGGACAAGATATGGAGGAGGAAGATAATGATACTAATGATCCTGTCCTTGTGTAAGCCTAGGCTAATGTGTGTTTGTGTCTTAGTTTCTAACAAAAATATTTAAAAAGTAAAAAAAAAAATTAAAAATAAAAGCTTGTAGAATAAAGATATAAAGAAAATATTTTTGTGCAGCTGTATAATGTTAGTGTTTTAAGTGTTATTACAAAAGAGCCAAAAAATTAAAATTAAGAGTTGTATAAAGTAAAAAGTTACAGTAACCAAAATTAACTTATATCAAAGAAATAAAAATATTTATAAATTAAGTGTAGCCTAAGTGTACAGTGTTTATAAAGTCTATAGTAGTGTGTGGAAATGTCCTAGGCCTTCACATTGACTCACCACTCACTCACTGAGTCACCCAGAGCAACTTCCAGTCCTGTAAGCTGCATTCATGGTCAGTGCCCCATACAGGTATATCATTTTTTTATCTTTTATACTGTATTTTTAACTGTACGTTTTCTATGTTTAGATATACAAATACTTAACCATTGTGTTATGATTGCCCACAATAGTCAGTAGAATAACATGCTGTACAGGTTTGTAGGCTAGGAGCAATGGGCTATGCCATATAGCCTAGGTATAATAGGCTATACCATCTAGGTTTGTGTAAGTACACTCTAACGTGTCTGCACAATGATGAAATTGCCTAATGACACATTTCTCAGAACTTAGAATAAGCAATGCACAACTCTATGTCAATTTGCCTCTAAAAACCCAACTGTTTATACTCTTAAAATATTGTTACTACAGCTGTCAGTATCACACTCCAATCTAAGTGAATGTCACAATGAAAAACATTGAGTCATTTTACTATAACGGAAATGAAGATGTAATTTCCTGAATTTAACAGTCAGTTTAGGCTACACAGTGAAATATTTTCAATCTACTTTGAAAACATTAACCATTTAAAAACTAATATTCATGGGTAGCATTCACTAAGATGCATCAGGTTTGTTATTTATGATATATCTCTCAAAAACATTTTTAATTCCAAATATAATTAAAACCAAATACAGTTTTCTAATATAAGTAATTTCATGGGGATTATATTCCTGATTAAGGACTAGATGAAAACATTGTCAATTTATACTGTGCTCGATGCACTGAATGGAGGAAAATGTTCCAGCATGTATATAAGTGAAATTAGGCAGTAGGATATCTTTAGGAATCATGGTGACTAGGTAATACTCAACTGTATAATTTTTATAATTCTTGTGTACACGTATGTATTTTTAATTAAAACATATCCAGCAGTAGAAGAAGTACTTAGTAACAATCTTAACAACAAAATAATTTCTTTAGGTGGACTTTCAAAAGGCCTTTTAGGAGACTTTTAATAAATCTTAAATGTGTTTAGGAAGCTAAATAAGTGATTTTGGCCATATTTTTTGTTTACTATAAATTTCTCTTTATCAGGCATTGGCATTAGATGTAAAGTTGCTCATATTTAAAAGTAAACATTTGCTTTCTGAGTCATTATTTCTTCAGCAACTGTAGTTGTTTTTATGGTTGTTAAGAGAGAAATATATTATAAATTTGCAAGTCACAGAAGGGGAAAGAAACCATTTGTCACCTATAAAAGAGAAACACAGCCACTTAGAGTTTGTAGAGTAAAAATACACATATACACACACAAACAACTGAGTAGATTTTCAAAGCCATTATTTAGTGATTTCTCTTTGAGGTCTCTTTCTCCCTCGTTCCATCTCTCTTACTTCTGCCCTGCTTAGCTTTAAGGTTATCTTTTCTCTGTCTCTTATGGTAATAATACCCGGAGAAGAGCATTGCTGCCAGTCTCCTGGGAACTAGGAACCCAGAGGAGGGCTGTAGGCAAAGTGTAATACCAGAAGGTGGGGAGCAAGTTTCTGGGGGAAATCATCTGAGAAGCACACCAGGAAGTGCTGCTGGAATGTTTGTGGAAGACCAGTCAGCCCTAACCTTCAGCCATGTCTGTGGCATAACTGGCTGTTGCCCTCTGTGGGAATCATGGGAGGTGGAGGCGCTGCAAGTTGAGGGTGTCTGTACCATTTGAAAGGCATAGTTGGCTTTCCACGAAATCAAAAGACCTGAGGAAGATTTTCCTTTTAAAGAACATGCCGATTGGCTTGTCATGTTTAAGGAATTACAGGGATTACATTATGACAATTGGCATTGAGAAAAAAGTGAAGAAAACCTTGGATAACCTCGCAGCTTATTATTCATGTGTACTTCCCATGACCATTGACATTTATCTTAAAGAGAAAAGATGTGAAGCCTGTTCGCCTGTTCGTATGAGCTGAAGCCGTTGCTACTGATGGTAAAATCTCTTCTTAAGAAGACACGGTCTTGCAAACTTGGCAGAAATGTTGATAAGAAGAAAATAAAAACTTGAATCTTAAAGCTCATTAAAATAATGTAAATCATGGCTTTGATTTTTTAAAAATTATTCTTTGTGTAAATTTCTTTATAATTGAAAAGCTCCTATGTATTCAGATAACTAAAGGAGTTTCAGCACTTTTTTTTTCTTAGATAGAAAGCTACCAAATTTGTTCTTCAAGTAGCACTTTCAGGAAGAAGCTTTACTATCTCTAATGTAGCAAAATTATGTCTTTTTTAAATGGTTTTGCTTTTTAAAAAATCATGTTTTTAAAGCTGTGATTCATTCAGTATATTGAAATCACATATTTCCAGGTCTTCTGGCCATTTGATACTTGACCTTAGTTATTCAACCTTTTTGACTTGGAGACTCTATTAATAAGTCATATGGTTATAAAGGCATTTGGCATTTACAAGTAAAAAGTAATGACTAATAAAATTTACAAAGTGATAACAAACTACAGTCTATTTAAGATAAGCAATTAGAAACAAGTTCCAACTTGCTGCTGTAAGAAAGTAAGGTAGATGCTACATGGGTAAAAACAGGAAACAGAATTATTTAATAATTCTGTGACTCATAAATAGGCTTCAGGGCCTTCAGAATGAAGGTATTGGTGGTATTCACGTTAGGCCACCATCTGAAAGGCATAATTTTAGGTAACAGATAGGGAAATGTATAGATCACTGGAAAGATTCTAATTTAAAATTCTCTTTTACTAGACTTCAATTTTATACCATCTTAACACATCAGTCTCTTCTACTGTAAATAAGCAAAACAGAAAAATCATTTTACGTGCAGTTTTAAGGATATAAATACTCTCCAAGTATTTCAGATGAGGCACTTATTCTCAAAAGGAGATCTTGAAAAGTTGACCTGAGAAGAAATTACATGATTTCATTTTGGAATAAAAAAACTTAGGTTCATAATAATATAGCTTTATAACCTTAGATTAATTATAACATAGACATCCTTTTGGCTTAGGATTGCCTTGGCGATGTGGGCTCTTTTTTGGTTCCATATGAATTTTAAAGTAGTTTTTTCCAATTCTATGAAGAAAGTCATTGGTAGCTTTATGGGGATGGCATTGAATCTGTAAATTACCTTGGGCAGTATGGCCATTTTCACAATATTGATTCTTCCTACCCATGAGCATGGAATGTTCTTCCATTTGTTTGTATCCTCTTTTATTTCCTTGAGCAGTGGTTTGTAGTTCTCCTTAAAGAGGTCCTTCACATCCCTTGTAAGTTGGATTCCTAGGTATTTTATTCTCTTTGAAGCAATTGTGAATGGGAGTTCACTCATGATTTGGCTCTCTGTTTGTGTGTTGTTGGTGTATAAGAATGCTTGTGATTTTTGTACATTGATTTTGTATCCTGAGACTTTGCTGAAGTTGCTTATCAGCTTAAGGAGATTTTGGGCTGAGACAGTGGGGTTTTCTAGATATACAATCATGTCATCTGCAAACAGGGACAATTTGACTTCCTCTTTTCCTAATTGAATACCCTTTATTTCCTTCTCCTGCCTAATTGCCCTGGCCAGAACTTCCAACACTATGTTGAATAGGAGTGGTGAGAGAGGGCATCCCTGTCTTGTGCCAGTTTTCAAAGGGAATGCTTCCAGTTTTTGCCCATTCAGTATGATATTGACTGTGGGTTTGTCATAGATAGCTCTTATTATTTTGAAATGCATCCCATCAATACCTAATTTATTGAGAGTTTTTAGCATGAAGGGTTGTTGAATTTTGTCAAAGGCTTTTTCTGCATCTATTGAGATAATCATGTGGTTTTTGTCTTTGGCTCTGTTTATATGCTGGATTACATTTATTGATTTGCGTATATTGAACCAGCCTTGCATCCCAGGGATGAAGCCCACTTGATCATGGTGGATAAGCTTTTTGATGTGCTGCTGGATTCGTTTTGCCAGTATTTTATTGAGGATTTTTGCATCAGTGTTCATCAAGGATATTGGTCTAAAATTCTCTTTTTTGGTTGTGTCTCTGCCCGGCTTTGGTATCAGAATGATGCTGGCCTCATAAAATGAGTTAGGGGGCATCACACTACCTGACTTCAAACTATACTACAAGGCTACAGTAACCAAAACAGCATGGTACTGGTACCAAAACAGAGATATAGATCAATGGAACAGAACAGAGCCCTCAGAAATAACGCCGCATATCTACAACTATCTGATCTTTGACAAACCTGAGAAAAACAAGCAATGGGGAAAGGATTCCCTATTTAATAAATGGTGCTGGGAAAACTGGCTAGCCATATGTAGAAAGCTGAAACTGGATCCCTTCCTTACACCTTATACAAAAATTAATTCAAGATGGATTAAAGACTTAAACGTTAAGACCTAAAACCATAAAAACCCTAGAAGAAAACCTAGGCATTACCATTCAGGACATAGGCATGGGCAAGGACTTCATGTCCAAACCACCAAAAGCAATGGCAACCAAAGCCAAAATTGACAAATGGGATCTAATTAAACTAAAGAGCTTCTGCACAGCAAAAGAAACTACTATCAGAGTGAACAGGCAACCTACAAAATGGGAGAAAATTTTCACAACCTACTCATCTGACAAAGGGCTAATATCCAGAATCTGCAATGAACTCAAACAAATTTACAAGAAAAAAACAAACAACCCCATCAAAAAGTGGGCAAAGGACATGAACAGACACTTCTCAAAAGAAGACATTTATGCAGCCAAAAAACACATGAAAAAATGCTCATCATCACTGGCCATCAGAGAAATGCAAATCAAAACCACAATGAGATACCATCTCACACCGGTTAGAATGACAATCATTAAAAAGTCAGGAAACAACAGGTGCTGGAGAGGATGTGGAGAAATAGGAACACTTTTACACTGTTGGTGGTGGTGTGAACTAGTTCAACCATTGTGGAAGTCAGTGTGGTGATTCCTCAGGGATCTAGAACTAGAAATACCATTTGACCCAGCCATCCCATTACTGGGTATATACCCAAAGGACTATAAATCATGCTGCTATAAAGACACATGCACACGTATGTTTATTGCAGCATTATTCACAATAGCAAAGACTTGGAACCAACCCAAATGTCCAACAATGATAGATTGGATTAAGAAAATGTGGCACATATACACCATGGAATACTATGCAGCCATAAAAAAGGATGAGTTCATGTCCTTTGTAGGGACATGGATGAAATTGGAAATCATCATTCTCAGTAAACTATTGCAAGAACAAAAAACCAAACACCGCATATTCTCACTCATAGGTGGGAATGAGATCACATGGACACAGGAAGGGGAATATCACACTCTGGGGACTGTGGTAGGGTGGGGGGAGGGGGGAGGGATAGCATTGGGAGGTATACCTAATGCTAGATGACGAGTTAGTGGGTGCAGCGCACCAGCATGGCACATGTATACATATGTAACTAACCTGCACAATATGCACATGTACCCTAAAACTTAAAGTATAATAACAATAATAAAAAAAAACATAGACATCAATGATTTAGCTCCTGCCGTGTGTCAGGTACTTTGTGTACATTATCCCCTTAAAACAACCAAGGTTGGATGTAAGTATTACTAACCGTACTTTACATATGCAGCTGCTGAGGCCCAGAAAAAGTTCTTACATAACCAAGATCTTTCAGCTAAACAGCTATGAAACCAATAGCATTAAAACTTGAACCCAAGTCTTCCTAACTCTCCATCCTGTGTTCTTTCTTTCAGCATTACCTTCCTTTGGGCTAAGAATCACATTCACATTTGTTACCCTACCCTGTATGTGTATTGAAGTTATAACAATGAATATTCAAAGATTTTACAAAATAGTAGTTAACAGAAAGGTAGAGAGAGAGCCCTTTTTTGGTGTGGAATCTCAGTTTATTAGTTTACACATGTGGCTTGTATAGAAGTTGACATCCTTATAAAAATATTCTCATAAAAATATGTGTGTGTAGGAGAAATATATGTCCTTGGTGAAAAGGGGTCAATGGAGAACATTTGATTCAGGGTTGTTTTTACATAAGAGGTGTAAAAACAAAGCCAGCCAGAGAACAATTTTATAGTCAATCATTCAGGGAAAGAAAAAAGTCTTGAGCTTTAAGGAGAAAGATCAAGTCAGAAATCTGTTAAGGTTTGACTCTAGAAGAGCCAGCTGGGAATGATGGCCGGCTAGTTCAAGTCACTAAGCAACAGAACAGCAAACTGCTTGGTAACAAGATCTGGCCTGACTCACAGGCTCTCTTTGAGTGACCTAGGTGGCCAGATAGAGGAGGACCAAGACCCATCTTACCTCAAAACAATATCCTTCCATTTCCACTTTGCCAGCCTTCATGCCAAATTCCACATTATAGAATAGTCTCTTTGACTTGAGATATTTCCTTTTAGAATGGAAATATCTCTGGGACTAGAAGCTAATATTGTTGTCTTTCTTCTCAGAAATAGTGTTTCAGAGATTGTTTTCTTTGATTCAATATATTTAAAAAGTGTAAGCTTTAATAAGAGCAAACAAAGTGGAAACATTTGAGTTGGTAGTCTGTCTTTTGGTTTTCGTAAGCAAATGTATACAGGGCCAAAACTACCTACCTTCATTGGGTGCAATCTTTCTTTCCTTGGGCTCTCAGACTGAATGTGTTGACATTTATTTGTCCTTTTCTATGTTATGCTGTCTTCTAGTTCATGTTTGTATTTCAAGTATGTAGCTGGACTGTAAGTTCCTAAAAAGTAAGAAACGGCCGGGTGCGGTAGTTCATGCCTGTAATCCCAGCACTTTGGGAGGCTGAGGCACGTGGATCACTTGAGGTCAGGAGTTCGAGACCAGCCTGTTCAACATGGTGAAACCTCGTCTCTACTAAAAATATAAAAATTAGCTGGGCATGGTGGTGTATGCCTGTAATCCGAGCTACTCGGGAGGCTGAGGCAGGAGAATCGCTTGAACCTAGGAGGCGGAGGTTGCTTTGAGCCGAGATTGCACCATTGCACAACAGAGGAGACACCATTTCAAAAAAAAAAAAAAAAAACAAAGTAAGAACCTCCACATTCATCAATCATTGTATCCACTGTGAAGGTACAAGTGCCACCTATATAATATACACTCAATAAATAGTTGTTTTTTGATCGATTGAGAAACATAACTTCTGTTGCTGTGTCTTTTATGCTGAACACCCAGGGGGATCCATACCCTTCCAGACTAGAAGTCCTGGTGATGTTGGTTTTGATTGCCATAGTGGATAAAAAACTTTGAACTCAATGATTAACCATTTGTGTGGACTTTGTCACCATGACTCAGTGTGTGTGTGTGTGTGTGTGTGTGTGTGTATGTTTTGGGTTTACATGCACATAGATTGGTATAGTTGGCTTTGGTGTATATGAATGATTCTGTATCTTATTATTCTGTCACAATAATTTGTCAAATACATGCATTTTAATATTTAGCTTATACTTTGAAAATTATTTATGCCTGTTATATTTCTGAAAAAAATCTGTGTAAATGTATCTATGATTCTTGGGAAATTACTGAATAACTAGCTTGTTAAATTCTGATGACTAATCCTTATCTTTTAGAATTTATAACAGTTAAATTATATATCAAGACCTAAGCTTACAAAAGAAATGTCAAGATTTTGAGAAATTTGCAAAAAAAAACCCTTCATAGTTTCATTTTCAGTGTTTTAATTTGGAGAAATTTTAACTGGCAGAAATTAAGTACCATTTTTCCAAAGTAGATCTTCAGAAGAACTAAAATTAAATAATAGAAAACCTTTTTGAAGGGGTTTAGCATAGAAATATTATTTTAATATAAATATTTTTATACAATTAAATATTATATGTATCATTTTTAAATTGCAGTACTTTGAGACCAATTTTTCCCCATTACCCTTTTGAGATAACCCTCTGATTAAATTAGCTATTATTAAAATAAAGTGGCTTCCTCTTCATGTTATTAGTAGGGTACCAGTTTTTTGTTTTTTTTTTCATACATGGCTAATTTCACATTTATAAATGGTGAAGTGTGTATTGTTGACCTTTTGAAGCAAGCAACTTTCTGGCTTAAGATTACTTGGATTATCATTCCTGCTTGTTTGCCTTCTTTAGGTTAATAGTATTTGTTTTACTTTGCTTTATTTTGTGCAGTGTGATTTTTTTATGACCTTCTATTGAGTGATTGCCAAATAGAACAGCGTATGATTTATGGGTACTAATAACTAAAATATGTATGAATTGCAGGCTGATAATGCACAAGGCTGATTTCTACAGTTCTCCTCTGAATAGAACCAGGCTTCCTTTAATAAAGCCCTCTTACTAATAAGAATAGCAGTTTCACTAACACATTGATCATTCTTGAATCACCTTCACAATTTTAGGTGCAACTGTGGGCCATTTATACTGTTTGCATTTAATATTTCTAGTAGACTTACATTTTTATTTAAAAGGCCATATGTTTAAAAATAAAGCTTTGTATATTACTGTAATTTGGAACTAGCGTCATTTATTATGCATAGAAGATAATTGAAAAAATATACAATAAACAAGGCAAAATAGATTCAAGTTTAGCTAGATAATCATGACCTTCCAAAGACTCTGAGCCCGAGGTCTGTTCTCTGTTTAAAATGGCATTTAGCAAATAATATAGACATATGAAAGACCACAATTAAGTCTTTCTTCTTAAGGTAATAAGAATGACTGAAAGGGATTTGGAAAGGAAATAACCTTCTCCTTATTTAATTCAACATTTTAAAATTCAATAAGCCACATCAGCTATGCCAAACACCATCTTTGTACAACCTCAAACCATGTAATATACCAACTTGAACCACTGATACTTCCACCATAGGAAGAGGGACATTTGTTCTTGCAAAACTTCTGTTCTCAATCCCTTAGTTGCAGGTAAACACACTGAACTTGGATTGGGTGATGCTAATCCCTAAGCAGAAAGTATGTTGGTACTGTTTTCCCACACTGTAATTATTAAGTTCCTACCTGGTAGCTGCACAGATGCAAAAAAAAAAAAAAAAAAGACTGTTCTATGGAAAATTCTATACCTGCCAATGGTAGATTCCAAGTTTTACTTCCAAAGAGTGTAAACATGGGTGTTTTAAAAAGTATGTCTCAATGCAAATAAATGAGAGCTAAGTAAGGAACCACATTTTTCTACTCTGTAATCTTTTTTACTCTGTAAACTCATTTCTTTCCATGCTAGAATGCTCACACAGCACTGGCTATGTAATTTGTAGAGCCCAGGTAAAGTGAAAATACAGGGCCCATTACGCAAATAAATATTACAAATTTCATGATGGCAACAGCACTGCATTCAATCCAGCACAAGGCCCTTCTGAGAGTAGGATCCTGTACAACTTCATAGGTCACACCTGTGAAGCCAGCCCTGCACCCACAATAGGTCTGATGTGATGCCCAAAAAGTTGACTTTGTAAGCCCTACAGGTGATGTGGAAGCCATACGTTGAGCAACTGTCTTAAAGGGACATCTTTTTAGACAGTCTCACTCTGTTGCCCAGGCTGGAGTGCAGTGGCAAGATCTCAGCTCACTGCAACCTCTGCCTCCTGGGTTCAAGCAATTCTCCTGCCTCAGCCTCCTGAGTAGCTAGGATTACAGGCATGCAACACCATACCCGGCTAATTTTTATATTTTTGGTAGAGAGGGGGTTTCACCATGTTTGCCAGGCTGGTCTCGAACTCCTGACCTCAAGAGATCTGCCTGTCTCAGCCTCCCAAAGTACTGGGGTTACAGGCATGAGCCACTGTACCTGGCCTTAAAAAAAATCTTTATTCATAAGCTCCTCATTTTACACTGTTGATAGAAACTTCAGAAGACAATGATATGCGTTGAAGTAAAAAAACAGAAGTTCCAAGAAAAGTCAGAGTTGGACCAGCTATAAATTAAAGAGAAACATTATCTTACATTCATCTTGAGAGTTTTCTTTGCAAATGAACACGTACATACACAAACAAACTTAAAGCAGCATTGCCTTTGCATTTAAAGTCACTTACTGATATGCACAGTATTAGTCATGGCAAAATATTATTAGCATTTGAAATTGATGCTCACCCCTCTTTGTTGATACTATCTCATTTACTGGATTAACTTTATTCATATGAGATCTCCCTTTTTTTTTCATTGTCTCTGTTTCCAGCACCTTAATTCAAAGTACCCCGGTTCCATAATTATTCCTTTGACCTTATTCAGTATGTTCCCTGCACCACAAGTGTCTCTCCTCTGTTCAATTCCAACTGTCAGCTCTTTTAACAAAACCCTACTCTTAAACCTCATTTCCCAGGCTCAAGTTCCATTTGCCTCCTCTGGACATTTCCACGTGGAAGATCCACTCTTACTTTATATTTAACATGCACAAAACCAAGCTTACTGTGCCCCCCTTTTGGATTTTTCTACTTCTGTTTATCTGGCCATTATCTTCCCAAAAAACCAGAGAAAATCATATTTGACTTCTGCCTTGCCCTCCTTCTGCCTAGGCCTATGGATTATTTCATCTATTATCTCTTGCTGTTCTGTTCCCTCCCAATACCACCAGGTATTTTAATACTTAGATTTGTGTTTGATCTATATCAATAACATTCTAACTTGTCTTTGTGCCACTAGCCCCTTCCCACTAAGGATGTCCTACTTATACTGTCTCATTAATTACCCTACAGTTCTGCTTTGATTGCCCACTATCTATAGCAGAGGTGAACAAAAGGACCAGAAAATAAATATTTTAGGCTTTGCGGACCCTATGATCTCTGGGGCAACTATTCAACCCTACCACAGTAGTGCAAAAGAAGCCACAAATATACAAATGGACATTAGCATGTTCCAATAAAACTGTATTTGCAAAAACAAATAGGCTGAATTTCGCCCACTGGCCGTAATTTGCCAATCCCTGCCCTGTAGGATAAAGTTCACACTCCTTAACATGGCATCTAAGCATCTGTCATCAGTTCTGCACCTATCTCTGCAACCCTATGTGTTATTGTGTCCTATGGATACTTCACATCCTTCGTTTTGAAGCCGAATCTAGAGCAGGGTTGCTCAACCTCAGCAGAACTGATGACTGGGCAGAATGATGCTTTGTGGTGGGGGCTCTCCTGTGCATTGTAGGAGGTTAAGAACATCCCTGGCCAGTGCCCGCTAGATGACATTAATTTCCACCATGAGGTGAAAATTCAAAATGTCTCCAAGCACTGCCAATTTTCCCTTGTAGGGGACGAGGGATTGTTTTCAGTTGATAACTACTGCCCTAGGGAGTAAACTTTGTGAAGGGGAGAACCAGTTCTACCTCATTCACAGGTGTATCCCTAGCACCTAGCACAGTCTTGTGATATACAAAGAGGTTCAGAAATCTATTGCATAGTCCAACTCTGCTACTCACTGTGGGATCCTAGGGTTATTTAAATTCCACAAATCACAATTAAGTTCATCTGTAAGTGGAACTATTACTAATTCATACACGTTTCATAAAATTATTTAAAAGTTCAAATGATATATTTAACAAAAAGACCTCTTGAAAGACAGTAGTACTTTCAAATAAAATGTAAACATACTGTTGATAGAACACTGAAGGTGATCTGAGCCTATTGAAATCTAGAAGCTTAATTTGACTCACATACTCTATCTACACTGTACAAATTACTATATGGGATGTTATTGGGGCATTGTCTTTGTTCTCAAGGATTATGATCTAACAGGTGATAGAATATGATTACTCAACCATAAAACAATAGTTGCCATAACTAAGCATAAAGAGTGGTTGGAATTTATGGGAGGGAGACATTGTATCTGGTACTAGGAATCACTTAAGACCTCATGAGTGAGATGAAATAGTCACAGAGAAGTCCCAGGCACCATACTGAGCATTGTCTTAGATGATGTCATTGAATATTCACTGCAACTTGATTAGGTTTAGGTTTTATTATCACATTTCACAAAGAGAGAGGGGCCTAGGAAGGAATTTGATATGAATGTGAAGCATGGGAGATTTCAGCAGGGAGAGAACTGCAGTGAAGTATGGAAGGAGGGGAAGTGACAGGAGGTGTTTTCTCACCAAGGGAATAGTGTGAAGAAATATGGGGATTACATGGGGTTTAGGTGAGTTTGAGTGCCTCTAGGGAAGGTAGGTTGGAATCAGATTTTGAAGGATTGCTAACATCTCTCTCTCTCTTGCTCTCGCTTGCTTGCTCGCTCTCTCTCTCTCACATCACACACACACACACACACACACACACACACACACACACACACACCAGGGATTTATACGTATAAAAGAAACATGATGATGTTATCTTTCCTAACAGCTTCACTCCACATAACAGGAAGTGACATTTTGAGTTCTTACCCCATGCTAAGCTTGCTAAGCCACAAGTATGTGCACTGAACACTTTCAATAGTTGGACTTTGAGACTCAGTTCAATTAGACCAATCTATACCATCTTTCAGCTAGCTACTGCTCTTCTACTTTTCCCAAGATAATCCTTCTGAAATAGATACACAATGCTGTTTTCATTCAAATCAGATGTGTTAATTCTACTACTGGCACTTGTGTTCTGATGCATAGAACAGAGGCATTATTTACGTGAGGACTGTGCCTTCCTTCTTACTGAATTGCAAAAGTACACAATTCTTAGAACACATCTAGTAGTTCTGAGGGGCTGGACACAGAAAACCATCTTACTTTGAAGGTAATTTTCTCTATTTTATCACTAGCTCACCAAGGTGAGAGTCAGGAGCAAAATATCCTATTTTCTTTTCATCCATTCAAAAAATAATTTGAGTGTTTCCTGTGTACCTATTGTTCTTCTGGAGATAGAGAACTGAATGAAATAGACAGTCTTCCGTACATTGGGGCATACTTTTTTTTTTTTTTTTTTTGAGACAGGGTCTTACTCTTTTGCCCAGGCCGCCTAGAGTAAAGTGGCATGATCACTGCTCACCTAAGCCTTGACCTCTTGGGCTCTGGGCTCAAGAGGCATCCCACCTCAACCTCTCAGGTAGCTGGGACTACAGGCACATGCTACCAGGCCTAGATAACTTTTTATTTTTTGTAGGGATGGGTGTCTCACTATGTTGCCCAGACTGGTCTCAAACTTCTGGGCTCAAGCCATTCTCCAGCCTCGGCCTCCCAAAGTGCTGGGATTATAGGCATGAGCCACTGCACCAGGCTAAAGAGCACATATTCTAATAAAGGAGAAGACAACACACAAATAAATATTCCAGTGGGTCAGAGAAAGACAAGTACAGTATAGAAGAATAAGTCAGGGTAAGGAGTTACAGAGTTGTACGTAAGACATTTCAGCAGAGATCTGAAAGAGATGACTGAACGAGCTATGTGATTATCCAGCAGAAGTACATTTCATTGTGATTTCAAGTACGCCAAATGTGGTTGGCGTATTTGAGGGAGGGGGGAAAGTTATAGAAAATGAGGTAGGAGCCACAGAAAGGCATCAGATCACATAGTGCTTTGAGCCTGTAGTAAAGACTTGGGTCATTCCTTGGTGATGACTGTGATGTATTGAAGCAAAAAGTGTTAGTAGTAGGAATGTCTGTGTTAGGAAGGGACACAGTCTATCATAAGTTTTGGAAGAATCATCCAGGCTCCTGTGTAGAAAGTAAAGATGTGGGTAAAATGGAAGCAGAGACCAGTTAAACTATTGAAATAACCCAGGTAACATGTAATGGCAGTGTGGACTAGAGAAATAGAGGTAAAAGTGGTTAAAAAAAAAAAAAAAGGGTCATAATTCTGTCTACCATTTGAAGACACAGCCAACAGAATTTGTGGATGCATTGGATGTGAAGAGTGAGAAAGAAGAATCAAGAATAACTCTTAAGTTTGTGGACTTAGCAACAGGTAGAATGTAGTTGTCATTTGTCAAGCTGAGGAAGATTGTGGAAGGAGCATTTTTAGGGGAGGTGGATCAGGAGTTTAGTTTTAAAAAATTTATTTTGGGGATGCCTCTTAGATTTCTGCATGGAGGTTTCACTTAGATAACTGAATGTATGAGTCTGAAGTTTGGAGCACAGATTAACACTTGAGATGAACACTTGAGAGTTATTAAAATATAGGTGGTATTAAAAGTGATAAGTCTGGATGAATCACCCAGGGAGCAAGTATATATAGAGAAAAGACCTGAGACAGTTGGGGCACTTTAAAATCTAGAAATAAGGAAAATGAGGAAAACTCAGCAGAGAGGCCAGTGAGGTTGAAGAAAAATTGAGAGTGATATCTGGAGGCCAAATGAACAAAGTGTTTCAGGAGAAATAAGTGGCTGGGCATGGTGGCTCATGGCTGTAATCCCAGCCCTTTGGGTGGATCACCTGAGGTCAGGAGTTTGAGACCAGCCTGGCCAACATGGCAAAACCTCGTCTCAATTAAAATTACAAAAATCAGCCAGGTGTGGTGGCAGGCGCCTGTGATCCCAGCTACTGGGGGGTCTGAGGCAGGAGAATCATCACTTGAACCCAGGAGGCAGAGGTTGCAATGAGCTGAGATCGTGCCACTGCACTCCAGCCTGGGCGACAGAGCAAGACTCTGTCTCAAAAACGAAGAAACAACAACAACAGAAAAGTGATAAACTGTGGCAGATGCTGCTCATAGGTCAACTAAAATAAGAACTGAGAATTGATCATTGCATTGGCAACATGCAGCCAATTGGTGGCATACAACACAAGTCGATCAGTAGAGTAGTGATGATACAAGACTGACTAGAGTGGAATATAACAAATTTCCCCAGTGCTTAAACTAACAAGCATTTATTATTGCATACAGTTTCTGAGAAATCAGGGAGCAGCTTAGCTGGCTGGTTCTGACTAAAGTTCCTAGAAGAAATTGCACTCAAGCTGTCAGTGAAGGCTATAGTCATCTGAAGCCGTATCTGGGGCTGGAAGATCAGTTTTCTAAGATGGTGCTGTCCTCAGGCAGCCTTGCTTTACACTGGCTGTTGGCAGAAGACTTCAGTTCCTCACTGTTTGTGCTTCTCCAAAGGGCTGGGTGTTCTTTTTGTTGTTGTTTTAATACTTTAAGTTCTAGGGAACATGTGCACAACGTGCAGGTTTGTTACATATGTATACATGTGCCATGTTGGTGTGCTGCACCCATTATTAACTCGTCATTTACATTAGGTATATCTCCTAATGCTATCCCTCTCCCCTCCGCCCACCCCACATTAGGCCCCGGTGTGTGATGTCCCCCTTCCTGTGTCCAAGTGTTCTCATTGTTCAATTCCCACCTACAAGTGAGAACATGTGATGTTTGGTTTTTTGTCCTTGCGATAGTTTGCTGAGAATGATGGTTTCCAGCTTCATCCATGTCCCTACAAAGCACATGAACTCATCCTTTTTTATGGCTGCATAGTATTTCATGGTGTATATGTGCCACATTTTCTTAATCCAGTCTATCATTGTTGGACATTTGGGTTGGTTCCAGGTCTTTGCTATTGCGAATAGGGCCACAATAAACACATGTGCATATGTCTTTATAGCAGCATGATTTATAATCCTTTGGGTATATACCCAGTAATGGGATGGCTGGGTGTTCCTACCTCATGCACAGGAGTCAATGATTCAAGAGAGTGCAAAGTAGAAGCCACAATGACTTTTATGACACAGACTTGGCAGCAACACACTATTACTCTGCCATATTCTTCTGCTAACATGTGCCAACCCTGGTACAGTGTGAGAGAGGACTACTCAAAGTTGTGAGTATCTGGAGGTGAAGGCCTCCTTATAAAAGGACTAAGTCAAGTGGATTCAAGAGATGATGCGAAAAGAAGTGATGGCAATTGTCAACTCTTGGAGTTTTGTTGTAAAGTCAGTTGGAGGGGATAGGAAGAAAAATGAGATATGGGCAAAGGCTGTGTTGTCAATTGTATTATGTTTGTGTGGTTTTGAGAAAGAAGCAGCAGAAAGGGGACATTTGATCATGAGAAACTGGGGACAATTGCAGGAGCAATATTCTTGAGGAGGCTTTGGGGGAATAGGGGTAAGGAGAAGTTCAGTTAGTGCACAAACCAAGGAGTTGCCCTTAATGGGAGTGCTGATTGTTCAGTCCTCACAATAAATGAGAAAGAAGAGTAGGACAGTCTGAGAGTATAGGAGGTCAGTATCTTGATAGACCTGGTTTCAGAGTGTATGAAAAGTGTCTCTTAATTCCTTCTATTTTGTGATAAAATAATAAGCTCATCAATGTAAAGACAGAGAACAGATGTTGGAGGTTTGAGGAGAGAGAAGGTGAGAAATGGTCCATCATCTCTGGGAGGAGAGAGTGCTTTGTCTAGAGAAATGTGAAATTCCCCGACTGCACTAAGGAGCCACCTCAGGCCAGTAGTTACAAATTCAAAGTCATCATGGTTGTGTTTTTCCTCAACTATCATTGACTGCTTAGGCCACAACAAGCACGGTTTGAAAAAGGTTGGTTTAACAGAGATGAGATATTTCAGTGAAGTCTGAGTTTTAAAAGGATATGCAAAGAAGTGATTATGCTGCCGTATTTACTCTAAGCTCACTAAGGAAAAGGGGACATAAGTTTGGTGAGGGTCAGAACAACTTCTAAGGTCAATGCACTGGAGGACTCATTGGGTTTGGAAGATTTTTGGAGTCAGAATACTGGAGGGGATGAGCTAGAAAGAGAGAAGGTAGGGAGAGATGCTTAACAGTGGTTATGGGGCACAGTTATCTGTCATGGCAAGGCCTTGCTTACGGTAAGGAAAGGAGGTTTCAGGTAAGATTATCTGAAGGGAGATCCAGACACTGGGAGACCGTGGGAGGAAAAGATCATTATGAGTTATGTAAGAGTTTGCGCTGGGGAGAGACAGGGCTAAAATGTTTAAAGACTGAGAGGAGAGACCTTTAGGTCAGTAGAAAACTGGAATAGGAGGGGAGCAGATTAATGATGTGAGTTACAAAGACATTTTAGGGCAAGGAAGAGATCATGGTCTGGAAGCAGCAGAGAAGAATGAGAAAGACTCCTACTTCACTAGGGGCAGAGGTACAAACATGTGGAAGGAAAAATAGCCACTGCATCAGAGGGCTGAAGTAAATCCGTATTCTCAGTGGGCAGCCAGTAGTGTCAGAGCAAGATGGTGCAGGAAAGTCAGAGAACATGCTGAAGATACAGGAGCATAAGGAGATTTTGCTGATGACAGACTGAACGCTAGGAGTCACGGTGGCGAGTTTGCAGGAATTGGGGAAGGCTGGGGATTTCAAAGTAGGGGATTTACAGAGCCATCTGGTGATGAGCAATGACCTGGCAGTCTTGAAATTTGTGTGGTGACGGTTGTGTATTCAAGACAAGGACCTTGGTTTTAAGCCCATGTAGTCAGACAAGCACAAACTCCTCTGCTGGGATGGCCAGTTTCTTTGGTCTATTTAATTAGTTCCAGAAACAGTAATTCATCCTCACTGCATTTGTAGAAATTGAGGGGAGAGGTGGTGGGTACCAGACTGGCCAGGTCTGCCCGGTCATCTTCACTTCAACATTCCTGTCGGTAAAGTCATATTATTCTCACATCTTGGCCATATATGTATGCTCCAAGAATGAGACAGATGACAGAAGATACAGAAAAACAATTGGGAAATTGCTAGTTTGCAGATGTATAGCCCTGGCACAGATTTTCTAATATGAAATTGCCATTTTTTTCCATGAATTGGACACAAAATCCTGTTCTTGAATATGATGTTCAGCCTAGATATTGAAGAACTGAAAAATATTTTTGAAAAAATATATATATTGCATTTGTCACAACAGTTTATACACATAATTATCACAATGATATTGCTTTTCTTAAATAAATAGATTTTATGTGTTGGCATGAAATACTTTTACAAGATGATGCCAGGTTTTAACATTTATACAGGAATATTTTCATTATCATAATTGTTAATAAAACAAATATGAAATGTATAGCTTTCTCTTTGGAGTTTGAATTGTTGGTTCTTACTGCCTGCTTGCATATTTATATTAGGTGTACTGGCTGGCTGTTATTAGGAAATACGATCTTCTGTGTCTTAGGAGTGCGCCCTGCAAGCAACATGTGCAAACATTTTTTTTCTTTCTTTCTTTTTTTTTTGCCCTAAGGAAAAGGGTAAGCTCTGGCACCTTTTAACCTGTAAGGATTATGTGGCTCTTGCTGTGATTGATTGGTTGGCTTCTCCTCAAGAAATGCTCCTGGTGCGTATTTTATGTTCGCACAGAGCCAGGGCTTTGCTGATCAGCACGTCACCCCTGTCAAGATGTGGGCTTGCTTTTGTGCATTTGCTCTTGCAGCCTGGGAAGCATATTTCAACACACTGTCCAGAATTGGCTAGAACATGCCTGTCACTCCCAGCTGACTCTGATGACGCTCTTGCCAACGTAGATTTACATCAACACAGTTCTTTACTGGAAAAAGCTCATTCAGAATATACAGGGTGGCCCATTTAAAAGAGGCATAGCATCAATTTGAAGAGAAATATATTTTAAAGGGAGAATTAATTCTAAGAAATACACAGTCAGTTGAAGGCTCCATGGAGCATAGAGTTATAACTAGCATCACCCGATAATTTTTCCCCTAGAGATTGTCCTAAGCTCTAACTTCTAGAGACTGGCTTATCCTGAAAAGAGAACCTTTCTGTTCTAGACTTTTTCTTTCAGCATGCTAGATATGTAGGCATTTTTAGCCTCTTCTTTCCCTAACCATATAATCTGAACACCATATTCATTGAAGAAAGCATGAGATGTGAAAGCTGATAAGATGCAGGATTATGTGACACCATTGCTTTTTACCTGTGCAAAATTCAGTTTGGTAATCAATGGAAATACAGATTTTACCCTTCACATAAAATTGTTTGGCATATGTCCATCTTGTTTTTTGACTCATCCTTGATATCACAATGAATGTTTGGGATAGGCATATTACTCAGATGTGTGGGTCTATAGACAGGAAATCAGGCATTCAGAAATAAAGCTTGTTACCATAGCTATCCAGGAAAAAAATACAACACTGTCTTTGCTGTACAAAAGAAAAATTCAATACTACTGTCACATGATATGTGATTACTATTATTATGACCCAGTGCTACTCACCCTTCATTTTCATCATTCTAGTTTATTTCAGGTCATTACAGTAATGGATACAACTGAATGGGTTTGTAATTTTACCCCTTCTCTCATGACAACCAGCAGGATTCTCAATGACACATGCTTTGATCTGTCTGCTTTTAAATCTCTTAAGCAGGGTGGCTCTAGATAGCTTCCTCTCAGAAGATTTTATGATTCTAATAGACCTCATCATGAGTTCTATATTTGTGCTTGTTTAGATACATCAAAGTCAGGCTTTATACTAGGGCCACCTGGAAAGTTAAGGTCATCAGCTTTTTGTTATAGTCATTGGATTACTGTGATGCTCAGCAATAACAAAGTTTGACCTTGTAAAGTGATCAAAAGTTGTGGGTTACAATATAGGAATATTAAAGTATATTCTGCCGTGATGTGTCTTCTGTTGTAGTTTGTCTAGAATTAATATTACAGTCACAATTAACTCCAAAGTGTTCTATACTGCTTGCATACAGTACAGTGGGAAAGAAGAGATGTCAAAATCAGAGAAATAAGATTCCTCCATTGTGAATTAACATACAAAATCTACACTTAATGCATCAGAACTAAGATGCAATGTTTTAAAGAGATTGAGTTGACAGGTCAATCAGATGGTAGGACTGGTAAGAATTTGAGCAGGCATAAACAATTGGCAGTGTGTATTCAAACACTGTTTATGAGAGTGAGGAACTATTGGTTAACAAGCTGACATTAAACATTTAGATTATATAAATCACCTTATTAACTGCATCCTATCTATGGATCTATTATCAATCTGTATCTATCGATCGATCTGTGTGTCATCTTTTGTTCTGTCTGGTTCCATGCTTCCAAAGACATTTTCTGATCTTCATTGTTACATAGTACTCTCTACTGAGTCCTAAAGAACACAGTTCTGTGTCAGGCTGATTGAAGCGTAATGATTTGAGTGATGATTGTAGTGCTCAATGAAAGGAAATAAAGAACATTTGGACTCTGTTCGGCAGTCACATGGGCTTGTACAATATGAGTCTGCTTTTGAGAGAAGAAACTTGCACAAATGTCTCTTTAAGACCCTGCTTTGAATTCTTTTGGAATATATATCTAAATGTGTCTTAAGATAGTTCTATTTTTAATATATTTTTTCATACTGTTTTCCATAGTGGTTGCACCATTTTACAATCCTATCAACAGTGCACAAAGGTTCAATTTCTCCATATTCTTGTCAATACTTAAGTGTGTGTGTGTGTTTACAGTAGCTATCCTAATGGGCATGAAATGATATTGAGGTTTTGATTTGTATCTCTCTATTAGTAATGTTGAGCAGTTTTTCATGTACTTGTTGGCCATCTGTATATCATCTTTGGAGAAATGTCTGTTCAAGTTATGTACTCATTTTTTGGTGGAGTTATTTAATCTTTTGTTTCTAAAATGTTTTGAATAGATCAAGGTTTAACAGTCGTTCCTCTGTGTGCTTTTATGTCATGTTTAGAAATGTGACTCCATTTTAAGCTTCTTAAATCTTTTTTTACTTTACCATTTTTGGGGGGCTCTCTTTTTATATTTAACTTTTGTTTATCTGTAATGTGTTTTGATTATGAAGAATAAGGAAAAAATTTAGGGTTTGTTTAGCTTCCCAAACCCCACTTTATAGAATAATCACTGATCATGTACTAACTTATAATACTTGATCATTTTAAGTAGGCTTTGTTATTGAGTTCCACATTTGGCACACCTACTGGTGTAATGATTGCTCTAGTATTAGTGCAATAGTATCATGTTAGATTTTGTTTGCAGTGTGCTAAGTGGTAAACCTCAGCTATTAATCTACCTTGACTAAATATGTAATTGTTCCCTTTATTAAGCCCTATTTTCTTTCAAAATAAATATTAACTATGTTTCTCACTCATTCTTTTTTGGGGGAAGAGTAAATATAAAGAAATGTTTCCAGCAATGTGGGAGGCCAATGTGAAAGAATACTTCTATATTATAGAATGACTATTTTTGCAAATGCAAAATGATAACAGAATTCCCAGATAAGGAATAGCAATGACTGTTTCAGGGCATTACCTAAGTGTGTTTCTTGGGCTAAATTTAGAATGCCTGATTACTGCACACCTGGTACGAAAATAGAAAACCCTTGTGCCTACATCACATAATGCTTACCATATTGAGGTACAGATAAAAGAAGTTCTAGAATTAGGGTTGTTCAAAACCTGGTTTACTATATTTTGGATATAAAATGGAGTAAATCTCATAATCCTTCTGAACATTGGTTTTCTCACTTGCTAAATAGGAATAAATAACATGCATGAATAGTATAGAATGGTTGTCCATGTGTCTAAACATGATAATTTGTGGGGTATGTACTTTATAAATGATTATATCCAAAAAGGATGGCCAGACGCAGTGGCTCATGCCTGTAATCCCAGCACTTTGGGAGGCCAAGGCAGGTGGATCACCTGAGGTCAGGAGTTTGAGACCAGCCTGACCAACATGGTGAAACCCTGTCTCTACTAAAAGTATAAAAATTCACCAAATATGGTAGTGCATGCCTGTAATCCCAGCTACTCAGGAGGCTGAGGCAGGAGAATTGCTTGAACCTGGGAGGTGGAGGTTGCAGTGAGCCGAGACTGCGCCATTGCACTCCAGCCTGGGCGACAAGAGCAAAACTCCATCCACACCCTCCCCTCCCCCCCAAAAAAAGATGATGATGATGATAATTGTTATCAGTAACAACAACAGTAATACTGGTGATAGAAGATCCTTCTGGTGCAAACCATTGTCAACAATATGTTTGCTCCAGAGACAGTAGGGCCAGACTCCTAATCCCAATGTTGTTTAAAAGCCCATTCAGATTATGAATTCATTTGAAGCATTTTAGGACCCAAGAGACTACTAGAAGTTTACCGTTAAACTTAGATGACATACAGTTAGAAAAAATTTTCATAGTCAGCTTTTTCTTCTCCTGTTATCTTCTGTATTTTACTAAGAGAATGTTTAGTTTTAACTACTAGAAAAATGTAATTTCAGGTTGATTAAAAGGGAAGAACCTAGATATGTAAATAAAGATGAATCTTTTAGACATGTAGTCAGTAGCTTTCGTGTTACTAATGAAAAGTTCTTCATCTCCTATGATTTGAAAGAGGAAAATCAAGTTTTGTGGAAGAAAATATATGAAATTTTAAATAAATATACAGCAACTTTATATAGCCAGAGTTAATTCTTCTTTTTCAGTAAATTGTATTACTCTGAAACACCAAAATGTCAATAGTACAATTATGGTCATATTGAGAGCACTTGTTATTAGACACACCCTTTAGATTTTTTTTCTTTTGAATAGAAACTGCAAGAATTTTTAAAAACTGGGCTTATTGACTGGACAAAGGGTTTTAAAAAGAACAGAAAGACAAGGCAGGGCAAATCCTGGTGTATTTCACCTGCGTAGTGACATATAGGAAGAAGGGACCTTTCAGAGATCGTCTTGAGTTTTGACTAGATGATAAAACTGAGGTTCAGGGTGGCACAGAAAAGTGTCCAAGGTCACACATTTAGGAAAATGTGGGACATAGACACAAATTGTTTGATGTAGTTCAGTGGTCTTTTTAGTCTGACCCAGAGCCTTTGGGGATGGGGACGGAAGGAGATTGGGAAGAGCTTGTCATTCATTCAGTATCTCTGCTCAGTGCCCTCTTGAGGTTTTTGTTTGTTTGTTCTGTTTTTTGTCTCTCTGGTATTTTTCTGTTGTTTTGATCCTGGATTTGGAGTACAAAGAGACTAAACCATTTTCCATATTGCATACCTGACTTTGACTTACACTAGGTGCATTGAATGCAAGAAACAGTTATGTAGAAATGAATTAATGGAGAAATTTACTGTAAATCTAGACCTTTATTGTTGTTCCTCCTATGCTAATAGTTAGCTGAGTGATCACAGGCAAATTACTTAAATCCTCATAGGCTCAGTTTCCTCTAATTTAAAAGGAGAGTGTTGGGTAGTTGATCTCTAAAGTCCTCTTCAGTGCAAAGTGCTGTGCTTGCCCCTCTTTACCTGAATAATTCCTAAGATTGCTGAAGCATCATTATCTCTTTGTTCTTAGCTACTGATTGTATATTTAATTCCACAATTGGGTTTATCTCTATTTTCATTCATGCATCTTTGTATCATTAATTCCGAAGTCTCATATAAAATCTTTAATTCAAAAAATTGAGTGATGGTACAAGAAAAGCAAACTGCCTATGAATTCCATGTAATTGTGCCCCTATTTACAAGGTATAAATGTGTTAAGAATTTAAAAGTTTTTGAGTATTGATTATTGTTGCTAAGTTGTGAAGACAATGCTTATAAAGTAATCCATTATCCTTTTCCACACTCTTTTCCCTTTTAGAACAAAAATACCAGCGAGAAAAAAACAGACGACTGTTCCAGGTCATCAAGAAAGTAGACTACTTGGTCATTATCAAAAATATTTTGAACATGTGGGCACTTTATAAAACAAAGAATAAACAATAGAAAATTATGTACTTAGAAAGTCCAGACTGTTAATAATTTTCTGCACTTAACACAATAAGTGGGCCCACAGACATTAAGGTACTAAATGATTTATAGATGAATTTATTACTCAGTTTCAGGACACCAGCAGCAATAAAGTATTTTCTACTTTTATAAGTAACTCATATGGAACTTTTATCTAGTGATACACTAACTCTTCTGTTAGAATGTGTAAAGAAAATATTTTATAATGCAATTGTACAGTGTTGGAGTGATTAGGATTCAAACCTTCAACTTCCAATGAGAATTTTAATACTTAGTCTTTAAAAATAGTAAAATGAGATTTATATTTATGTTATTTCATACCATCCTATATTCCATAAACTTCTATAACATGATTTTATATTCCTACCTTTTATTCAACCATTCTCTTCATATTGGACATTGGCTGTTTTTAATTATTTTAAGATAAACATACTTGAAGGTCAGTCCTGGATTGGTGCATTAAGATGCATTCTCAGAAATATGATGTATAGAGTTAAAGAACATTTTAAAGGTGGCATTGTGTTCTGCTTTTCAGAGACTGTTAGCAGTGTGCTTGTAGCGTATTACACTGCTGTATCGCTGTATCACTGCACCATCTCAAATATTGAGTTTTTTATAGTTAAGTATTTATAAAATTAATATGTTGGATAAAATCTAATTTATCTCAATTGATTAACATTGAGGCTGCAAATATTTTTATAGTGTAAAAGAATTTTCTATTGTGAATTGTACGTTAGTGTCTTATTGAGACATTAACATTTCCTGTCTTTGTTGTTGTTGTTGTTGTTGTTGTTGTTGTTGTTTTGACACAGAGTCTCATTCTGTCACCCAGGCTGAAGTGCAGTGGCACAATCTTGGCTCATTGCAACCTCTGCCTTTTGGGCTCAAGCGATCCTCTCATCTCAGCCTCCCGAATAGCTGGGACTAAAGGTGTGCACCACCACACCCAGCTAATTTTTGTATTTTTAGTAAAAACGGGGTTTCACCATGTTGCGTAGGTCAGTCTCGAACTCCTCACTTCAAGAGATCTACCTGCCTTGGCCTCCCAAAGTGCTGGGATTACAGGTGTGAGCCACAGCACCCAGCCTTTTCTCCCTCACACTTTTGGAAAAAATATTTTTCTCAGTTTGTTGCTTGCCATCTAATTTATTACATTGCTTTTTAACATACAACTATAGACAAAAGAATCACTTTTCTTTTGGAAAATTTAATCTATGACTTTCATTCATATAAAAGCTTTCCTCACCCTCAGGTTAATGTTCACCTTTATTTTTTTCTAGTTTTTTTTAAACTTTGTTTTTGATCACTGTGAAAATAATTGAAAGATGATATTTCGATAAAAATTTGTGTAAAGCTCTACTATTTTGATACAGATTGAAAAGGATAAAAAGAAATGAGTAAGAAGTATGCATAGTGTTTAGAATGAACATGAATGACAAACTAATAGGTATTATTTTACAAATTATAGAATATTAAAGATAAATATACTCTAGAGTATAGAAATATATTTTATACTATTATGTTAAAATATTAAATATTTCAGGCGTGTAAAAATAGATGATAGTGTAGCCATTTATGCATCAAAAAGTTCAAACCATACAACACTAAAGGTAAAACTGGGGCCCCTAGTGCACCCTTCCCTAATTCTATCACCTTTCCTTCCCACCCAAAGGTAACTACTATTATGTGTTTACTTTTCTTGAGTATGTTCTTGCATAGGTGTGTATTCAAAAGAGACAGTTCCTTTTGCACTTTGGAAAACAAATAATTCTGCCTTCCCCCCCCATGATTGCATTTTATATGTTTTACTAAGATATTTATTATAATAAATATTACACCACTTTTCTCTGTCCTATTCATGGGGAAAGGAACTCTTTTTGTTCAAAATTTGTCATTCTTATATTGTATTGCCCCATATTCTGCAAATCTGACAACAGAATACATTGTATGACAAATGTGATGTTTGGTAAAAATATGTCAGCTTATGTATGCTGTTGTATGTGTTGCTCAGCATTGCGTGTATTACTGAGCATTGCATGTATCACTTAGCCTGTCTATAAAAAATTGAGACATTTATTTAAATAATAATTGTCCCACAATCTATTCATGTTTATGCATGTGGATATTTGCAGCAAAATATGCCATAGAAACAGTATCTCTTGCTCACTGAATTTTAAAGTGTTCTAACATCAGTAGCAAGTGCATAATAAATCTTTAATGTATAATATGAACTGATAGAAAAATAGGGCTCTGCAAATTTTTTCTTGAAAAACAAATGTGTTTTGAGAAATATAGCTTTGTCTAATGCTGCCTTTGTAAAACCGGGAAGTCAAAAGACAAATAATATTTTGATTCTATATGTTATGTTGATTATATATAGTATGTATGTGAATGTGCATAACTATATGGATTCATATATGTGCATATATACACATTCATTTATACTCATGAAAATGGTAAAAATCCAGCTAATGATTTAAATATTGGGTCAATAGCAATATATAAAAATAATATTAAACATTCAGATCTCTGCAAAATCTAAATGGGCTTGTTTTTAATTTTCATGTGGACATTTGAAATTTTATAGATAAGACTAACAATATGTTTTACTGTACTGTGAGAATTTAAGATTAATGAAATATTATGTTAATTTCTTACATTTGTAAAGTTGTTTTTCACAATACCGTGGCCTATTAGATTGCTAAGAAATTATGTATGTCAACTCTTTCTTTATACAAATATTGAAAATCATAGTAAGATTAAGGAACTTGCCCAGGTCACAATTTTTTTCTTTCAAATTTCATGGTTGATTTCTAGGCAAAAATTTCAGGGGTCTGTCCAATATGCGTGAATTACCCTACTATAAACAAAGCTAGGGAATTTAATACATACCGAAAGGCATTTTGTAATATATCAGAAACTATGCAAAACCAAGAATAGTCATAAAATAACATTTTAACATTTTTAAAAAAAGATTATTCCAAATGCCCTCACTTCCAGGAATGCGACTTTAAAAGCCTAGGCTTTATGTTATGTCATCAAAGTCATTGTACTCAATTAGACAATAGTGCTATAATTAATTAAATGTTATTATGTAAATGCAGAATTACTAAAGAGAATTTCAAAGAGCATAACAGCATTAAGTCGTTTCCTTAGTAATTTCTCATTGCTATGAAAAACATCTGTAACCTAATACATTTATATTCATTTTTCATATTATATTATGCACATATTATTTTTAAATGTTTGTTAACAGGTAATTTTCTGATTACCAAAGTAATACTTTTGTGTTAAATGTTTGAAGACTGCCTCCAAAAAGCGCAAAGAAGAAAATTTTAAAACCGTTATAATCCTACCTTTGAAATAATTATTCTTCAAATGTTAGATATTTGGAATGTTTCCAGGTGTTTGCTGGTATAGTTAATGCTGCTGTGAACATCTTTATTGCACATACCTTTTAACCTCTGTGGAACTGATTGCTTCTTTCATGATTTTTCCTATATTTTGTCAATCATTTCCTTTTTTTCTTTTTCTTTTTTTTTTGAGACAAAATCTCACTCTATCACCCAGGCTGGAGTGCAGTGGCATGATCTCGGCTCACTGCAACCTCTGCCTCCCGGGTTCAAGCAATTCTCGTGCCTCAGCCTTCCGAGTACCTAGGATTACAGGTGTGCACCACCATGCCCGGCTAGTTTTTGAATTTTTAGTAGAGACAGTGTTTCACCATGTTGGTCAGGCTGGTCTCAAACTCCTGACCTCAGGTGATCCACCCGCCTCAGCCTCCCAAAGTGCTGGGATTATAAGAGTGTGCCACTGCACCCGGCCAATTGTAAGAATTATTTTCAAAGGAATTTATATCAAGTTACAGCACCCCAGAATATTCTGTTATTTTAGCTGTATTGAATATAGTAATTTTCTTAACATGTTTTGTCTTTAGATGGTATAAAATACTATCTCAAAATTATTTTCCATTTGTTTGTTTACCCTTTATATTTCCATTTGCCTGAACTCTCTGCTGGGATCTTTCAACATCTACCTGATGAATCAATGTTTATCTGTTGTTTTGTTTTCTTTTTTTTTAATTAATTAATTTTGTATTATTATACTTTAAGTTTTAGGGTACATGTGCACAATGTTATACATGTATTTTATTTCTTTTTGTCACATAAATTTGACTCCTTATTTTAAGCAACTATTTCCGGTCTTTTGTTTTTTTGTTTTTTAAATTTTTATTGTAAAGAAGTTTTGTTCTGGCCAGGCATGGGGTGGCTCACACCTGTAATCCTAGAACTTTGGGAGGCCGAGGCAGATGGATCATTTGAGATGAGGAGTTCAAGATCAGCCTGACCAACATGGTGAAATCCCGTCTGTACTAAAAATATTAAAAAATTGTCTGGGTGTGGTGGTACATGCCTGTAATCTCAGTTACTCAGGAGGCTGAGGCAGGAGAATCACTTGAACCGGGGAGGTAGAGGTTTCAGTGAGCTGAGATCGGGCCACTGCACTCCAGCCTGGGCCATGAAGCGAGATTCTGTCTCGAAAAAAAGAAGTTTCGTTTCTGTGATAGATATTTTGCTTAGCATGCTTGCTTTTTATATTTAGAAAAACTAAATCTATTCCATCTAAAATATATTTTGGTGAATAACGCAAGATATGTAATCTCAGTGTTATTTATAAAATGTACCATTCTCACTTTCTTATTTTGTAAAGCTTGTTTAATTTCAGAGTTTGATATATTGAAGAGTCCTATTCCACTGACTTAAAAAATTGAGGCAAAAGGATCCCCCTCAAGTGTTACATCTTAGAATTTGTTTGATGGTACTTCAAGGCAGTTGGTGAATAATTTAGAACTCAAACTTTGGGCTGCAGATTGCCTGAATAGAATTAATAGAAAACAAAATATTTCCTCAAATTACATTCTTTGACATTAGTAATCATTCCTTTATATACATCTCAAGTCTAAACTCCCAATCTGTTTATATGCAGAGATTCACAGCTTTAAGATTTATGTTTCATAACTGCAATATCACTCTATGATACATTAATGGGATTCTGTACTCAACTATTCCATTGGCATTCAAGTGAATAATTTTTATGCAAAACTTCTTCAGGAGACAGGCCCAACTGAAGTGTATCACTTTAAAACAAATATCCTATGGGCAATAGATAAATCTGATATTTTTCTGAGTAGAAGAAACATAAAACCTCAATATAACCTCAATATAGGATTAATAGGGTTCAAGGGGTTTTATAAGCACAGTGCTTATGAAAGTATGTAATTCCTATTAAGGCTTGCATTCATGAGCACATCATGGTATATGCTCTCTCTGGGAATATGTAAAGCCAGTTTAAAATTCAATTATGGACATTGCAGTCTAGACCTCCGCAAGCCTTTGCACGTGACTGGACTCACTCAGGTTAATCTCTGAACCAGTTGTAGAGAGCTTTTTTCATCTCTCCCTCACACATTTCCAAACTCTTTTCTTTCTGTGTTTTTTAACTGTGACTTTTCTTTACAAAAGGAAAAGAGAATTTTTTTTAAGTCCATGACATATCCAATGAAATTGAAATGATTTAATACATGGAGTTATCTTAATATCTTTTGCTTCTTGACAGTTCTCTCATATCTATCTAGAAAATATCTGGCCAAAAAAACCCACTTTACTTTGTTTATGAGATATTAGATTATTTTGTACATTTTCACATTCCAGGGCTACAAGGAGACCACAGTAGACAAAATCAAAACGTCTTCCTTTTCTTTATAGGCTTGTCTCAGCAACGCAGCACTGTAATGTCTCTTACTTGAAGGGACTTAATTCTATTGTAAATTCTTAGGACAAATAGAATAAGGAGCTAGAAGAGCTGTGTGAGTTATAACTTATATGTAATTTTCTGTATATATTTGGAAAGTTCAACATCATATATTGAGTCTATTTCAGTCTGTTGCTGTGAATAGAATACACTATATTTTATCCTATTGGTTCTTTTCTTAAACTGTCAACCATGGTTTGAGCATAGTTTAAGGAAAAAAAATGAATGCTTTAAATAAAACCAGTACCTGGGTTGGAGGTGGCAAATATATACAAACCTGTGTATGTATGTTTGGGTGTGCGTGTAATCTGAGGATTATAGCCCTGTATCTGTTTCTGGGAGAATTTTTTTTACATCAGACCATGAAATTGAAAGGTGATTCTGATAATCTATTTCATTAAATAGAAGTTTATGATTCCATAGACTCTGGAATAAAAAATTCCTTAAAATTCCCTATTTAGATTAATGCAGATTTAATCCTTAACCCATTGGTTCAAAACTCAAGTTTACTCTTTCAGTAATAACAAGAAGTGGTTGTCAATAATACTCTCATTAAAAATAATTATTTCAGCATTTAAAAAGTAATAAAATTGGTATTTTCTAACTTACATGCTTAATACTCATCCACAAAGGTTAAATAATTAAGAAATTAAAGACTGTGAAGAAGAAGGGAAGAAAGAGGAAGGAAAAGATGGTAATATGGATGCTATTACCATTCACAAAAACAACTTTGATGATTAGGCATATGTTGACATTTCAATTTTTTGAATCTTGGTAAAATAGTCATTTTAATAACATACTTACCAGATTACTTAAAGTAACATTTCAACTCTGTTTCAGCAGAGCAGATAACATTCTAATCCATGTAATCATAAGTAGAAAAAGCAGAAAGAAATAGAATCCTAACACTTTCCAAGCTTCCTTCTCTTTTGTTAGATTATAATTCATGTACATCCTTATTGGGGTATGGGAGACACTGGAACTTATTATACTACATCTCATCCATTTATTCTGTCTCCATGACTGACTTCTCAAAATAATCTAAACTCTTCAATGAGCCCTTTAAAGTCATGGTTTTATCCTATCTGTCCAGGATTTTATCTCACCTTTTGCATGTATCCCAACTCAAAAGGATTACTTTTCTGAACTTTCATTGCCCTTGGATTTTGACCTTCCATATACTTGAAATTCTCTCTTTTTAATATCACCACCAATAAAAATCCATCCCTCAAGACCTCACCCAATTATTATTTCAAACTCTAAATGCTGATCAACTATGTGGAGCTGACCTTTTCATCCTGTAAATAAGTGTTATTTTTCTCCTTAAGGGATTTGCCACATGAAAACTTTGCAAACAAGGACAGTGTCTTATTCATTTTGAATTCTCCATTGTGCAATTGCTAGCTCACTGTCATACAGAACATTACTTATCATATTTAGAGGCTGAATAAATCATTAAATGGATACCATCACTGGGCCCATGGAATTGATTTACTTAACTCAAATCCATATGAAAGTCACTTAATAAATATTAAATACCATCAATTCTCAATTATTCATGGGGTTATTATTCACAACTTGTGATATGTCCTTAAAGGTCATATTTACATAATGAATGATTCTGCCTATTTCATTGACATAAATAGGTTCGTTTAAACAGATTTCATTATTTAATTAGCTCCAATTTTTCCTTTACCATCTTTTTCAGAAGGCAAGATTTTGCTTTTAGCTGTCTTGCCTAAATCTGAAAGCTCATACTGATTATTTCCATTTAATAAGGGAAGATGAAAAGGGCCGGTCAGGGGACTGGGATCCAAAAGGTCAAGAGTTTTCCATTCCTTCTTCCATCAGATCTTCATAGTGGAGTTTTGTTAATTTGTGAATTTAGTTCAATGAGCCAAAAAAAAAACTTGCTGATGAAAACAAAGCCCCTTTGGTAGGGAGGAAATTCTGTCTCTTTGTTTTCTCTCCCTTTCTCTCTGTGTGTGAGTGATGAGTATGGGTGTGTGTGTGTGTGTGTGTGTGTGAGTGTGTGTGTGTGTGTGAATGTCTCCTGACATTTGAAATTCACAGTGCAATTTAACAATAAAATAATAAAATATAGCTTTTTACTAAAGATGTAAGCATAGATTAATGTA
This sequence comes from Gorilla gorilla gorilla, assembly GCF_029281585.2. Taxonomy (NCBI): domain Eukaryota; kingdom Metazoa; phylum Chordata; class Mammalia; order Primates; family Hominidae; genus Gorilla; species Gorilla gorilla. Next base: position 50,485,940 of record NC_073243.2, read on the forward strand.
CAGGTTTTCAGAGAAGGACAAGTTAGCTTGCTTCATTTTTAATCCTTAGGTAAAACAGAGGAAGAGGAAAGTGAATTTTATTGAAATTCACACTATGTACAATGAATTACAAGAGAATTATAGGAAATGGTTAGATATAATTAAATAATTATTATTACTTTGAAATTAAGATAAATGCCAAATGGGAATTATTTTCTTTTTCATTAGGAACTTCAATGATGTTTGCGCAGCAGTGATCTATCTAGACAGATTTTGGAAGATGTCAGCAATTTTGTTTAGTCTGTCAGCATTTGCAGTGGCAATGATTGGGATTTACTTGACGCATTCACGCTGGAAAAAACCTTTTGTGCACATTAGCGTGACAACTGGTGTCCATGAAATACAAGAACAACATTCAGTTATAATGCACTTTACACCAAATTAATGAATAGTTTAGGAAGGGAAGCAAGAGCTGACTTAGATGACTTACAAATATCTGCTTTTTTGCATTTTCTAAGGTAGATAATTTGTGTATATTTACTTTAAAAAGTATTTTGTAAGCAAAGAAATGACTGAAAGAAACATTAACTCCAACAAAACCTAAATTAATGTGTGTCAATGTAATAAACTTAGGAAGAAGGCGGTTGCTTGAAATATTGTAGTCTGGCACCAGCTCCTTCAAAATGGCCATGTTTTAAAAGTATGGCAGGTGTGCTAAAAAGTCTTTATTGCAAAATCATTAGGAAGTCTTTTTTGTCAGTTTAAAATGCATGCAGCTATAAGCAATAGAAAACTAACAATGGTTGAATCATCTAAGTGTTTGTTGGTCTTGTGGAAAAGGATATCAGGAGGTAGCAAACTAGGGCTAGTACAGTGATTCTATGATATCCTCAAATATGTGATTTCCTTTTATTCTTTCTTCTGTGCCTGCCATCCTCAGCATATGGGCCTGTCCTGTGCTTGGCATCTCACGACCATGGGCGATACTGCTCCCACGGCACTATCTCCTCATTCCAGGGTAAAGAAGAGAAATGGAAAGGAAGTAGGAAGGGATGGTGTCTGTATCAGGGAAACAAGGATTTCCTAGGAATCCTCAGCTTATTATAAACCCAGCTACCTTGCCCCTCTCTGACAACCTGTTCTTTGGCAAGAACAATTTCATATACTTGCCCCTACCTTCCAGGGAAGCTGAGGAGCTGGTTTTTTTAACTAGACATATTATTGGGTGATTAACATTAGGCTTATATAAATAAGAATGAAAGGGAGAATGGATATCGTATATACAATCAGCAGTGTCAGCCACAGTCTTATAGTTAAGTGGACACCACTAAATTTGGTGGGATTAGAAAAGCAATTAGTTGGTGAGATATAAAAAGCAATATAACATAAGGGTTTTCAAACAAAATATCAGATGATATTACCTGTATACAATTATGTTAGGGGTATAATACCATAAATATGCTAAATTCAGATTAATAAAAAGTTTTTCATTTTCTGCACGATCATGACCTCCTTTTATTAAAATAGACAAATAGTCTGGGGTTAGTCACACAAAGTCTATACGGCACATGACTACAATAATTGATCTGCAACCTCTCTGTTCTTTAAAGTGATACTGTGATATCAAGGAGTGTCGAAATTAAACCCTGGAAGCCACAGAAGATGCCAAATGGACACATTTTGTGACTATTTATAGCTGATCCAAAAATGAAAGGGGAGAATGAGGAAACTGATTAATGATAGTCCCCAATTCTGTTTTGATCTGAAATAGCTTGTTAAATGAATCTCATTGTCAGAGCTAGTTTAAATAATAAATGTCTCTACTCTCCACTATTCCATGCATATGAGTCTGAAAATAAAAGTTTGTAATTAAAGTGACTGCATTTTAAAGTTTAAAAATTGATCTCAACTAATAGCTAATACTAATAAAAGAAATAACTGCATTCTAATTTTTTAATTACCCTGGTTTGGAAGCAGAAACATGTTTTGTACATAGCTGTAATGTTATTTCACTTTAACCTGGTTGTCCCCAGTTTAGTATCTATGAAGCTTTGCACATATCGGAACTCCATACCTGCTTCTCCCTTGCTTTCTCTTCTCAGTGATAAAGGATTTGACTTCTTTCTTCCCCATTCCAGCTAGCACATTCCTGAAGTTTTCTGGCTTGGAACAAATTATATTACTAGATCTGCAGTATCATTTAGATTGAGAAGTATTGTGATAGAGCAAGGTTCACCCTAAGCATTGACTCTTAGAATCTGCTCATTCCATAGTCTGTTGAGTGCCTTTACCTGTCACTGTTGTCCTAAGCACCAGGAGTGTAGCGATGAAGGATTTCTAGTCCTAGTTATCTAAGGACTCACAATTAGGTTTCTATTCTGGGGCTTTTTTGTACATTTGTGTACAAAAGACTGCATTTTCAAGGTGTCTGACTTTTGACTTGGTTTCAGAAGGCATAAGAAGTTGGTTTCATGGTTACAACCCCATGCCCAGAAAAGTTAAGAGTGGTATTTTTAATTAATTTGTAACTAGAATTAAATATAGCTAGAATTATATAAGAATACAACAAAAGATTAAAATGTATATACATCCCTGTGAATAATATAAATATTGGCAGGCTGATATTGGGTTTTCTAGACTTACTTTCGTAGGTATTTTCTTAGTATGAAGATAATTAAAATATACTAAGTGAAAAAAAAAATACTCAAGTCACTGTATTAGTGGTTCCACTAGTAAAACTACAGACCTCATCTGTTTCTGGACTTTGCAATTTTAAATATTGATTTTTGGAATGTGGTGACTTACACTGCCTACTTTTAGTTTGCCAGGTGAGCTCATTTTTGAAAATATCCTACACTCTACATTTATCCTTTGATAAAATCATGGATATTATAAATTTTAAAAATGGTAAAGATCATGTCAGAATAATGAATCGTGCTTCTAATTTGATAAATGTAGCTTAATCACAAATATACGAAACTTTCTGTTGGTCTGGTGCAAACTTTCTCAAGGAGAAGATTTAGTGTTTCAGAACCATTGGAGTAGATGCTATATTAAACATTCAGGCTCTTTCACTTTTAACTTTATAAAGCTAAATATAGTCAACAAATGAATTGGAAAGACATATTAGTAAAATCTACCCAGTCTAGGCAGGCCTATGTGTCAGGCCAAGATGCTTCCTGGAATTATTCTGTTCAGAATGATTCCTCTTTCTTTCTCATTCTCTAAAGATAGGATGTCAACAGTTTCTTCATAAACATAAGGTTATAAACCATGACATTTGTGAAACTATTGCAATAATCTTGGGTTGTGGAGGGATAGGATGACATTTTCAGAGGAAATTCTCTAAACACTTTCACATTAATAACATCTGGGAACCAGAATATTATAAGCATAAGAAGTGGATTTCATATAAAAACATAAAGTATTTTTTTCACATTTATATGAAATAACATATGTACTTGTAACAACTGAGAGTCCCTGATCAAATTAGGAAATCTACAGCCATTTATTTTAAATCTTGCTCTACCAAAATTGGATTGAGAGACAAATTAAACACAAATCATTAGTTACATTTTATAACTATAGAGGATGTGCAGACAACAAATATTCAAACCCAATTTTATGTACTATATTGTGCCATATTAGTCACAGGAAATCTGTTTTCCTTCTGAATTATTAATAATTTAAAATCATGAATAATTGTTTATGTAAGACAGCTGGCCAGGCTATTAAGGGAGTACAGCTACACAGTAACACCAAGAGTGAGGTGTCCATCTGAGCTACCACATGGAGAAAGAGCAGCTGGCTTTGCCCCACCGTATTCAGTTGAAAGCTGCTTATTACTGAGCATTTGAATAACTTGAAAGGAGAGAAAAGGAAAGAACAACGTCAGGGTAGAATGTTTACTTGTTTGAGCCTCCCAGGAGAAATGCCATACAAAGATTTGACTTAATTTTTAAATCAAACCAAAGATCTTTCAGATTACATTGGAGGGCTGAATTGGAAGTTAACATTGTATAAGTTGTATTATTTTTATGTTCTTTTGTATTATACTATGTTCCCTTTTATATTATGTTCATACTACCATGAACTTCAGAGTCGGGATAGATCAGAGCTCAAGTCTTAATGCCATCTCTTCCAAACTGTGTGATCTGGGAAAGACATTTAATGTGTCTATGCCTCAATTTCCTCATCTATCAAATGGGGATAATATGTTTACTGACTACAAATTAAGTAAAATAAGACCTACAAAATTGGGTGCTACTGTATGATAACACGACAGTTACTACAGATGCTATTATTGTTAGGTCACGTGTGTGAAGAGAAAGTAAAAAGAAGACAAGATGCAAAGATAAAGAAGGCAAAATTCAAAGATCCTATTTCAATGAAGCCAATGGTAGTCTTTCAAGTTGCTGTTCCTTCTTATTTCTCTTCCTTCCAATAATAATAATTCCTATTGTCTACCAAGTATTGAGAGCCTGTCATAGGTCAGACACATGGCATGCATTGAGAGAAAGAGAATTCAAATTAGTCTCTTGAACTTTTGAGCAACTCTATCAATGGGTCTTATTTGGTTCCATGTTACTGCTGAGTAAACTGAACATGCTCACAAAGGGTAAGAAACCTGCCCACCAGCACCTTACCAGTAGACATTAGAGTCAGGACTTTAAACAGGCTTTTGGACTCCAGAAACCATGCTCTGCCTACTCAAATTTAGTAGCTATTTTGAGGATCTCATTCTCACTTATTTCCCCTTTTTTATTTGTTTGTTTATGTTCTAACCACTGATTTGAAACAAATTCTCAGACCAGAAATTTTTACTCCTGAGGAAAGAGTAATTGAATGTTCTCATTACAATATTTTTTTCTTCATGAATGTAATCAAACATCAGCTGGAAGCTTGCTTTTAATGCATGGATAAACCAGCCCACACATTTTATTTTCCCTGAGGCGTATTGCTGGGAAAATCTATTTCTGATTTTAAGAAATCAACATATGCTGAACCAACTGTCTATTTTCATTTAAATTGACAGGAGCTGAAACTCAAAAATTATGTTGTATTTTCCACTTCTAACATTGTTGATAGAAAAGTTGAGGTAAACACTTTATTCTGCCTTAGATGCCTGCTAAATTAGTCTCCCTAAGTAAAAATGTCAGGAGGCTATTGTTGGATTAATTTAGGTGGAGTTGATACAGTTTTAGGGAAGAACAGTTCTACAGTATGAGAACAACTTTTAATATTATGTTAGTTATAATCTTGAGCATTTATCATACCTTATTATATATCATATGTTTTGACCTTCTCCTCTATTGGGCTGTGGGCTCAATTAAGATAAGAATGTATCTCCCTCATCTTTGTATATCGGTGCTTAGTGCATTGCCTGGCACATAGCAGGCGCTCAAGTCTGTTGAATTAAATGATCAATGAGTTAAACTAGATGGCTATATAGTTGATCTTCTATATTCAAAATATAGTTTACATATATGTATGCAAGTATATATGTGTGTTTATGAATAAGAAGAACTATATCTTCATACTGTTGAAAAGTTATATTGTTTCTCATACAGATTTTATTCCTTTAGCTAAAGTTGTATCAATATTAAATTTATAACTAAAACGATATTACGTTGGCACATGAGGGTTTTAGTCAGCTCCAGCTGCTACAACAAAATACTATAATCTGGATAACTTACACAACAACAAATTAATTTTCTCACAATTCTGGAGGCTGAAAGTTCTGAAATTAGAGTGCCAGCATGTTTAGGTTCTGTTGGGGGCCCTCTTCCTGGCTTGCAGTCAGTGCCTTCTGACATGGTGGAGAAAGAGCAAGCTCTCTGGTGTCTTTTCTTATAAGAGCACCAATCCCATCATGCAGGCCCCACCCTCATGATCTCATCACCTCCCAAAAGACCCATCTCCGAATACTATTACATAAAGGGTTAGGGCTTCCACAAGTGAATTTTGAAGGGGACATAATTCAGTGCATAGCAATGAGTATCTTGTAGGCTTATGACCATATAATTTGAAGCTATGATTTATGTAGAAGTTAGACAAAAATGTTTCACATAATTAGTTATGTTCACATGATCTAATGCCTGAAACTCATTTTTAAATATGCCTGAAACTCATTTGTTAAAATTATAGTGTTGGGAAAAGAAGCATTTAATATTTGTTAGCATTGAACTTAAAAAAAATTAAACACATTGACTTTAGAGAAATGTATATGTTGAAGAGTAGGTGTGGATGAAATGAAAGAAGAGAGCTAACCCTTCTCAGTGCCAGACACAGTGGTGTGGGCATTAATAATTCAACCCTCATAGCAGTCCTTAGGGTGGTCTTAACCATTTCATGGGGAAATTGAGACTCAGAAGTTTACTAATTTGGCCAAAGTCACATAATTGTTTAGAGACTGATTCAAATCAATGTCTTCTTTATTCCAATCAATCTTTTAGAGACCTTATCTGTTATTTATATGAAAAAAAACAACTAACTTTAATGTTTATGGAGTTTGTTTAATTAAATAAAGCCCTTAGGATTTCAAATTGTTTCCTAAGTCCAAGAGATCCCAATAAAAAGGAACACAAAGTAATTTTTAATGATTTAAAGTAAATGCTTTAGACTGAAATGGTAGCTTCTTTTTAAATAACATTTCAAATTAGGTTTACTATTAACATTTACAAAGAACCAGGGCTATAAATCAACTTTATATGCACTGCATTCCATTGATCTTAATAGTCGTATTTGCAAGCTGAGTAGAAGAGATTTACCCTTCTCTCTCAAGGGATAGATCTCCTTTTTTGGGCAATGAATATACTCCTTCAGAAAGTCCTCTTGCTCTTTTACGTACTCTTTTTTGCTTGGTATTTCAAAGGCTTTTTGTTATACTTTAAAAATATTCAACAAAAAGTCACTGAATATCTACACTGTGTTTATATCTTGGGTGTAATGCCTAGGTTAATAAGATGCATAGAAATATGGACCCAGTGCTACAGGCCCAGCAGTGAGCAAAACTCAGGGAAACAAGTGACACTAAACAGTGTGGAGAATGCAAAGGCTAAAGGCTATATGAGTCCTGGCATGAGCACGGAGGTATGGGCTGAGCAGCGCTGCCTGAGGAGGTGATGTACAAGTGGGTATTTATCTCCCCCAGGCAAACCAGAAGGAAAGGTAAAGCCAAGGAACAAAGTAGACAATGGAGATGGTGGGGAATGGAGGGAGAAGAGGAAAGAATCTTGGAGAGATGGTCAGTCTTAAGGTCCAATTAAACTTTTTCATGGCAGCCATTATTATCCTGAATTTTATGGATGAAGAAGTGAGGTTCAAAAATATTACATAACTTGCCCTGTGTGACAAAATAAATGAAAAGCAGAGCCAGGTTCAATGAAAGTATGTTTGACTTAGGTTTTAAAATTCTAGTCATAAATGGCAATTTAATGTTGTTATATGTTTGTATTGGGCTTCAGTAAAAACAAAAATAAAACCGGAAGTACACAAAAGCTCTAGTAATAGAGCCATGTTTGTGCAGTTATTTCCAGCAATCCTTGGAACCTCCAAAATTCTCCCCAGCCTGACATTGTATGCCCTATGTGTCATTTCATTATGTCACCACCTGGTGGTGCACTCACACCCACTTTGGGAGAAAGGGGGTTAGAGAAGGGAGGACATCTGTGGACAAACCAATAAAAGCATTTACTGGCATCGTGACTTCATAATTTACACTTTTATTTATGCATAATTAAGTATAAATAAACAAAAGCATGTACTTTCTAACTGCTACCTGTTCTGTTTCCAATCTTGCTTGAAAATCATCTTTCTCAAAAAACTACCTATCATGTGCTATACCCATTACCTGGGTGACAAAATGATCTGTACACCCCTACAAAATGCAACTTAGTCATGTAATAAAGCTGCCTATGTTCCCTCTAAACCTAAAATAAAGGTTGGAAAGGAAAAAATAAATAAGATAAAAATTATCTTTCTCTATCAGAGTAATTTGACATCTTGAGGAGGTGATCCTGGGACTTCATATTCTTTAGGATTCAGGTGTCCAGATAATCCCAGAAGTAGGCAGCAATTTGGCTATTTGGGGTGTAGAAAACTTCATACTTAGGTTATTGTAATACCTCAGGCTATTCCCTCCAGGTTTCCAGTGATTAATTAGCTGTGAACCTCAACCAACACCTGACTCTAGAAGAGTCTTCAAATAGGTCCTAGAAGGACCAAGTAAAATCACCATCCCTCAATCCCTCAATTTTTCCTTTTTCCAAGTCAAGAATAAAAGAAGTCTGGGAAACATTGCCAGGTCAGCTTCTTTTTAAGCTCATGATTTTCTGCTACCTGAGGGAAGGAGACAAGGAAAAAGAAAAGAAAAGAAAACCTCAATGAATGCTCCATAACCTGGATTTTAATCTCTCTTTCCCTTTTTGGGATAAAATTGTTTAATGTAATTAACTACAAGGAGAAAAGTTAACCAGTGGCTTCTGCTTTTGCTGAAAGCACTTTTTCAAACCCAGCTGTCATGTCACATGCATTCAATATTAGTTTGGACAACTCCTTAAGTGGGTCTCAGAATGCATCTCTAAAGAAAGTGTTTAAATATTTTTTAATGTGAAAACCCATATGGGTATTTTGGTGATAGGATTTCTTCTATGATTCAGGAATAAAGTATAGTGCCCAAATAGGCCCTTGCCATTCCTATCAAGGACATTGCATCCATAATCCATTTTCCATATCCGTTTGTATGTAAATGAAAAGTCTCACACATCACAACTTCTGTTTTTCTCATTGTAGGATTGCCTCATCTGTATTTATCCACATTAGTAAAAATTATCCAAATCCCAGAAATATAACAATAGTCCATATTTCTTGAGCATTTACTCTGTTCTAGGCTCTGTGTTAAATGCTTTGCATGTAATGTCTCATTTAGTTTTACCACATTCTATGAGGTATTTACTCTCCTTTTCTTATATGGGTAAGAAAATATGTTGAGTTATTCAGGTAATTTGCCTGCATTCACATACTGGTCATGAGAAAACTAGAGGACCCAGGAGATTGAAGCCCATATTTCATCATTCGATTTTCCTAGGAAACGCCTTGTATACTTGTTTTTTTAAGGTATTCTGTCACCCAAGGACATTGAAGGTATATGCAGATTCTCTTTTCCTGTTCTGTTCCACTAGACCTGAATATGAGGGATGAAAATTGCTTTGGTTTTGATGTGACTTCAGTACCTTCTGTATTTGACACAGAGGTGAGTCACATCCTGATCAGTGTTGAAAGCATTTAGTAAGATTATTAGTTTATAAAGAAGGCTGAACCATGACTATATAATAATGAAGCAATTGTAAAAAAATCAGAAAGCATTCACATTCATTCCTTGAATTTCCAAAAGCATTCAACAACAGAAAAAGGGCAAGCACGTTTATTCCATGTATGTATACTGAATTCCTACTATGCACCTTCAACAATAAAGGCTTTTGGTATATAGGAGTATACTGAGCCCAGTTAGATTCAAGTGAAATTCCTAGTAATGTGCTGGTATACAAGGAGCTTAAATGTTCAACATATGACATTATTTCTTATGATAGGTTTCACCTATAAGCCCTCTAAACTGTTTGTAACTCCATAAGAAATAATTAATAAACCCCAACAAGGTCTATTTAATGTCTTGAGACAGATCATTCTACTCACTTTAGATTTCTTATAGATAATAGCCAGCACCTAAAACAATTTTTAAAGACACAGGAAATCCAGAATAAATATAACTATCATAGGAACATGGAAAGAATTAAAGAAATGGCAGGAGGTGGGGAAAAAACTACTGGAGAAAAAGGGTGAAAATGTATGACAATGAAGATTTGCAAAGGTTCTAGAATATTTTAAATTAAGTTAGAATAAACTTTTAGTTGCACTGTGCTTTGACTTTTTATTCAGCCTAAATTATCCTTTTAAATTCAGGTTGTTCATCTCCAAGGATGAATGTAATTTAACTGAATCTTGTATTAGAGACTTGCACATTTCTCACTCATTAATATGATCAAAAGCATCTTATTTATGTCAAAAGACGAGAAACGAAGGCCATTTTTGGCATTGTCCTAAAGTTGTGCTTTCTTGCCTTATTAGCATTTCATTTCAAGCAATAGATTGAACAGAAATGCTTGTGATTGAATGAAGATTAATTATAGGGTATGGGAATATTCGAACCTATTTAATTGTTCTGAATAGTGTCTTCTGCTGTTTCGTTATCCAAAAGGGAGTAAGTATTTGGGGAACAAAGATTGTGACACATCTGGTAATATTCAAGATGCACACCCCCTCACTAGACTGTCAAAAGGCTGGGCTTGTCACAGATGTCGAGGCTGTGATGTATTGTCACTCTTGCTGCACCCATGGATGCGCCTCTCCTGATATGCGACTCCCATTGGGAATGTGAAGACACAGAGGAGACTTTTAATCAAGAGCATAGGTAGGAGTCAACGATGCATAGCTGGCAGATGCAGATTTCAGCCTGGGAATATTTAGAATAATTTGGATTGCTTTATAGTTTATAGTAGCATCTTTTATGCAGGACTTTGACCTAATTATTTCAAAAATTATTGCTACTGATTATAATTTCATTGTTGCTTTCTTTTATCTATTCATTGTTTAAACAGCATTTTTAGGGGGGCAGGGTAGGGAGAAGCAGTGTAGCTTGGTAATAAAGGGCATATGATCTGGACCCAGCCTACCTTGGAAAATGATTAAGCCCCAATTTTCCGATATGTAAAATGGAGACAATACTAGCATCTACCTCACAATATTGTTGATTGAATTAAATGAGATAACATAAGTAAATTACTTCCAGTAGTCCCTAGCACATAAGCACTCATTAAATGTTAGCTTTTAAAGTTGTATTCCAGATTAACATGCCTAAAAATTAGGGCTACGTACTGAGAATTCATAGAACCAATTTATCTACAGATATTTCTTTTGTATCTGTGTTCTTATGCCTGCATCAGGCATTTCGAAGAATACAGAGAGACAAACTTTCTATTCCTCAGGGATGACAATAGAAGAGAAATAATAATACACAGGAAATAAGTAAAAGTATAATTCAAACTCCAAGTTTAATGATGTATAAAATGAAGAGGTCAGTTTGGGCTATAACAATCAGATAAGGTTCACTAGGTGCTAACCTTGATCTAAACTGAGAAAAATAGACAAGACTTATAAATATTAGTTTAAAACATAAATCTGAAAGTGTTACTCCCCTATATTTTAATAAGACTTCTCTGTGCCCCTTGCTCCTATAACAGTTTCTTTTAGGTTAAAACTGCTGGGTTTCTGAGCTCTTCTCCATCCTACTAAATGAGAACCTCTAATACAAGAGGACAGTGCTTGGAAATCTACATCTGTATAGAACCCAAGTGATTCTTATCAAGCAAATAATGGAAATTCTGTCTTAGAGAAGTCTAAACATACTAAGGCCCTTGTTTAGACTCTATGTAATTTCATTTTCAGCCACTCTGGGCCTTGACCCCTGAGAATCAGCAAAAGAGAACTTTCTTCAGCACTTGGCTTAGCCCTCCCCTCTTTTGTGAAGGAGTTTCCCTTCACTGGTCAGTGTTCCTTGTCTTTAATGATGGTCTTGAACACCACTATGTTATTGTACTTAAAACACAGAGTTGTAACTGTTTACAGGTTTATATCCATTAAACCACTTGATCTTGTATTTCATGCTCTCTTATTCTCACCTTAGCATTTAGTTACCACTCACTAAATCAGTTGATCTTGAAACTTTAGAAATCTTACCCTTACCTGAGGGGTCCTTGTTTACAAAGCAGATTTCTAGATGCTGTTGCTCAGGTACTCTTATTCTGTAGTTGAAATGAGCATTTTAGGGCCAGACACGGTGGCTCATATCTATAATACCAACACTTTGGGAAGCTGAGGCAGGAGGATCACTTGAGTCCAGGAATTCAAGACAGGCCTGGGTAGCATAGCAAGACCCTATCTCTACATAATTAGCCTGGCATGATAGCACATACCTGGCTACTCAGGAGACTGAGGTGGGAGGATTGCTTGAACCCAGCATTTTAAGGCTGCAGCGGGCCACAATCATGTCACTGCACTCCAGCCTGGGCAACAGAGCACGATCCCATCTCTTAAAAAAAGTGAGCATTTTAACAAGTGTGTAAATAGTCTACCATTCTCTTAAAACACACACAAACATACACACCTTGAAAATGCAAATGAATGAATGTGTGACAGAGTGGAAGAAACAGCTTCAGAAGAGAGAATAAACATAGCATTTACAGAAGATAGTGAGAATACCACTGATTTGGTATGTTGGATGCTGGTTGGGAGAATTTTATGGGAAAAATACCAGTTGAGTGAAATTATGGATGTTCTTGAGAAATAGCAGAGTTTGAATTGAATGTGGCTTTTTGCATGAAGTGGTAATTTTGGAATTTTGGAATAGGAGAATGAATAAAGATGGCATCCCCAATAGTTGTCATGGCTAGTCTTAGGAAGGGTTGGATCAGATGATCTCTAAAATATCTCTTAACACTGAAATGTATAGTGTTATGCTATAAAATATGTAAATATTGAATTGTATTAATAAAGCCTTAGCTTGTATTCATGGGATAAAACTTCTACTTAAATAATATTGTAATTTCATTCATTAATGCATGTGTATAAAAGTGGATCAGTATTGTGGAAGGTTTGCTTAAGGTGAGATACATGCAATGGTAGCCTGGAGCCAGGTAGTAGTACCAGCTCAGGAGTGCTAACTGTTACGTATTCAATGATTTTGAGACCTGGTTGGAAAGCACAGGCATTATTAAATTATATAAACCCAGAATTAAATAAATTATATGAAATACAAAGGTAATCAATACTCAAAACTCATTAGTTCACAAGTACTTCATTATATTTTACTATTATCCATGCTCTTGAGGTTATGTAGTCCATCGTATCTGTGTCGTGGAAATACTATATAATGAGGTGCAGCTACAAATCTCTTCCCAACTCCACATTCAGGGCCATCACATTGGTAGCTTGAAATAAGACATGCTGATAGTAGTTACACCATGGAAATTGACATACTGCACAAATCAGGCCTTTTTTTTTCTCCTGGAGAGCCAACTGATAAATATTTACCAGCATACCAATGGCTCATGTTTAGAATAGTCCCATTGTTTTGGGGTAGAAATTCATTTTGGTACATGGCCTGACTCAAAAGTTCACCCCTTTAGTGTTACCTCCTGTTCAGCATTGAAGCCATTCATGTCTCCTTATATGAAACCAGAAACAAGAGGCTTTTTATTTTAATTCTAAGAGTGGCTGGCTTTAGTTGTAACAGAAGAGAGCAGGTACCTTTATTGTACTTCAATTTAAACTCCTTTCAAAAGGATCTGAGAACCTTTTTCAAAAAACATTTATTCCCCCAAATCTGATAAATATGCCTCTATTTTATAATCTTTTACAACTTTTCAAATTACTACAATTTGAAAGACATTTTCAATCTTTCTTGAAAGACAGGGAGAATATTGCCATGGATGAAGAAAACAATGGCTTGTTTCTTTCATTGTATAAAATCATTCTTCATCACTGTGAAAATAAGAAAATGAATTTTTTTTAGTTGAGCACAATCTCAAGATCTTTCTAACAGCCTCTGTTCTTACAGTATGGATGTTACTCTTGGTTTATAGCTCTGCAAAGGAGTCAAAGAATCTTCCTTTTATGAGGGCCCTGAAGAAAGAAAATTGTGCTGATAAATATTACTTTATGTGCGTTTGAATGATGATATGGCCAAGCATTCTTCAGGAATTTCTGAATTTTTCATGTATGCCTTCAAGAGTTGTAATCCTTACTTAAGCAAATGTCTGTTTAGGAGAGATTCCGGAGATTTTCCTATTTAGAGTGTTTTAAAAATTAAGGAAGGTGTTCACCAGCTTACTAGAGGTTCCTTGTGAAAAGAGAAATGAGCTTTCTTCAACAGTCGTATGTCTTTGGTTCAAGCTGACATAATTAAGGTGTAAACATATCAGTATAGTTTGTTTTGATTAAACTTTAGATGGACATAGAATAGGTAATCAAATTCATTGAGATCGAAATAAGTATTCTTACTCTGAAAGGAAACGAAATGGAATCTTCAGAAACATGGAAACAATGACCCAAACATCAGAGAGGCATTGAAGATAAATGGGAATATCACTGGGAATAGTGTAATTGGAGCAGTGTTTTCCAAGCCCAATCCTCAGACCTCTCGAAAATGGAGATTGTAACACTAGATTGTGGGCAGTCTATACCAAACCAACAGTACTGAATCAGAGTGGGTTATGGGAATGGCTAGAGCATTTGCAATTTTACAGCATGTTCAGAAGATTTTTATGTACACTGAAGTTGAGACGTGCTGATTTAGCAAAGGTAACTGACAATTTGCCTCAATTCCCTCATCTGCAAAATGGGGATTATAAAAGTAGGGTTGTTGGAGGACTGAATGAGTACATATATGTATAGTATTTAGGACAATGTCTGCTGTTTTACAGTAAGTGCTCTATTGTTGGCTCTTGCCACTATTATTGTTTTGTCAAGGGCTTGTCTGTGCTAGCTGGAATGGAAACAAACTTAAGTGTTTCTAATTATTGCAACTGTCAGATTTCTTAAATATCGTAATGAAGCCAGCACAGTGAAGAGCTGTCCTCAGTTTAATGTAACATTGGATCTATCCTAATAATTTTTCTTAGTTTCCTATTACATGTGTAACTATTTTATTTAAATGTTTTATTTTTCCACAGGGTTACATTTATTTTATTACTTCAGAAATATTAGATGTCATTCTGAAATTGTGGCTGTGCCTTTATCTTGCATGTGGAATTCAATTTTTTATATTCTTTACAAACAAATAGTATTTATAAGAAATAATGATAAGGTTACAGTGAGTTGTAGTATGAGATGGTAATTTACATGGGGTGCTCCATGTGCTTAGCTTTTCTCTGAAGTTATGCATCCCCACAGCAAGGGAATTATTTGCATTTCTGAGAGTGAGAATTTATGTTCATCCTCTACTAGGAACGGTGGCAGCTTTTCCAGGTCAAGGCCCTGCAGATGCCTGATGGTCATGGGTAAATGAAGGCTGGATGCAGGGAAGGCAGCAAAATGAGAAAATCTCCTGGGATCAATTAATGGGAGTCATCTGAGAGAGAATAAAGGCAGGAGAACATTTTCTTCTAGTCAGGAATTCGCATCAGTTTTGCCTGGTAATGGGTTTCATGAAAGCCAAGATGAAAGGGTTTGATCCGTAAGGAAAAAAGGGCTCTCCTCACATCCTCTTTCTGTGCTCTTTTATCAATGACTAATAATAACATGCTTGCATCCATGACAATCTTTCAGAAAACTGATGCAAAAACAAGTCCAAAATTAGAGTGTACAGCTGTCGTGATTTCCTGGAGTTTCTGGTGTGTGCTTAGTAGGCACACAGTTTGAGTTACGTGGCTTCAATATATGCTTACACACTATTTTGTTGCCTCATTGGTGGTTAAGGTGATTTTAAACTTTTCAGTACCCAAAAGCAGTGTCCTGGAACATACCAATGAAGACAGGGAGAATTGTTTCAGTCCCAGAGATATCCCAAGCTAATACAGCAGTGAACTCAATGGATATTTGTGAAATGAATAAATAAATGAATGAATGAGTACTACTGTGAATATTCTTGTCATGTTTGCTTGTTCTCATTTGGAGAGTTTCTTTGAGGTCCATGACCAGAGGTTGAATTGCTGGATCTTAAAGTAAGAGGATTACCAACTTCCCTATACGATGCTCAATTCCTCTCCACAATGGCTATACTAGTTTACTGTCTGGCAATCAGTGTATGAGGGTTACCTGTTTATCACATTGTTGTAACACTTGATTTTGTCAGATGTCAGGTTCTAACTGAGGTCCGAGGGGAGTTGGTGGGCAAGTGGCGGGTAGCTGGAAAAACACGTGAGGAATTGTAGACAGTTTCAACGTGGCTTTACTCTCTCTCTGGCCATGAGCCGTGAGCGCAAGATGTATGTACAGCGTCAGCACGGTAGTTGTACCTTTTACAGACAATAGTGGCTCCAAGCCAAGCACAAGCTTACATGGGTGATCACCTAATGTGCCTCACGTGGCGTGGTTACATAATGTGCGGAGTTGAGAGCCTGTGCTCCAAACTCACTGAGTCATGCTGGACCGGATGTCTGCTTCAGCCTATTTTTGAGAGCAGCACATCCATTTTCCTTACACTCCACCCTCAATGCCAAAGGAGACATAGGCCTTGGACATACAGGTCTAAGACACAGGCCTTATACGTACACTCTGGGGACAAAGGCCCTGGACACACAGGTCTGACACATAGGCCTTAAATTCTACTCCCTAGGCTGAAGGAGTCTTTTAAATGGAGAAACATGCCCACAGGGTGGAACCCCAGACCCAGAGGCCACAGCAGTAATACAAGGAGCAAGAACTCCAGGTTATGACGGGCAAACACCCCATGATGATGTTACCCGAATTTGCTTTATGCATTAAGCCAGGTTTTTATTTCCCTACCTTTAGGGGCATTGGGGCATGCAACAACAGGTTACCATCCGTTTCCATCCTGGTCATAGGAGGTCATCCTTCCTCCCATAGGTCTTGCCACATGGCCTAGCCCCACATGGGCCAGTGGCCAACTAGCCACTTCTGTATTTTCCAGGTGCCTAACCACAAGGTTAAGCCTTGATAGACCACACAGCTATTGGTGCAGATTATCATATGTGTCACCTCTTTGGTGATCACCATTCATATTGCTCTGAATTCAGCCCATTGACTACTTTGTCCATACCCGGTATGAAACCGTAGGAGTCAGTACTAGGCTGGACTGTGAGCAGTCCAGGCAGTAGCAGCACCCCAGCTAGACCCATCTGTGTACCATGCCCCATCGGGCACAGGGGGATGCCCTTCCTTAAATGGTGAAGGCTCAGCATGTAGGGGTGCTTCAGGCCCCATGTCCTTAGGCCCCATGGCCTTATCTTGCATTAGGACTGCTGGTCTCAAGACATCTTGCAACTCTGCTGCTAAGGGACTTGTACTCAGCGTACTCTGTTGCTTCAAGTAGGTGCCCCACTTTGCTAAAGTGGATGTCTGCACTGTCCCAGTCCGGGGGGTTGTTATCGATGAACACATCCATCCTGCTATCAGGTAACTCATCTACACGACAACTGTAGCCTGTCCTGCCATGCTCTCATGAGCCCGAAGGGCAGCATATGCAGTTACTAACTGCTTCTCTATCAGTGAATACTGGAGCTCAGCTCCTTTCCATAGTTGGGACCAAAAGCCTACTGGTGTTCTCAAGCACTCCATGCTCTGCCACAGGCCCCAGCCAAAACCATCTGTGGTCACATGCACATCCAACTCAAATGAGCACCCTTGGTCAACTACCCATAGGGCTTGTGTCTGCTGAATAGCCTATTTAGCTGCCAGGAAGTCAGTCTCAGCCACACTATCTTAATTCTAGGCAAGAGGAGCATTGCCGCTTCTAAATCTGCAAGAAAATCAGAGGTTAACATAATATTATCAATAAGACCATGACATATGATGGGGCTATGCATATATCCCTGCAGCAACACTGTGAAAGTCCACTGTCACCTTCCCATGAAGGCAAACTGTTCCTGGCTCTCTAGAGCAATGTTAATTGAAAATGCATTAATCAGGTCCACCACATAGTGGCACTGTCCAAATTCCATCATCAAGCGGTCCATCAAATCTGTGATAGATGGGATGGCTGTCAGGCCATGTAAAACATCCACCCCCAGAATATATCAGCGCTGGTGTTTACCAGTGCCAGCACTCGCTGTATGTTGGTGGAGGACCAGTGGATTGCTAATTTCACATGTGGCCTCTATTTGTCTGGTGTCCCCCCAGGCCAGGCACCTCAGCCAGTTCCCTAATCAAACAGAAAAAGCTCAACATTTCCACCTGGCTGCAGCAAGTAGTCTTTGAGTTGAAGCACCTGAGTGGGACCAGGTCATACAGCAATGTCCTCCTTCCCCTTCTGCATTTCCTGGAATTGCTGCTCTTGAGACTGTTATCTCCACAAAGTTAAGAGTACTTCATTGGGCTGCTTATCGATTTTCTCTCAGTCAACCCTGGCCAAAGTCAAATCTATCTACATCTGTGAGTGGGTCACTTGTTGGGGCCCCCTTTTCTTCCATGATGGGGAGGCTCTGCAGGTGGGGCATCTTCCCCTTTTTTACGGTGCAGACCCAGACCAAGCAGGGGTCTCTGGCTGAGATGACGGACCCAGGCCTGCATTCACCACAGCCTCTAACTCCCTTTCCAACCCTATGCCAGGCCTTCAGGCACCCCACCTGCACCTGGAGATCCCCATTCATGGCAGCCTCTAACTCTTTTTCTAAGCTGTGTAGCTGGGCCTCCAGGCACCCTGCCTGTGCCCGAAAGGCCCTTTCCTGTACTGCATCCCTCAGGGATTGGGAGTGTACTTCTTGTAGCACAGAAAAAATGCCCATCCAACTCTGCTGTCAAAGGCTCATTCCTTCTCGATGCTCTGCACTTCCAGCTGCTTCAGTGCTTTCTCCATGCTCATGGGGTACCCATCTACTGCTGGCCAGGTTTCCAACAGAGTTCACCCTTGCAGCACAGCTGTGACCAGGTACCACAACCCATGTTGTGGCCACATTGCCAACCCAGAATCAGCAGGGACCAAAGGCTCACCCACCTTGGGATCCTGTTCGTGACGCCAATTGTCAGGTTCTAACTGAGGTCTGAGGGGAGTCAGTGGGTGAGTGGTGGGTAGCTGGAAAAACACTAGAGGAATCATGCACGGTTTCAATGTGCCTTTACTGTCTGAGTGTGAGCCATAGGTGCAAACCATAGGTACAGTGTCGGTCCGGTAGTTATACCTTTTACAGACAATAGTGGCTCTGAGCCAGTTACAAGCTCACGTGGGTGATCACCTAATGCACCTTACGTGGCGTAGTTACGTAATGTGCAGAATAGTGCACCTGCACTCCAAACTTGCTGAGTCATGCTGGACCTGATGTCTGCCTCAGCCTATTGACCTCAGCACATACATTTTCCTTATATCAGATTTTTAAAATTTTTGCCTGTCAGATGAGATATATCTGTCACTATTGTTTTAATTATTTTTTCCTAATTGCTAGCAAAGTTGGCTATCTTCTCAAATGTTCACTTATTGTTTTTTTTTTCCTGTGAGTTCTTGCATCCAGTTTGAACAGTACTATTATAACTTTGTTTTAATGCTGTCAAATTCCTAAAATAGTTGCTTATGTCACAGAAGTTCTAACCTCACAATGATGATATCCATGCCAAAGCAGTTGAAATTTAAATTCTTAGATAAGTAACTTTAAATATTCCAGTGTTATAGTAAAACATTTATACTGGACTATTCACTCAAAAATTCTTTAAACAGTTGTCAATCTTATTTCTTTAATAATTGTAACTTTAAATATAAGATATGATAACCACATCTCTGAAATGTGACAACCTTGTCCACCAATGTTATTATGCCTGAAACATAAATCTTGGGCCCCTGCTCAGAACCTTTGCCTTCTAGTTTCAGTAATTATGAAATTAATTTTGTGTTTGGTGTTTTGCAAATTAAACTTACCCTATTAACCCTATAGCGCATATACATTATAGATCTATTATTATAATTATTATATTTTTAAAAATAGCTTTATGCTCATTGGGCAGAATCTGTATCAGCACATTTTTTGGCAGAATAGATTCAGTAGACTAATAACTCTGTTATAAATCCCTGGTAGCAATGTTGGGTAAATTCAGTGGACTAATAAATCTGTTATAAATCCCTGGTAACAATGGTGGGGTTTTAATTAGTAACATAAAGAACTTAGAATAAAACAACTTAAATATATATATATATGAATAATATTAACCTTTATTCTTATATTTGTATAATGTAGTTATCTGATTTGCAGAGGGAGAGAAAGAGACAGACAAATGGATAGACAGACAGAACGAGATCATTTAGACCATAAGGTTAGAAAAATATTATGAGACTATGGAAAGGTAATGAATATGGTAGAGAGAGATGGAGCTGAAGATTATAATTCTTTACTTATGGACTGCTCCAGGATAACTTTGTTTGATGTTATTTTAGCCTTCTGATATCAATTTATATACTCTAAAAGGAGTAGAAAAGAAGCATCAGTTTGTATTAATATTCTATTTAAATACTGTCAAAGCAGGTCCATGCATCAGAAGTCAAATTAAAAGTCACTGGGGAAAACTTTGAAGAGGCCTGAAGGAAATGTACTTGATTTTTATAATGTAATTGGCAAAGGAAATTGTAGTCAAATATGAGAGCTAATGAAAGAGTGAATGGATAAGTAAAATCCACAAATAAACACAAATGTCATTGGGCTGTTTCCCTTTCCTTACCAAAGAAAATTTCATGAGAGTTGCTAATGAATAAGACCTGAACATTATATAACCTTTATAAGCATTTTCCTCAACCATTTTTTTCTGGTTGAGATGTCAACAAGAAGTAATATATCATAATATACAAAAGAAGATGCATAGTGTATTAATATATGCTACCAATTAAAAATCGCTGGAATAATTTGGCATTGGAAATGATGAAGGCATAAAGAGCAGATCTTGTATTAGGCAAAAACTAGGAAGTTATAGTTAGGTTGTAGTAAATGATGAACAATCCATTTTGATTGTGATTCCCAACTAGCTTTTAGGCAGAGCCTCAACCACAGAAACTCAATCCTAGTGGATAAAAAATATGCAGACAATTTGAAGGGAGTGAAGAGAGCAGAAGAAAGTATGATGAAAGAATTGAAAGATTATGCAACAGAGGAGTATTTACAGCCTGGCTAAATAAATGAATGGATATATTATTTATTTATTTATTTATTTTTTTAGCTAATTTACATTGTTAATTTTTATTTAACTATTATTTTTAAAAGAAGATAAATACTGCAGTGGAAAGAGACTTAAGGGATCATACTAAGGGCAATTATGAGAACTCTTGGGACAAAATAATGGTCTTATATCAACAAAAATTCCCTGGAAGTGTGATATGTCAGCGTGCAGAAAATTTTCCCAATGTAGTGATAAGAATTCTCTGAAGACATAGGAAGATTGAAAAGACATGAATAAGAAACAATGTGAGATACATTTCCATACTTACTGCAGAGGTAAAGCAGAATGGAATTTGTATCTTTTCCTCTGCAGTTCCTATTAGAGAAGACAATAGAGAACCCTCTAAGAGGTGATTGTCAAATTGCTTAATATGCTGTGGTTTGGAGTGCCTGCCTTGTGAGCAAGGGCACATTCAACTTTCTACATCTTCCTTTCCCTGTAAAATGTACATGGAGTTATGGTACCTTATTAGGTTATTGTTAGTATCACATATAAAACCATGTAAAATTCCTACCGTATGCCTGGTTCAGTCAGTGCTCCTCAGGTGGTAGCTATTGGTTAACCCTATTCTTTATAACATAATTGAAATTAGGTTATATGACTTTTAAATATCCAAACAGTCAGAATAGAAATATTGATGAGAAATTTTGCTTCATCTCAAAAACAGTGTTAGAACTACACAAATGGAGTATTTTTCTCCTAAAAGGTGAATCAGGATATGACATTTATAGGATTTACAATCACAGTCCTGATAACTGTGAAATATAATATCAGACTGTTTCTTACTATTTTATTTTTAACATTGACATTAAGTTAAATAATATATTTTGTTACTGTAGCCTAGGATTTTATTTTCCCTGTTATGAGAACAAGGATAATTATTGTACAAATGAAATTTTAAGGGATTAGAGTGCCATAGACATGCTCATTGCATTATTAATGTGCAGAATACTGGAGTTCTGCCATCTTCATGAATCCCCACATTACATTTTGGATAAATAATAAGTTCTGTATACAATTGTAGGCTTCAGAAGCTTTTGTTGATTCTTTTACCATATTTTATACAAAGGCTTTCTTGCTTTCCTGCCTCTCATGCTAAGTACAGGCCCTTCCTGTACTTTCGGCTAAACGAGATGGCCTTTCATGTATAAAACTCAGCTGAAAAATTGACTTCTTCATAAAACCATTCCTGTTTCATCCCTGACTCAAGGTCCTGACTTGAATTCTTCCGACTTCCCTGGGCACTGAGCCAGCATAGTTCTGGTTCGTTGTATAATTTTTTATATCCTTGTAGCATATTCAGATGCACATAGTCACCATGTCTCACCCAGAATCAGAATCTCTCAAGGAAAGAAAGCATGTCCTCTCTTTCCCTAATAATCCCTAAAGCTCTCAATACCATGCTGTGCCCACAGAAGGGAATCAGTTAAATCTGCTGCAATTGATTGGAAACTTCTTTTCCCCCAGATTTTCCTTAGGTGGGCTCCTGCAGAGTTCTGTCTAAAGTAATGGAGACTTGGGATTTGTATTCTCATTATGCTAATGGTTATTACTTCCTTTATTTTTGAAAACTGGTTGTGGGCTCTAAGCTAACCATGCTGTTTTCTGCATACCACCCAGCGATTCTCATTTAGCAACTGCCTTCGAATCGTCTGCTCCCTTTGGTGTCCTCCTCCCCTCAGTAGGAGAAGGATGAGAGGAAGTTGGAATATTTACACTGAGATGAGAGCCTTGAGCACTTGAGCCCTGAGGCTGCCTCTGGACTAACGTTTCTGTTCAGCTGTCCCCAGGTTTTTCAACAAGAGCTGTCAGAAACAAGTTTGTGACTAAAGAGCAGCTTCATCTGTAACTTCTGTTTCTTGCTACTCCCTGCTGTGTTTCTGGCTATCTGGAAGCTTCTCAGCAGGGTAGCAAGTTGTTGGCGCCACTAACACCTTTCCTCTTTCAAATTCATATTCTTCCTTGGGAGGTGAGTTTGCATTTCAGAAAATTCTATTTTAGTGAAACCACCCAGGAATCATTGTCAGTTGGCTTTCAGCTGTGAAATAACTGCAGAGACTTTGTTACAGCTAAGGGGGTGCGATTCTTTTAGAGAGTTTAGATTTTCTGTTTATAGAGAAGAGTTCTTAGGAATTTTATGCTTAGCTGAAAGTATTAAACAAACACTTTTCCTCATTTCCTCAACATGAATTCTTTTTCCCGGGGCTGCAGGGGAAAGGGCTCTGATCCTGGTTCAGTCTCTAGCTTGATCATTTTAGTCGAGTTCCTTTACTTCCATGGAACTCTGTTTCCTCAAGTATAAAACTATTAGTTGAGTGGGTAGAAGAAGTAGATGATCTTTAAAGCACTTTTTAAGTGTAAAATGTTATGATTCTGCTATCAAATTCACAGCTTCTCAACATCAGATAAGGGTTGGCATGAGTGTTGCTGAAAATATATTTGGGTTGGAGGAAGGGATATCCTCGATTTAAAAAAAAAAAAAAAGCCAGATGAGAAATTAAGACTTTTCAGCCAATGCTATTGACATAAACTCAGGGTGACTTTCGCATCCTAAGTAGAAGTGGAACGTTCATTAATTGAAGCTTAGGTAATACCTCTTTTATCAAAATTAATAATTTATTTTCAAATTAGTCATCATGAATTGACATAGCTAATTTGACCCTTCATGGTTATCAGAGTCTTTTTGGTGAATATCATAGTCTACATTAATTGAAAGAGGATAAGGTACATAGGTGTCCTCTCTGACGACCAAGCCATCATGTCTAATGTAGTAATGAAAGCAGATTTTGGACTGAATTTTGTTGACCGGCAAGCTTTTGTTACCAAGGAGCCACAACTATCATAAAGCCTATTCTCATAAGCTCCATAGACTCCCAGCTTTCTGTCCCTTAGACATTGTGATAAGCGTCTTACATGGAAGATCATTTTTTATTATGTCTGTTTGATTCTTCTCTCTTTCTTCCTTATTAGTCTAGCTAGTAGTCTATCTATTAATTTTTTCAAAAAATCAGCTCCTGTATTCCTTGATTTTTCAAAGGGCTTTTCATGTCTATCTCCTTCAGTTCTGTTCTGGATCTTGTCTTCTACTAGCTGTGCGGTTTGTTTGAGAGGACATGAACAGACACTTCTCAAAAGAAGACATTCATGCAGCCAACAAACATGAAAAAAAAGCTCAACATCACTGATCATTTGAGAAATGCAAATCAAAACCACAATGAGATACCATCTCACACCAGTCAGAATGGCCATTATTAAATAGTCAAGAAACAACAGATGCTGGTGAGGTTGTGGAGAAGTAGGAACGCTTTTACACTGCTGGTGGGAATGTAAATTAGTTCAACCATTATGGAAGACTGTATGGCGATTCCTCAAAGATCTAGAACCAGAAATAGGATTTGACCCTACAATCACATTACTGAGTATATACTCAAAGGAATATAAATCATTCTGTTACAAAGATACATACACAGGTATGTTCATTACAGCACTATTCACAATAGCAAGGCATGGAATCAACCCAAATGCCCATCAATGATAGACTGGATGAAGAAAATGTGGTACATACACACCATGGGATACCATGCAGCCATAAAAAGGAATGAGATAATGTCCTTTGCAGGGACATGGATGAATGTTCTCACTTATAAATGGGAGCTGAACAATGAGATCACATGGACACAGGGAGGGGAACAACACACACTGGGGCCTGTCAGGGAGTGGGGTTTAGCGAGGGAAAGTATTAGGAAAAATAGCTAATGCATGCTGGTCTTAATACCTAGGTGATTCGTTGATAGGTGCAGCAACCACTATGGCACACATCTACCTATGTAACAAACCTGTGCATGCCGTGCATGTACCCCAGAGCCAAAAACAAAAAAAATAAAAACCTAAAAAAAATCTTATTTCAAAAACAGGCTATGGGCTAGATGTGGCCTGCAGGCCATAGTTTGTTAAGGCCTGGGACTAGACCAACATATGCATGTGACCATCTTGTGGATGAGTTTCCACAAGACTGAGAACTCCATAAAGGCGGAGACTATATTTTCTCATTTTTTATTCCCCTCAGTGCCAAGAAAAACAGTAATTCAATAAATGTTTGTTGCATTAAAGAATTTATTCACAAAGAGTTATAAAAATCAATCCACTGTTTTTCCATTTGCTATCTCTGAACATGTACTATGTCATTTTTACTTGAAGATATTTATATTGAAATCTCTGGTTAGTGATGTCTCACTTCTGTGTATAGCTAAGAAGATGTACAGTTTTTAAAATAATGTTACTAACTGTAACAAAAACTATTTTATCAAGAAATATAAAAGAAATTCTCTAACAAGGTTGAGAGGTTACTTCATGCATTAAGTTTCTGCTATCTTGCTGATGTTCTGCTATAAAACCTTACAGACAGTATGTCTGTATTACTGGTTTCATTTGAAATTTTGCCTTATGATTAATCTAATTTGGTTTCATTGTCCATAATAAAAAGCAATTGAGCATCACTGATGTGCATACCATTTTCTTCAGGTTTTAAGAAAACCACTCTAATATTTATTCAGGGCCATTATTTTATCAAATATGTATATATGTGTGCATAAGGAGAGGGAGCTAGGAAAAGGATTTACATTTCCTTATAGTCAATTTTATGTTCTTTCTACCCTACCACTAGCTCCACCATATTGAAAATATCTCTATAAATATGGGTTATGTCCTATAAGCAAATGATACATTCTAGAATTCATTTCTCTCTAAACCATGAAGCATCATCCTTAAGCAAGATGGTAAACCTAAAACCTCTGTGGAGCACATTTGGGTAGACTTATGTTCTCATTCTTGCCTAGAAGAGAGATATTTCTAGTTTTCTTATTTGCTAACCTTATAATTTGAGCACAGAATGTCAGATTTGTTTCAGCCCTTCGATTTAATCACGTCATGTCTGATATCCTAGCATTTAATTACCCAAATTCCCAGTGTTGTTCAAGAAGGTAGGTCTGTGGTGGGTTAGCCTTAAGCTCATGGCTGAAAAGGTCTTAATTAGCCCCCACATCTAACCTAGTCACTTCCTGAGCTGAAACTCCCATATCACCTGGGGACAAGCGACCCTGAAATCCTCACTGGCCACACCTTCTTCTGAGGTAAGCTGCAGGAAAAAGAACAAAAATGAGCTTTTGCGAAAGGATTAACTTGGGTGAAGAACATCCTCCATAACCAAATAAATGGAACCTAGTAACCCACGTGGCCAATCCCCAGGGCACTAGTGTCTTTGGGGATATCAGGGTGTGTATAGAATTTCGTTTTTGTCATTCTTGAAAACATCAAAAAATCTCTGAAAGAGTACTAGTGGTCAAGGTACTAGTCTAGAGATGGACCAAATAATCATATTAAATCTAATTTAACCTCCAGAATTTATATTTTGAGATTGTTAGCACTACTATCTTCATTTTGTACTTTCCCCAACTTCCTGCAGCTAGGATCCAAATACAGACCGTCTGACTCCAGAGCACTGCCCTTTAACATTGTGCTATAATCCACCACTTTGCATAGTTGATCCTACAAGAGGATAAGTAGAGATCAAAGTAAGAAGTGATCAATGGATTACTATGTCAAGCATGATTCCCTCAAACTATTGGGAAGAATAAATACCATAACATGTATAGGGTGCTGTGTACAATTCCTGGCACAAAGTTAAGTACATGATAAAATGGAACTATTAATATTAGTAACCCAGATAGGTTCTGGGCAAATTAGCAGGAAAGGTCTTCTTAATTTAAGTAAGGTGCTAAAAGCATCTAATTTTATTAGGATTGTTATGAAACAAAAACTAAATGCGCAAGAAAATATATTTACCATAGCCTGGGGAAAATTGTCATGGTTTCTCTTCAAAGAATTCAATTTGGTAAGAAACAGCCTTCAATGGTCAATGAAAAGTGAGAAGTGTAGGGAATAAGAGGCTCTTTCCTATGTTTGCATTTCAGGCTTGCCTTCTTACTTTTAAATTTATCTTTACAATTGCCTTCCTGCTGGGTTTGTGTCTTCCTCAGTTTAGGGAAGGTGACAAGAAAAGTCCTGTTTGTGTGTAATTGACATGAAAAATGGTAGGCTTTTAACTCAAGGAGGCTCCAGACAACAGTTTGGTTATTAAGGAAGGGGAGGACCTAGGGGAACAATTGTTTCTGGCCTCTCTTCTTCTCAGGCCTGGAACAATCTTTCATTTACTATGTTCATGCCACAAGAGCACAGTCAATATCAAGTTCCAAAAAAAAAGAAAAATCTCTCACAGAAACAGCTGTGTTCAATATACAGCCAGTTTACTCTGGCGAATTGCTAGACATGGAACAGTTTTCATTTCTTTTTGTGTTTATCCCTGATAGTTGTCTTGTAAAATCTGCCTTTTGTAAATAAGGGAAGGCTGGTTTTAAACAGCTTTGACTAATATTGGTAGTTGGAGTATTCAGTATTACAGAGTTTTAGAGAACTAAAATAAACCTGATGGAAACACACACATATTTCAAAGGAAACATTTTAAGGTGTTCTGGTTCCATTTTTTCCATTTTGTATGTAAGTTGGATTATGATACTTTTATGTCTACATTGTCTCTTAGTCAAAAATGTGAGAGACACCATTCAAGTCTAGACTTGGACCCTACTGAATGCCTCGTTCATGGACACCACACAATCTCGATGTAAATGTTTATTGCTGATCTGTACAAAAAGGGGAAAAATAGTTTTTTGAACAACAGAAAATACCAGTTAATCTCACTGGATTCAGGAATTATAGCAAAGCAATCCAATAAGTGGATTCTCTGAGAGTAGGAACTCAAGTGTGTTATCTCAGTTTTTATCCAGTTTCCAGCACAGTGCTGGCACCATTTAAATTCTCAGTCAATGCTGGAGAATTGAAAAAGAATCCTCAAAATTTGGATGACAAAATGACAAAGGTGTCCCCTGATACAGAAATCTGTCCATGGCAGAAAGATTAGTGATTTGAGATATGGTGTCATCATTGTAGATGATGGTGTCCCATTAAGCATGTTTTCACTAATTACAAGAAATGTTGAAAGAAGGAGTTTCACCTAGTATCCTTACTAATATCAGGGAATGGCCTGGGCTTTGGGGAGATGACAGTCCTCTGCTTTCAGTTTAATAAAGTAGGATATTTGTGTTTTTGTTTATATTGTTAAATAAGACTGGTTAGCTTGTCACCTACATAATATTGTGTGGTATAAATAAAGGTGAATTCCCAAATATGTGCTCC
The DNA here is from genome assembly GCF_029281585.2 of Gorilla gorilla gorilla. Taxonomy (NCBI): domain Eukaryota; kingdom Metazoa; phylum Chordata; class Mammalia; order Primates; family Hominidae; genus Gorilla; species Gorilla gorilla. The sequence goes on from NC_073243.2 coordinate 50,514,092, forward strand.
ATAGTGTTGACAATGAGTAAATGTTCATTCTAATAATTGTAAGGGTTACCTCCCTCGCACTCCTTGAAATATCTTTTTATTCATATTTTTCGAGCTGGAGGTCATGTGTTACATTTCCTGTTGTGTAACATGGCCTCCCTCTCTTTCTCTCTCTCACTTTCTCACTCTTTTACTCTCTCTGCCTCTACCTCTGACTCCTCCTCCTTCTTCCCAGCTTTGCATCAGAGCCATGTAACTGACATTTTCTTGGTACCCTCAGGACCTGTCATAATAGCAGGCAAATATTAGATGATGATTCAATGTTTAATGAATTTTTCTTGAATGTATGTATGTTGCTTCAAGTCATTCATGCACACATTGAAGAGGACAGACAGAGCCCTGCTGAACACCACTAGCAAATCTCTCTCTAGTAGACCACAACAAGTCAATCTGTGCTCTTTGATTACAGTTGTTCAACCAGTTACTAATCTAACTAATTGTAACTGGTTGAACAACTGAACCCAAAGGGTGCAAAGTAGAAACATTTCATTGTGAAGTCGGCTGGGGACAAAGAAAACACCACCAGAACCCCCTTCAATATGCAAAGGGAAAATTCCTTCTCAAGTACAAGCTACATGGTGCCTTTTTGAATTATCATCAATTTGTAATGCTGTATCAATACATATGTATTATCTGTTCTTTTGGTAAGGGTTGTTTGAAGTATAAGATACTTCCTCCATTAAGGTGAAACTAACCACATGTTAATTATTGTCTGAAAGTCACCAAGGATATGAATAATAAAAAGTTTTAAAAATAAGACATGTTTCTTTTATTGATAGTTGTACCTCAAGGCTGAATTGAGGTTTGCAATGTAAGTTGTAAAATGTGATGTGAAATAGACAATTCTTTGTGGTTTATATAAGGCAATATATCCATGTGCAATTATGGTCAAAAACAGCAGACTTTTAACTGATTATTCTAAAGTTATTTTTTCCAAAATAACTTTATTACTCTTGATATCATACCATATTCACAAAACATTCTGGTAAAGCTATTGCTCAGTGTGTTGTCCCAGTGAGACCCAGGGAACATTTCTATGTGACGCTTTAGGATTGAAGACAGTTCCATGTTTTCTGAGTAATTCCAAACTGTGTAAGAGATTATGTTCCCTTTGCATATTGGCTGCTAAGAAGCTCACTTTTTCACTTATGATACTTGGAGGCATTTTGGCTTTTTGGGTTTTTGTTTTTTGGTCAAATTTTTTTTTTTTTTGAGACAGGGTCTCACTCTGTTTCCCAGGCTGGAGTGCAGTGGCACCATCATGGCTCACTGCAACCTTGACCTCTCCTGGCTCAGGTGATCCTCCCACCTCAGCCTCTCAAGTAGCTGGAATTACAGGCATATGCCACAACACCCAGCTAATTTTTGTATTTTTTGTAGAGATGAGGTTTCGCCATGTTGCCCAGGCTGGTCACAAATTCCTGGACTCAAGCGATCTTCCTGCCTTGGCCTCCCAAAGTGCAGGCATTACAGGTATTACAGGTAGGAGCCACTGCATCTGGCCATGGGAAACATTTTGAATGATAACTTTGTTTGTTTGTTGTCTGTTGAGCAGGCTGGAGTGCAGTTGCATGATCATGGCTCACTGAACTCTTTCCTTTAATTTTTTTATTCTCTCAGCACGATTATAATTTATTTTAAAAGTAGGGAATAATTGGCCAGGTGCAGTGGCTCACACCTGTAATCCCAGCACTTTGGGAGGCTGAGGCAGGCAGATCACGAGGTCAGGAGATCGAGACCATCCTGGCTAATATGGTGTGAAACCCCGTCTCTACTAAAAAATACAAAAAATTAGTCGGGTGTGGTGGTGGGCACCTGCAGTCCCAGCTGCTTGAGAGGCTGAGGCAGGAGAATGACGTGAACCTGGGAGGGGGAGCTTGCAGTGAGCCCAGATTGTGCCATTGCACTCCAGCCTGGGCGACAGAGTGAGACTTCATCTCAAAAAAAAAAAAAAAAAAAAGCAGGGAATAATTAGTAAGTGCCTAACTAATCAAAAATTGTTTCCAGGTGATGTTGCTGTTGATGTATGAAAACCTCTTTCACCTAGCTTCCCTCTTCATTGTTTTGTGTCATATTTCTATTGACCAGTGCTTTCTTGGCCCTTGGAAATGTGATTAACTTTTGCCATGACCTCTATGTTAGTGCCACACCTGACACCTTTATGCCACTCTCTGCCTCCAGAACTCTGTGTCCATCTTATATGTTTTTACCTTCTGCTGGGCCTCAAGTCTGGATGCAAAGCCGTAGAGGAATTGAGCTGTTTTTCACAAGGGATCCAAGAACACATAGCATGTGTGAGCTGTACTAAAGCTTTGAGAAGTTGTGAAGAAGATTCACATCAGCTATGCACCACACAGCCTTCTTGTCTTGCTGGTACCATCTCCTCACCTCTGTGTTGCTCCTCTTGGAGTCTTCACCTTCCACAACCAGCACTTCTATTCTCACTGTCTGAGTGTGACTTTCCATAATTGTGAAACTCCTTGGGCTCATCCCTCACACTCATTCTTGAATTCTAAGGAATGGCATTTTCTCCATTGTGCTTACATTTGCTTTTCAGTATTAATTGTTCTAGAGAAAAGCATTCATTCACTCACTCACTCATTCACTTATTTAACAAAACTTGTATGGGTATCTACAGTACTATGTTGTAGGTATACTGAAGACACTAACATAAATAATACAAATAAGAACCTTCTCTCAGGGAATTTAGATTAAAGTAGTTCAAATTAGAGCAGGGGAAGCAAATATTTATGTAGATTATCAGGGAAAATGTGTAGTGAGTGCCATGATTAGCACTATGCACAAGATTTTATGGGAGTGGCAGAAAGCAGAACCTAACCTTTTCTGGGGTGAAAAGTGTGACCTAAACTGAGTCTTAAAGAATGAATGTGGGGTGGAGAGAGGAATAGGAAGAGCATTTCAGGGAGAGAGGAATAGCAGGAACAGAGACACTGATGCAAGGAATCCCATGGTATTTGTGATGAAGGGATGATTTAGTAGTTCAGTGACAAGACATAAGCCTGGAGATAAATAAGGTTTAGGTTCTGGGGACCTTGTGAGCCAGGTTAAGGACTTTGGGTTCATCCTCAAACCATGAAGCATTCCAAGCAATTATGTGACAAGATCAGATTCTAGGGGCTGAATGGAGAATAAATATGTAAGTGGCAAGATTGAAGGCTGGGAATGTAAAAGGTGGCTCCTGCTGTGGCTTGGGCAAAACATCACATGGGCTTGAGCTAGCTTTGTGATTCTACGGGATTGAGAGGAGAATGCTAATTTCATAAATGTTTAGTGGATATGATTGGCATGTGATCTGAATGCAACTGGAGAAGGGGACCAGTCATTTACTGAGTAGATATTGGTAATTGATAAATAAGACCGAAGAAGGTGAGGTTTGGGGATAGGCAGTGTAAATTTTGGAGGTAATAAGGGGATTGAGGTTCTGTCCATGGCATTGGTGGGGAAATCTAGCATGTAAATACATGTAAATAGATAAGTAAATATGCCTATACATTTATATAAGATATCTGTACACTTATTCTCCTTCTTTGTTCATTTATTAGGTACCTTAAATATAAATATACCTGTGAAATCTACATGATTTTTTTCTCCCATATTATTTTTGGTATTCAATAAATGTGAATCATGAAGAGATAGCTGTTTTATTTAATCTCTGCAAAGTCACATTCCTACCCATTTTGATTGTAATAAAAGGCCTATGTCGTTATTTAATTTTTTAACCTTTGTGGCATGATTTATAGAAGGAAAATAAAAGTGTCATAGGTATGATAGGCCAAAGTTGGGTTGTTGGTAAAATAATAATACCACAAAATGTTTTTCTATTTAGCCAACTACTGCAAAGTTACTTTAATTGTGTTTGCAATTAATTGATTTCACTTTAAACCAGAAACAATAGAGACTGTAATCACACAGCCCTGCAGTTCTGAATGTTTTGTTCTTCCTTTTATTGGTTTTCTAGATATTCCTAGTTGGCAACAGGATAGAGTTCAGTAATGGTTATGCAATTTCATTGTGCAGGGTATTAAAATTTGTGACCAGGGATCCCAGGAGACCAGCTATTAGATTTTCAATGCACCATTAGATTAAATCTATCTACTCAAACTAAAGGGATCCTGCCTGAGGCTGTCTGATCAATAGTCTATCATTCCTGTGCAAATGAAGCTATTAAGATTCTCTTAGGAGGTAGACTGTCTAAATTGGATCTAACTAGTAGATGGTGACTGAAATGAGGGATATACTGATACTTAATTGGCATCAATCTAACCTTGATAAGATTTTGAAAAAATAAATTCCTTTTTGCTACAGGTTGAAAAAGAGGTATAAAATAGTCCCTATTTTATATTATTGGTTCTTAAGTACTTATCAGAAAAGTGACAAAAGTCAGTGTCCATAAACAGAGGTTCCATTGATCTTTGATCACCAAATCATCATTTCTATCTTCCTCTTTTTTGTTTAGGTCACTGCAGTCACCATTACCTCCACCACCATCATGATTATATATAGCTACCACTTCTTGGACACTCAGGTCTGCTTGTGTTTGAACCAGACATTTCTAGCTCCAAAGCCTGCATTCTTAATTTCCTGCAGTCTTAATACCATCTTTCTAATAGAAGACCCCCACAGGAAAAGCTGATTCTATAATTTAAAAATGATTTGGGGATCCAATAAGTCATGATTCTATTTTATATAATTTTGGAAGATGTGGCCAGAGAGCTAACTCTTTTTATTTTATTATTTTTCTTTTAATTGTTGACATACTTATAACCACCAGCTATGAAGCTATAATTTATTGCCACATTGAGTATGTTAAATTGTTAATTTATGTAATTTCTGATTCTTATTTCTCCCCTCTCAAATTCAATTTGATAATTTAACATACCTGCTTCTGTGTGTTCCATGGAACTATTAATATAATTTTTAACAGAATTATGAGAGAATTACATTTCCCCAGCTGTAGATCAATTGAGAAACAGTAGAAATGAAAAGGTTAAGAAATTCTGCTTCAAAATCTCAAATGGTCAAAGTCATTGACATTGTAAGCTCTTCTGTTCGACTCAAGCCTGGTGGAAAATGTAATGAAGAGGTACAAAGTACACTGCATAATCCAGCAAGCTAATTGCCCACTTTAAGGCCTCTTGAGCCCAACGGCCAAGTGAAACCTCCACTCTCAGGGAAATTAGGCAACTGCTAATGTGGTTTTGCAGTTTTCAGAGACACAGAGATTAGGTTTTTCAGCCTTGTATAGATCTGTGATCACTAATGATAGTCTGTGCTAATGAAGGTAGTTTTTTGAATCAAATGCCTATTGACTTAGGTCTTCAGAAGCAGAATGTTGATTCACTGCTGTCATCCCTGTCAAGAGAGCTGCATATGTAATTATGGTTTTCTTCTGAATAGATTTGCTTTCGGACTGTCACGCAAATTCCATTTCTTCATGTTCTTGCTATCTTTCAACCTCAAATAAATAAATAAATGGAAAAAATATCTCTAAGCACTATGTGTGGGCTGTCATTCTTTTTACATTTAGTGTTCTAATGTTTTCAAACAAGTCAGTTTACAGGTAAAGTTTGCTGTAATAGGATTTGAATGTGGGTGTATGTGGTGGTGCTTCAGATCTCTTTCCTTCTGCTTGACCCTTCATGTTGGGTAATAGTTTTAAAGCGCTCATGCCAGAAAGTAAACCATAACATAGTCAACTTCTCAAATATCCGTGCAATGTAGAAAGTCCGGGGTCAAGATGATTACTATGTGATCTGCGTAAGTGGGAACAGGGCCATTTCCCTTGCCTTCAACACACTCAGATACGTCTCAGCCAACCAACATTTTGCTGTTTGAAAAACATGGCAGACTTTATCTTGTCCCTAAGGAGAATGCTTTTCTCCTTCCCTCTGCTTAATATCCTGTGGCTCCATTTAACCTCCAAGCCAAAGGCCAGTTTCTTTTAGAAGACTTCAGGCAAAATTAGGAGCCTCTTGTAGTGGGATGAATGCTTTCTATACTGTTTTTGTAATATTTTTGTAACATTTGCCATATTAAACTCCATTTATTTTATGGGTCTGAATCTTCACTAGACTAAGCTGCTTGAGAGAGGAGCATGTATAATTCATTTTCATGTTCACAATGCTGAAACTGATGTCTGTAGAGCTTCAGTATTTGTCCACTGCAGAAAATCAGTAAATAAAGGCAGGAAAGTTTGTTACATCAAGTAGGACCAAGGGCTAGATCCATTGGGACAATTCAACAGGGCTTTTCATTGGTTATTCTAGCTGAGATCAACCTGCCCTGACCTGAATCAACTCTGAGCCCCTACCTAGGCTGTTGTTTCTTAGCAAGTACATAATAACAACTCATCAGAATAGCAGAGATCTTGGTAACAGGTTGCCTGACACTTGACTGATATGGGAAAATCCTGAACAGGTTTGGGCTGGAATCTTGGCTCACAACCTGTGTGACCTTGGTCAAGATATTTTATCTCTCTGAGCCTCAATTTTCTCTTCTGTTAAATGAGCATAGTAAAACTTTGTTCATTGGTTTGCTTTGAAGAGTAAATGAGATGGTAAGTGTTGGTGTATGTAGTGCAGGAACATAGCAATTCTTGATAAATATTCATTGAATACCTATAGTACATAGAACATAGAAAGTTCCTGTTATTCCACTCCCACCCCCACACACTTGCCCTTCAGGTCTCAGGTTCTCCTTCCTGGTACCCTCAGAAAGATTAAGCCCCTTTGGCCCTCTATGTGCCTCTTTTATAGCATTTAACACAATTATAATTAATTGATTATGTAACTTTTTGATTTAATAGCTGTCTCTTGTAAAATATAACCACATAAATTCAGGGACTATCTATTAATGAATTTTCCTCTAGTGCCTAGTACTTAGGTGGCTCACAGTAAATACTGATTCAATGGATGAATAACTTTATTCAGTCTGCTCAGTGTGGCCTTTAATTTAGATTCACCCCGAATTACTCCCCATCAGGAAGGCTTTCTTATTCAACTTTCTCATCCTCAAGATTAGCAAAACTACTCTCTTTCTATTCCCAAATATCTTCTCTCAGTTTCATTACCACGATCAGAAAAGACTCTTCCTTGAATTTCTAGACTAGATCTATTTTGGGGTTTTCTTACCAATGATTGTAACTATTGATGTGGTCTTTTTTCTGTTTTTTACTTCTCATATGTGTATCTCTTTCCATTAGTCCTTCATTCCTTCAACAGATACTTTCTGTTGTGACAGCCACTCTTCTAAGCACTATGGAAGGATTTAAAGCTGTGTGAAGCACAGTTATTCCGGTCAAGGAACTTAAAAAAATAATACAAGTGACAAAACATGTGCAAGTTTGACTAAAGTATGAGACTGGAATAAATACCTTATAAAAACCAAGAGCTTCAGTACTTTCCTGCAGTTTTTTGCTCTATTCTCAACTTTTACTGGTTTCTCATCAAATAAATGCATTAAAGTATAACTCAAATCATTGCTTAGATGTACTTACTTTTGCAACAAGGCCTTCCCTGAACATTCTATTTACCATTGCAAATGCATTCCTCTCCACTAGCGCCATTCTTACCCTCTCTTTCCACATCAACGAATTTCATAGCACTTGTCACTTTTTTTCATGCTGTATAATGTATATTAAGATATTGCTTATTGTCTGTCTCCCTTCAATAGAATGTAAGCTCCATGTGGGCCAGGATGTGTAGTCACTGATGTATCCCTAGAATAAGTGCCCAATTATAGTAGTCATTTGATGGACATTTATTAAATGAAATTATGAATGAAGTAGGGATTGGCAGTTACACACTAAGACTCTGGAAAAATGGCCTGAGTTGAATCCTGGCTTTACCATTCTTGGCTATATAATCTCATATTATTTACTTTCAGCCTTTCATTTCCCAGATGCCCCTACCTTCTAGGGTTGTTGGGAGGATAGAATGTATAATACATGTAAACCAGCAAGTTCATAGTAACAAAAGTTGACTTTTTAAAAAGTTAACTTACTCTTCTTTCCTATATATGTATAAATCATATTTTATTTTCTCATTTTAAAAAGAAGACAATAACTAAAGGTATTAGCACATAATGATTCAAAAGATAATATTTCCACACGTCGAGTTGAGTGACTTTGAGCCAGATAATATGAGTTGAAATCAGTTTAACAATAATTAAATCAGCCAAGAGCAGTGTCTCATGCCTGTAATCTCAGCAGTTTGGGAGGCTGAGGCAGGTGGATCACTTGAGCTCAGGAGTTTGAGACCAGCCTGAGCAACATGGTGAAACCCCATCTCTACAAAAAATACAACAACAAAAAATTAGCCAGGTGTGGTGGCTCATGTCTGTAGTCCTAGCTACTTGGGGGGCTGAGGCGGGAGGATCACTTGAGCCCAGGAGGTCAAGGCTGCAGCGAACTGTGTTTGTACCACTGCACTTCAGCCTGGACGACACAGACCATGTCTCAAAAAGAAAAAAATAGAATAAAATCAAATACACACCATTTTTGAATATGTCACCAGTCTGTGTAGTTCATCTTGAAAGGACTTCAAGGTCCAATATGCATCATGCAGAGAGTTGCTAGGGCCCAGACAAGAGTGACTTGACCATTGGCCTGAGTAGTTAAGCTATCAGATAACTAGTGAAACAATTCAGCTATTTCAACAAACATGTTGCATACATAACGTGTTATGCACAGAGATGACATTTGGTATAATACTATGGCAATAAAAGGTGCAGTTCCTGCCTTGGGGAAGCAATTGTAATATACTGTGAGGAGCTAAGAGTAAAGAAGGGGCCCTTGTAAATGAGGGGTGGGTCAGTAGGGTAGCAGTTGGCAGAAGACTCACACTGGAATAAATGATCCTTGACTCGATCTTTTTTTTTTTTTTTTCAAAAATGCAGAGGCATTATTGAAGCCTGGATGTTTGGGTTCTGTGATAAATAAAAGATATGGATTTGAGCTGCTCATTAAATTTTGAAAGAAAAGATCCTAAAAGGTTAGAGACCATGGAGATTTCAAAGTGGCTGACCTTGACTAGATATAAATATAAGTCAGATGGGTATACCTGGGGGGTCCCGACTTTAATACAATTTGAAAGTTTCATGATTATGAGCACCTCTCTGTGCCTCCTTGGTGGAGAGCTGACCTATGAGTAGTTATTGTGTGAATTAATGAACATCCTTCAGCAAAAGTTATTAATAGTAATGTTTGGTAAAAGTCCTTTAGAAGTAGACTGTTATGTGTGTTACTAGTTATAATCAATTAATAACCTGTGATTTGTAGGAGCAAATGATCATAGGGATACAGTATACATTTTAATCTTGCTCTTCAAACATCACCGTAGATCCATGGTCGTTCTCAAGACATTGGCTTTGTTCTGAAGCAGCTCCCACGCTCTTCCAGAAATCTCTATGCGGGACTCTGAATGTGGTCAAGAAGATGATGTACTGGATGCACATTCCCTATCAGGAGTCTCTTAATAGTCACCCACCCAGTTACAACATATTGCTGTAATCCCACACAACAGCTGAAACATCTTTTCTTCATTTCTTTTAATTCCTGTAGCATTTGATGTCTCCACCGTGTAATTTACGTTTAATTGTAAGTTGTTTTGCATCATTTAATAGTTGTTTCAAGTATGAATGTCTTGCCTTCCCAAGAAGATTAAAATAAGATTCCTTTAAGAACAGAGGCTCACTGCGCAGTGCCAGATATAGACATAGAGTAAACCACAACTACTGACTTCACTTCAAGCTGACCTAACCATCTTCCCAGCAAAGGTGGCCAACCTGGTGTATAACTCATTCTTCTGATCTGCACTTACTTTATAGAGGAATAAATACACTGAGTTATTGGGAGTTTGTGAAGGAAGTGACTAGGATTTCAATAAAATAATACAGTTTTGTTTTGTTTCATTTCGTTTGAAAAGAAACTGCTGCACGGCCAAGATATTTGAAAATGGAGGCTGGGATTGGGCAGGGGTGAAGAATTGTGTCACAGACTTTGTACTGGAAAAATGTCTGCCTTAATCTAGTGAATAAATATGACTGTTCTTTGAAGTCCTTTTTTTCCTCCCCGAGTATAAATTCAAATGCTATTCATTTTCTGAGTTGCCTGTATTTCTTTAGCCCTTAAGGCATCAACCTTTGATGTCTTATTTTCATAATATTCTCTCTCTTAGAACTGATCCACATATTCAGTAGAATGGAGGTATAAATCCTAATCCATAGACTACTCCGGGCTTATTGAAAGTGAATCTTATTTAGATTCTTTCCTTTATCTGCTCACTGACAGATGTAATGTTAAACAGAACCTTATTATCATCACAAGGAAGTAGATTAAAAAATACTTTTCAGTCATTCGTATTCAACAAGTACACTCCATCAAATCTTGCCTAGCTTTTTTTGCAAATAACTTTGCTCCTTGGATCCTCTCCCAGGTCTTTATCAAAATGAAACCACATACATTTGTAACTACCTCATAATTAAAGTTTTGAGTCATTAAGTTCAATTATCTTTAAGGGTAAACATTGAATTTGCTGTAAAAGTTCCATTTGTTTCACTAAAATTTGCAAATAGTTGTGATTTTCTTTGCAGATCTGTCCAGTTTGATTTTGAAACAAAACTGCTTAAAACTTTATCAGCCTTCCTTCTTTTTGGCTTAGCTTTAATAACCACTTTTAATATATAACTCAGATCTATAAATAATACTGAGAAAAGCAGTGGAAAACATTGCAGGTATAAAGACTTTTCATGTTGACTATTTTTGGTAAAGATTCTGGACATTTGAGTGAAGTCTCTCATGTTTTATTGCTTTATCTTACTCTGGCACCGCTTATGAAAAAGGGGACTTGAATTACTAGAGGGTAATTTTCTTTCTTTTATTTATTTATTTATTACTATTTTTTCCTTCAGTTACATTGTTTATTCAAAACTTGAAAACATACAATTTCAGGGTCTTCTAAGAGTATATTTACATCATTCTGATGAACAACTTTATAATTTTTAAATTAGCAAATATTCTCAACCCTGTCAGCTTTAATATTATAATTAATGTGCACAAATCTGAAAACTTTTCTTGCTCATAGTATAATACATTAAATAGACCTTAGCAAACAACTTCTTATTTAAATACTTGTCTGTCCCTGTCACTCTTCTCCTACTTTAGCCTCATAACTTTGGTTATAATTATGTAAATGGTTAATATTCATGTTCTCATTGCTAAATGAAAAGTGAGGAAGAGAAATTAAGCCATTTGCCTAAGGTCACAAGTCTGGTAAAATCAACAGAGGCACTCAGAATACCTCCAAAATCATTTCCATGATGCCAGAACCTTTAAATGCTACAGAAACAAGCTAAAGCGATGCATTTAAATGTGCTTCTATGTAGGGCTTGAGCTGTATCTAAACTTAAATTAGAGCTCAGCCAACATAGAATCTAGTTCAGTAATACTCTACAACATGAGATAACCATACTGATATTTGATATAAAATGAGATTGCGGAGGAAACACTTTTTAATACCTGAGATGTGTGCTTAATCTTCTTGATGTATATTAAAAGCTCAGTAAGTGAGAGTAATATGAGGTGATGGGGGTTACTCTTAAAGAGATTACTAATAATGTTTATTTGGAAAAAGATGAAGATTTTAGAGGCTATTTGAGAAACTGGTTCTGGGAAAACCAGCCATAACTTAAGGGTTCTTCTTTCACCCAATCCCCTTGGAATTCTGCTTTGCTATAGAACCATGGTCAAACCAAGGCAAGCAGCACAAATTACATGAACAAAGAATACAACAATAAAAAGCAGATCCTTAAGACCCTCCCAAGAAGACCAAGAGCTCTCTCTCTAAAACTTTGTAAAATACCTAGGTTCTCAAGTCTTCCTATGTGTTATTTCTTAACCAATTTCACTATCAATTCAAAAATGGAACGAAGGATATTCTACGTATCAGAACCTTTTTTCCTATACATTAAGAAGAACTTTTCCCACGTGAATAGGTAATATCACAGTCTTAAGCCAGAGGATGAAACCTATGAATTCTTCCTATCATATATTTTAACAAGAAACATAAATATCTATGACCTACTTATAGCCAATTTATATCTTGCCCAGGTTGTTTTGTTTCTAAACTTACCCCTCATATGGCTTAGTAATGAAGGCCATAAATGTGCCTCTTTCCTATCTCACCCCTATGACTTGACATGTATTATAAAATGAACTTCCTATATAAAATAATATTTACTGAATGAAAGGAAAGTCTTACATACAACTTTCATTATTATATTATTAAGCTTATTTTTTGCACATCATGGCTAGATCATCTTAAAATAGTTTGGCTCTGTCTCTTTTCCCATTTTTTTTTTATTATACTTTAAGTTCTAGGGTACGTGAGCACAACGTGCAGGTTCGTTACATATGTATACATGTGCCATGTTGGTGTGCTGCACCCGTTAACTTGTCATTTACATTACGTATATCTACTAATGCTATCCCTCCCCCCTCCCCCCACCCCATGACAGACCCCGGTGTGTGATGTTCCCCCACCCTGTGTCCAAGTGTTCTCATTGTTCCGTTCCCACCTATGATTGAGAACATGCAGTGTTTGGTTTTCTGTCCTTGCAATAGTTTGCTCAGAATGATGGTTTCCAGCTTCATCCATGTCCCTACAAAGGACATGAACTCATCATTTTTTATGGCTGCATAGTATTTCATGGTGTATATGTGCCACATTTTCTTAATCCAGTCTATCATTGATGGACATTTGGGTTGGTTCCAAGTCTTTGCTATTGTGAATAGTGCTGCAATAAACATACATGTGCATGTGTCTTATAGCAGCATGATTTATAATCCTTTGGGTATATACCCAGTAATGGGATGGCTGGGTCAAATGGTATTTCTAGTTCTAGATCCTTGAGGAATCGCCACACTGTTTTCCACAATGGTTGAACTAGTTTACAGTCCCGCCAACAGTGTAAAAGTGTTCCTATTTCTCCACATCCTCTCTAGCACCTGTTGTTTCCTGACTTTTTAATGATTGCCATTTTAACTGGTGTGAGATGATATCTCATTGTGGTTTTGATTTGCATTTCTCTGATGGCCAAGTGATGATGAGCATTTTTTCATGTGTCTTTTGGCTGCATAAATGTCTTCTTTTGAGAAGTGTCTGTTCATATCCTTTGCCCAATTTTTGATGTGGTTGTTTGATTTTTTCTTGTAAATTTGTTTAAGTTCTTTGTAGATTCTGTGTATTAGCTCTTTCTCAGATGGGTAGATTATAAAAATTTTCTCCCATTCTGTAGGTTGCCTGTTCACTCCAATGGTAGTTTCTTCTGCTGTGCAGAAGCTCTTTAGTTTAATTAGATCTCATTTGTCAATTTTGGCTTTTGTTGCCATTGCTTTTGGTGTTTTAGTCATGAAGTCTTTGCCTGTGCCTATGTCCTGAATGGTATTGCCTAGGTTTTCTTCTAGGGTTTTTATGGTTTTAGGTCTAACATTTAAGTTTTTAATCCATCTTGAATTAATTTTTGTATAAGGTGTACGGAAGACGTCCAGTTTCAGCTTTCTACATGTGGCTAGCCAGTATTTCCAGCACAATTTATTAAATAGGGAATCATTTCCCCATTTCTTGTTGTTGTCAGGTTTGTCAAAGATCAGATGGTTGAAGATGTGTAGTATTATTTCTGAGGGCTCTATTCTGTTCCATTAGTCTATATCTCTGTTTTGGTACCAGTACCATGCTGTTTTGGTTACTGTAGCCTTGTAGTATAGTTTGAAGTCAGGCAGCGTGATGCCTCCAGCTTTGTTCTTTCAGCTTAGGATTGTCTTGGCAATGCGGGCTCTTTTTTGGTTCCACATAAACTTTAAAGTAGTTTTTTTCCAATTCTGTGAAGAAAGTCATTGGTAGCTTGATGGGGATGGCATTGAATCTGTAAATTACCTTGGGCAGTGTGGCCATTTTCACAATATTGATTCTTCCTGTCTATGAGCGTGGAATGTTCTTCCGTTTGTTTGTGTTCTCTTTTATTTCGTTGAGCAGTGGTTTGTAATTCTCCTTGAAGAGGTCCTTCACATCCCTTGTAAGTTGGATTCCTAGGTGTTTTATTCTCTTTGAAGCAATTGTGAATTGGAGTTCACTTCTGATTTGGCTCTCTGTTTGTCTGTTATTGGTGTATAGGAATGCTTGTGATTTTTGCACATTGATTTTGTACCCTGAGACTTTGCTGAAGTTGCTTATCAGCTTAAGGAAATTTTGGGCTGAGACGATGGGGTTTTCTAAATATACAATCATGTCATCTGCAAACAGGGAGAATTTGACTTCCTCTTTTCCTAATTGAATACTCTTTATTTCTTTCTCCTGCCTGATTGCCCTGGCCAGAACTTCCAATACTATGTTGAATAGGAGTGGTGAGAAAGGGCATCCCTGTCTTTTGCCAGGTTTCAAAGGGAATGCTTCTAGCTTTTGCCCATTCAGTATGATATTGGCTGTGGGTTTGTCATAAATAGCTCTTATTATTTTGAGATACATCCCATCAATACCTAGTTTATTGAGAGTTTTTAGCATGAAGCGTTGTTGAATTTTGTCAAAGGCCTTTTCTGCATCTATTGAGAGAATGATGTGGCTTTTGTCTTTGGTTCTGTGTATATGCTGGATTACATTTATTGATTTGCATATGTTGAACCAGCCTTGCATCCCAGGGATGAAGCCCACTTGATCATGGTGGATAAGCTTTTTGATGTGCTGCTGGCTTTGGTTTGCCAGTATTTTATTAAGGATATTTGCATCGATGTTCATCAGGGATATTGGTCTAAAATTCTCTTTTTTTGTTGTGTCTCTGCCAGGCTTTGGTATCAGGATAATGCTGGCCTTATAAAATGAGTTAGGGAGGATTCCCTCTTTTTCTATTGATTGGAATAGTTTCAGAAGGAATAATACCAGCTCCTTTTTGTATCTCTGGTAGAATTCGGCTGTGAATCCCTCTGGTCCTGGACTTTTTCTGGTTGGTAGGCTATTAATTATTGCCTCAATTTCAGAGCCTGTTATTGGTCTATTGAGGGATTCAACTTCTTCCTGGTTTAGTCTTGGGAGGGTGTATATGTCCAGGAATTCATCCATTTCTTCTAGATTTTCTAGTTTATTTGCATAGAGGTGTTTATAGTATTCTCTGATAGTAGTTTGTATTTCTATGGGATCAGTGGTGATATCACCTTTATCATTTTTTATTGCATCTATTTGATTCTTCTCCCTTTCTTCTTTATTAGTCGTGCTAGTGGTCTATCAGTTTTGTTGATCTTTTCAAAATACCAGCTCCTGGATTCATTGATTTTTTGAAGGGTTTTTTGTGTCTCTATCTCCTTCAGTTCTGCTCTGATCTTAGTTATTTCTTGCCTTCTGTTAGCTTTTGAATGCGTTTGCTCTTGCTTCTCTAGTTCTTTTCATTGTGATGTTAGGGTGTCAATTTTAGATCTTTCCTGCTTTCCCTTGTGTGCATTTAGTGCTATAAATTTCCCTCTACACACTGTTTTAAATGTGTCCCAGAGATTCTGGTATGTTGTGTCTTTGTTCTCATTGGTTTCAAAGAACATCTTTATTTCTGCCTTCATTTCGTTATGTACCCATTAGTCATTCAGGAGCAGGTTGTTCAGTTTCCATGTAGTTGAGCGGTTTTGAGTGAGTTTCTTAATCCTGAATTCTAGTTTGATTGCACTGTGGTCTGAGAGACAGACAGTTGTAATTTCTGTTCTTTAACATTTGCTGAGGAGTGCTTTACTTCCAACTATATGGTCAATGTTGGAATAAGTGCAATGTGGTGTTGAGAAGAATGTATATTCTGTTGATTTGTGGTGGAGAGTTCTGTAGATGTCTATTAGGTCCACTTGGTGCAGAGCTGAGTTTAATTCCTGGATAACCTTGTTAACTTTCTGTCTCGTTGATCTGTCCAATGTTGACAGTGGGGTGTTACAGTCTCTCATTATTATTGTGTGGGAGTCTAAGTCTCTTTGTAAGTCTCTAAGGACTTGCTTTATGAATCTGGGCGCTCCTGTATTGGGTGCATATATATTTAGGATAGTTAGCTCTTCTTGTTGAATTGATCCCTTTACCATTACGTAATGGCCTTCTTTGTCTCTTTTGATCTTTGTTGGTTTAAAGTCTGTTTTATCAGAGACCAGGATTGCAACCCCACCTTTTTTTTGTTTTCCATGTGCTTGGTAGATCTTCCTTCCTCCCTTTATTTTGAGCCTATGTGTGTCTCTGCACATGAGATGGGTCTCCTGAATACAGCACAGTGATGGGTCTTGACTCTTTATACAATTTGCCAGTTAGCATCTTTTAATTGGAGCATTTAGCCCATTTACATTTAAGGTTAATATTGTTATGTGTGAATTTGATCCTGTCATTATGATGTTAGCTGTTTATTTTGCTCATTAGTTGATGCAGTCTCTTCCTAGCATCGATGGTTTTACAATTTGGCATGTTTTTTTGCAGTGGTTGGTACTGGTTGTTCCTTTCCATGTTTAGCGCTTCCTTCAGGAGCTCTTTTAGGCCTGGTGGTGACAAAATCTCTCAGCATTTGCTTGTCTGTAAAGGATTTTATTTCTCCTTCACTTATGAAACTTAGTTTGGCTGGATATGAAATTCTGGGTTGAAAATTCTTTAAGAATGTTGAATATTGGCCCCCACTCTCTTCTGGCTTGTAGAGTGTCTGCCGAGAGATCAACTGTTAGTCTGATGGGCTTCCCTTTGTGGGTAACCCGACCTTTCTCTCTGGCTGCCCTTAACATTTTTTCCTTCATTTCAACTTTAGTGAATCTGAGAATTATGTGTCTTGGACTTGCTCTTCTCGAGGAGTATCTTTGTGGCATTCTACTAGAGGGTAATTTTCTTTTAGGGTGTTATAATTATTTTAAAAATTGATTCATTGGAATATGTTATCAATGTCAAAACATGAGATAACTTGATGATTATCTCTTTATGAATTTGAGGTGCTGAGTATTTCTTGTTTTTCAATTACAGCATTCTTTCAGATATCCAGTCTCATGTTTCTATTTCTCTCTTAGCTGCTTCTTTCTTTAATATTTTGTTGCTAATGAGAACCTCTACCAAAATGAGTAACCAAAGGGCTGAAGAAAATTGAACTGTTAAATGGTGTTTGTTAATTGCTTCTTCAATTACAGAAGGATTTTATATGTTGAGTAACATGCCATTTGAAGATTTGACAGTTCCATCCTCTCCTTGGTAACTCCCTAGTCATTTGGTCTAGATCGATCCATCATCTTTCTCACTTAAGAGCATTTAGTTCTCACCTTCAAATAATCAGCAGATTAAAATAGTGGTACATAGTCATCTGTAGGAAGAAAGAAATAAGCTGTACAGTAGAGTGCTCTGTGGGTTAATATTTGTTGTGTTGAGATATAACCTGTGTATATTTATTAAATATCAGTGACATTTCTTTGCTTATTCTTTCATTCACTCAGCAGATATTATTGAACAGCTGCTGTGTACTAGGCATTGTTCATTTTCCCAAGTTCTAAAATTGTGATCATTTCTATTTTTAAAATGTATTATTTAACAAAGTACTGGTGATGATATATATATGTATCTTTATTTCCCAGTGGGTTTTGGCAATATAGCATAAAGATTATGAAAGTGGGCTCTAGAATCTGAGAGCCTGTGAAAACTTCAGCTCCAACACTTTCTAGTTGTGTGAGTGACTTTAGGCAAGTTAATGAACTTCCCTAAGCTCATTTACTTCATCTTTACAATAGGTATAATAATAGTACTTACCTCATGTCCACTATCTAAAGAGTAAATGGGAAAATATGCAAAGCATATTGCACTGGGCTTGGCAGGCAAGTAATCCCTCAATAGATGTTAAATTTGCTGCTGTTATTAAATCATAGTTCTTGCTTAGTTGATTGTTATAATCTTTTTCAGTATTTATTGAGCAAATACCTATGAAGTGTACTCAGAGTAAACTTGGACAGTGAGAGACACCACCATCTGGCCTGTTGTGTCATAAACAAAAGCCTTAAAACTGGGTCTTGGCAATGGTGAGGGGAACAGATGCTCTAACTGCCTTCTAGAATGTGTTTTTCACTATGTGTCTAAGCTGCGATGAATGTCACTAATGTCATCTCTCTTTCTATTTTAGGTAAGTACATCACCATTTTTGAAACTGTGCAGATGGGTAAGTCTTGCTGCTGGAACTTTTCCTGTTGATTTGCATACTTGGAGGATCTGGATCAGACAGTGTGCTTATCGTGGTCAGAAAATGCCTTTATTTTATTCAAGCAGAGATCTGGAAAGGTAACAGAATTTCCCACACATGCTTTCCATCTCTGTTTCAAATCTTTGGCAGAAAAAAAAAATCTGTTATTTTTAATTAGATAAAATGTTATGTTAAATAATTGAAGATTTAATTTCTTACTCTGTCAATAGAAGGCAGAGTAGTTTAAAAGACTTGAGAAAAGAAAAACAATTGTTTACTTCCTATTAGAAATCACAAAATCCTCTCTGAAGTAAACATACAAATCTTTGTTTTTCTGCTTTCAAACAGGGAAAATTTTTTCAGTGCCTAACAAACAGGTGTTCCATGATTAGATTATTAATGAGAAATAATTTTGTATCAAATAGAGAAAGTGACAAATGGCCCTGCAAGACCATGTGTGCATAATATTGTAGAAGGAATTCCTGTTATGACTAAGGGTTGATGTAGTTAATTTAGTATGTCTAAAGTTGGCTGTAATCTATCACCACAGAAGAGCTGGAAGAAATGATCTTAAATCACAAAGGATTTAGTAAAGACCTAAGTGAGCTGTGAAAGATGATTAAACTATGAAATAGTTCTCAAAAGGAAGTTATAAATTCCTTGCCACTTGTGAACTCTAAAAACTACATAGACAGTTATGTTCATATTAGAAAATAAAGATTTATCCTGCCTTGGCACAATGTATTGAATTGGCATGTTGTTCTCAGAAACAAAGTCCCGATTTGCTTCATCAGCTTTAATTCCCTATTTACTCCATACATACTCTATACTCTATCTGTTAGTCTGAGTCTTTCAAGAAGCCGATGCCAAAATGGGATTAGAAATGCAAGAATTTTAGGAAATGCCCTTGTAGAGGAATATAAGGAGGGAGCCAGTTAAGGCTGAGGGAAACGTCAAAGCATGATCCAAGTTTGACTCTGAGTAAAGAAGGGAGAGAGAATTGGTGAGAGCATCCTCGATTGGGCTAGCCAAAGGCAAAGGCATATGGGAGTCCTCAAGCCAAAATCAGCCATCAGAGGAATCCTCTTTCCCAGGAATGTGTCTGCCACAATATGCCCTCTGTGCTCAGTAAATACCAGGAAGCAGGGCATGGGAGGTATGGCCTTAGCTAAAATGTTGCAGTGAATTTCAGAGGCATCAGTTGGGGCCCTTTGCTGGTTATAGTTCCTATAGTTGGAGGTCTGCAGCATATCCTCATGGCCCCCGCACAGAGACTGTTAGATCTTGGTTCTTTCTGTTTCTTATTTTCTATTACAATGCCTTCTATCTCCACATCTTACTCATTCTTCATGCCCAAATCAGTTACCACTTCCTTCATGAAGGTTACTCTGTACAACCTAGTGGCAAATAATTAGCATTCTCTTTTGTAATTCAAAAGTTCTTGTATTTTCCTGTGATATTTATTGTTTTTTGTTATCCATTTATTCAAAAAAATGGTATCGAGAGCTGCATTTGTGCTAGACACTTTTCTATGCTCTGTGGGGGAGAGGATCAGAAAAAAATGATAAAACATGACAGTCTAATGGAAAAGATAATACTGTAGAATACATTAAAATATGACAGAAATGTTTGAAGTATGAGCAAAAGATATGAGGAGACAGAAGAAGGAAGAATAACGTTTTGGGAAAGAAGAGAGGGCAGTGCTCAGGGAGGGATGGAGGATTTAAAGCAGGACTTGACATTGAGTTTTGTCTTGGAGGATGACTAGCTCCTTAGGAGTTGACAGTTGAATAGGCAGCATTTTCAGGTTCATGGTTATATGAAGGAGCATAGAAAAGGTTTGTAGTACAGACAGCCTTGCATGTCATAGGGAATTTATGGGATTACGGTCAAAGAGAAATCTGCAAAATTGGCCTAAAGCCAGATTATATGGGGCATCTGGTCTTGGCAAGTAGTTTGGACTTTATTCTGTGAGCCCAATCCAATTCAGAACATCTGAGAGTTATGTGGGCCAGGCTGAATGACAAAAATATTGATGTATATAATTCTGTTATGGCATACTAAAATGGTATGATTCTACCAAACAAAAAAGATGGTGATACTATATATTTAAATATGTTGTCTAGATCTAAAAACTACTAATAAATTACAATGAAGAAATCACATTTTGATAAAATAAGGTAAAAATATAGGGCATAAGGCCAAAATGTAATGGAACGATTTAGCAGACTCTTAATCTCAGGTGTGAGATTTGTCACGAATAACTATTTTCTGCTCGATATATATTTACTTTCTGTACAGTGTGGTTATAAAGACATAACTGAAAAATCTAGTTGTCCTCAAAATATGTAAGGTATCAAAAAGCAGGATTTTATGCTGAGTGTGCTTTATAATATTTGGAAACTAGTTATAACTAGTTGAAGCATTCACCAGAATGTCACTTGACAATTCTAACTTTAAATATCTATAAGCCATAAAGTTAATATATTATATTGATTTTGATTTTTAATTTGATGTAATTTCAGATTTACTGTAAAGTGGCAAGAATAGCACAAAGAATTCCCAGATACCCCTCACCAATATCCCCCAAATGTTAACATTTTACTACATTTACTTTATTCAATCTCTGTCTCTCATATCTACCTTTATGTCTATCTAATCGTCTATGTATCTGTCTACCCATACACACGTTTTCTTATTGATACACATTAAGAGCAAGTTGCAGACATGATACTCCTTTGCTTCTAAATACTTAAATAATTCCTAAAAACATGGAATTATCATACATAGGTACAGTTCAGTGGTTAAAATTAGCAAATTAACATGGATAAAATGTTGTTATCTAATCTACAGACTTTATTCTAAATTTCAATAATTGTCCCAATAATGTTCTGTGTAGCCAATGAAATTACAAAATCATGCTTTGCAATCAGTTGTCATGTCTCTTTAATATCCTTTAAACTGGAGCAGTTTCTGAGTCTTCGTGAAAGACTATTTCGTGACATTTATATTTTTGAAGAATTACATGCCAATTGTTTTGTACACTCTCTTGATTTATTTGGGCTGCTATAACAAACTACCATAGTCTTCATGGTTTATAAACAACAGAAATTTATTTCTCATGGTTCTGGAGGCTGAGAAATCCCATGATCTGTGCTAAGCAGATTTTCTGTCTGGTGAGGATCAGCTTTCTAGCTCATAAATAGCTGTCTCCTTGCTGTGTTTTTACATGGCAGAAAGGAAGAGAGAGTTCTCTGGGGTCTCTTTTATAAGGGCATTAATCCCATTCATGAGGGCTTTGTCCCCATAATCTCATCACTTCCAAAAGGCCACACCTGTAAATACCATCATATTGCTGATTAGGTTTCAACATATGAATTTGGAGGCAACATAAACATTCAGTCTAAAGCATAGACTATCTTTCAATTTGAGTTTATTTTGTGTTTCCTGGGGATGATAGTCAGGTCATACAACTTGGGCAGGAATATCACAGTAGTGATGCTAAGTCCTTATATCCAGAGGTAGATGCTGTTGTTTAGTACCATTACTGACAAATTTAGCTTTGATCATTTGGTTCAAGTGGTGCCTACCAGATTTCTCCACTGTAAAGTTACTATTTTCCTCCTTTGTAATTAAAAAGCATTTTGTACCGTGATAATATGAGACCATGTAAATATGCTGTTATTCCTCAATTTCTTACCCAATAGCTTTGGAATCCGTTGGTGATTCCTGTCTAAATCAGTTACTTGTGTTATTATGATGGTTGCTGTTTTCATTGGTTTCATGCTGCTGTAACAGATACCACAAACTGGGTAATTTATAATGAATAGAATTTATTTGGCTCATGGTTCTGGAGGCTGAGAAGTTCAGGATCAAGGGGCTGCATCTGGTGCAGTCCTTTTTCCTGCTGCATCATAACAGGATGAAAGGTATCACATGGGCAAGAAATAGGGAGAAGGGGGCCAAACTCTTTTTTTTTTTTTTTTTTTTTTTTTGAGACAGAGTCTCGCTCTGTCACCCAGGCTGGAGTGCAGTGGCTCCACCTCGGCTCACTGCAACCTCCACCTCCTGGGTTCGCCATTCTCCTGCGTCAGTTTCCCAAGTAGCTGGGACTACAGGCACCCACCACCATGCCCAGCTAATTTTTTGTATTTTGTTTAGTAGAGATGGGGTTTCACCATGTTAGCCAGGATGGTCTCCATCTGCTGACCTCGTGAGCCACCCACCTTAGCCTCCCAAAGTGCTGGGATTACAGGCCTTAGCCACCGCACCTGGCCCAAACTCATTCTTTTATAAGGAACCTACTCCTATGATAACAGATAAAGTAATCCATTCATGAAGGGAATGCTCTCATGATCTAATCATCTCTTAAATGTCCCAACTCTGAACACTGTTGCATTTTGGTCTAAGCTTCCAAGACGTGAACATTGGGGGACATATTCAAACCACAGTGGTTTGCTAAGGGGAAATCTTGTAATTTCATCATTTCTTCCTCTTTTATTAGTTGGCTTTCTATTATGCATAAAAATGTTTCTTCGTGCTTGTTTCTGTGTGGAGCCATGAATTCTTTATTTAGCAGGTTGTTATCCTTTAATATTGTTAGTTAATATCATTATTTATCTTAATCCTCATACTGTCCTGGATTTGGACAGTACGAGGTACTTGACTCCCTTGTCATTTTAACACGTTACTATCATTCTCTGAGTACTTTTTTACTTTTTGGTTTTAGATATGAGACTCTTGTTCTTTTATCCAAGCCTTGGAATCAGCTACTTTTATAGGGCTCTCTGTTTCCTTTCAGTAAAGAATGGTTTTTAGAAATCAAAATTTGGAGAGTAGGTGTGCTTTTGCTTCTACGTCCTTTTAGTAGACATATCTAGGGGGAAAGTGTATGTATGTACATACTCATATATAAATGTGTGCATATATATGCATACCCACACATACCTATATCCATGGGTATATTCAGATATTTGTATACATTAAACCTAGGATTTCACAATGATAATCCATCATTGCAATGCTCATTCCGTTCTTCTCCATTTTCATATCTGTAACTCTGTGAGAAGTTACAGTGAGAAGCCTGGCTCCCATTATTCACAATATATTATATATCGCATAGGATTTTCTTACCTGTGGAATGTGGTTTCAAAAATTACTTTCAGAATTACCCACTCACGCCTCTATGGAAAAAGAGAAGTAAGGCAAAGAAAAGTATTTCAGTAAGTAGACTTTTAGCATTATTTATGTTTTATATGCCTAATTCTGTACTCAAAATTCACTTGGTTAGTTCTTTTCTCACACCCACGTCCACTCACCTCACGGTTGTGTTACTTATTTTAAATATGGATCAGTTAATTTGTTTTAATATATAAATTTGTTTTCATCTAGAGTTGAATCGATTAATCTGGAATGATATTTTCTGTTTCTATGTTTAAAATATCAACTAATAATTTCCTTTCCTTAATAATAAGAAATCTCTAGCACCATTTAAGACTCAACTGAGGTGTAGGTATCCATGTTTTCCTAGAGTATAGAGCTGTGATCTAAATCAGAAAATCTGAACAAGTTTGTCTTGGACCAAACTTCAGGATAATCTGGAAACAACGGGACAAATGTTAGTGCATGAGTATTTTCAAACATAATTCTGAGTAAATTCCAAATGCATATGTGGGTTTGTGGCTCTTCATATCTGGTTATTTGTACATGATCACATCTTTATTGTAGATAATAAAAGTTGAGTATAAAAGCAATGCCATTAATTATGTATTTTTATGCTTTTTGTTTCAAAAAAGGAATTAAGCAATCCTAACTTTAAAAATGGATAAAATGCCTATGTAAAGCTAAGTTAGAAACACAAATGTAAAAGTGTATTTCGTACTTGGAGTTAAGTTTAGGTCTTAAAATATTAATAGCTTCCTCAAAGATACAGCAAATAGAGAAACCTGATAATATTTATGTCTTGAGAGAAAATTATCTTTCTGTAATTAATTATAAGACTTTTCATTAGGGTCTTTGTGTAAAGTAAAGCAATAATATGTTTAATAGTATTTTTATGTGAGTTACATACATGTACATTATTAATCATGAATAAATAGTGATGTTCTTATACTTAGTCTTGTTATAAGTCAAAATATTAAATCATTATTCCATGAAAGTCTTCATATAGTAATTTAAATCATTGTTAAGTCTGGTTACTTGATGTTGAGAAAGAGCTTAGTACACATAGTAGAATGACTTGCCAGCCTTGCCATTAGGTTATCTTTCTCATACATTACTTACCTTAAGTTGGCAGGAGCTTGATTACAGAAAATAACTGTCATTTATCTCTTTGTGTGGAGTGCATATATTGTGGGATGTCTATAGGAGTATGACCCAAAGGGTTTATATTACAGAATTATAGTTAACAAAATCACTAGGAAATGTTTATGGAGGGAAGATAACCACAGATATATCTGATTACCTATTTGGAGGACTAGCAATGGAATTTCTTGCTGTTTCTCATGTGGCCAAAACTAATAAAATAAAATAAATTTAGAAGAGTTTTGTTTTGTTTTACAATAGAGAAGTAATCAATGTACCAAGATAATCCATATATTTCAGTTGGTATGGAAAAGCATCTTTTCTTTCAGCCGTTGTTACTATGACACTTAGACAGTCTAGTCTACAAAATTATCCTGGGTTTAGCAATATTGGAATTAAATTTTATTGTTCCTTCCTGATTGCAGAGTTATAAAAATAAGGATTGAGTTATTATGAGAGGCCGATTGTGTAATACATATCATGAGTTAAAAGTAAACATTGACTTTTATTATAATTGCCTTTTGCCACATGAGAGAAAATAAACTAAGTGAATAAGACTGTGTCTAAGTCTTCTCTGAGATTAATTTGACAATTTACTAGAAATAGAAAGATTGGTAATGCTCAGTCTAGGAAAGGGGTAAAGAAACAGGCACACATATATTACTTGAGAGATTGTAAATTTTGTACAGTTACAATGGTAATTTTAACACTCCATGTCAAAATATGCATATAACAATGCCTCTTGTAGACATTTATCCTCAAGTAACAAGAAGTAGGCAAAGATTATTGTATGTATTTTGACCGTCAATGAGTTGATAATAGTAAAGGACTAGGGAGGGTTGGTGTTTAAAACAGGCCAGGTGCGGTGGCTCACACCTGTAATCCCAGCACTTTGGGAGGCCAAGGCGGATCACTTGAGGTCAGAAATTTAAGACCAGCCTGACCAACATGGTGAAACTGCATCTCTACTAAAAATACAAAAATATCCAGGCACTGTGGCAGGTGCCTATAATCCCAGCTACTCAGGCGCCTGAGGCAGGAGAAGTGCTTAAACCCTAGAGGTAGAGGTTGCAGTGAGCCGAAATGGTGCCACTGCACTCCAGCCTGGGCGACAGACCACATCTCAAAAACAAACAAAACACGAAAACAGACTAAATTGTGGTACTTCCATATTTTTTTAATGATAGAGATATTAGCATTGAAATTTGTCACAAAACTACGCATAATGTAATTCTTTACACATTTTTAAGTATATGAGCTAAAGTATGAAACCAACTCTGAGTAATAGGATTATAAATATTCTTTATCTCCTTGTATTTATATTTATTTATACCTTAATTAAATTTTGAAATAA
Source organism: Gorilla gorilla gorilla (assembly GCF_029281585.2). Lineage (NCBI taxonomy): Eukaryota > Metazoa > Chordata > Mammalia > Primates > Hominidae > Gorilla > Gorilla gorilla. Next base: position 50,540,010 of record NC_073243.2, read on the forward strand.
TGTTGTTACTTTTACAATAAGAAGTTGTGAAAAACTATTACCATGAAAATAATCTAGCAAGAATTTGATTTAACATTGCTCATTTCTTGAAAGCAAGCCAAGACATTTTTTTTTTTTACTCTTTTTGAGACTGAGTTTAAGGTATTTGAACAATTGTTAGAGGATGAGTTTATCATTTTAGTGCCTTGCTGATTTGTGCAGGCACCTCAGTTTTAAGTAATCATGGGATTATTTATTTGTTGATTTAGCATTTGTTCGGTACTTATGTGCTTAATGGCACTTGAACATACAAAGAGAAATGAGATTTTTGGTCCCCAAGAATTAAAAATTTAATGGAGGAGATAATCATAAACTTACAGAAAAGTATATGATAGGCTGTGTCAAAGTGGGAACAATGTAGACTAGGGAAATACAATGCTTCTCTTGGATGGGTCACACCTAGGAGGGGCCAAAGGGGACAACTCACTGGGTATTGGAGTGATCTGGATCCCTGGATTACTTGGTTGGTGCTGGGCTAATTCAGAAACCCTTTCTATTTTCAACTCTTCTACTAAACATCATTATAGTAATATCAGTACACATTCTGCTCTCACCAAGTGTCAGTGTTTGGTCAGTTGGAGTTTTACAGTCATATAGAACTGCCATTTTGTCATTTCTGTCTATATTGTACAAAAAAGTAATTTAACTGAGCTTTATAACTTATGATTTGGAGAACTCCACAACTCCCATTGTTCTTTCTCAAAAAATTATTTTCAGTGCAACTTAGCTTTCTGTGTATCTCCATTGCTCATCTGCCCTAGATGGTTCAGGTTGGTTGCTGTCTCTATTAGTGTGACAAGCGTTAATAAAATGATTAATTAAAAAGAGCCTTAAACGTCTACTTAGAAAACACTAGATAAATGCTAAGTAGGGTGCTTTTTAGGTGGATCAAGAGAGTCCAGATCACTAATATATGGATGGCATATAAATTAAATCACTGTGTAAGACTGCAAAATGTCAGAGAAACATTTTAATATGTTCCCCCTAGCATTTGCCTTTCTGTACATATGTCTTAGAATTATAATGCCTACATTTTAACTATGGTTTTCTGTGGGTATATATACAAATAGATAGCAACTGATTAAAAAAAAGATCTAAACTTTTTTTTTTTCAATTCACAAGATTGGAGTATTTGGAGATAGGGCTGTTTTTTCTCTTTTTTTCCTTTTAAAGCCATCCACATTTTCTTTTCTACTGCTTTCTCACTCAAAAAATGTAAGCTAGAAAAAGTTGATCTCATGGAAGTAAAAAGGAGAACAGAGATTACTAGAGGCTGGAAACAGTAGGGGGAAGGGGAGGATAGAGAAATATTTGTTAAGAATACGAAATGACAGCTAGATAGGAGGAATTAAGTGGTAGTGTTCTATAGCACTATAGTATGACTATAGTTAACAACGATATATTATATATTTTCAAATACTTAGAGGATATTGAATAGTCCCAAAGAAATGAAAAATGTTGGAACATATGCTAATACCCTGATCTGATCACTATGCATTGTATGTATTGAAACATTCCTACGTACAATTATTATGTATCAATTTAAAAAATATCTAAAAATATATGTATACGTAAGTGTATACACCTTATATATCCTTTGATTTCCTTATGAAACACAGCATAGTTTGAGATTTAAAATGAATAAAATGGTTCTTTATGCTCTGTAAAATTAGAAAATCCTTCAGCTTTTAGAAGCTCTCTGTTGGTTTATTAGTTGATCACAAATTAATATGTCCCCTTGGTTTAATCTGTATCATAAAACAAAAGTTGACTGTTCCCAAACATGTGCTTGGATAAGAGAAAGCTGTTAATAAATATCTATTGACTGAATGAAAGTATAAATGAATAAATATTTTTAGCCCTTAGAAATATGTGAAAAATACCTAGAAAATATTAGAAATACCAAGGTCAATGCTAAATGTAAAATGTATTTCTAAGAAAACTCTAAGTATGCAACCATATGGATTGATTAAAACTAGTTACTTAAAACCTCTTATGACTGTAGTTTTCTTGTTTTTGAAAAATAAATGCAGTTTACACTCTCCTTGCTTAGAACTTACGTCTTCTATTTCACAAAAGTGCATGCTTATGTTATTAAATATGTGTGTGTGTGTGTATATATATACATATACATATATCTTGATCCCTAATCTCGGTTAGCTCCAAAGGTGTTCTAAATATATAAATGTTATAGGTCACAGTGTGATCTCTTAACACTATATTTTTTGGTTGAGTGTGGTGGCTCATGCCTGTAATCCCAGCACTTTGGGCGGCTGAGGCGGAAGGATAATTGGAGCCCAGGATTTTGAGATCAGCCAGGGCAACATAGTGAGACCCTGTCTCTACTGAAAATACAAAAAAATTATCCAGGTGTTGTGGCACGTGCCTGTAGTCCCTGCTACTTGGGAGGCTGAGGTGGGAGGATCTCTTGAGCCTGGGAGGTCGAGACTACAGTAAGCCATGATCGCGCCACTGCCCTCCAGCCTGGGTGACAGAGTGAGAGTCCCTGTCTCAAAAAAGCCTACGTTTTTCACCAACACATTTCAAAATTACTTTGAAAATTATTATTGTTTTTAAAGATAGGTATGTGCCAAAATCAGAACTTTGGGTCCAAGAGCATCTTCACATGCACATAAAGAAACTTAAGTTCAGTAACTTGCTCAGGCTATAAAGTAGAAGAGTTAGGATCTGAACCCAGGTCAGAGGGCTCCAAAGCCCTTTCACTTTCCATCAAAAACATTTGATATTTTGCCAAAAATATCATGACTGTTTGTCCATTGCCATTTCATATCCTTCAAACAGCTATAAAGTGTGGAGAAATGATAACTTCATAACTCAGGCTACAGCTCGCAGACACACTTAATTAGCTTAGGGACAAACAGTTGTGACATTATGAGTGGGAGTTGCAAGGCTGAGTTGAATGTACTGATGGGGATGTTGGTTAAAAGTAAAAAGCCGTTCTATTCTACATCGTGGCAATCTTTGTACTGCAAAAGTAGTAGTATTCTGAGATGTTTACTGTGTATTATGGAAAAATTGCTGATTTGAATCACAATTCAGCAATACTAGAAGAGGAGAAATCTACTTTTTCTAAATTTTCTCTACAGTGAAATAAAATGCTTTTGGAATATTTACTTGAGGAATGGGGTATCTGAATGTTCTCACCGAAACTCATTACACCCTATAGTGAAAATCTAGTTACAGGTAGTTGAAGTGTAGGTATAGATAGTATGTGATTCATAATGACACATGTATGCCATGAGTTACCTCAGTCACTGGACAGTAAGAATGTGATTAAGGAAGTTTCCTCTGCAACATTTCAAGATAAGTTAGCTGTTTTGAGCCACACAATATTAAACTATGCACTGTGGCCAAGTGCCTATAATGCCAAAAGCACCTGTTTCAAACTGTGAATAATATCTTATGTGTTACACTATTGAAATCTCCTTGTTACAGAATATTAATACTACCTATTGAAAAGAGTAAGAAATAAGAGTTTCTCATTTCCACCCTTTTGGATTTATTTCATCAAATGATGTGTTGATGAATAATGCCCTTTCTGTAAGATGGATAACTCATGGAAAGAAAGCCATTTGGACATGGATACTCAAGATTTTAAAGAATTTAGGAGGTGGCAGTGTGAATATCAAATAAAGTGCCACTTGTAGAGAGAGTGTCTCAGAAAAGGAGCAGAGAATCATACATAGAGAAGTGAAAAGCTGTTTCCCATGGTACATAGACTCTAAATAATGATTTTAGAGACAGACATAATAAATTAATTTATTGGTTCATTGAAGAAACATCCTGAGTTCCTATGACATGCTAGGCATTGTGCTGGTGGGGGCGAGGGTTGGGTGAGTAGTGGCGTATGGAGATGAAAAGATGCATCAGACATGGTCCTTGTCTTCATAGAACTTTCCAGAGGATAAAACTGGAAAAACCCTGCTGGGACAGAGTGGGCATCTATCCCGGCTTAGGCAAGCATATCTTATCCTATTGATATCTGTACAATATTATCCTTAAACTAGAAATACAATCGTATGTTTTATTCTGACAATGAGGAATAATTTTCCATATTAAGGAATAGGTTAATCTCTAAATAGTATGCTATTTATTTTATCTTACTTTTTCCTCTGTGTTTTTAAATATTTAACAATTTAGGTAGCATCCCAGCAGGGCATCACTAGAGAAATAAAATGAAGCATTTTTAAGTAAATATATTTTACAGATCATTTGGAATTGTTTCAAAAAACTTCATTAACTTTTAATGAACCAAAAATATAGTTCATTGGAATTAAATGTTCCATGTGAAGATATTTATTTCGGAAACTACATGACTAAACCAATGGTAAGTTGAAGTTAAAAAAGTGACCCCAAGAGAGGGACAATGTCATATTATTATTGTTATAACCCATATATGTTTAATAATAACCATGCAGGATGGTGCATATAGCAAATAACTAGGTAAAGTTTCTAGGAATTTTTATTCTATTTCTCTTCTTTCAATTCTAATGTATGGGCCAACTCATCATTTTAATACAGAGCCTAGAGAGAAAATGCATAAATGTAATTTTCTGTATGATCACTAGATGGCGCCATGCTTCCCTTAGAATGAAGCTGCTCAGGAATTTGCAAGTGCAGTTCTGAGTATTTCACATAGAAACCTGGAAGATGAGACAATTGTATTTCCCATAAGGTTTTGATTCACTAATATCATCAAAGCAACAATTAGCACGTGTTACTTTGCATTCAAAAAGGGAGTAATGATTGGGTTTGTAAAGAGTATATTGAAATAATCATTACTGAGGACAAAAGTGAAGCATGCCTCTAAGAGGTAATTCAGAAGGTCTCTTTTGCTTTCCAAAAACATACTAGTAACAAGGAAACATCTTATACTTGCTTGGAAAACTGGGTCCTAGTCAATGAGCTATGTCTTAAGGAATGGAAATACTGGCAAATGTGGTAAAGTTTACATAGCCATTTTCTGCAAACCAAGAAGATAAATTGCATTCTGCCTAGTCTTAGGCAAATAGTTGGGCCATTTACAGTTCCATCAAAAAAAGGATTGTCAGATCCCCCAAAGCACAAGGATGCATATAGAGTGTCCATTTAAACTTCCTGATCAAAGATTTACACTCGTGAAGGTGGAGTGGAAGACTTCTTTATAGGAGTATGATTCATGTTTATAAAATTGGAGACAATTAGAAAGTTGAGTTAAAATTGACTCAAAGGATATCTTTTCATTGCCCTTTTTATAGATGGAAAAACATGGATGTAGCTGTTTCATACAACTAAGACACTAGTGCATCAAAACACAATACATTTGTGAGACATCTTGTTATGATTTCAAAGCAGTTTGTCAATAAATGTGTATGTTCAATGGTTACAGTTTGGGATGGTAAGACATCATCAGCTCAGAATAGTAACATCCTTCCCTTTCTGTTTTTTATAGAACTTTAAACCTGGATGCAATTTTAAGATCATATGCATCATTTTTTCTATATGGTGATTACATTCTAGATAAATTAATTTGTGATGCACTCTGGACTTTTTGTGTTACATCAAGTTGAAGTTTCCTTCTGTGGACTTAGAAACAAAAAATCTGCAGTAATAAAAATGAAAAGAGATTATGCAAATATAATTACTAATGACCATGTTTCTTAGGTGATGAATTTAATTGAGTGTTGGTATTTTAAGAATACGTGCATCAAGCAACTTATAATGTAACCAAATATCCAGAGATTTGAGGAGGAATATCAGGTTATTATCACATTTCAGAGCTGAATTTTTCTTCTTTGGTTCATTGACTGCATTGAATCTTTGTTTTGTGGGTAATATAAACTTTTTCATTTCATTCCTTGCTCTAGGAGTGACTCTGGGGAATCATTAGGTAAATGCTTGTTGGTTTTCCATAATAATTATCTCTGAGCCCTAATGGTTTCTGGATTTGGCCTCTCTTCACTTTCTCCAAATTTAGGCAGGAGTTCAGAATGGCCTTCAGTTGCAAAGAGAAGTATAAATCCAACTTACCATCTAGTCTCTTTCTGTGTGGTCTTGGCAAATTTTTTAATCCTGGCTAGGCGTGCTGTTACTGGCAGAAATGAGGTTCTGCCTCAACTTGAGCTCCAGCCCTGCCGTTAGCCTGAAGACTTTCCAAGATTTAGGGAGGGTCCATGAATATCTCATCTTCAAGAGGGTGCTATAGAGTTATCGAGCAACTCAGATCTTTTAAAAATCTTGAGTTTAGGAATCATACATTTAAATGTCAGTTCTCCTAGAAAATGAAGATTTTAATCCTTTAGAAAAAAATCTAGGGACAAGGAATTCTAGCATTTCCTAAAGATTCCATCATAAGTAGTGCTTTTAATGTAAAGGGTTTCTTTGAAAAAAACTCTTTCTTTCTTTACTTTTTTTTTTTTTTCCTTGAGACAGGGTCTCCCTTTGTCACCCAGGCTGGAGTGGAGTGGTATGATCATGGCTCCTGCAGCCTCTACTTGCTGGGCTCCAGTGATCCTCCCATCTCAGCCTCTCAAATAGCTGGGACTACAGGCTCACACCACCACACCTGTCTCATTTTTGTATTTTTTGTAGAGAAGGGGTTTGGCCATGTTACCCAGGCTGGTCTTGAATTCTTGGGCTCAAGTAGTCCTTCTGCCTCCATCTCCCGAAGTGTTGGGATTACAGGTGTGAGTCGTCATGCCTGGCTGTAAAATTGTATTATATTTCTAATATGAAGAAATACTTGGTTTCTCTTTATTGTTTAGAAAGATAATTATCATGATTGTTTTCTTTATTAACTCCTATATGATACTTTGTATTTTTATCCCCTGCTACTCACTCCAAGCTTATTTTTATAATTAGAAAGGAATCAAGCTAGCCAAACAAGAGTTATCCTTCCGTAAGGTAGAGAAGTTACTGTTTTTTTTCAAATGGCGATCTGCCTGCCTGAGTTGCTATTTGGATCTCTGATGATTTCTTCCTTTGATCCCCTAACTCAAAGCAGGCAATCAAGGCTATGCTGTTAGTTGTAACCAGATGGGAACCTGATCTCCATTTATACTTTGCCTCTTGTATTGATAACAGGACATGAACCAGGATAGATACACTAACAGTATTTGACTCTGCTGCAGTTGCCAGGCTAAATAACCAGAACTCATATCTCATTCTACTCTACCTATGGAAACACTCTGTATAATGAAAATGTGTGTTGAAAGTGTGTGGGTATATGTTGTGTGTATATGCATTAAAATTCTCATTAGCATGGGCTGGTTGTAATAGTGCATACCTGTTATCCCAACTACTTGGGGTGCTGAGGCAGGAGGATCATTTGAACCCAGAGTTCAAGGCCAGCCTGGGTAACATAGCAAGACTGCCATCTATTAAAAAAAAAGTAAAAACTCTCATAAGAATAATAATTAAAGTAGCTATGTTGATCATTGCAGTAATTAAGCCAAAATATTAATACTCATACCTGATATAGTTTTTTCCACTTTATTATAATTACATTTCTCTCAAAAAATTTAAGAATTAGTATATGTTTAATATATACAGGTTGAATATCTCTTATTGTAAATGCCTGGGACCAGAAGTGTTTCAACCTTTGAATATTTTTTGGATTTTGGAATACATGCATACACATAGTGAGATATCTTGGGGATAAGACCTTCATCTAAACACAAAATTTATTTATGTTTCATATATACCTTATAAACATAGGCTGAAAATAATTGTATACAATATTTTAAAATACTTTCATATGTGAAACAAAGTTTTGGCTGTGTTTTGACTATGACGTCGCATGACGTCAGGTGTGGAATTTTCCACCTGTGACATCATGTCAGCACTCAAAAAGTTTTGGATTGTGGAACATTTTGCATTTTGGATTTTCAGATTAATGTGCTTAACCTACCTTGTGAAATAATGGAGTCCTTTATTAATAACAAAACAATGATAGATGATACTTACAGAGTACTTGTGTGTCAGGCTCTACTCTAAACATTTTGTATGTATTAAACCAATTAATCTTCACAACAACCTGAATTAGATATATTATTATTGTTTCCATATTTTAGAGGAGAAAACTGAGAAACAAGTAATCTAGTCTGTACTGTACCATAATGCTATGTTACATTGTATCAGCACTCCCACTGCCTCTTCTGAATTCATTGATAGTGATGTGGTGGCATAGAGTCCACAGAGTGGAGCATTAATTAATTTTGCATAATGTGGAAGTAAAACTTAAGAAAATTTTAAGGAATAGACAATGTGCAGTGTTATGAAATCATAACTATACAATTAAGGGGTTAAATGAAATCATGCCCAAAATGCTGTGTTTTAAATGGTGGCACTGACTGATAAAATGTAGATTTGAGTTATTTATTGTTTCTACATTCTCAAGTGAAAAAGGAAGAAAGTAGGAATAAAATTCTGGACTATTGTGGGGGGGTCTTTAGTCTTGCAAAAAGTAAAAAATAGAAATAAAAGAAAGTTTTTGTGGTTCATATTGTAACATCAAAATATGGAATGAAAACTGTGGTCTCCCATGAAGTATTTCATGTGCTGGAAGGAAATCTCCTAGACTAGGACTCTCACCAAGTCCATGGTTCCTATTATGTCCAGCATGCCATAGCAAAACTCCAGAATTAGTTAAATTTTAATAATTTAATGGAGAAAACTAATTTTTCAAGGGGCAGCTAGTTAACTTCAGCATGAGTCAAAAAGCACTTCATCTGTCAATATTTATGTAAATATTTATTTTTAATTATACATTTATTTAGAGTATTTATTTACATTAGAGTAGAGGGAACTAAGGCCGGGCACAGTGACTCATGCCTGTAATCCCAGCATTTTGGGAGGCCAAGGCGGACAGATAACCTGAGGTCGGGAGTTTGAGACCAGCCTGACCAACATGGAGAACCATGTATCTACCAAAAATACAAAATTAGCCGGGTGTGGTGGGAGATGCCTGTAATCCCAGCTACTTTTGGGAGGCTGAGGCAGGAGAATTGCTTGAACCTGGGAGGTGGAGGTTGTGGTGAGCAGAGGTTGCAGTGAGCCAAGATCGTGCCATTGCACTCCAGCCTGAGCAAAGAGCGAAACTCCATCTCAAAAATAAAGAATAAAGGGAACTAGCCATCTGATCATATTACAACCAAAGCCTTTTATTTTCTTCATAACCTAATTGAATGTGTCAGTTTGTGATTCTGTCCTCCAAATATGCATGTATATTCCAAAAGAATCTGTGACCCTCAGTAGGCCTGTTTTTAGTCAGTGAACTAATTCTTTCTTCTTCTTCTTCTTCTTTTTTTTTTTTCTTGAGGCAGGGTCTCACTCTGGACTCTGTCCAGGCTGGAGTGCAGTGGTGCAATCATGGCTCACTGCAGCCCCAAACTCCTGGACTGAAGTGATCCTCCTGCCTCAGCCTCTGAGTAGCTGGGACTACAGGCATGTGCCACCATGTCTAGCTATTGTTTTAAATTTTGTAGAGAAAAGATCTCACTATGTTGCTCGGGCTGGTCTTGAACTTTTGAACTCAACCAATCCTCCAGCCTTGGCCTCCCAAAGTTCTTGAGTTACGGGCATGAGCCACCATACCTGCTAACTAATTCTGAAAGATAAGTCATAGTATTGACCGTAATAGTGATGAAAATAAGTGGAATCCCAGGAGGAAGCCTCATCTGCATGTGGTGAATATGTAACAGTAAAGAGGATGATCATAGTAAGGCTTTCTACTGTGCATAGCATGTTAGCTTTTACTCTTGCTTTTACATATTCATCTCATTTAAAGTTTTTGCTCATTTTAATTATTCTATGATAGATATGACAGAGGCAGGGAAAGTATTATCCTCTTCCCCCTTTACTCCCAATTACAGAGGAGTACCTGAATCCCACAGAATTGACATATTTCCTCAATATCAGTCAGTCAACATCAAAGAGACTTGAACTGCTATAGTCATTATATGCAGTCTTAAGGACACACTCTCCACACTTTAAGGTTTAAGGATGGATAGGATTTCCACAGAAGTATAAACAGAAAAATTCAAGACAGAGGAAAGAATACTGGACAAGGGCACAAAAACAGGAAGTATGGTACAATTTGGAGAAAATGCCAGTGAGCTGCTAAGCTCAGGTACAGGATGAAGAGAATTAGCAGGCAGATGTTAATGGAATGCCGCAGGAAGATCCATCTTGAATGGTTTCGTGGGAACATAGACTGGATGTGCGATCTAAGAAATATAAGACTAGTGGGTTAGACTCGGCAAGGGGTGATGTGGAGCTAAGTTTGATGACCATAGATATGGAAAGACTCAGGGACAGATGCTACAGAAATTTCAAAGTTTTGATACCATATTACACAAACTAATATGGCGCTTGGAAAAGAGTGAGACATCTAAGATGATTCTCAGGTTCGGGTCTGAATGACTGGGAGAATAATGATCCAGGAACAGAAATAGGGAAATCATGAGAAGATGCTAAATTGGGAGGAGATGCTGGGTGTGATTTGCTGAGTTTGAGTACAAGCAGACCATGCAAGTAGTTATGTCTAACTTGGAAGCAAAGTAGTGGTGTGCACCTGTAGTCCCAGCTATTCTGGAGGCTGAGGTGGGAGGATCAACTGAGCCCAGGAGGTCAAGGCTGCAGTGAGCCATGATCCCACCACTGCATTCTAGCCTGAGCGACAGAGTGAGACTCTGTCTCAAAAAATGTAATGCAATGCAACGCAATGCAATGCAACGCAACGCAATGCAATGCAATGCAACGCAACGCAACGCAATGCAATGCAATGCAATGCAACGCAACGCAGCACAACACAACACAACACAATAAAAATAATGCCTTCAGAACCTCCCCCCCCAAAAAAAAATTCTAGGAGGGAAGTGGGGTAAGCCTAGTGAAAATTCTGAGGCTAACTGACAATGTGTATGTTTTGCTAAATGGACTTCAGTTGGCAAATCAAATTTTTGAGTTAGACATTAATAATATTGAAATGTAATATCCACCCACATTGTCCATTTCATAGAATTACTCTGTTTTTGTTGTTCATTTTGACATTTCCTAAGCTGTCACTTGACCCAGACTGACACATTATCATCTGCATGCACCTAGGCTCTGCCTTATATATGTTTACAACATGCAATGAAGCCTAGTACCTGTAATCAGAAAGAGGGTGCTGCAGTCCATCATGTGGAAAAAGAGCTTGACTATGAATGAGGAAACAGATTTTACTCTGACATCAAGGCTGGCCGACAGCATCTGTCATGCCCCTAACACAATCATGCTAATTATAAGCCATCACTTTCATTCTTCTTGGAATTCAGAAGTCAGGAGGGTTGTAGGGGCAAATTTCTAACGGGTTGTGGAATCTGTCATTGCTAGGACCTTTTACAATTCAGTTGCTTACTCTTTTTAAAATTTGCCATTCAGCAGTCTTTTTCAGTACCAGTAAGCCACGCTATGCATTCCTATGAATAAAGTGCACAGCAACAGCATCCAAATGCAGTGACAGAACTGTATGGCTTCTCCTTGGAATAGCTTTTAAAAACCTGCTTAGGCAGGGACACTTTATTGCTTGCTGAAAAATTCCAAAAGATTTGTGACTATGTTTAATAAATTACCAAGAACTATATAGAATTCCTTAGCCTTTTTTCTAAAATAAACTTTTGGAGATTTTTTGTTTATTGGTTGTTACTATTATTTTTAGAGAAAGGCCAATTAAATTATCTTCAGATCCTAGAGAATGGTAGAATTAGTCTTTTTGGCACTGATAGTAAGGTAGGTCATGTCTTAGTCCATTTGGACTGTTACAATAAAATATCATAAACTCTGTAGCATGGCTGGGCACAGTGGTTCACGGCTGTAATCTCAGCACTTTGGAAGGCCGAGGCCAGTGGATCACCTGAGGTCAGGAGTTCGAGACCAGCCTGGGCAACATGGTGAAACCCCATCTCTACTAAAAATACAATAATTAGCCAGGCATGGTGGCGCATGCCTGTAGTCCCAGCTACTCGGGAGTCTGAGGCAGGAGAATCGCTTGAACCCAGGAGGCAGAGCTTGCAGTGAGCAGAGATTGTGCCACTGCACTCCAGCCTGGCTGACAGAGGGAGACTCTGTCTCAAAAACAAACAAAAAACTGGGTAGCTTATAAACAATAGAAATTTATTTCTCATAGTGCTGAAGGCTGGGGAGTCCAAAGTCAGCATGCTACAGATTTGGTGTCTGGTGAGGGCCAGGTTTCTGGTTCATTAATGGTATCTTCTTGCTGTGTCCTCACTTGGAAGAAGGGGCAAGGGAGCTATAACTTGGAAGAAGGGGCCTCTTTAATATGTGCATTAATCCCGTTCACAAGGCTGGAGGCCTAATGACCTAATTACCTCCCAAAGGCCCTACCTCCTAACACTATTGCATTGGTGATTAGATTTCCACATTTGAATTTTGGGAGGGTGCCAATGTTCAGATCATAGCTGGTCATTTCAGCTTATTTGTACTCTCTAAGTTATGCTGCAATAATTGTTGGCTTCTATACATGGGCAATATGGAAACTAAAGCAATCATAAGATTTTGGTAGAGGACCTGAGGAGAGATTATTCTGAATGTGATGAAGTTATAGTCTTTTTCCTCAGGTGGATTAGATCACTTTTTGGATAGAAATTTTATGTTGGGAAAAATAAATGGTTCAGTGACCTGAGGCAGAAAAAGTCTGTTCACAGGAATATAAGATAATTACTCCATCAACTCACAGTTGTTTGGAATGTCAGCATCAATAATAGTCCTCAGAACATTGTAACCTTACTCCAGCAACTACGCTAACATAAAGCAGAGAAGTCTGTCCATTAGTATTGGTGACAAGGTCATGGTTGCTTTTAAAACTTTGCTTGCCAAAATACCTGGAGGGAACTCAATGTGCATACTCAAGTTTCTGCTGTGGCAAATTGACTGTTGCTACCCCAGGAGACCCTAGGAAGACAATCAGTTCATGTCTGACTGGAGACATTGCAATTTTATTTGTATGAACTATTTGGGTCAAATTTCAGGGGGACATGTCACTACAGAGGGGCAGAGGGTCATGATAATGAAAAGAATCATTACCTTATATTGGTAATTAGATGTATGATTCTACAAACTTGTTTTTCCTTGGGTGTTAGTAACATTCTTTTTGGAGATAGATGGCATTTTACAAAGTCTATCCACAGAAAACTGGAAGTATCTAAAGATAATGATAATGACGAGGATATATTCATTGTAATCTGGCATACAGAATTTTCTCTGCCATTTAAGAAGCTGAATTTCTTTTAAGTATAGAAAGGTTAGACTTATCAACCTTATTTGCAGATACTATTTATGTTTTTCATGTTTTCTCTCTGTCCTTAAATATTTTCTGAGATTTAGGCACTGAGCTCTCTGCTAAGACATTTTCAAATTTTATCTTTTAAAAAATCAGAAAACCTCTCTTTATGAATGAAATTTTTCACAAAACTCTGATATATAAAACAGGCAAAATGAAACCATTATGGCAGGAATGAGTCTGGGATTTGCCTATTTATTTTTCTTTCTTCTTTCTCCTCTCTGCTAAATTTTCTACAAGCAAGGCAAGCAGTTCATGAATCAATCGTTGACTACCTCTGAAACCTAAAATGAAATAATATATATGAAAGCTGTTATTCAGTGATTTATACTTATCAAAATATACTTGTCAAAATATTAACTGATTTGTGTTTGTCAAAATAAATATATTCATACATAGCACCTTGGTAACTCACAGATCTAGTTGTATTGTAGGTGCCTAGACCGACATGACAACTTGATTATATGGCTTGAGATATTTACATCACTCTTACCACAAAAACGTCAATAAACAGAGCTTATTAATCTTTTGAGGAGGAGGAAATGAAGGGGTAGGAAAGCATGTATGAAGTTCTACAGCATTTGTATACATCCATCTTTGGGAACTGAGTGAGCAAAAAAGAATAAAATGTTGATATTAGCATGAAAACTCTCACTAACTCTATAAATTTCTTGTCAATATTAGGCCTGTTTCTAAAGCCAATCAGAATGGAGGAAGAGCTTTTAAAAACTGGCAAATGTTGGTTACATTGGCTTCAATTTTAAAACAAAGTTCTACATTCTCTTCAGAATGCGAAGGAGGTTGAAAAAGGAGGCATTTCCTGCATATGTTTTGAGATGAGACGAGGGTGAGAAAAGGAGTAGAGCTGAATGTTATGTTATTCTGTTAACCTTTGTCAGGCCCATCAGGCTTTATATGGTTCAAATTTCTGCTGTATATTTTGATACTTTCTGTCTCCACAGCAGTTACTCAGGAATATATCCCAATAATGACACTGAAAATGCAGGGAATTTATAAATAGATCCTTCTGCTGCATAGATTCCATTATTTAGAAAATTATACAGGGTTCTGTAGGAGGGTGAACATACAGTAAAATAGTTCATTTGCTTAGAAACAATTATTATAATTGTTATTATAAAATCTAATAGATTATTAGAAATATCACAATATAATCAAGCAAGCATCAGACTAAATAAAATGATTATTCAATATTTGCTTCATATGATAAAGAAAAACTTAAAATTGATTTTCTATTTGAAAAATATCAACAGAGGCTGGGCACCATGGCTCATGCCTGTTATCCCAGAACTTTGGGAGGCTGAGGCAAGCGGATCACCTGAGGTCAGGAGTTTGAGACCAGCCTGGCCAACACAGTGACACCCCACCTCTACTGAAAAAAAAAAATACAAAAATTAGCCGGGTGTGGTGGCAGGCACCTGTAATCCCAGATGCTCTGGAGGCTGAGGCAGGAGAGTCGCATGAACCCAGGAGGCAGAGGTCGCAGTGAGGCAAGATCACGCCATTGTACTCCAGCCTTGGAGACAGAGTGAGACTCCATCTCAAAGGAAAAAAAACAAAGAAAAATATCAGCAGAAATAAGTGAGTTGAGTAATTTCTAAATCTTATTTCCTATGTAAGTGGTTAAGAAATAATTACCTTTTGTTCTAGAAGTATTAAGGAGACAAATTGCAAAATTTAATGTGAAGCCTTGGCTCACAATAAATACTTTCTTTAAACTTAGGATATATTAAAGTGGAATAATATTTTCCAACTTAAAATGTAACCATTTATTTTTTTCTTTAATGTGTTTGTGTATACATCTCCTTCTTTGTCAAAGGTTTGAGTAGAATTAGAAATAGCTGCAATTTACAAAACTCTATTTTGAAAGGAAGAAAATTAATAATAAATAGCAGAAGTAAAAGTTATCTTTCTGGAATCTAGGACTCTCACCCACTCTCATCTTCAATATTTACCCCATTGTTTCACGTATGGAATATTACAAAATTAAAATATAAGAGAATGGATATGTTATTATTCAAATTATTTTCATTGAGGGTGGTTTGCCCAGTTTCTTAGAAGCAATTAAGAGGAGAGGATAAGGTGGTTTTCTTAAAATAGTGCTTTCTTTCTGTTGAATTTATGGAACTTTTTTAAGAATGGCAACCTAAGTGTACAAATGATGTTTAATTCTCATGAGATTTCATTTTAAACCTTGCTTTAGAGTAAACTTTATGAGTAATAAGATTATACATGTGGGAAACTGAAACTAAAAGGATTCAAATGGTTTTGACAAACAACAGATATTCAGGGTCAGTGCAAATAAGGTTACAGATAATCACTCCATCTGCTCCATTGTCAGCAAAAACGAGGCCCAGGTGTTGCAGTATACCTTGTTCTTTCTCCTGAACTGTGACCATTGACAAATAAGGTTTTCAAAGAGAAGTCTGAATTCCTTAGGGTTTAGCCTGAGCTCTTGTAAGAGTTTCTTTCCAGCCAAAGTATTTTCTTGTTTTCCTGTCAATTCAATGGGTTAGACCATTCCATCCATTAGAAGAAAGTAGAGGAAATGGCTCAACCTTGCCCAGAGTACAGCTGGTTGGAACTCTGACAATGGAACTGTGGCCGAGGGAAAAGAGCAAGAGGCTGGGGGAAGCACGTAATGCTTCTTAAAGCCTTTGATCTAAAATGACAGACTGTCATCTCCACTCACATTCCATTAGCCCAAGCAAGTTTGTGGCTAACCAGACAATGGGTCTCAGCAATATATCCCCCCCTCCCAGAAGGCCTGAACATTCGAGTGGCAAAAGAGTGAATTGTTGAGAACAATAATATAGTCTATAATAGCATATAATGTTCATAAAATTAGCACCCCAGGCAAAAAGGACAGAATGCCTATCCCCAGCCACAGCTTTATCCTGGCCTACAATGCTCATTTATACTTTCTTTCCTGTGTGAAATGAACCACACTTAGTTTATTTTAACCTGATTTTTACAAACCCATAAAGAATGCAAGAGATGCAGTGGGCCAGGAAGAAGTGAGAATGTTGCCCTATGTGTGAATTTTTTCTAGAATCTGTCTAAGTTCTGCTTTATTCCTGGATATCTTGATATGGAAAATTAATAGGATTGCATGGTAACTTCCTTATACACAAGTTTATTTACCTAATTTAGCTCAGGAGTATGACTCAATTACTAGCAACCTAAACATGCAATAAAGAAGGGAATCTCCATGTTGCTTATGCAAACATCTAGAGTCATATGTCACTTTGTAAGTAGACAAAATGTAGGGCATGTGGGCTGGACATGTCAACATGCTGCTGACTTTATCTGTCATTAATTTTTGTTGTGTAAATTAGCATCCTAATGACACACCCCCACTGTATTCATTCTGTGCCCTGTCTCGCCCCTTAACTTGGAGCAGGTAATGGAGTTTTTAAACATCATTTGATAATTTGCCTTCTTCAGAAAGTAATACTAAGGAAAAGCTATTTAACGTGAGCAGAATTCCTTTTATCTGTTGATTTTAAAATATTATTTATATTGCCAGAAATTTAAAATGTTCAACATGTTTATAGTTATTAAAACTTTGTAAAAGTAAAGTATGTTAAATCTTCAGGAGTATCACTGGAGGAGCTAGATGACAAATATATATATATATAATATTACCATGAAAATGCAGTGCTGGCAAACTGCTCCTGGGATTATAAATATGTCAGTAAAACCACCCTTTCTCCTGTATCCTTTCAGCATTAGCCATAAAATAGACTGGCCAGTAGGGGTTACTCTTGGCATTATGATCTAAGAGTGGTAGATTAGAGTTTGAAGACATAATGAGTGGTATTTTTAAAAACAGCTATTATCGTTGTGAATTTAGGTGCAATACTCAGAATTCAGAATTGGTGATAACTTGCTTTGAGCACTGTTTCAGCAGCTTTTATCCTATTCATATGACTGTCAGACATATTCCAGGAACTATTTTATTTAGCCTTGTTGATTGTCCCTCATTAAATAAAATCCACAGGTCAAAATTGTAAAGTAGCCTTTTAGTTCAATTTGGCATCTTTTTTCCTGGGTGATATTCTCAGTCCCAGGGATTTGAATTCCAGACATCCTTGAAAACGAAGCCTTATATGAATGTAGTCAGAACTAACTCTTTAAAAGACAAAAGCACAACCACATTCAATTACCCTAAAGTAACTGTAGTCAGGTGGCTCTTCAATTGTAGAAAATAAATTACTTTCAAAAAGGAGAAATTAGAAAAGGGAGGAAAAAAATAATTAAGTCTCATGGACATTTGTTTTTGAGAGAAAATAAATAAAAGGAAGTGGTTTTAAATATTGGTTTCATAAAAACAAAACTTAGAAAAGCTTTTTATCTGAAGCCCAAATGGTTACAAATGAGCTCTGCTTACTAAACATGGGGCAGAAAGAGTTCGTTAGAATAAAATACTATTACCTTCAGAAGAAATATGTATTACCAAGGGATGAAATGCAAAAGTTACTAATTCAATATTTATTTATTTATTTATTTTGGCGACAGAGTGAGACTCTGTTGCCCAGGCTGGAGTGCAGTGCTATTATCTTGACTCAATGCAGCCTCTGCCTTCTGGGTTCAAGTGATTCTTGTACCTTAGCCTTGTGAGTAGCTGAGTCTACAGGTGTATGCCACCACACTTGACTAATTTTTGCATTTTCAGTAGAGATGGGGCCTCGCCATGTTGCCCAGGCAAGTCTCAAACTCCTGAGCTCAAGCAATCCACCCATCTCGGCCTCCCCAAGTGGTAAGATTACAGGCATGAGCTACCATGCCCGGCCTACTTCAATATTTATTTTTTAATAAATCAAGTTTGTTATGAGAGAGTTGTCAGAGAATAGAAATCTTCTAACTGCTGGTATCTTGATGCATTCAGAGCTCAAGGATGTGTGGTGTGGTTCAGACCATTTCGTGCACACTGTAGCAGAAGGACGGCCCTTTGATGGCTGGGCAAAGGAACATTATGATAGATGAGTTATCAAAATATTGCTAAAATTCTTTAGGCAGTTTGATATAGATGTTACTGTAGCTGGACACTGTCAGAGAAAGGAGATAGCTGTAACAGAGTACCAAATGAAAAACATTTTTGAATAGACTGTCCTTAAGACTTCTTACCTATGAAGACTCCTAATGTCTTCTTATGACATAATTACCAGAAAGGCCTGGAGGCCACACCTTGAAAAGAAAAGCACTTATCAGTTGTGATTTTCATTTTCTTCGCAGTTTTCTCCACTCAGCTAGCTTACAGAGGAAACCAAAATGCAGTTGGTTGTTTCTCTTTACTAACACTCAGTTCCTAAGTGCTTAGCTTTAGAAGTTTTTTCTGCCTGTTTACTTCCACTTCTTGTGTGACATAACAATATTTTTAGGGTTTTATTTTTCTTTTCAAAATTCTTCTGGTCTTTGGAAAGAAAATTAAGACACTATTTACTCTATGTTTGCTGATGCAGAACCAGTAAGTTTGTTCACCCACCCAAGTGATTCATTCTAAGCAAATTCTCCCATTAGGCATTAGTTGAAAATCTGCAAAAGTTGCTTTTATTTACTGATTCAACATATCCCTTCCCAGTATAAGGATCTCCTTTGACGGTGAACATCTCCTTGGATTGCATAGGTTTTCATTGTACAGAGAAGGCTTGACCTTAAAAATTTAAGTTGCATTAAAATTTCTTTTATGTTTTAGAGAGACAGAGGCACTCTGTTGCCCAGACTGGAGTGCAGTGGTGCAGTCATAGCTCACCGTACCCTCAAACCCCTGGGATCAAGTGATTCTCCCACCTCAGCCTCCTAAAGCATTGGCATTACAGATGTGAGCCACCTGCTTGGCTGAAACTTTTCTTGAAACACACACACACACACACACACACACGAACACTCACACACACTTTTTTATTTATAAAGATCTCAACCAACTTTTTAAACCATGCAATAAAGGAATATCTTTGGCATTGGCAATGTATATTTGTTGACTGCTGGAGTCCTTTGGGCAACATCAAACACCCAATTGCTCATTTTAAAATCTGGCTCTCCACGCCTGTAATTCCAGCACTTTGGGAGGCCGAGGCAGGCGGATCACCAGGTCAGGAGATCGAGACCATCCTGACTGACACGGTGAAACCCCGACTCTACTAAAAATACAAAAAATTAGCTGGGTGCAGTGGCGGGAGCCTGCAGTCCCAGCTCTCGAGAGGCTGAGGCAGGAGAATGGCGTGAACCCAGAAGGCGGAGCTTGCAGTGAGCCGACATCGTGCCACTGCACTCCAGCCGGGGTGACAGAGCGAGACTCCGTCTCAAAAAAAAAAAAAAAATCTGGCTCTCCATTTTGGGTTCTTAGGTAGATGGAATAGAGTTTCCAGACTTGAGGGTTTGAATTCAGCAACCCAGGATCAACACTTTCTAGGTGTGAGACTTTAGTAAATAATATACTCAGAGATTCATGGTTTTTTTTTTTTAATCTATAAGTTGCAGAAAATAATATCACTATCATGCTTTTTTAAAGGATTAAATAAGATATATTTAAAAATTTGTTATCCTTATACCTGGCATAGAGTAAGCGAACAGTAAATGGTATATTTATAATTATTCTTTTTTACGTTGCTTTCTATTTAATACGCGTTTATTAAGCTTCACCTTAAGTATAATTTAGCAAAGGATTATTTCAGTTTTCCCTTAAACCAGTTTATAAGTTTACATAGGGAGGTTAAAGCCAACAGGAATTTTTATGTAATAAGGAAATTAAAATAGTTCAGTGTCTGTGATAAGAGTTGTGTTAATTTGCAGAGGAATAACACAAAAGATTGACTAAATTTGGATTGCTAAATGTTGAACAGTGTTTATACAATAAAAGTGTGATTCAGAAAAAGCCTTATTATAACATGCAGAATGTATTAGCACTCTTTGAAGACTTATTATCTTTTAATTTATTTTATTAAACTGCTGTTGTGAGCTAACTAATAACATAAGTGTGAACTAGTTTGAAGAAGAATTGTGATTTTATTGAATAGTATTCTGCAAGAATTAAATATCAATAGGTTAGCAATATCTCCTCATTGAGTTAAAGTATATAGATTGTATACATGTTCTATGCATATACTATATATAAACGTTTAGATAGTATATATGAATGGCATAATTACTATAAGCTTACATGGAAATATGCAGAGCTGCTGTTACTTTTAGAAAGTAAATGATGACATTTATTTTTTGTCTAAAACTTTCATCTGTTCAGTGATTTAGATTCATTTGAGCTCTAATGATTTGGAGAGTAAGGCACAGGCATAGCCTTAATTTATTGGTGATGAAAAAATCTACTTATTGGCAAGATGGGGGAAAAAGTCACAAGCCTTGTATGGAATTGTATGATTCTGCAGAGTTGCAATGGTGTTAACAATTGTGACAAGTTACACTTTCTGAGACAATCTTCAATTTTAGCAATTAAAATAGCAAAGAATTATTATTTATAACAGTATTCATAACATAGCAAATGGTCATATTCCTTATAGAGACAGCACTTCTGAGTAGTCTTTATTTTGTTTTTCAAATTTGTCCTTTCAATATCTCAAAATATCTTGTGTTGCAATTACATTTCCAAGTATATATTTGGTTGGGATGAAAATAGCTGTAATAGTAGTAGTAGCTACCATTTATTGAATTCTTGCCACGTGCCTCGTATTTTATGTGGCGTATTTGATCTTAGGCCTTAGGACAACTGTAAAAGGCAGGTATTGTAGAAGACAATGTTTTCTGAGAGATTGAAATGACAAATTAGAAAAAAAGTTAAAGACTACTTGGAAATGCTATCTCTATAAGGAATATGACCATTTGCTATGTTAATACTGTTATGAATAATAATTATTTGCTATTGTAATTGCTAAAACTGAAGAGTGTCTCGGAAAGCATAATTTATTTGTCACAATTGCAACTCTGCAGAATCACCCAATTCCATACAAGACTTGTGATTTTTCCCCTAACTTGCCAATAAGTATTATTACCATAATAAACATGCTGACGTTTCAAAGTTTAAGAAACCTCCTACAGTTCTCACAAGTAGTGGTGACAATATGGCTAAGGGGTTAGGAATGCCCACATCCTCCTATGCTGCATCCTGCCTGTGGTTTAGATTTGAGATAGGGACCCCTACTTTCTTTCCCCTAAGAGCAGATCTGTGTCATTGGCTATAACTGCTTTCTGGTCAGCCACATGACATGTGGACTTAACAGATGGTTTCTAATAAGATTGAAAGCATATCTTGACTCCACTTACCTGGCCGGCACTGGAGAAAGGAAGGTTAAGAGAGATTTGGATGAGTGTCCTTGTCACATAACTTCCCCTCCCTAGAAAACTTGGTCCAATACCTTGTAATCTGGTGGTGCAAACTCACAACTTTTCTTCCCTTCTGTGAGTGTGTATATATTGAGTTGATTGTATGTGTGTGTAAGGTGTGAATGTGTATGTGAAGTCTGTGTGTGATGTGTGTATATTTGAATGTCCTGTGCATGAGTTTTTTTGTGACTGAAGTGTGTGTGAGGTGTCTGTATGTGGGATGTGTGTGTCTGTGAGGTGATTGTGTATGAGGAATGTACATCTGTGTGTGTGGTGTGTGCACTTGCTGTGTCTGCATATGCATGAATTGAGTATGTGACTTGAGTATTGTGTGTGTAGGAGGAGGGGGGAAGTAACAAGGCAAGGTGACAGTAGAGACTGGACAAATGCACATAGCCGGGCACTATTCCTTTAACTCCTAGAACAGATATAACTTGAAGTGATCTAGACTTGAACTTTGGAGTATGAAGTTCCAGCCAGCTGTGTAACTATCTATTTAATATTTGGAAGCGCTTAGCCTGCTTAAATCTTGATTTTATCATTTCTATTAGAGAAGTTTTAACTTAAATGCTCTAAGGTGGGGGTGTCCAAGGTAGAAAATACAGTCATGGGTTCTTAGTTTCTGTTTCTGGTTGGGCCAGAAAAGCTCCTTCCTCATCCCTCTTTTCCACTTATCAACAGAGACAGAAGCTAAAAACCATGGCTTCAGGCTGCTAAAGCCTAAAATAAAACAAAACAGAACAAACTCATCAACAATAACAGCAAAATAAAGCAGGTTGGAAATGACTGCTCTAAGGGTGAAGTGAATATGTTCAGGTTGGAGTTACTGATAAGTTGTAAACAATTACATAGATGTAAAATATTGCATATTTTTATTAGTGGCATTACTTTTCCAACATTACATTTTATATTGAAGTTCCAGAACAACAAAAAACACTAAAGGTATTGCAGTGAGGAACTTATCAGTAAGTGCTTCTACCTTCAAGGAATTAAGTTAATTTTTACTGGCAATATTTGGAACATTGTATCAAGAAGAAAGACTAGCCAGCAAATCTCTTTTGCATATCAAGCTCTTACAGTGTTAATTCGTTAAACAACTAAGACAATTTTAAGTAGGAGCTTTGGTCTAAGATGTGTGGCCGCAAACTGAACCAATACTGACAGAATTTGGCATTAATTTTTTTTTCAGAGAATTTTTTTTTAATATATGGCAATGGTTGAAAAAAAAGCAAGAATATTGTAGTTCCTCAAATTGTTAAACACAGAGTTATATGATCCAGCAATTCTACTTCTAGGTATATACCCAAAAGAATTGAAAACACATAGACAAATGTTCACAGCAACATTATTCATAATAGCCAAAAAGTGGAAACAATCCAAATAGCCATCAGCTGATGGATAAACAAATGTGGTATATTCATACAATGGAATATTATTCAACAATAAAAAATTCAGTATCAGTGCATGCTATTACATGTATAAACCTTGAAAAGGTTATGCTAAATGAAAGAAGCCGGAATGACATAATTTCATGATTCCATTTAAGTGAAATGTCCACTATAGACAAATCTATAGTGGATTAATGATTGCCTAGGGTTGGAGGGGGTATGGGGGATTGAAGGTTGAGGGCCAAAGGGTTTGGGGGGTGTAGTGAAAATATTCTAAATTGTGTTAATGGAGGCACAACTCTGTGAATGCACTAATGTCATTGAATTGTACATTTTAAACAGGCAGATTGTGTGGTATTTCAGTTGTATCTCTATAAAGGTGTTGAAACTAAATATAGAACAATTTTCCTAAGTAGTGACCCCTCCTCATTTATTGGACCAATAGTTTGGGAGGAACCAGTCATGACCTTCGTGATACAAATCAACACCTACAGATAGGATGGGAGGCAATTGTGCTAACAAAGTACCTCAAACCACAAAGTCTGTCAGTAAACTGATGCTTTTGTCAAGGATGAATGACCAGGGGCAGGTAATAGGTGAACAACTCTCAACTCTTTTGTATATGACTATAGCCTGGAACTAGCAAGTACTGAAAAACGCTAGATGATAAAAGTCATTGTTATTTTATTCTTCCCTCTCCCTTCCTCACCTCCCCTGTGCTCCCTTTCCCCTTCCCATTTTATTTATTTTATTTATTTATTTGAGACTTGGTCTGGCTCTGTTGCCCAAGCTGAGTGCAGTAGCAGTATCTCAGCTCACTGCAACCTCCGCCTCATGGGCTTAAGCCATTCTCACACCTCAGCCTCCAGACTAGCTGGGAATACAAGTGCATGGCACCATGCCTGGCTAATTTTTACATATTTTGTAGAGACGGTGTTCCACCAGGTTGTGCAGGCAGTCTTGAACTCCTGGGCTTAAGGGATCTGCAGGCCTCACCCTCCAAAAGTGCTAGGATTATAGGTGTGAGCCACCACACCTGGCCTCCCCTCCCTTTTTCCCCTCCCCTCCCACCCTTCTCCTCTCCCCTTCTCTCTCTTCCCTTCTTCTTCTTTCCCCCTTTTCCTCGTCCTTCTTCCCTCCTCTCTTTGCCTTTCCACCCTTTTCTCCTTCCCCCCTTATAAATAGATATTATAATGAATTAATTTAGAATTATAGTTAACCATACATTTGAAGTAATTGTTCCAATTTCATAATTTTGAAGTATTTTCTGAGAATAAACTGGGCAAGTGCAGAATTGGGACAAATCCTATGTGCAATAATTGCTAATAGGAAGTGTTCTGAAGTATGAATTCTTTCCTCCTTTCTTGTTTGACTTGTCACTGAATCTCCAGTCCTACAGAGTACCATGTCCTGCTTATTGTTTATTTACACCACACCCCACTTCTACCTATAAACATCACTTTCACTACGGTGGATTCAAATGATCTCTTAGGAATTTAGTTACATTACAGTCTCACATAAAATTACTGCCCTTAAAAACATTTGTTTGCTGGGCAGGGAGTGGCGAAACCCCATCTCTACTAAAAATACAAAAATTAGCCAGGCGTGGTGGCGGGCGCCTGTAGTCCCATCTACTCTGGAGGCTAAGGCATAATTGCTTTAACCCGGGAGGTGGAGCTTGCAGTGAGCAGAGATTGTGCCACTGCACTCCAGCCTTGGCAACAGAGTGAAACTCTGTCTAAAAAAAAAAAAAAAAAAAAAAATTTTTTTGCTAACATTATTTGAAGAATAGTCAGTTCAGTATGCATCTATGTAGACCTAACCAATAGTTGTATTTTACAAGTTTCAGTTTTGAAATGTTGGATGATATCTTTCAGTTTAAAAAATTAGTATCTCTATAAAGTGTCTTTTTTGGATGGAAATATTTCTGGAATGTGACACTTAAATTTTAATTACTATTATTAAATATCAATGGATTTGTTTTGCATAACCAAACAGTTGGATAAGTTCAGTTTATGTGCTGTGCAATACTAAGATATTTACTTGGCATGGAGAGAATCACTGGCTTACTAAATAAAAGAATTCAGCATTTTGTTTGTCAATCCTATGTTAATTGCATTTATATTTCTGACAGTTTCCTTGATGGAATTAAAAAAAAAAAAACATGCAATAAGATCTGAATTGAGTGTTGAAATGAGTGTTTCCTGAGCTCCAATTAGTGAAAGTATTGAGATTTGAAGAATGGTTGAGGAGACAAGGTTTTATAATTGCTCTTCTGGGAAAAAGAATGAGTAAACAATAAAGTCTTGAGATCTCTCAAACAAATATACAATCATAAGGAAAGTTTAAAAGCCACAGTGAAATGCACACCTCTTAATTATGTTAACATTGATATCTATTTTAAATTGATATCAATATTAGCTGTGAAAGTTTTGTATATTTTGCAGGGACAAATTCTCTTAGTGTACTCCAAATGCTTGTTGTTACACATCCTGAGCACACAACACAAACATATTGGGCAAGCAAAGAATCTAGGCTGATATGTGTGAATGCTTATGTGGCATTCTATCAAAGGAGATAGATGTACATAAGGGGAATTATGGAGAAGTGAAAATTTGTCTAAGGTTCATTTTTTCAGTAGCTTAATTTTAATAGTAAACTCTTTTAAGGAATGAATGGCCACAGGCAGAGACTAATGGTGTACTTTCAATGTTCTCAGTGAGTGCTTCACAGATTAGGTTTCCAAGAGAAGCAGACTGCCTCTGAGGAAGAAGAGATGGGGTAGCAAGAGGCATATATGAGACCGTTCTTGGGACCAACACCTATGGAGGGGAGGGAAGAAGGCAGAATTATGGGACCAGGTAGAAGAAGTTGGTCTGCAATGCAGTCTTGAGGAAGGCCTCAGCAGAGCCAATAGACAGTTCTGAAGCTGGCATGCCCTTGAGAGTTGTCCTAAATTTGGGTGAGAGGGTTAGGCCTTTATATCCTTGGTCACTTGATAGTAGATGCTGGAACAAAATGGTGCTCTTTAGCTAAGGCAATTTACAGAGAGCTGACAGCTGAAAGCACTTGTGGAATCTAGGAAAATGAGTCTTTCATTCTTGAAGGGGAATCTTCACATCATCCACTACAAATGGTGCTGTATTTTGGAACCAGCAGACACTGAGAAATGCCATGTGGATAGAATCCTTCCTTCTTTTATTCTATTTTTTTTTCTTTCTTTCTGTCCCCTAATCTGTGCTTCTCCAAAAATACTTTTAAGAATTAGGCCATTAGTTATTATAAGGAAGGAAGGGAAATAATCACTTTCATAAAACTCAGCAATTCTTTTAATGTCAAGATACGGATTATTATTACACTCAACAATTATAATTATTAATATTTTCCATGGAAAAGTTTCATATATTGAATGACCCAAGTACTCCATGTGACCTTCCCTGTCTATGTAAGCCTAGCATTCTGTCAGCCAAATAAAATTGTGGAAGGAAGGTCAGATAAAATTATTTTTTCACTCGGTATTAAAGAAAAGAAAAAATAAAGAACATTTATTGAGCATGCACTAAATATGACATAAAAGGTCTTTGTTTTCTGTATTAGAGGTTGAGAAAGAATGAAACAGTCTATTGATTTGAAAAGCTTTGCTCTCATTTAGCAATTATTATTATTATTATTTTTTTTGAGACAGAGTCTCACTCTGTTGCCCAGGCTGGAGTGCAGTGGCGTGATCTCGGCTCACTGCAAGCTCCGCCTCCCGGGTTCACGCCATTCTCCTGCCTCAGCCTCCCGAGTAGCTGGGACTACAGGCTCCTGCCACCACGCCAGGCTAATTTTTTTGTATTTTTAGTAGAGATGGGGTTTCACTGTGTTGGCCAGGATGGTCTCAATCTCCTGACCTCATGATCCGCCCACCTCGGCCTCCCAAAGTGCTGAGATTACAGGCGTGAGCCACCGCGCCCGGCCGACAATTATTTTTATAAAATAAAAGTTTATTAATGAATGTATACAAATAGTACTTTATAAAAACTACAACACATTCATTTGGGCTGGGCTGTTGCCTGGTTAGTCACATTTTTTCTTCTTTATTTAGCTATTGCACAGCTTCTGAGGCAACCACAAAAACATCAAATTATGGAGAAGTGAGTGCATAGATATATGAAATCAACATTTCAAATTGGTAATAGAATGACCTTGTTTATTAAGTAGTGATCTTTTATCAAGCTGCTACAATAAAATCGACCATAACATTAAACATGGTAGACGTTACTAACCAGAAATCTTAGGTATTTAAAGTTATGTTTACTTATTTTTTTTAATAAGACTTGGAAGTGTCACTTAAATCACACTTAAGAATGGATATTGGCTAAAGGCTGCTGAGTCTTTTAAGATTCCTGTGAATTTTTTTCAGATTGTTCCTCAGTCAATTCAGGATACTTGACATTGCTGGCTATACAGCAGAGTGCAGAGTTAGCCCTTGCAGACACACAAAGATAACTCAAGGCACTAATTTCTGCACCTTCAGCCTCCTCATTTCATTAACTATTAAAATTAATTCCCTGTAGAGATAATTTGCATCAATCAACAGAATAGAAGAATTAGAAGAGCTTCTGAGGCTTTTCTGTGACTAAAAGAGCAATTCTTTTATTGACTACCATAAACGTTAGATTTACTAAAAGGAAAAGGTGTTTTAAATTGAACCACCCCTCTAATTTATTCATCTTAGTTCTGAAAACATGTGGGTAAAAGTTAATCATGTTACTGAATCTAATTTAAAAAGTGGGAGGGAAAGTACTGAATATTTTTCCTCTTTGAAATTACATGTTGTTTGCAATATTAGCCTGCCTGTATTTTTCAAGTAAACCTTTTGTACATTGAAAACAAATTCAAAATAAAGAACGTTTGTTTTCAGGCTCAGACCTTAAGAACTGATGGTCTTTTCTTTTACTTCTACACAAAAGTCTAAGCAGTTCTGAAGAAACACTACAGTGACATTGGGTCATTGCTAAAAAAAAAAAAAAGTTCACGAACTATCGACATTTTAACAATCTAATAGTTGATTATTGTTTCCCAAATTGGTGATTTTGAATGATTATTTTATGTAGACTAGAACTGTGTTTTTTTCTTCATTCATGCAACAAACATTTCCTGATGGATACCAAGCAACGGTGACAGGTAGGCATGCCATCCTAGATCAGTGTTATATAACTCCCAAGCTTCAGTGAAGGCCTCATTTTTGTTATTACAAACTGCCTTTCTGGGACCTCATGAAGGTACTATTCCTGTTTCGGGAATAGGTCTATCCATCCTTGTCTTTTTGTTTCCTGTCTCGATTCTACAATCTCCCCTTTGGCCATTACCATCTCAAAATCCTGCTTCCCAAGGTAATCGGTCTAGCTTTTCTAATCTTCTGGCTTCCCATTACTCATTTCAATTCCTTCTTCTGGCTCCCTGTTGCTTTCCTAACCAATTTCAATTACTTATCCTTATCTTGAAGGCCATTCACCACTCTGCCCTGCTGACGTCTTTTTCTTATCACCTAAGATTCCTCCCCCGGCTCACACTTCTGCATGCAAGCACGTTCCCAAAGTATGAAAATGCTTTGGATTTATATCATGCTGTTGCCTTGAAGAGTTTTATTCTCTTCCTTATATCTTCTCAGAGAAGAAAGTAATTTGGCTGTGGTTCAAAATTCACCAAGGCAGTGAAATCTTGTGTTTTGTACACAACTTCCTTTCTAATGACCTCTCCCTTTCTTCACCTTACATTGGGCATTCACTCTTAACTATTTAAGGGCCTTCCTTAGGCAGCTGCCCTGTTTTCAGGTTGTGTTCTATGTGGTCACAAGTGGCTATTCCTAATAAATCGTAGAATCGTAGAATTTAAGTACTGACAGGGATTTCCTATATATAAGAATCCAACTTCCTACTCTGCAGAAATCCATCTCAGAACATTCTCAATGCTTAAAATTGCCTTTTCGGGAGAGAACATCAACTCATAAGACAAGCTCTTTCCTTGTTGCCTAGTACTCATTTTTAGAAAAATATTCTTTGTAATGAATTGTTTCCCTGCCACTTCCTCCCTTTGGTATGAGGCATGTTGCTAGAAAGATACAAAATAATTCTAATAATCTTTCTTAGCCTTGATAATACAAGAGAATACAGCAAGAATTTCCTCCATTAAACATTTTTTTTTTTTGAGGTTAGATGCCTAAATTACTTCAAGGATTCTTCTTGTGGAAGCATTTTTGAGAATTTTCTTGTCTTTCTGCACCTCTGATTTGATAACTTGACCAGCAGACTTCACAAGAAGCTTGCTGTCAGTGTTAGTCCAAACACAACCTATCAGTTAGTGTGTTTAGTCATTAATATTCAAGAGTGTTTTCATAACCTTTAAATTAATAATTAGTCATCCTCTTTATTCTTTAATGACTACAGAAGCTCACATTCATAGTATTTTGGTAACTAAGGTATCCATAGGCTCAAAAACTCTTCAAAATTATTGTGTAATGAAAATGTTAACCATATTTAAGAGTGTGACTTGGAAAAAGGCCTTGTTTTTCAATCTCATATTTTGAAGAACTATTGAGATGTCGCTGAAGAGTATTTTTAGAATTTTTGAATTGCTCACACATGAGCACTTGGGGAATTGTTCAGTGAATATATCTCCTGAGCACTTTGTTCCTTGAAATTATCAAATCCTTCTTGGAATTTCTTTTTCTCTCTCTCGTGATGTGTGGGTGGGACTGGGACATTACCAACACAATTAGAACTTCATTTCTTTTTCTTCTTAGTGAAATTTATTTTCTAAAAGGTTTGTGTGTTTCACTCTATTAGCAGTTCTGGAATCATCCAAGAGTCTAAGTAGATGTAGCAGAGCTCTTATGGAAACTCTAGATATACACATAATCATACAGAATTTGTATTTAATTTTAGAGTTACATGTACCACTGGAATCACATTCATATTTCTATTACAGTGTAGTGATTCTGGGTTAAGAATCACTGATTTTGTTCTACCTCATTTTACATATACCTTTTCCTGCAAAGATATATAAAAATAAAATCATATGAATAAGCTGTGTGTTTAATAGTTTCATTCAGTCATCTCATAAGACAAAATTACTTTCTAAGTTAATTTTAATTCAGATCTTTATAGAATATTGAGGTTTTAAATGTGAACACATATATATAATTTTATGATACAACCTTTTCTTCTGAATACTTAAAGTGTTTTCACAGTTGGAAGTATCAAAAACTTTGTTCTCTGTAAACCTTCAGCTTCCAACCTTCTTCAGTCTTATCTGCAGTTATCTCCTGCACATGTAAATGATGTGGTAGAAGATACGGTTTAAGATGAATTTTAGTTATTTAAAGTGTGTCATAACCTGAACATTTTACAGATATATTTAAACAGGCATAGGTATATTTAAAATCACTATTTTAATTTTTTTTAAAAAACTTTGAAAAATCCCTAATTTCAAAAATATATTTAAAATGTACATATATGAATAATATATAGAGAAAGATAGGAAATATTACCATGAATTATACAGACCTCAGTTTATCTAAATTTACAGTTTTAAAATAATAATCTTATCCTTATTATCTGAAGATGTCATTGATGATATGTTTCATTTTTATATTTGGCTTTAGTTTACCAGTATTAACATCTAAATTATTAAACAATTGTACACCAGCTTTGTGGTCTCTCCTTTGTCATGTGTGATTTGTGTAATTTGATGAGCTTGATGAAAGCTTCCATTTCAACTTGAAGGCTGTGAATATGCCAGATTATATGCATTTTGTAGTAAGGATTATGGAGCTGAACAAGTATGAGAGACTTGTTAAATATGTTGTCTACAATTTTTTTTTTTTTTTTTTTTTTTTTTTTTGAGATAGAGTCTCTCTCTGTCACCCAGGCTGGAGTGCAGTGGCGTGATCCCGGCTCACTGCAACCTCCACCTCCCGGGTTCAAGCGATTCTCCTGCCTCAGCCTCTCGAGTAGCTGGGACTACAGGCTCGTGCCACCACGATCAGCTAATTTTTTGTAGTTTTAGTAGAGACAGGGTTTCACCATGTTAGCCAGGATGGTCTCGATCTCCTGACCTCGTGATCCGCCCGCCTTGGCCTCCCAAAGTGCTGGAATTACAGGTGTGAGCTACCGCACCTGGCCTATTGTCTACAAATTTTATCACTTTTGGTAAGAAATGCACAAAGCCTATCATGATGTCATTGCTAGTTTATATGTTTGTGAATTTTAAGCCAAATGAGTGTTCAAAACGTTTGCCACAAATCGAGGACCTAAAACCCAGTTTTATATATAAAGATATTTAAAAACATATTTCTGGAGAACTATGCATATACAACCAACACTTACAAGGCAAATTAAAAATGTTGTATAAGGAAAAGATACATTATTTTATCAATTGATTAATTTATTGGTCATAGGATTTGGCCTATTTATATTTCTGAGTATCCAACAGAATCAGTCCCTTAAAATGCTGAATATCACAATTTGCAGTTCGGCTAATAGATTTATATCCATTTTGTTACTTAGTTGTAATATAAAGGAAGTTACCTCTTCATATCCCAGGGAAACTATGGTAGTTGACAAGGAGTGGGTCCAGGCTTTATGCTAACTGATGTCTTATACAACTCGAGGAGTCCCTTTTAAGAGAAATGGATACATCACTGGAATATGTATTGAATGTGGAGATTGAATATTTATTTAGGATGTAAAAATAAATCACACCAGATTATAAAATTAATAAAGCTGACAAATTCTACAAGGATAACAAAATTTATAAAATTAACTTCATTTTCAGAAAATTAATTGCTTGATACATTTCTATGGTTTTTTTGGCTCTGTGGTTTTGGTTGTTTATTCTCTGATTGCCTCTTCATTTTACATGATTCTATTATGTTTTCTATGTTGAGAATAACAAGATAATGCAGTCTTTTCTCTAGTATAATTGATTGTAATCTGTCATTTTATTACCGATAGTTTAGAAAAGTTACATCAAGTTTCTCAATTTTTTGGGGTGATTTCATATACATTCTTAGGACTGTGACCAAACTTGGGAAATATCTCTATCAAATGTCTTTCATTTGTGAACTGTAAGATTTGGAAGAATTTTCAAAGAGCAGTTCCGGGCTTTATATGTTTTGAACATTGTGTCTCCTTCACTCCACACAGACTTGTGGTGCCTGAAGCTCTGGGCACATTGATTTTGGAGTGATCTCTGGGCTTGCACTTTCATGTTACCAGCACCATGGTAATCAGGCGTGTTCGTGGAAGCTACACCCAGACAGCCAGCAAGAACCTAAGGGTACAGGGAAGAGACTGAGAACCACAAGAATATAATCACACCAAACTGAAACTAAATGAATCTTTAACTCAGTTTCTAATTAGCCAGATCCCAAAATGGCCCACAGTCACCCCAGTGCTACCTAACCCAAGGGAAAAGTGTGATAAAGGCAAAATCAGTATGTAGACATTGATCTTAAACTTCTGCAGTTAAAATGTCTCACTCATGCAAAATTCTAAAAGCAAAGGAGCATGCCATCCCACCCCTTGAGCCTTTTCCAGTGCCTTAGGAAGGAGCTCGTGCAAGTGAGGGGCCCTGAAGCTTCACCCTTCCTAGCCTCACAGTAAATCCACCTCTGTGGTAGACAGAAACATTTCTAGACCACAGGAAATCTGTTTGCCTAAGGAAACACAGAAGCTGTCCTTACAGTTAAACAGAAATATTTCTATTTTTTTCCTAGAGTTCAGCACCATTTCTCAAGGGGTATTTCTTAGAAGTTCATTTTATGAAGTCTCCTCCACAAGTTCTTTTTGATAGCCGATAATTCAAACATCATGCTACTTCTTTAAATCACTCCAGTCATTGAATAGCGTAATCTTTTCAGGGGGCAAATAGCTGGGCTCCAGTAGGCTTTAAATGTTCATTTGTTTTCCAATTTTTTGACTTGCATAGGAAGAAGTAATCCCTTTCATGTGAAATATTCCTCTTGATTAATTTTAAAGAACCAAATGGCATTGTCTGATAATGGGATGAAAGCCCAATTCACTGAACAGAATGTGCTATTTGTAATCTGGATTATCCTTTAGGTTTTTCGGCATAGTCCTCGAGAAGCTGAGAATCTGTCATTTTATTGATTAAAATACACATACAGATACACACATGTTTACATTAGAAATAAAAATGTTGTAAGCTCAAATAGGCAGGATATTTCACCTGAAAGCCTGAAATAAATGTGATGAGAACCTATGAACTAAGTTCCAGTGTAAACAAGTGGGTTAAATTCTCATTATAGAAACTTCCAGTGAGCAATGCAGCATGACTGTGGGACCATAATTCAGGAACAATCTGCATAGCAAAATATAGAGGCACTAATTTTGTTATATTTGCAGCCCACATACTGTAATACCAGATTTGCTCCTGTTGTTCTGGCCAAAGATGAGTCAGGTACCTCTGATATAACCATTCCTAAAAGACAACAATGGATTCAGAATGTGAGACTGAGAGAAATCCTAGAAGTCTGACCTTCAGATCAGTTTAACTGTAGATCAATAATCCATTACTCAGACCAACACAGTACCAAAAAATCTCTTCAGCTGGCTGCCAAGATACTATTTTATCTTAAATAAGCTGGTTGAGAGCAGTCAATATAGATAAATTTTTCCCACTGACAATTTGCTGATTCAGAGAACATGCAACATCCAGCCACGAAATAGATAAAGCTCAGGCCTGCCCTGTAGAATGTGGTCACCTGGCTTTCCTATTCTCCTACAAATGTCCTACTGGAAGAATAGCCCTTAATCCCTTAATGTTCATCTAAACCAAGGCTTATTCTAAATTCTCTAGACTCTATCTCTTGCATTATTACATCTCTCTTGGCATACTTCTCTTCTTGAAGTGCATAACATTTATATACCTTCTACAAATGTTGGTATTATTGATATTGAGGGAGGGGGCAGACCCAGGTCTATGGCCTTATGTATTATTAGTGAATTACAGTTTCTTAGAGTAATAGACCAATGATTAAAGTCACATGTTAGGAAAACTTTAATCCACTAGGGAAAACTTCCAATATTTTTCAAAGTAATTTACTACATTTGGATGCAAATTATATAGGTGTTTTTGGTGGTATCCATACTTGCTTTCTTGTCAACCTGAAGAGATGTAAATGTAAATCGATGCTAATTGTACTGTGCTTACACAAAGAGCTAATTTGAGTAATATCCTATCCCATCAGTTCATTTTCACCATACATTTTTTTCTTTACAAAATTGTTTTTAAAACTCCACTGGAAAAAAATATATAATAAACTACATGTAAATTACACAATTTAGTAAATTTTGATATAGGTATATATAGGTATACACATCTGTGAGAAAATTACCAAAACTGAGATAGTACACAAATATATATCACCCCCAAAAGTTTCCTCGTGTCTTTGTCATTCCTTCCTCCAGCTTTTTCCCAGAAATTTCACCTTCGTCAGGCTGATCAACACTCAGCTGAAGACTCAAGAGGGGGCCTGTGCAGATGTCCCTGAGTTCCCTCTCTGGGCCACTGTCTCCTCTCTGTTCAGCAAACTCTAGTTACCTTGACCTCCCTGAATTCCCAGCTCCATCTCCTCAACTTAGGGAGACTTTCGGGTCAGGCAGTGATCCCTCCTCCTTATGTTGGGACCTGGAAACTCTCCAGCATGTACACTGGGGCAACCATAGGCGTCATCTCATTGCATTCATTTTGTCTAATCACCATGCTAAGCTAACTGTTGCCTAAGGTCTGAAAACTGTTGTTTCATTCATTTTGTCCAGTTTTTCCATTCTTTCATGAGCAAGCATAAACCTGGCTCCTTTGGGCAAGAAGCAGAAGTCCCCATAGTGACTGTATTTACTTTATTGTTATTGTCAGCATTTGGAAAAAAAAATGTAGAGATTGACTATTTTACACTATTTAAGTAATTTTTTGTTATATTGATTTTACCTAAACAGGAGTTTATTAGAAGTATTTTGTTATACAGCTTATAACAAATAATTGTACAAAAATTAGAAAAATCAGATGAACAACTTTTTTATAAGACTTCTCGTGGTTATAGAATGACTCTAACACCTTGTAGTGTATTTTTTAGGATTTTGTTCTTAGTGCATGTGTTAGTCTGTTTTCATGCTGCTGATAAAGACATACCTGAGACTGGGAAGAAAAAGAGGTTTAATTGGATTTACAGTTCCACATGGCTGGGGAGGCCTCAGAATCATGGTGGGAGGTGAAAGGCACTTCTTACATGGTGGCGGCAAGAGAAAATGAGGAAGATGCAAAAGCGGAAACCCCTGATAAAACCATCAGATCTTGTGAGACTTATTCACAACCATGAGAATAGTATAGGGGAAACTTCCCCCATGATTCAAATTATCTCCCACCGGGTGTCCCCCCACAACACATGGAAATTATGGGAGTATAATTCAAGATGAGATTTGGGTGGGGACACAGAGTCAAACCGTATCAGTGTGTATGTTTAGAGGGACATAGAAAACTATGTAAGTTTAATAAGAATATATACATATTGTTATTAAATGAAAACATTTGAAATTATAAAAGCAGTAAATATTTTTTAGTAAAATTAAATATATATATAGTAAAAAGTGAAAGCTGTTTTACTTCCATTCCCAGAGAAAACTTTACTTAAATTTTATATAGTTTTTTCCAGAGTTCTTCCTATACCCGAAAAACACACTGGATTATTTCTGTATACAAAAGAAAAGAAATCATTCTATATGTATCTCCTTTTCTTCCACTCTTTTTCTTTCCACTTACTTCGTACAGATAAACTTTACCATTTAAATGGCCTCTGGTGATTCCTTTATAAGAATGAACCATTAGATAGTTAACCAGTTTACTAATGACAGACATTTATATTGCTCCCAAGTTGTTGCCATTGTTCATTTATTTATTTCTTTAGTATTAATTCCTAGATAAGTTGCTACATCAAAAATGACGTACATTTAATATTGCGATAGTTACAAGGAAATCTGTACTTTTTTCAGCAATATATTAGTGTCTACTTTCAAAAAGCTTTAAACTCTGAGCATCATATTGTCTTCTAATATTTAAACTCTTAGCATCATATTGTCTTCTAAATCTTTGCCAAAAATTAATGTAAATGAATATGCTATTTTAATTGTCATTTATTTATTTGATTATTAGTAAGATTTAGATTTAGATTTCAGTCTTTTTATTAGCCATTTCAGGGGGATGAGCATTCTCTGCCTATGGACTTTGCCTGGTTTTGTATTGATGTGTTCATTGTTTTCTTATTTCCTCATTTGTAACATCATTTTAAAGTGCTTTTATTTCTGGACAATGTTTTTACATTTTTTAAGACTCCTATTGTGATTTTTATTAAAACAAAGTTAGATTTATAGAAAAGCTGGAAAGAATTTGAAGTTTTAACGATATTCGCTCTCCCTTTCCAGAATATGTGGCAAAGAAGGGAAAAGGAGGGATTCTGAAGGAACACATGGGAAGTCGGCAGTGTGGGAGTGACGGATATGTTCATTCCCTTGCTTGTGGTGATGGTCTCACTGGTGTATACATTTGCAGTAGTTGTCAAGTTGTACACTTTAAAATATGTGCAGTTTATTTTATCTCAGTTACGTCTCAATGAAACTTTTTTTTTGAGTGGCACCAAACATACATTAAATAGCTTTCAGCCAAAAGTAAAAACTGAGTTCGGTCAGAATATTTTTGTGCTATTTTGGTTAGATTTCTTCTGTCACAGTTATAATGGCTTTCTAAAATAAATTAGGAAGCCGGAGAAAGTCACTTTAACCTTCAAGAGTAGGGAAACTGAACCCATAAAAAAAGTGCTTTCAGGTCAGACTCAGCCTAAAAAACCTGAAAAATAAATGTGACTTCAGAGTAGCAGTATATGGGAAAAATTTTCTATAAATCTCTGAGAATGAAGTTGACTAGAGACTACACAAGAGACAAAGAGATATAGAATTGCCTTAAATCTGAACCATGGAGTTACAGAATGATAATGGCATTATGATAAATTTTTAGAGAACACTCTTGATAAACAGGCACACTCAAAAATGGTTTTTTGTTTGTTGTTGTTGTTGTTTGTTTTTTGTGCAAGAGGTGACAATAGAATGAGGTTCCAAAAAGTAGTGTGGGCTTGCATCGCACACATATTATCAGGCAGGATTTGTGCAGTAGAGAAAGGTGACTGAAGAATGTAGTGGAAGGACATGCTACTGGAAGAAGCTGCCAAGTGACATACACAGGGCTGTGAGTCAGCCAGGGTTGAGGCTGTGTCCAGTGGGACAGCAGGCTGTGTCTCCACAGTGGGGACTGCCTGAGAGCCAGGTGCTCTGGTTCAGCCATTGTAGCACAAAGGCACTTGTATAAATTTCCATGAAATGACTTGAAACCTACTTTGCCATAAGAATGAGATAAATTTTGAATTCAAAACTTAAAATATCTTGATTAGAATAAGGAGGAGGAAGAGAAAGAAAAGTCAATAAAAAGTTATTTATTGATTGATTGATTTAATGCAGCTAGCTGAAGGGTGAGAGGAAGAACTCTGGCTCCAGAGTCTGAAAGCCAGGGCTCAAGTTTCAATTTGGGCATTTCCCAGCTATGAACAACAGAAAAACACTGTTTAGCTTTTCAGAACCTCAGTTTCCTTAGATCTGTAAATTAGCAATAAAAACTAATGTGCCTTCCAAGGTGATGGTAAAAATCAAATATCTTATGCCTATGTAAATCTTTTTCAAAAAACAATAGACACTGCAAATATTGGGCATTCTTATGATGATGTTTATTCTTCACTGGGAGCATTGATGGATTGATTGTTACTTTTCAATAACTTTTTCCATATTTGCTCTAGTTTTAAATTTGCAAATTTTAATTCAGTATTGTTTATAATAAGACTAAAGCTCTTCTTTAAGGTTGGGGCATTAATGTTAAAAAAAAAAAAAAAAGAACTGTTACATCAAATGTACATCAAATGCAGTGACTGGACAACAACCAAAGAAACTTCCTGTGTAATCCCCATCCCATCACACACACACACACACACACACACACACACACACACACACTATAGACACTATATTTAAAATTGGCAGGGGTGATATTATGAACTCCTGTAAAACCAAATTGATTTGTGTTTGTCAGGAATGTGTGGGTCTGTGTCCTGGAATGCTATATATTTCCACTGTGCACTGCCCATTGACCATATCTACCAGGATGCCTTGAAGGTACCTCAGACTCAACAAGTTCAATTTGAAATTCATTATGTACTCCCCAGTTGTTCACGCTAGGAGCCTTCAGGCCACCTGTGACTTTTCTCTCTCCTTGAGTCTCTCCTTAGCTTCCCATGGATCCGTCTCTGTACCATGCTGATTCTACCTTCTGAGTATCCTTTCTGCTCTCCCTCATCTGCACTTCTGTTACCACTGCCTGAGTTTTGGTTATGGGCTTCTCAGTCTTTAGTCTTTTCTCTCCCCCAACCCAGCCATCGCCACCAGCAAGAACTATCTTTCTAAGGCACCAATTATCTTTCCAAAACAGAAGATTTTCTCTTCTTTGTAGAAATTTAACTTTAGGGCATAGTCAGGTAAATTAGCCAAAATATATGTGAAGAAGCTGTTCATCACAATATTGTTTATTATAGTAAAAAAAGGAAAAAACCCTTAATATCTCAAAAATGGATCAGTAATATCGAGACTATAAACAATAGTCATTACATTGGTATTATAGATGCATAATAATTTGGAAATGATATTATAAAAATTAAATTATTAAATAATGTGCATAGAAAAATTTGTGGAAAATGTTTTATGCTATAAAAATATTTCTAGGTAATGGAATTTAGTAAGAATTTTTCTCTTCCTACTTCCCACCAAACAAAAGCAAAATAAAACTAAAATAGAACAAAAATTCTGCTATGTAGCCCTTTACAAAAGATAGTGCTTCTGGCAAGAAACTGTGACTGACCAAAATCCTACAATTCAGTACCTGTGAAATGCCATATAACAAATTTACTCATACCCTAAAAGTTATGAGAACTGGGGGCTTCAGGACATCTCATACCTGCCTCATTTTTTCAAGAAAATTTGTTGTAGAATCTTTTATATAAAACACTATACACTGTCGTTAATCCACTATGTCCTATTCCCTCTATTTACAAATGTGCTTTGTCCTTACATTTCTTTAAAAAAAAAAAAAAAACAACTGTGTTCACACGTATCTTTGTAGGCTAAAGAAAAGTGATACTATAAGGATTGGGAGGTAGAGGGTGGGGGCACTGAGGAAGCCCTGCTGCCCTCAGGTTAAGCTCTGTATCTCTCTCATTTAAGGTCCCTGATAGGAGTTACTTGTTCTCAAACATGTGTGTTGGCTCTTTACTGTCTTTTAAGTAGCATTTATGATGAATTCCCTTTTTTTTTAATGGTGGTATTACAGTATCTGATGTTAGGCATAGAACTGCTCAGGCAGCAAGTCACCTTTTCTTTTTCCCCTTTTTTGATAGATTTGAGAGACCAAGGCAGCACACACACACTCCTCCAACTAGCTTTGCAATTTGCATACATTTCGATTCTGGTGGGCTATTCATCATTTTTATAGAAATGCTTTTATGAAATTCGATCTCATGGAGTGAGTTAGGAGTTTCTTTGTTTTTTGCTTTATGATAACGCATTGCCTCAGTAAATATCTTAATTATTCCCAGAAAAAAAAACCCTACTGATTAGACCTAATCCCTTCTCAAATCACTTTACTTTCTTTGTCATTTCCTATCCATCCTCTCTCTACACTCAGATGTCTTTTTTTTATTATGAAATATATTTGGCATGAGTAACAACATTAAGTAATATGAATCATTTTATTTGGTTAAATGTCTACACACAAAGATTAGTGGAGAATTTGGAAAATATAACGAAATAATACTGGAACTTTTGATATTTCCCTAGCTACTTGCCATATTCAAAAGATGTGTCTTTGAAGTGAAGAGCAGAATAGTACCTTGTTATAGTCCATATTAAATCATATTTATGGCTTTCAACAGAAGTATTGAAAACCAGATTCAGTTGCTGCACCCATCAACTCATCATCTACATTAGGTATTTCTCCGAATGTTATCCCTTCCCTTGCCCCCAACCCCCCGACAGGCCCCAGTGTGTGATGTTCCCCTCCCTGTGCCCATATGTTCTCATTGTTCAACTCCCACTTGTGAGTGAGAACATGCGGTGTTTGGTTTTCGGTTCCTGTGTTAGTTTGCTAAGAATGATGGTTTCAAGCTTCATCCAAGTCCCTGCAAAGGACATGAACTCATTTTTTTTTTATGTCTGCAAAGTATTCCATGGTGTATATGTGCCACATTTTCTTTATCCAGTCTATCATTGATGGGTATTTTTGTTGGTTCCAAGTCTTTGCTATTGTGAATAGTGCTGCAATAAACATACATGTGCATGTGTCTCTATAGTAGAATGATTTATAATCCTTTGGGATTATATACCCAGTAATGGGATTGCTGGGTCAAATGGTATTTCTACTTCTAGATCCTTGAGAAATCGCCACACTGTCTTCCACGATGGTTGAACTAATTTACACTCCCACCAACAGTGTAAAAGCATTCCTATTTCTCCACATCCTTTCCAGCATCTATTTTTTCCTGACTTTTTAATGATCGTCATTCCAACTGGTGTGAGATGGTATCTCATTGTAGTTTTGATTTGCATTTCTCTAATGACCAGTGATGATGAGCTTTTTTCATATGCTTGTTGGCTGCATAAATGTCTTCTTTTGAGAATTGTCTGTCCATATCCTTCGTCTGCTTTTTGATGGGGTTGTTTGTTTCTTGTAAATTTGTTTAAGTTCCTTGTAGATTCTGGATATTAGCCCTTTGTCAGATGGAGACTGCAAAACTTTTCTCTCATTCTCTAGCCTGTTCACTCTGATGATAGTTTCTTTTGCTGTGCAGAAGCTCTTTAGTTTAGTTAGATCCCATTTGTCAATTTTGGCTTTCGTTGCCATTGCTTTTGGTGTTTTAGTCATGAACTCTTTGCCCATGCTTATGTCCTGAATGGTATTGCCTAGGTTTTCTTCTAGCGTTTTTATGGTTTTAGGTCTTAAGTTTAAGTCTTTAATCCATCTTGAGTTAATTTTTGTGTAAGGTGTAAGGAAGGGGTCCAGTTTCAGTTTTCTGCATATGGCTAGCCAGTTTTCCCAACAGCATTTATTAAATAGGGAATCCATTCCCCATTGCTTGTTTTTGTCAGGTTTCTCAAAGATCAGATGGTTGTAGATGTGTGGTGTTGTTTCTGAAGCCTCTGCTCTGTTCCATTGGTCTATATACCTGTTTTGGACACCAGTAGCATGCTGTTGTGGTTACTGTAGCCTTATAGTATAGTTTGAAGTCAGGTAGCTTGATGCTTCCGGCTTTGTTTTTTGTTTGTTTGTTTGTTTTTTCTTTTGCTTAGGATTGTCTTGGCAATACGGGCTCTCTTTTGGTTCCATATGAAATTTAAAGTAGTTTTTTCTAATTCTGTGAAGAAAGTCAATGGTAGCTTGATGGGAATAGCATTGAATCTATAAATTACTTTGGACAGTGTGGCCATTTTCACTATATTGATTCTTCCTATCCATGAGCATGGAATGTTTTTCCATTAGTTTGTGTCTTCTCTTATTTCCTTGGGCAGTGGTTTGTAGTTCAAGTTGAAGAGGTCCTTCACATCCCTTGTAAGTTGTATTCCTAGGTATTTTCTTCTCTTTGTTGCAATTGTGAATGGGAGTTTGCTCATGATTTGGCTCTCTGTTTGTCTATTATTTGTGTATAGGAATGATTGTGATTTTTGTACATTGAGTTTTTATCCTGAGACTTTGCTGAAGTTACTTATCAGCTTAAGGAGTTTTTGGGCTGAGACGATGGGGTTTTCTAAATATACAGTCATGTCATCCGCAAAGAGAGATAATTTGACATCCTCTCTTCCTATTTGAATATATTTTATTTCTTTCTCTTGCCTGATTGCCCTGGCCAGAACTTCCAATACTATGTTGAACAGGAGTGGTGAAAGAGGGCATCCTTGTCTTGTGCCAGTTTTCAAAGGGAATACTTCGAGCTTTTGCCCATTCAGTATGTTGTTGGCTGTGGGTTTGTCATAAATAGCTCTTATTATTTCAAGACATGTTACATCAATACCTACTGAGTGTTTTTAGCATGAAGGAGTGTTGAATTTTATCGAAGGCCTTTTCTGCATCTATTGAGTTGATCATGTGGTTTTTGTCATTGGTTTCATTTATGTGATGGGTTATGTTTATTGATTTGCATATGTTGAACCAGCCTTGCATCCCAGGGATGAAGCTGACTTGATCGTGGTGGATAAGCTTTTTAATGCATTGCTGGATTTGGTTTACCAGTATTTTATTGAGGATTTTCACATCGATGTTCATCAAGGATATTTGGCCTGAGATTTTCTTTTTTTGTTGTGTCTCTGCCAGCTTTTGGTATCAGGATGATGCTGGCCTCATAAAACGAGTTAGGGAGGATTCCCTCTTTTTCTATTGATTGGAATAGTTTCAGAAGGAATGGTACCAGCTCCTCTTTGTACCTCTGGTAGAATTTGGCTGTGAATTCATCTGGTCCTGGGCTTTTTTTGGTTGGTAAGTTATTAATTACTGCCTCAATTTCAGAATTTGTTATTGGTCTATTCAGGGATTCCACTTCTTTCTGGTTTAGTCTTAGGAGGGTGTATGTGTCCAGGAATTTATCCATTTCTTCTAGATTTTCTAGTTTATTTGTGTAGAGGTGTTTATAGTATTCTCTGGTGGTAGTTTGTATTTCTGTGGGAACAATGATGATATCCCCTTTATCATTTTTTATTTATTGTGTCTATTTGATTCTTCTCTCTTTTCTTCTTCATTGGTCTGGCTAGTGGTCTGTTTTGTTAATCGTTTGAAAAAACCAGCTCCTGGATTCATTGATTTTTTCAAAGGGTTTTTTCTGTCTCTGTCTCCTTCAATTCTGCTCTGATCTTAGTTATTTCTTGCCTTCTGCTTGCTTTTGAATGTGTTTGCTCTTGCTTCTCTAGTTCTTTTAATTGTGATGTTAGGGTGTCAGTTTTAGATCTTTCCTGCTTTCTCTTGTGGGCATTTAGTGCTATAAATTTCCCTCTAAACACTGCTTTAGCTGTGTCCCAGAGATTCTGGTACATTGTGTCTATGTTCTTATTAGTTTCAAAGAACTTATTTATTTCTGCCTTCGTTTCATTATTCACCCAGTAGTCATTCAGGAGCAGGTTTTTGATTTTCCATGTAGTTGTGCTGTTTTGAGTTAGTTCTTAATCCTGAGTTCTAATTTGATTGCACTGTGGTCTGAGAGACTGTTTGTTATGATTTCTGGTTTTTTGCATTTGCTGAGGAGTGTTTTATTTCCAATTATGTGGTCAATTTTAGAATAAGTGCAATGTGGTGCTGAGAAGAATGTATATTCTGTTGATTTGTGGTGGAGAGTTCTGTAGATGTCTATTAGGTCCACTTGGTCCAGAGCTTAGTTCAAGTCTTGAATATTCTTGTTAATTTTCTGTATCATTCATCTGTCTAATATTGACAGTGGGGTGTTAAAGTCTCCCACTAGTATTGTGTGGAAGTCTAAGTCTCTTTGTAGGTCTCTAGGAACTTGCATTATGAATCTGGGTGCTCTTGTATTGGATGCATATATATTTCAGGTAGTTAGCTCTTCTTGTTGCATTGAACCCTTTACCATTATGTAATGCCCTTCTTTGTCTTTTTCTATCTTTTTTGGTTTAAAGTCTGTTTTATCAGAGACTAGGATTGCAACACCTTTTTGTTTTTTTCTTTCCGTTTGTTTGGTAAATCTTCCTTCATCCCTTTACTTTTGAACCTGTGTGTGTCTTTGCACATGAGAT
Source organism: Gorilla gorilla gorilla (assembly GCF_029281585.2). Lineage (NCBI taxonomy): Eukaryota > Metazoa > Chordata > Mammalia > Primates > Hominidae > Gorilla > Gorilla gorilla. The sequence continues at coordinate 50,584,076 of NC_073243.2, forward strand.
GAGTCTACTAAATACAGCACATTGATGGGTCTTGACTCTATCTAGTTTGCCAGCCTGCGCCATTTAATTGGGGCATTTAGCTCATTTACATTTAAGGTTAATATTGTTATGTATGAATTTGATCCTGTCATTATGATGCTAGCTGTTTATTTTTCCCATTAGTTGATGCAGTTTCTTCATAGTGTCAGCGGTCTTTATAATTTGATATGTTTTTGCAGTGGCTGGTATCAGTTTTTCCTTTCCATATTTAGTGCTTCCTCCAGGAGCTCTTGTAAGGCAGGCCTGGTGGTGAAAAAATCCCTCAAGATTTGCTTGTTTGTAAAGGATTTTGTTTCTTCTTCAATTATAAAGCTTAGTTTGGCTGGATATGAAATTCTGGGTTGAAAATTCTTCTCTTTAAGAATGTTGAATATTGGCCCCCACTCTCTTCTGGCTTGTAGGGTTTCTGCAGAGAGATCAGCTGTTAGTCTGATGGGCTTCCCTTTGTGGGTAACCCAACCTTTCTCTCTGGCTGCCCTTCACATGTTTTCCTTCATTTCAACCTTGATGAATCTCACGATTATGTGTCTTGGGGTTGCTCTTCTCAAGGAGTATCTTTGTGATGTTCTCTGTATTTTCTGAATTTGAATGTTGGCCTGTCTTGCTAGGTTGGGGAAGTTCTCCTGGAAAATATCCTGAAAAGTGTTTTCCAACTTGGTTTCATTCTTCCCATCTCTTTCAGGTACACTAATCACATGTAGGTTTGGCTTTTTACATAGTCCCATATTTCTTGGAAGCTTTTTTCATTCCTTTTCATTCTTTTTTATCTAATCTTGTCTTTGTGCTTTATTTCATTAAGTTGATCTTCAATCTCTGATATCCTTTCTTCCACTTGATCAGTTTGGCTATTGATACTGTGGTAAGCTTCACGATGTTCTCGTGCTGTGTTTTTTCAACTCCATCAGGTTATTTATGTTCTTCTCTAAACTGGTTATTCTAGTTAGCTATTCCACTAACCTTTTATCAAGGTTCTTAGCTTCCTTGCATTAGGTTAGAGCATACTTTTTTAGCTTGGAGGAGTTTGTTATTACCCACCTTCTGAAGCCTATTTCTGTGAATTGATCTAACTCATTTTCTGTCCAGTTTTGTTCCCTTGCTGGCGAGGAGTTGTGATCCTTTGGAGAAGAAGAGGCATTCTGTTTTTTGGAATTTCCATCCTTTTTGCACTGGTTTTTCCTCATCTTCATGGATTTATCTACCTTTGGTCTTTGCTGTTGGTGACCTTTAGATGGAGTTTTTGTGTGGTCATCTTTTTTGTTGATGTTGATGCTATTGCTTTTTGTTTGTTAGTTTTCTTTCTAGCAGTCAGACCCCTCTTCTGCAGGTTTGCTGGAGGTCCACTCCACACCCTGTTTGCCTGGGTATCACTAGCAGAGCCTGCAGAACAGCAAAAATTGCTCCCTGCTCCTTCCTCTGGAAACTTCGTCCCAGAGGGGCACCCAACAGATGCCAGCCAGAACTCTCATGTATGAAGTGTCTGTCAACCCCTGCTGGGAGTATCTCCCCATCGGGAGGCACAGGGGTCAGGGGCCAACTTGAGGAGGGAGTCTGTTCCTTAGCAGAGCTTAAGGGCTGTGCTGGGAGATCTGCTGTTCTCTTCAGAGCTGGCAGGCAGGAACATTTAAGTCTGCTGAAGCTGTGCCCAAAGCCACCCCTCCCCCCAGGTGCTCTGTCCCAGGGAGATGGCAGTTTAATCTGTAAGCCCCTGACTGGGGCTGCTACCTTTCTTTCAGAGATACCCTGCTCAGACAGGAAGAATCTAGAGAGGCAGTCTGGCTACAGCAACTTTGTGGAGCTGCTGTGGGCTCTGCCCAGTTTGAACTTCCTGGCAGCTTTGTTTACACTGTGAGGGAAAAACCACCTACTTAAGCCTCAGTAATGGTGGACACCCCTCCCCACACCAAGCTAGAGCATCCCAGGTCGACTTCAGGCTGCTATACTGGCAGCAAGAATTTCAAGCCAGTGTATCTTAGCTTGCTGGGCTCTGTCAGTGTGGGATTCACTGAGCAAGACCCCTTGGATCCCTGGCTTCAGCCCCCTTCCAGGGGATTGAATGGCTGTCTCACTGGTGTTCCAGGTGCCATTGGGTTATGAAAAATAAACTCCTGCAGCTAGCTCAATGTCTGCCCAAACAGCCATCCAGTTTTGTGCTTGAAACCCAGAGCCCTTGTGGTATAGGTACCCAAGAGAATCTCCTGGTCTGTGGCTAGTGAAGACCATGGGAAAAGCATAGTATCTGGGCTGGGTAGCTTCGTTCCTCACGGCACAGTCCCTCACGACTTCCCTTGGGTAGAGGAGGGAGTTACCGAGCCCCTTGTGCTTCCAAGGTGAGGCGACGCCCCACCCTGCTTCTGCTTGCCCTCTGTGGGCTGCACCCACTGTCTAACCAGGTCCAGTGAGATGAGCTGGGTACCTCAGTTGGAAATGCAGAAATCACCTGCCTTCTGTGTTGATCTCACTGGGAGCTGCAGGCCGGAGCTGTTTCTATTTGGCCATCTTTATTCTCTTACAATTGAAAAATAATGATCTTAAAATTTTTGTCTCCACAAACAAAAGGAAGTAAATTATCTCAGTAATATAGTTTTAAAAATAGTTGCTCTTTTTTAATTGTTGGCAGGGGCATAAGGGATAAGAGAAGAAATAGTTAAGAACACAGGTGGGTTCAAATCTACTCTCTGGCACTTACTAGCTGGGGAACTTTGGGCAATTCACCTAAACCATTTAAGCACTACTAGTTGCCTCTTCTGGAAGATGGCAGTTGTAATAATACATAATTGATAGTGTCATTATGAGATAAAATGACATAATGCAAATAAAGTTATTGGCCATGTGCTTGGTACAAAATAAGTCCTCAAAAGCTACTTCAAAGTCATTTTTTATTCTAGGAGCCATTCCTTACAGATGGAAAAATTGTGCCTTTTGCTTACATTTTACTTTGCATTTCACAAGATGTCTTCAAGAGTATGACCTCGTTTTATCCCTACCACCAATATGAGACATAGAAATTGTTAGCTACATTTTCTAGGGAAAAAAAAACTGAATGTCAGGAATATTAAGCGACTCAGCCAAGGGTCTACACCTCATAATTAGCAGGATCAAGACCAATCAAAGTGCCTCTTGGTAAGATCATACCTGAAGCTAACAGACACGTGCAGGCCTCCTACAACATAGGTAGCCATGTTTAGTGTAGGCAGCAGTTGGACTTCTGTATATTCATTTCTGGCACTGGAGACTGCTTCTATTATAGAAGTTGTGACCTTGTCACTCATCAAGCAGATGGCATTGCTTGATTAGAGTCAGGCCATATTTAGAACATTTCTATAAAGCCATTCTCATTTGGGCAAACATTTTTGCCAATTGAAGTGTTTCTTTTCACTAATTGAGCAAACAAATCATGGGCTATCCACTCACAAGGGCTTTCCACCACCCATATTTTCAGGAAGGCAGGTGTTGAGCTTATATTTTCAGAATATATTTCCAGCTTCATACACTCTTAAGAGAACATTGAAGCCTCTTTGATGAAGGTGAGGGTCTATAAACATGCTTGTATTCATTATAAGGGGATTGTGACTGTCCTCATAGAAAAATGACTTTAAGAAATAGATGTATCCTGAAGCAAGATAATATGAGTGTCAGGCTGGACACGTAAAATACAAGGGAAGGCAGTGGGGAAAAGGCTGAGAAAAGAGTACTGTAGACTTTACATCACAATGCTTAAATTAATCTAAAATGTAAGCTATAAAATAGACTAAAATTATGTATAGACGTATGTGTGTATGTATGCATATGCATAAAAGTGTATGTATCTCCATACTTCAAAGGCTAATATTCACAGATAGATTCAACAATCAAATACGGAGTTAGTTTTGAAGAAAAAGCCAAATAAGACACCTTTGCTAGACTTTAAAATTTTATTTTAACTGAAACTACGGTACAGACATAACCGTATAAACTAATCTATTTACCTGTAAAATTAATTGTTTCATTGTCATTGAATCAGATATGAGTGTATTTAGATAAGTCAAGGTAGTAAAAGAGTATAATAAGAAACACTGAGACCCAGGGATCATGCTAACTCAGACTTCTGTCTTGACTCTGCCACATAAGAGCAATATTTCCTCAGGCAAATTATTTTCATAGTTTTGAACTTGAAATTCTCATCTGATAAATGGACACACCAATGCCTAACACACAGGGTAGCTGTGAGGATTAAATGACATGTGCAATTTGCATGGCTTCCTCATCAAGTTGCCACTTGTATTAGTCGGCTAGGGCTGCTATAGAAAATACCACAAGCTGGGTGCCTTAAGCAACAGAAATTTATTATCTCACCGTTCTGGAGGCTAGGAGTCTGAGATCAAGGTGTTGGCAGGGTTGGTTCTTTCCGAGGGCTGTGAGGAAGGATCTGTTTCAGGTCCTTTTCTTAGCTTGTAGATGGCCTTCTCTCTGTATTTTCTCTTCATCTTCTCTCTGTACATGTCTCTGTGTCCAAATTTCCCTTCATGTCTCTGTGTCCAAATTTCTCTTCGTCTTCTCTCTGTACATGTCTCTGTGTCCAAATTTCCCTTTTATTACAAGGACACCAGTCACATTGAAGTAGGGTGCATCTTACTCCTATATGACCTCATCTTAACTAATAACATCTGCAAAAACCCTATTTCCAAATAAGGTCCCATTCTGGGGTACTGAGAGGTTAGGCTTCAACATGAATTTTGATAGGGGGACACAGTACAACCCATAACAACACTCAGAAGTCACTTTCTCAGACCATGCTTGACCACTGATGTAGTTTGGCTGTGTCCCCACCAAAATATCCTGAATTGTAGTTCCCATAATCCCCACGTGTAGTGGGAGGGACCAAGTGGGAGGTAATTGAATCATGGTGGCAGTTACACTCATGCTGTTCTCGTGATAGTGAGTGAGTTCTCATGAGATCTGATGGTTTTTTAAGGGGCTTTCCCTTTTTTGTTTGGCACTTCTCCTTGCTGCTGCTATGTGAAGAAGGACATGTTAGCTTCCCCTTCCACCATGGTTGTAAGTTTCCTGAGGCTTCCCCAGCCATGCTGAACTGTGAGTCAATTAAACCTCTTTCCATTATAAATTACCCAGTGTCAGGTATGTCTTTATTAGTGGGATGAGAACGGACTAATACAACTACCTTTTCTAAGAACAGTCTTACCCTTTCCTAGCACACACAGTCCCTTGCCCTATATAACATGCCAAAGTAAATCATAGAATCATTTATTTTCTTATTCTTTTTCTATCCCCCACACTAGGCTGAAGTCCTTGGTGCCAGGGCCCTACTTGTCTTGGAGGTTGTTCTATTCTGGGCTTGGAGAACAGTGCCTGGTACAAAATAGATCCTTAACCTCTGGCTTGAGGTTAGGGCTCAATAAGTAATAGGTGGTATAAGTATCTAAAAAAGAATCTCATTCTCTGTCCAAATTGGTATTCACTAGCCATATGTGAAAGAAACTAAATTTTCAATTTTATTTTAATAAATCTAAATTTAAATATCCATTAGTGGCTATTATATTGGACAGCACAGATATAGAACATTTCTGCTACTGCAGGAAGTTCTATGGGACATTTCTAGACATAGAAGCATAGATGAGTATATAATAGTGATAATTCAGTTCAGACCCGGTGCTGCCTGCCAAATTCTACAACACTGCCCTGCATTGCTGCCCTCTCATGACACCACATAGCTCCCAGTTGATTTGTTCTTCTTTATGGTACAGGTGTATTGGGTGTATTGCAAGCATTTTTTTCTTCCATTATTAAGTTAAAAATACCCCTTGAAGTTTTGAAAATCTGTAAAGGGGTTGTCTTGAGAGTCCCATTAACATTTATAGTGAATTCTGTGGCAGCAATTTTTTATTTTAATTGTTGTTGTCTTTGCTATTCAGATAAGTAAGCAGTAGGCATGGATAATTAATGTACAGATTCTGTTTTACACAACTTTAAGAATGACTCTTTGAGAAACATGTCTTTAAGGACAATGAACTGAGATATCCCTTACTCGAGGATAAAATATGGGTGCAGGTACAAGGAGTCAGCAGGTGTCACGTGTGGGCTCATTTCTTCCCTCAACCCTGGAAAGTATATAGATTTTCACCATCTTTGTTCAGCCTCTGCCTTAGAGATAAGCAGCGCTGGGGTGATTTTATGCTCAGAAAGTAACCAAAGTCTAGCAAACATCTCTCATCGTTGGCAGTAAAAACCATTGCTATGAATAACAATCTATATTTTATAAAACTATTTTGGCTTCACATAAAAATCTGATGCTTCAAGGCACATACTCCAATGTGCCTTGAGGTATAGCACATACTCCAATGTGTTACTGAATCCTGAACCACACCCCTAAAGGAGGCATTCATTGATATCACTGGCTTAACAAAAGGCTTTGGGGTGGGGTGAAGGGATAATACATAATGCAGTTAGAAAGTGATAGAAAGCATATTGCTTATATAAAATTCAGTGCTAGATAAGAATAAAATATGAAATACATGTGGCAATGAACTTAGAATATGCTCCAGTTTTGGAAAAAGAATAGTAAGATAAAACCCTAGAATTTGGAACATTTTTAAATAACCTCTATTACTATCATTTTAATCTTTGAACAGTGACAAAATATCAGTGCCACCTGCTTTGTGACTTTTCTGAAAAGAATACATGGTCACAGGGTATTCTCTATTGGAATACCATTCACACCTTCAAACTTATCACCATCCAGTTAAATTTGAGGAATGGTAATTGATGACCTTAAGTGAGTCAAGTCACAATTACCTGAAGAACTAAAAATGCTACTGGAAGGGCTAGACTCTAATTTGGTACCTAACTGAATTCTTATTGCCTGAATGTGGTTGTAGAGTAGACTCTTCATTAGGAAGTGAATAGGGGAAGTATGAAAAATTAAATGTGTATAAAATCCAAAGCTTCCTGATAGGTCTTTTGGGCTATTTTGAAGAATAAGACAAACAACAGAAGCATTATAATTGGAGGATTATAGAGCCAACAAAGGCAAAGTAGGAGCATATTTATCAGGCATAATTCTTAAGATAGAAATTAAAGATCTTATTTATGTTTAAGGCATAGGAAGCAATAGAAGCATATATATTTGCAAGGTCTAGACATGCCTCTATTCATCAATGCATTTTAGTATTTTAGCTCAGTGTTCATTAAAGTTATTACCTTAATTTATTTAATCAAAATATTGACTCTATTCTCATACTGCAAATAACTTGTTACATGATTTGGATGTTAATATGATTTTTTTACCACTGAAAGTTAAACTAATGCTCATCCTTTCACTATTAAAATATTAATGTCTTCTATTTTAGTTTAGCATTTAAAAAACAAATTTGTACAGATGGGATCTCACTATTATAAAAAAGCTTCTTTCCATTTTTGTAAACTGCAAACTTGCAGTTAGCTTAACTAAAATTACATAATAAAATTTCCAAATTAAGAAATTAAGTCACTCATTTGTTCTGTAAAGCAGTCACCCTTGAATAAAGAAATCCATGGTTCAACATATTTTTTAAGAATTCAATAGTACTTTCAGCTTTATTGCGATGTAACTGACAAATTGAAATTGTATATATTTTCAGTGAACAACTTGATGTTTTGATATACACATAAACTTTATGAAATGACCATTACCATGGTTCCATATAACCATTGTGTTTAAACCATCTAATTCTCTCGTTGACTTTCATTTAAATGTTTGATGTATAGAAACCTCATTTCATTAAATACTTCAGAGGCCAACTGTTATTTTATGGAATCCAACAAACATTACTTTAATGTTAACGGACCCTAAAAAGGAAACCAGGCATCGGTTTTTTTGTTTTGTTTTGTTTTGTTTTTTTGAGACGGAGTCTCACTCTTTCACCCAGGCTGGAGTACAGTGGCACAATCTGGGCTCACTGCAAGCTCCGCCTCCTGGGTTCATGCCATTCTCCTGCCTCAGCCTCCCAAGTAGCTGGTACTACAGGCGCCCGCCACCACGCCTGGCCAATTTTTTGTATTTTTGTTTTTTTAGTAGAGACGGGGTTTCACCGTGTTAGCTAGGATGGTCTCAATCTCCTGATCTCGTGATCCGCCTGCCTCAGCCTCCCAAAGTGCTGGGATTACAGGCATGAGCCACCGCGCCCAGTCATTGGTTTGTAATGCCATAAAGAATCCATGAATAATATAGTCGTGTATTTATTTTTGAAAGAGAATGTTCTTTTAATAAAGCATATGTTTTCTAATTTACACTTGAGCAAACCTTTATTTTAAAGGAAAATTGAGAAATTTATGTTTCAGAGTTATGAGACACCCTCTTCTTATCTAAGATATGAAGGATGCAGCAATAAATTATCCAGATGTGTTGGCTATAGTCTTTTTTTATTGTTGAGTAACAAATTTCCATACACTTAGCAACTTAAAACAATATCCTTTTTTTTTAATGTCGCAGTTCTTTAGGTCAGAAATTCAGGATAATAGGGCTGGTTTATGTGCTCAGAGTCTCAAGCTCAAGGCTGAAATTAAGGTGCTAACCAGCTGTGATCTTATCTGGAATCAAGGTCATCTCTCAAGATCATTACTGCCACTGTTGGAAGAATTCAGTTTCTTGCAATTATAGGATAGAAATCCCTCTTCTTTTGCTAGCTGTTGGCTGTAGCCCCCTGTGACCTCCTAGAGGCCACTCTTGGATTCTTATCCCATTGGTCATCTTCATCTCAGCCATGGAAGACCTCCCCTCTCACACTTCATCTCTCTGACTTCCTTTTTTGCTTCTAGCTAAAGAAAGTACTCTGCTTTTATAGGTTTTATAGGACTCATGTGATTAGATTAGACCCACCCTGATAATCTTATCTTAAGGTCAGCTGATTAGTAACCTTAATTGCATCTACAAAAATTCCTTTTTCCATGTAAAGTAATATAACCGTGGAATAACACCAGGGCTGAGGGTAATAGGAGTCATCTTAGAATTGTGTATTAGCCAAGATGTGGAATTCCTATCGATAAATTTAAGCAGTGTTTCCATTATATTTGAAAAGGAGAGAAGATTAGGGTGGCTGATCATCTTGTATTTAAATGCTAAGAAAGACAATAATCATAGCCAAAAAGCTTGGTCACATGTTGACTTTTTAGGAACTCCATTATAGCAATCAGAATTGATAGAGACAGAAATCATACTGCAAAGGCTTAAAGGAATGCTAAGAGTTCTACCATTTGAGAAATAAAGAACTACCAGGCAAAATGAAGAAATAACCATGTAATTGAAAAACTGCCAGAAATAATTCTTAATTAGATGTAGACCAAATGTCTAAATAGTTGGATAAGAAGGCAGAGGCCACATAATTCCTCTGTGCATCAGTCTGCTCAGACATTTTCATCTGTTGCAGATTAAAGCTGAGTACTACCATGTTTATGCCACAGCGTCTCTGTGGCCTCCTCCCTGATGGCTGCCTGGGAACATGTTCCGCACTGCATCACACTGCCCTTCCCAGTCTCTCAGGAAGCTTAAAGGGGTAAAGCAAAGGGAGGAGACTGAAAAAAAAAATGACAAATTCGAGAGAAGATCTTTTAACTTTCCGTTCATTAAGTGAGAATTTGTAGATAGAGTAGAAAGAACCATTGCGATCATGGGCAGGAGTATGTGAAGGAAAGGAGGGATAGACTGAAGATGTCAGAGACAGAGAAGGCCCCAAAGGATGGAACAGGGGATGGAATTAGGAGAAACGTCCTGAAGGATAGAATGGGGATAGAATTAAGAGCGTGCATGGATCCATTTAGTCTGGAAAGGGAAAATCTTATTTTTCTGAAATACAGGAAAAGAACAGAAAATGAGTAGTGGCTTCAAATGAGGGAGAAAAAGCAATTACATGTAAGAGGGCTTCTATCCTCTCAACACAACGGGGCTGCTTTATATGTATTTTCTCTTCTGTAAAGTGATAAAAAATAGTAAGGCCAATAGAACACAGCTCAAATAATATTTATGATAGTTAACTGATATGATGCATATAAACTGCTTAGAGTAGCATATACCACATTACAAATGCACAGAAATGTTACCTATTTTTTACTATCATTGCCATTATTATTTTCTATTGACAGTAAAGGAAAGTGAGGTAATGTTGTGAATTTAAAAGTAACATAAAGCTTTTTAATCACTTGTTAAAAATAGCATTGCAGAGAAACATTGAACCCTCCTTAAATGTAAATAGCATGATTCATGGAACATCTAGTCAAGATGACTAATCTTTTTTTCTAGTAACGCTCAACAGTCTAGAAGGTACAGAAGGCAGTGGGTATCAAGGTTTATAAAAGGTCAGGAATTGGAACTCTGGGGACCTGGTTGTTCTCATGAGGGCACATACCAATATCAGGGTGAGCTAGGAAGTTTAAGTGATAGGAAGATAATAGATTTATTTAGAGAGGGGAAATTGAGACAGTTTCAAGCCTCAGAGATGGAACAGAACAACAGAGCTCCAAGCACTGGGAGGCAGGGCTGGAGGTGACCAAGTCCACGACTTTGTCTTTCTAAAGTGAAGTGGAGGTGAGTCTGAAGAAATTATCACTGTGATTAAGGTTGTTATTGAGGGCAACAGGACAAGCTAGCTTAGGAAGAAAAAGTTTGGCCTAGGTATAAGATGTAGTTGTCTAATATTGAACAGCACAGATTTTAGAACATTAGCATCACCACAGAAAATTCGATTGAACAGCACTGTACTAGAGGTACAGGAAAGTGAGAGGGTAGGGTCTTACAGAAAATGTTGGAGCAGAAGAAACTATGCCAAATGAGGATGTGAGCAAGGATATTCTGTATTTTTGACAATTTTGAAGCATTATTTATTATTTTAACGTTTCTGAAATTTGGATGAGTCATGCAATTGATGTGCTCATTTAATAAGGTTAGTGTTTATTTTTCTCCTGAAAAACCATTAAGCAATTAATAATGCATCTCACAATCAGTGTCATCATAATATCAATGAAATATGGTAAGAGCAAGGCCAAAGAAAGGGTTTTCTTACTGGGTGGTGATCACAACAATAAAGAATCAGGACAAAAAGACTGAAGAGATGTGGTGATAATGGGATATGAGCTGAATTGGAAAAGAACTAGCCCCAAGATATTAGTCAGCACTTTGGAGGGGTGATGAATTTGCCATGGTTTAAAGTACTTCTTTGAGTTTATAGCACCCAACTCTGTGTTCTCAGACCTTTTGTTGGAGAATTGGGCTGATGGTGAGTGTCAGGAGAATGATGTCAGTCATTCTAAAATAGTCTCCCAGGTGCTGATGCGCTTTGGCAACTACAGTAGGTCTTCCTTAAGATTGGGCATGGGAGAGACAAATGTCGGAGAAAAATACCCCTCTTGTTTTAAGTGGAGAAAATCAGAAGAAAGGGAGAGAGATCAGGGTGTGCCGAAAGCAAAGCCAATGTGATCATCAAGATAACAATAGCCATACTTTAAGGTAGTCAAGATCATAGACTTGAGATCTGAACTTGGATGGAGATGATGAACTACACAGTTTTAGTCTCATCAAAAAGTCAGCTACATCAGATGGAGCTGAAGTTGTTTGTTTTGTTTTACTTTTTGATGCTGTAATAACTCTGGCATGACTTTTCACAGCAAATTAGAATTAAGACCTTTTAAATTTGTCCCAAATGGTTATTGATACCTGCAATAATACTTTTTCCCCCTGGAATTATATTTTCCTCTTAAAATATATGTGTATATGCATACATTCATATATATAGTGTGTGGGTGTGTGTTTGTGTGTATATGTGTGTGCATATATATATATATATATATATATATATATAATAGTGTAGCGGAACGAACTCTGTTTTCTAAGTCAAAATATCTGATTTTGAACTTGGGGTCCAGTGAGCCACTTAATTTCAGGTTTAACTTCTGGCAAATTTTATCTTCTGAAGCCAGAAGTCATTTTCTTTTAAAAAGAGGCAATACTTGTAACTCTTTTAAAGATCAGATGACATAAAAGATATGAAAATATAAACTATAACATATAAATATACTGAACTGTAAAGTCATACAAATATAAGTCGTTAATGTTACTGATTGGAGTTCATTTCTCAGATTTCACATAGTTGTTGGGCACAGAAAATTTGGAAACTTTGGCTTTCATTCTTGCACAGACTAATTTAGCATCATATTCTTGTTCTTTGCTGATTTATCAGGTAAGGAAAAAGTCAAGTAAAATGATTTGGATGCCTCACTGACAGGGAATGCTTGATAAATTAAAAGCCTGGCTTGCTAGGGACATTCTGACTACTGTTGTTTATAACCAAGATCTTTTGCAACCTTAGACTTCCCAGGAAAAGCCTGGGCTTTGTTGCTGCAGGAAGGAGAACAGGGAGGAAAATATCTTTCAGATTTAATCAGTGAGAAACTACTAGGAATTAGCCACTATGCTAGGGAATACCCAATCATTATTTTGATACTTTTGTAAGGTGAAGCATCATTTAGGGGCCTAGCAGGTTTGCTTTCTGATCATATTCAAGGCCTTCACCTGGGTGAACTCCTGTGAGAACCTGTAATTCAGGGATGCTAAAGTCACCATGGTGACAAGAAGAACTCAGCTGGCTTCCTATTCAATGCATCTCAGATGAAGGTGCTCACTCCAGGAAACATAAAGGATATCCATTAATTTTGAGCTTTTTTTGTGTGAAGCAAAGGGTATTGCTAATATACAACCTCTGGAATAGACCTGATCAGTTACCCAGTCTCTGGAAGAGGGTGGTAATTGAAAAACTAATAAGGGCAGGCCCTAGTCTAAGAAACTAAATCTAAGACAGCCACCTGAAGTGTGAAGATGGAAATTGCAGAGTTGAGTCTGGAGTGTTTTATAGGCTTATAGCTCTAACTTGCCTAATTGAACTTTTACAATTGAACTTTTACAAAGAAAGTGGGGATTTATTTATACTCCTACTCTAGGGGGCCACAAAAAAAAAAGAGGAAATGAGAGTATAGGAGATTTCTCTAGGTTATCATAAGAAAGAAGTCTGACAATACAATCCTTGTTCCATTTATCTTTTTATAATAAACCACAAAATATTTAAGAGCTGTTGGAATTCTTTGTTTCTTCCCCATGCTGGCTATTTTGCCATTCTCTTCATCTCAATACTTTGCTGAGTAAAAGTCTTGAAACCAAAAATATCCCTACAATTCATGACCTTGAGTGACTTCAAAATTCAGTTAGACAAAACAGACAGCTGAGTTCTGTGGTTCTCAATCTTTGTACTTTTAAAAAGTATTCATGCTTTGGTTCTACCCACAAAGATCCTGATTTCACTGGGGCTGAAGTCTTGAAAGATTTTATAGCCACCAAATCACCCTAATGTGCAATCAAGGGTGAGAACCTTATTTTCTCATATCCCCCTTCCTTAAATCCACTGACCTTGACTTCAGTTTTACCTTGGCAATTCACCTCCATGGCCACACTCTGAACCTTGTCATCAGCCAGAACTCCTCCAACCAACCTCAGAATCTTAAACTCAAATATCCCACACTCTCAGCATAGTTTTCTTTCTTTCTAGCTCCTCTTATTACGTTAAAGACCTAATAGTCTTATTTCTCAACTGCTTTCTTGCTAACCCTTCATTGTTCTCATAAACCCAAACAGGAGATAACAAGCCAGGATTAATCCACCTGTGTGATCTCCCCATTTTTAACCCTTGTGTTTCCAGAGAAAAACACAACCACTTACACTGGTGCCACAGCATGTTCATACTCTCTAGACCCAATTGGATGGAGCCTCAATACTGCCAAAATCCCATTCATTTCTCTAGTCAGCCTTGTGTCCTTTTTTCCCAATAAAAACTCTGTCTCTTGGTCACATGGACGTTTCCATCCTATTTCTGTTTGAGGTAGAAATCTGCTCCTGTACCTTGAGTCCCACCTGCTTCTGCCTTTTCAGTTGACTTGCTCCTTCACCTGCCACTTGTCTTGGATCACCAGCTTTAGCCATGGACTAAGTCTTTAACATGGGCATTTAAACATACTTAAAACACTCCCTTCAAAAAGCAAAGCATAACAATGCTAAAGCAAATTTTCATGGGTCCTCCTCTGCCTACTGCCTTCCTCCCTCTAACAGCCAAATAATTTTGCATCTACTCTCAATTTTGCCCTTTCCTACACCAAATATACTGACATTTTTAGTGCTAAATCCAGGAAATTTTTTCTTAGTCTTTGTTTTACTCAGATTCTCTTCAGTATTTGAAGAGTGTAGGCCACTCTCTGTGCTTAAAACAGCCTATTCCTCCATGGGCTCCTAGCTAACAGCCTGCAGTTTGTCAGTCTTCTTTGGGGTTTCTTGATCCTCTGCCTACCACTGAAATGGCAGTGTTCTTTTGTCAGCACTTTCTGCTGTTACCCCATATTCCAGAGGTATTTAGCCATGGCTATGCATCAGAATCACCTGCAAAGCCTTTTAAAATGCAGCCATCCACTTGCTATGCTCGATCATCTGAATCAGAATTACTAGGGATTGGGTCCCAGGCACCTAAGTTATTCAGAAATTCCACAGATGATTGTGATATGCTGGTGGTCTTCTTCACATCCATGCCTTCTCAGGCATTCCCTTTATCAGTCTTTCATCTGGATATCCTAGACTCTAGGCTTATATTTTAGATATGTCTACACAAGATGTCCAAACTCACTGATGTGTCCAAGAGAGCCTCCTTGCCTCCATTCCCTTCCCATCTCATCCAATCTGGTCTACCACCTCCCCCTTTTCTCCTCCCCCGTATTTCAGTCTGAATGAGTGACATCAGATTTTATTAAATTGTACAAGCCAGAAACTTGATAATCATTTTGAATTGTTTTATTTATCCCTCATGTCCAATCAATTGTCAAGTCATATCAGTTTCACCTCTAGTATTCTCCAAAGTTTTTTATATACATGGGTATTACTTTAGGTTAAGCTAAGTCAGTCTGTGTTGCTATAACAAAATACCTAAAACTGGGTAATTTTAATGAACAGAAACTCATTTCTTACAGTCTGGAGGCTGGAAAGTCCAATATCAAGGTGCCAGCATCTTGCGAGGGCTTTCTTGTTGCGACATCATATGGCAGAAAGTGAGAGGGCAGGAGAGAGCAAAAAGGGACTGAACTTGCCCTTTTATAAGGGCACCAATGCCTCCCATGAAGGTGGAGCCCTCATGGCCTAATTACCTCTTAAAGGTCCCACCTCTTAATACTGTTACAATGACTATTAAATTTCAATATGAGTTTTGGAAGGGGAGAAACATTCAAACCATAGCAGCCACCATCATCTGTCTTCTGAAATATTACCACCACCTCCTGACTGTATCCTCTGTGTTTGGCTTTGCTTACTCCCACTAACCTGTTTTTCACACAATGCTCAGAACATTTTTTTCTAGAGGATAAATATGATAATATATATTTCCTGCTTAAGACTTTTCAGTGACTATCTGTTGCTTTCAGAATAGAGGCCAAGCTGTAACATGGCATATATGGCCCATCAGAACCCGACGCCTGTTCTGTTCTTTTGTCAGGTCCTCTCTTGCATTCTGCACACAGTTTTCATCACAATTCTCTGGCGTTCACGATTCTCTCTTGTCTCTGAGCCTTTGTTTCTTTGCTGTTTTTGCCTAGAACACCCTCTTCCTCTTGGCTCAGGTCTTACATCTTCCATTCCTGTCAAGGTAACTCCTCCTCATGTTCCAGCTCATATCTGATATATCATCTTTTAAAAGGATGTCTGCCTAAACCTGTAGAATGGGCTTAAGAGGGCTTCCTGTTTATTCTCATACTGTGTACAATGAAAATCTACTCATTGATTTACTTCTCTCTCCCACCCAACTTTACGTTCCTTTAACATAGAAACTTTTATGCATCGAAGAATTCTTTTTTTTTACATGACACATAAACTCTCAATGATTGTTGAAGGAATGAAATGAGGAGTATTCAGAACTGTTAGTAAAAAAAAAAATCAGAAAGTAATGATCAAGAGAGGCTTTATAAAGGGGAAGTCAGTAGTTGAAAAGCTAGAAGTAGAATGAGCTGACTGACTTGAAAAGAGGCCACTACTTAGTGAAAAGCACTTCATTGGTATGGTAGGAGTTGAAGTCAGAATGCAGAGAATTGAGGAGTGAGTGGTGTATGAGTTTTCTGCTGAAACAAAGTACTAGAAACAGAGTGGTTTAAACAGAAATGTGTTGTCTCACAGTTATGGAGGTGAGAATTCTACGATCGAGGTGTTGGCAGGGCCATGCTCCCTGTAAAGGAGCTAGGGAAGGAACTGTTCCAGTTCTCTCTTGTAGCTTCTGGTAGTTCCTTTGCTTGTAGCAGCATCCATCCAGTCTTCACATAGTGTTCCTTCTGTGTACGTGTTTGTCTCTTCACATGGTGTTCTTTTTATAAAGGCGTGAGGCACATTGGATTAGGGACCTACTCTCTTGCAGTATGTCCTCATCTTCACTTAATGAATCATACCTGCAACAATCCTATTTCCAATAAGGTCACATTCTCACATACGAGGAGTTAGGACTTCAACACATGATTTCTGGGGGAGATGCAATAAAGTGTTGTTGGACTTGGGTTTATTCGTGGTGCTATTATTGTCAGACATTCATAGATCAATATTAGCTTTTAATCTCTTATTTTAGAGTCCACATTGTAGCATAATATTTACTGTGGTTGCCATGGAAGAGAAGTTAGTAAATGACTTTCACTATACAGGGCTACCACACTGGTTTCCAAATTGAGCTCTTCAAGGTTGGAGATGGAGGACGATGGAGCTCCTCCACCACAGCACCCTCTCTTTGCCTAATTTACCCATAAGCAAAGCAAGGTTTGAAATCCACCTATCTAAAATAAGACTTTTAGACATGTTGGAGGATATATTTTTAGTCATAATGTTGATAGCAAATAAGAAGAGAAGATACACCCTCAGCAATTGGAGACAAGAAAATCTGATGCATAATTTAAAAGAAGAAAATGACACAAAGTGCGAAATCTTATGTGCACTTATTACCTAATACTTTAAAATCTTGGAGAGATATATATATAGATATATATATATGTAATTATTAGGTCTAAGTAATACACAAAGTTAAACCCTTCACTATCTTAGTTGGAATATGTATAGAGGTATAGATATATATAGATATCCTTTCCCACACTGATTTTAGCTCTTGAAATGCATAGAATAGGAAAAAAATCAGAATTATAATCTCCATGGGAGCAACTTTATACCAAAAACACAGAAGCAATTATATTTGAAAACTGCTAGAGTACAAAATTCTAGATTATCTTTAGCAGTTTACTTTTATTTTCATGGATAAAATTTGAAAAGACAAGGGCCAGTGACTCATTCTACCATTTGAGAGCATCGCTAGGGAGCATGACATTATCAGAGACGGATATATGGTGACTTGGAAATTTTTTGTAGGTAATTCCTATTCTTAAACTTAATATGAGTTGCCAATTTGGAACACTGCTACATTATATTTATCACAGAGTTATAACTTTTAATGGTTTGAGGGATCATAGATCTGACCACATCAATATTCGGCTCATTTTCAAAATAGAAAGTGCTGAAACACCAAAATACTGAGCTGAATTCTTTAAAACTTTAAAGCTGAAAAACCACTCATGTGCATAAAGTGAAATAAGAATCAACCTAGGGTAAATGGCTGCATTTTTGAAATTCCATTGTAAATCCTAATAAAAAATATTGTTTTAAAAAGCCAGCATGTTTGGAAATGGGTGTAATTTGCATTAAAATCAGATGAGATTATTTCTTGGTTTTACTACTAAGACACATGGACACAGGAAGGGGAACATCACACACCAGGGCCTGTTGTGGGGTGGGGGAAGGGGGGAGGGATAGCATTAGGAGATATACCTAGTGTTAAATGACGAGTTAATGGGTGCAGCACACCAACATGGCACATGTATACATATGTAACTAACCTGCACATTGTGCACATGTACCCTAAAACTTAAAGTATAATTGAAAAAAAAAAGATTGTGGATGCTTATGGAAAATACGTTTACTTTTTCTAGACTCCTAGAAGGCCATTTTGAGGACTTCTGTAATAATTCACTAAATAGATAGAAAACTGCCTAGACCTATACTTCGCTGTAAGATAGTCCTCTTTTGGTCTAACCCTCATTTCTATTTAGCTAACTAGCTAGTCAGGAGTGTAAGGTAGGCAGTATCAAGAATTTTAAACTTACTAGGGTCACATTCAAAGTAAGCCTAGAGTAAAATCAGGAGATCAGATTACCCCAGCTACTGAGACTGAAATGTGAACTGTTGTTGAAGAGCTTTTCTTCCTCACAATTCAAGAAGACATGAAGACTGGTGATATAAGAGCAAATGCAGACACTTTTGGTCACTGTTAGCTTGTTTTGAATGTGCTGACTGAGTCTGTGTCCATCTTGAAAATATTGAGGAGTCAGCAAAACATATTTGACTCTTTACCCAAACACTTTTTCTTAAATGTTTCATAGTCATGAGTATTTCGTGGGGAATTTAATCTATATGCCTATGATTCATTTACACTAGTCTCATCAAAATGGCATAGGGAGATACTGAATGGCTAAGAATCCTTAAAGTTTAAGAGGCCATTTAAGGCTTTTATCTCTGAACCAGAAAGTCATAGTGTACCAGGACTACTCCCAATTCAAACATACCAGGGTTCAATTTTGTTTTGTCTAATATATCCCAGGAAACCTTACTGTTTGATTCATGATTTCTAACCTCAAAATGCTGGTCTAACATATGTATATATATTAATGAAGTCCAGGTAAGAAGTGCATGGCTAGAATGGGAATGTTCAACATAAAAATATCCCAGCCAGGCATGGTGGCTCATGCCTGTAATCCCAGCAGTTTGGGAGGTCGAGGCCTGCAGATCGCTTGAGCTCAAGAGTTTGAGACAAGCCTGAGCAACATGGCAAAACCCTGTCTCTACAAAAAATACAAAAATTAGCTGGGTGTGGTAGTGCATGCCTGTAGTCTCAGCTACTCAGGAGGCTGAGGCCTGAGAATTGCTTGAGCCTGAGTGGTGGAGGTTGCAGAACCGAGACTGTGCCACTGCACTCAGGTCTAGATGATAGAGGGAGACCCTACCACCAAAAAAAAAAAAAAAAAAAAAAAAATGAAAGCCACATTTTGAATAACTAAATTTGAATATCAGCACAGTTGCCTGAGGATGTATGAATTTACAGATAAATGCCTTCCTACCAACTGAAGAATAACTAGTGCTTTAAAACTTTT
Source organism: Gorilla gorilla gorilla (assembly GCF_029281585.2). Classification (NCBI taxonomy): domain Eukaryota; kingdom Metazoa; phylum Chordata; class Mammalia; order Primates; family Hominidae; genus Gorilla; species Gorilla gorilla. Next base: position 50,603,387 of record NC_073243.2, read on the forward strand.
CATCCATTAAAGGAAAGTCACGCTGAATTACTCCTTTGGTGTTGTGCAATATTCTGTAGTTTTTAAAATGCTTTAAAATACATAATCTTGTCTGATTAGGCAAACAGGATTGGTATTTTCTCCATTTCTGAAAGAGGAAAATACAATTACATGCAAGTTTGTGTATTGTTGGTTTATGTGTAGTAACATAGACTGTTACAGTTCTGAGCTATGATTGTATGCAATAATAGAAGCAATGCTGCACATATCTCATATAGCTCTATTTTATTTTTAAATTCACTTTTCTCATACTTGTAAGAAATCTTTGACTTTGGTTTTAGTTAAAAGATAAAACAAAATCATAATTTCTATGATAATACAAAGCTTGAATATTATCATTGGCATAAAATTCAGTTCTAATTTTTCTCCAAAATAAGATGCTTACTCCAATATAATTATCTTCCTTCTTAATTTTACATATTTGCATTTTAAAGTGGCCTATTCCTATGGGGCTAATATCAGAGCAGAGTGTTCTTTGAACTTAGTGTGTGCTCCCCAGTCAGGTCAAGTCCAGTCAGGGCAGTGACTAAGAAATGGGTCAGAACTTACTTAAATTATGCAGTTGCCTGGAAAAAAGTTCAACTTATATAATATGTGGGAATATGTGAATGGAGAATGGCTTCCCCCTTAATGTATAAACTGTAACTCAAAATATTTTTTTGAGTTATAGAAAAATTTTTTTGTAAAAAAATTAAGAAAAAAGTTTTTTTAAAAAATTGAGCCAAATATTAAGATAATCTTCATGGTGAAGCGTTACTAAATTAATTTAATGGCAGTCTTAATGTAATTTAATTTTGGTTTACTGATATGTAATCAGTATGAAGTTTTCATAAATTCTGGCATTTGTTCTTTCCTCTTGTTTCTCTCTTATAAATTGGTCAATTCTCCAAAGTATGCGAATTAAATTTAATGTTAACCTATATGTAAGTCAAGGCATGTGAATCCCATGACCAGATAAATATTACAAAGCAGGTGTCTCTACGCTGATGCTCAATACCTACCATTTAGAGAAGACACCTCTCTTCCCCAGGGTCTCAAGGCATCTCATTCCCCTGGCTTTCCCCCTTTTCCCTTGAGGACTCTGCATCCTCCTTTGCTGCATCCTCCTCAGCTTTCCAAAGTCTTAGCATGGACATGTCCCAAGCTTAGTCCTTGCAGTCTTCTATCCTCCTTCTGCGTATCTCTTACACCTCATCTAATCACAAGACTTCAAAGTCTATATGCCATCGTTTGTCAAGTCTCTACCGATCTGGATCTCTCACCTGATACAGACTTTCATATTCAACTGCCTTCCTGTCATTTCCACCATGATGTCTCCTCTATACCTGAAACCGAGCATGTCCAAAACCAAAGTATTGCTCTTTCCCAGCAAACTTGCTCCTCCTGGAGCCTTCCTGATCTCAGACCAAACTTTGTTGTTGTCTTTGACTCTTTTTTTCCTCACACTCCCAATTCCAATCCAATCAGCAAATCCAGCCAGCATTCTTTCAAAATATAACCCAGAATTTGCCCATTTCTCACCATCACCATGGCAACCAGCTTGGTTCCGGCCACCAACTTTCCCACCTGTGTTGCTGCACCACCTCCTGACCAGTGTCCCTGCTTCAGCCTGTTTTGCACCCCTCAGCGGAGTGAGGCTGCTCCAGTCTAGGTGGCATCAGGTCACTTCTTTGCTCAGAGTACTTCAGTAACTTCTGATTTTCCTCAAAATGAAATTGAAGGTCTTTGTAATAATCTACTATTTTTTCCTGTGGCCTCTCAGATTCAGCTCCTACTCCTCCTCCTCTGGTCCAGTCACTCTGGTCTCCTTCCATTCCCACAACTGTCCAAGCAAAGTCCTGCTTCAGGTACTTCATGCTCTCAAGTCCTTCAGCCAGAACTTGCATCAGCCTGATATGCCATTGTTTTCTTTCCTCACCTCTTTCCATCCTTTATTTGGATATCTTCAGAATGAGGCTATCCTTTTATTTTGTTTTTAATAATTATATCTTCACCATGCCTGTTCCTGGCATTCCCCATCCCCTCTTCTTTTTAAATTGTTCTCTCTGCAAACTATTATCATATAATCCTTATATAGATTTCACTTTTTCTTTTTGTTTATTTTTCATCTCTCATACCACGACTCAAGAGCCCTAGTTATTTCATAGTTCACTGCTATATCCCTGGCCTTTAGAGTTGTTCTTAGAATATGGTGGCAGTCAATAAAAATTTGTTGAATGGATAAATAATTACTGTCTATCTTCCTCTCCTTAGGTAGAAGCAGGCTATATAAAATATAAATTATTGGATTGTCAGACTTGCCCATATTTATATTCAAATATGATAATCCAACTTGGTTGTTGGAATCTGTAAAAAAAATTATAAGAACATCCATTTTTAAAAGATTGAACAAACAGTAATTTTTTTCCAAATCTAAAACAAACAAAAAAAACCAGTGTCAATCAAGGAATCAGAATATATATTGAATTAATTGTTTTTAGGTCATTAGTGAACTTGACTGTGCTGTTGCTCTCAAAGCACTAAAAATAGCTGATATTGAACCAGAGGTCCTTCATGATCCTTGAAACTTCCTTGCAGTTCTAAAGAAAAACTCAAGCTTATAGGAAGAAGTTTTAATGAGACATTGTGCTGTTCAGGAGAGACAAAATCATAGTTTCTGACCTCAGGGGCATTGATAAAATAATAGAGCAGAAGCTCTAGGGAAATTAGTTTTTAGGAAGTGGAATCCGGTGGCTCATTGCACATTCTAAATAGCATCAGAGTAAGAATGACGGTCTGGCTGATTGGCTTTAGTGATGTGGATAGATTTGGCTGCTATATTATCAAAACTGGATTGAAATCCCTCAATATCAATGAAGTTTTACAAAGGTATAAGGACTACTGGGCCACAGTTCATTCTAGGACTTCATTTAAATGAGAAAGTAAAGTGGGCCAAAGTGAGATTGGGACAATAAGCTAAGTAATCTTAAATTTGTTCTTGTATCTATCCTGATTTGATCAATCCACAAATATTAATATTTATGGAACATTTACTGTGTACCAGGCACTGTGCTAGGGAGACTGTGTAACAGTGACCACAGCAGATGTAAACCCTGCCCTTAAGAAGTTTGTATCCTAGTGTGGAGACGGGCATTCAGACAGATAAATGAATATACAAGTGCAGATTGTGATGAGTGTTACAAGGGGAAATACAAGGGTGCTAGGGGAGAGAACATGAGCCACATGGGTTAAACCAGGGCTATCATCTGACTGCTTGTGTCCTCCCAAAATCCTTGTTTTGAAATCCTCACCCCCAATATCATGGTATTAGGAAGTGGGGCTTTGGGAGGTCATTAAGTCATGAGGGCAGGGTTCTTACAAATGGGATTAGTGCCCTTATAAAAGAAGCCTAGATCCTTTTCCCCTTGAGCCTTGTGAGCTTGCAGTGAATAGATAGTTGTCCATCAACAAGGAAGTAAACCATCACCAGATATCCAATCTGCTGATGCCTTCATCTTGGACTTCTTAGCTTCTAGGACTGTCAGCAATAAATTTCTGCTATTTCTAATCTACTCAGGTATTTTGTTATAGCAGCCTGAATGGACTAAGACAACCAGGTTGTCATTAAAATCTACCCTGAAGGTTCAGTACGAATCCATGATGTATTTGAATAAGATTTGTATGTGAATCCTCTGTAAGGACATCCAGATTTGTGGTCTAGATCCCATTTCTTCCCACTTTCTAAGAGACCTTGTACCCCTAGCCCCTGTTTCTTTCTGCCAGCATTTTCTGTTTTTCTCCACTGACTCCTTACCTTCTGCCATTATCAAGTTTTACCTATTTTGAAATATAAATATCACATTTAATTATTCTCCATAGCCTTACAGACTTCATGTCTTCACCACTCAAAACCTCATGTAGTCTCCTCTTCCCCCTCGTTTACTTATTGTTTCATTGAGGTGTATTTCAATGGGTTTGAGGCATGATCCCATCCAAAGGACTAATGTGCGTATACTCAAAATGTTAATTCAGCTGAACTGCTCACATCTTTGCTTCATTGCCCATGTCTTTTTGCACTGAATTGTAAGCCACTAAGCCTTGAATCAATGAATATTTTAAAATGTTATTTGTATAGTGTCTAAAAACATGTGGCAGTTGAGAATAGATTAATCTGTTCTAGACCAAAATAAGATCCTGGTGAAAAGGATTTTAAATTCTTGAGTTGAAAGCTGATCAAGGTGGAACCATATAATGCCACATGATACAGTGTGATGTCAGATAGATTATTGTAACAAACACATAATTAATTAGTAATGAAGTAATAGGATTTTAGATGTTTAATCTTCAAGCTGGTAGATATAAATTAGGTCACATTAAAATCAGTTCTCCAGTCTCAATAGCTCTATGCTCATCTTCTCCAGCATAAACCTCAGTAACTCACACAATCTCTTTCACTTAGCATCTCTGAGACTCTGGGGGGTGCCTTGCAATTGCCCCTGCATGGATCTGCCCAGGATGTCACTTTGTACTGGTCTCTGCTCTACCAGTGACCTCGACCCATGTTCATTAGTCTCTTGATTGCCTAACAGCAGACACCAACCAGTTTGTTCCAGCTATGAATGTTCTCTGTTGTATCTAGGGCAGTACCAGAACACTATTCACCTGCAGAGTAGAAAGGAGAGTACATCTCCCTTCTTGCTCTCTCAGGGGAAGCCAACAGCTGTGCTGCTTCTGGAGCTCTCAAATTCTAGGAATCTAGTGAAAAAAGTTCTTTCAGTTCTCCACACAACTCTTTGTATTTCCGGGATATGATTAGGAGAGTTCATATGCCAGTCACCACAATCTGCCAAGAACCACTACACCTTTCAGGAAGCTCAGGGTTTGTGGCTGAGGTTCGGGTTATTCATACCAGATTCCTTTTTTCTGTAGAGTGAATTCTTAGTCAGAGACTCATTTTCTGTTTTAGTGAGAATGGGCTACAGGAACAACACCAGAAGCTCAGTTGCTTAGAAGAGTAGAGGCTTATTTCTCACTCAAGCTACATGTTCATGACAGGTTTGTGGTGGAGGGAGAGGGTTCTGCTCTTCACTTAGGAACACAGTTAATGGGAGACACCACAGTCGGGAAAGTTCCCAGTCATTGTGGCAGAAGACAGGGCACTTCATACACAGACCTCAGTGGTTTCCCCCAGAAGTGACACATATTGCTTCTGCTCACATATCTTTTTTCTTTTTTGTCTTGTTTCATCAAATCATAGTGATATTCAGATTAACTATATATGTGTGTGTGTGTGTGTACATATACAAATTAGAGAGATATACGTGTTTCTCATGCTGCTCACATTTTATTTGCCAAAGTAAGGTTACCATGCCTAACTTCAAAGGGGCAAGAAAGTGCAATCTTGCCATGTGCCTTGAAGAGGGAGAACTGAGAATGGTGACGAATAGCACCAATGATGAGTACACCTTCTTCCTTGAAGTTTTGCATCTATATCCTTCTACTTCCCATCCAATCCTGCCTTTTATGACATATCTCTCTACATATGATCTTCAATCATGTAAATTGCTCAGTATTTCTCTATATTAATTAGTGGTTCTGGCTAAGGGTCTCTCACGAGTTGTTGGCTTGGGCTACAGTAATCTCAAGGCTCAGCTGCTTCCTCAGTGACTCATATAGTTGTTGGAAAGCCTCAACTCCTTGCCATGTGGGCCTCTCTATAGGGCTAACCACAGTATTATAGCTTGTATCCCCCAGAGTGAGAGATGAGAGAGACAGATAGGCAGATAGAGACGGAGACAAAAGACAGAGACATCCCAAGACAGAAGTCAAACACAGTCTTTCATAATCTCTTCTTGAAAGTGACATGTCATCACTGCTGTCTGATAACCAATCCTGGGATAGAGTGGGAGGGGGACTCTACAAAGATGTATGTTAAATGCCAGCAGGTGGGAGACTTCATGGAAGCTGGCTGCCACTCCCATTCAAGAAGGCTACTTACTCTTATGTAAATCTTGGCTGCCAAAAATTGCTGTCTAAATCATAGCTTCTTCCAAGTAGCATACCCAGGACAGGGTAAATGCAATTTAAAACTTCTCTCAAGGGGGTTACTTCATTTAGACTAGTGTTGGTGTTCTCCTATGCAATTAAATGGTTCTTGTGTCTTATCATTTTCAATGTCCAATATCCAAGGAAATACATGCACTCATCCACAGAATATTTTCTTTATTTTTAAAGTTTTAATGCTGTTTTTAAATCCCTTGTGTTTAGGTGGTTGTTATACTTGAAATGTTAGCAGACATAATACACAGCAAATAAATTCTTGATGGTTTTGCTTACCCTCTTCTCTAGAAGCATGCGCTGTGTGAGCTAAGTGTGACTTTAAATAGGACATAGGGAGGAATTAGAAATAGAGGCAAAGTGGCAGAAACCCCACATTAAAATCCATCCTTGTCAGCACTCTCTGATTTCACATACCAGGGTTCTTTTTGGATTAATCAAAAAATTGTTGAAACGTATTAAAGGAGAAATGCAATTCTGTAAGGGGAACACAGTTCCTATTTGGAGGGAAGGAATATGTATGGCCACTGTAATAACAAATTAGGGGAAGGCATGTGTGAATTTTTATGCACTCATCGTCCTACTGAGCACAAGTAGAGAGGTTTATTTTCTTTTCTTCGTTAATTGTTCTTACAGAAATAAACCACGCTGTGTAGGAAACTAGGCACTCTTCCCTACCTACTCCTGCTATTGAAAGAGCTTTATCTATGGAAATCCTCAAATCAGCTTCTTCTTATTGTACCAGTGATGTCTCTTGGATTAATTCAGACAAACTGTGCAGTGTAACCAATGCAGACAGTATGTTAGAAGCACATGGATAGCTTGCTTCCTTTTCATTCCTTCTTCCTTTATTGTTTCCGCATTGTGGTTCCTTGTATCCTACCATCTTGAATCTCTTGTACCTCTAATTATAGTATGCTCACTATATGCAAGGTTTCTCCTCCCACCTACCCCCTGCTGCCTCCTCTAGTGACATCTCACTTCATTCCCAAGAAAAACATTGCCCTCGCCTCCAAGCTCACTGTGTTTGCATTTCTCTTCTCTTTTCCGCTCTCCTCCTTGGCATGCTGGTTTAATCAATTTTACCAAATGACTTTCCTGGCAGCTGTAAAAAGAAAACCCCAGAGCAAGTTAATAGCAATCTAATACTGCACTTTCTGTCATTTCTGTAAAACGTACAGAACTATTTGGTCATTGGATTGATTTTTAATGATCTAAACGATCAGATGTTTCAACGCTGCACTGCAGCAGCCTGATAATAAATAGGAAAGGGGAGGGGCATGGATGCTGGGCACTCAGTCAGTGCTAGATGAATAATCCCAAAACAGCAGCCAAGGAGACAAGATAAAATGTCAGCCTTTGCCAAATCATATATTAGCATTTTTAAACAAAGACACCTCTTTATTTTGATTTTGCATATGGGGAACTAGAACAAAATGTTTTTGATGAGGGTTTAGGAAGTCATCAGTAGGGTTAGGAATCAAATCACAGCCTAATTCTACGCGTATCTGTTGACATAAGCAGAACGTCAGTAAAGTGCCTCCCAATACCTCTAAATAGCCTCTTGGCATCTGAAACGTAGGGAAAAATATTGGTTACTTTTTAACCAAAAGGCACTAAAACTTCCAAAGGTATATGAAATCAGTAAATTATAAAACATGTCCCCTTTCCCCCCTTCTATAAGAAAGAAATAGAAAACAAAAAGAGAGATGAATATGGGGAAAATAAACAATGAAATAATATTATGAATTCATTGTAAGACTTGCTAACTGGCTGTGTAACTTTGGGTGGTTTGCTTAACTATTCTGTGCTTTGTTTTCCTCACTGTAAAGTGGACAAACTAGTAGTACTTTTGTGGAAGATTAAATGAGGAAAGGCAAGTCAAGTATTGAGCACAGTGCCTGGCATTTACTACTTACGAAGGTTATGTTCTTTATTACTCAATCTACTCTTTCCATAATTGCATCCCCTCCAACCAGTCCTGTCCAGCCTTCTCCGAATCCACAGGACAATTCTGGTCTCCCAGTATGGTGGGCAAAGGTAGGTTTTGGTGTCCAAGCACAGCTCAGCCATTTACTCTCCAGGTCCATGGGCAAGTAACTTAACCTCTCCAGGTTCCTCAGATTCATCATCTATAAACTGGGGAATATTAGTACATGCTTTATAAGGTTATTGTATTAAAGGAAATAACTTGTCTAAGTCTCAGTGCACAAAGTCTTCCCCAGAAGACAGACTTGAAAAAATATTAACTTTATTTTACTCTCCTCCTGCTGCCATTTCCAATGTGCTGTTGCATGTTTCTAAATGGTATGTGGAAGAAAGCTGATTAGTTTCGTTGCTAATTATTAACTGAATTCCTTTAGTTAATACAATGTATTCTTTTGAGAAGCTCAGCTCGATTTATAGTGCTAGAAACATACAAATACAGAATTTATACCAGTTGATCTGGGGTTCACATAGATGAAAGGGTGTTTTCCTAGCACATTGCTCTGAGAATACTGTAACACTCTTACTTCATGTATATTCATGTATATACATATGTATATATCTATATATGTCTGCATCTACATATGAATATATGTATATCAACTGTTCTTATTTAGTATAGTTCTCCCTGAAAAAGAAGGTACTATTTTATTTTTAAATATTGGATCTTATTTTTAATATTGGATCTATCTGTAATAAAGTAGCCAAGTTAGGCTGACTATCCATCTAATGAGTTTCCCGTTTAGATGGATTAGTTCCATTTAGTCTGTTTCATAGCCCAGATCAGAAAGTTCACTAGCAAATACACTTAAATTCACATCACTTTGGTCCAGATGGTGTAACTAAGGCCCAAATCTGCTTCTGGTGAAAGTGACCCAGAGGTACGCTTTGCTGATAATATCAGGAGCATGGTCTTTGTAATTGGAAGACACTGTCTCCCATCTCCCCATCTGTTATTGCAAGAAAATTAGATTCTCATTGAAATAACAGGCCCAAGAATTATAGTAACAGGAGTTTGAACCCCTGTTTGAGAATTTTGGTACTCCTGGGATAAATGAGAAATTTTAGCCTATAATGACGGTGCTTTCTACACTTTTTAGATGTTAGAGAAAGTCTGGCAGCAAAGCAAAGCTTTGTATATACCATGGGAGGCAGGGTTGGAGAATAAAAGAAGAAAGAGAGACTTAAGAACAAAATTGTGTTTGATGGGATGTTTTGATTTTCTTTAAATACTTTAAGTCTCTAGAAATAACAAATTTATTATCTGAAATACAAATAAGAAATACTTATGTTTGGAAAGTTGATAAAACTCAATTATTGTGTAAAATGTTCACAAATTTCAAATGGATAGAAAAAATAAACTTTTGCATTGCCAATTATTGAATACTTATTTTCACCTTTGGAAATAGCAAATCAGTTACAAATTTTATAAATCTATATAATTGTCTTTATACATAATAAAAATATTCTGATCTTTTGTCAGCCAATATGCAGTTTTAAGCACCTTCAACCCTGTTACATGTTTACGGGTTTGGAAGTTACTGGGGAGGAGGTAGAAAGGTCTGACCTTCTCCCCAGGAATTTAATATCTGGTCAGAGAGAAAGAAACAGACTTTTGTTGTTGTTTTGTTGGTCTTATAAACAGTGCCAAAATGAATGTGTGTATGTGTGTGTATGTTTGTGTGCACTTGAGCAATCATTTTTGTAGGATAAACTCTTACAAATGTAATTGTTCTGAAATGGTATGTATGGTTTACATTTTTAAAAATTTGCTAAATTGTACTCCAAAATGTCTCTCCTAATCCATGTTTCTAACAACTGTGTATGGGTGTACTGTTTCCCACCCCCTCACAATCTGCATATTTTTAGTCTTTTTAAAAAAATCTTAAACGAATGTGATAGGCAAAATACCTCATTGTAGTTTTATTTATTTTTGGTTATCAGTGAGATTGAAGATCTTTTCAAATGGCTTTTGACTATTTATAATTCCCCTTCTGTGATGGTTATTTGCATCCATGTCCCATTTTTCTTCTGGGTTATTGGTCTTACTCTAATTTATAGACTCTCCTTAAGGCAAATGATACCAAAACCATACCATGGCTGTTTACAGTCGACCCTGCCAGCTTACGTTGCATTAATAATTGCTTCTTAGAAGCTTATGTTATTCATCCTTCTCCTATTTCTACACTGCTGTTTTCTTGCTTCCCTAATTTAACATTCTCACCATTGCAGTCAGCAGGTTAAATGGCAAACATTTGAGGAATCAAGGGAAACAACTATGCATTGAGTACTTGCATGTGCTACATGATTTAATCTATACCTTCTAATGTAATCCTGAAGAAATCTAGGAGATATGTATCATTGTTTTCCAGACGAAAAAATTAAGATTTGGTTAAGGTTGGGAAATGAGACTAAGTAAATAAAGTGGTAATAAGAGACTCAGGTCTGTCCGATGATACTAAAAGCCTGTGCTCCTTCCAGAAAACCATGCTTTCTTCAGAAAAACTGTTTTTACAAGACTGTATTCAAACATATGGCATGTCTTGATATACGTCTAAGTAAATTTTAAAATTACATCTATATTCTTAACTGTCCAATAAAATTGTGTATTTATCATTTACAACATGATGTTTTGAAGTATATATACATTGTAGACTGACTAAATCTAGAAAATTAACATGCATTAACTCACATGGTTATTTTTGTGATGAAAACACTTAATATCTACTCTGTTAACATTTTTCAAGAATACAACATATTGTTATTGACTAGAATCACCATATTGTACAGTAGATTTCTTGAACTTATTTTTCTTATCTAACTGAAATTTTGTTTCCTTGGATCAATATCACACTTGCACCTCCATTTCCAGTTGCCCCAGCCCCTGGTAATTACCATTCTAATCTCTAGTTCTATGAGCTCAACTGTTTTAAATTTCCCATATGAATGAGATCATGCAGGATTTATCTGGATATATACCTAGTAGTGGGGTTGCTGGATCATACGGTAGTTCTATTTTTAATTATTCGAAGAACCTCCATACTGTTTTTTATAATGGCTGTACTAATTTACATTCCCATCAACAGTGTACAAGGGTTCTCTTTTCTCCACATTCTTGCCAACACTTAATATCTTTTGACTTTCTGATAATAGCCATTCTAACAAGTATGAAGTGATAGCTCATTGTAGTATTAGTATGCATTTTTCTGATGATTAGTGATGTGGAATAGTTTTTCATATATCTGTTGGCCATTTGTAAGTCTTTTGAAAAATGTCTTTTTAGTTCCTTTGCCCATTTTTCAATAAGGTTATTTTCTTGCCATTGAGTTGTTTGAGTTTCTTATATTTTTGGATACAAATTCCTTATTAGAGGTACAGCTTGTAAATATTTTCTCCTAATCTGTAGGCTGTCTCCTCACTCAGTTGATTATTTCCTTTGTTGTGCAGAAGCTTTTTAGCTTGATGTAATCTTGTCTATTTTGGCTTTTGTTGCCTTTGGTTTTGGAGTCATGTTCAAAAAATCATTGCCTAGATCAGTGTCATATAGCTTTTCCCCTATTCTTACATTTATGTCATTCATCCACTATGGGTTGATTTTTATATATGGTATGAGATAAAGGTTTATATTTATTCTTCTGCATGTGGATATACAGTTTTCCCAGCGCCATTTATTGAAGAGATTGTGCTTTCCCCAATGTATGTTCTTGGCACCTTTGTTGAAAATAAGTTCACTGTAGATGTAGGGGTTTATTTCTGGCTCTCTATTATGTTTCATTGGTCTATATGTCTGTTTTTATGTAAGTACAATGCTGTTTTGGTTACTACAACTTTGTTGTGTATTTTGAAGTCAGGTAATGTGATGCCTTCGGCATTGTTCTTTTTACTCAAGGTTGAGTTGGATATTTAGTGTCTTTTGTGGTTCCATATGAAATTTAGTATTGTTTTTTCTGTTTCTGTGAAGAATGGTATTGGAATTTTGATAGGGCTTATAATGAATCTGTAGATTGTTTTGTAGATTGCTTCAGATATGGACATTTTAATATTAATTCCTCCAATCTATGAACACGAACTATCTTTGCATTCATTTGTGTCATCTTTAATGTTATACAGCTTTGTAGCTATTGTAAATGGGATTTAAAAAATTTCTTTTTCAGATAGTTCGCTGCTAGTGTATATTAACACTACTGATTTTTGTATGTTGATTTTGTATCCTGCAATTTCTATTATAATGAATAGAAGTGGCAAGAGTGGCCATCTTTTCTTGCTCTGGATCTTAAAGGAAAAGCTTTCAACTTTTCCTTGTTAAGTATGGTGTTAACTATATGTTTGTCATATATGGCCTTTGCTTGTTGAAGTACATTCCTTCTATACTTAATTTGTTGAGGGGTTTTTATTATGAAAGGATGTTCAATTTTGTCAAGTGCTTTTTCTGCGTCTATTGAAATGATCATATAGTTTTCGTCCTTTGTTCTGTTAATGTGATATATTACATGTATTGATTTGTGTGTGTTGAGCCATCCTTGCATCCCTAGGATGAATCCCACTTGATCATGGTGAACGGTCTTTTTATTGTGTTTTTAAATTCAGTTGGCTAGTTTGTTGAGGATTTTTGCATCTATATTCATCAGAAACTTTGGCCTGTAGTTTTCTTTTTTTGTAGTGTCCTTCTCTGGCTTTGGTATCAGGGCAATGCTAGATTCATAAAATGAGTTTGGAAGTATTCCCCCCCATCAAGTTTTTGAAAGAGTTTGAGGAAAATTGATATTAGTTATTCTTTTAGAAAAATTTCTATTAACCTAGCAGTACAAGTTAGCTAGTTTACACTTGGGGCTCTGAGGAGATGTAATGGAGAAAGAGCTGAAATTGGGGTTCAGATTTATAAATCTCAAGTTTTGGTTGAGCACTAAAGGAGAGGGAGTGAGACTAATGATAAGAGGGTTAAAGTAATCACTGGATTGATTTGGGATGGGCAGTCTCAAAAGTGCTGAGGATTCAGTTCCTATTTCAGTGAGCTGGAACACACAAACATAGAGGAAAAAGACAGTTCAAGTATAAATTTGAATATACCTAAATGTGTGTAAATTACGGAAGAAACAACATCAAAAGAAAATAACAACAATGACATGGGCTACAGAACAGTTAAGATTAATGATCCCTCATTATAGGGTGCCATTCAGACATAGGAGTTAAAAAAAAAAAAAAGCAAACCAGAACCACACACTGCAGCAGCTCCCCAGTTGCAAGCATACTGAAATAACAGAGGCCTGCCTTCACGGGAAGAGGATTAGTTCTACTGTGACCTGTTTATATAAAAACAATGTTGTGGGTAGCAAGATTACTAGAAATGACTTCTTGGATTATAAAGGACAATTATGATAGCTTAGGCCACTAGCTTTCAGTAAATTCCATCTGGTACGTTACAAATTAGCTCATTATTCTGCTGTTCTTACGAATGTGTTAGTCTGCAAACATATCATTGTCACAAATTAGTCACCTAGTGTTTCTCTGAAAGTGATTTAATATAAGCACACCCACATCATAGGATGGAACAGTAAAATGGGTCCTTGCTAGATCCTCCAAACAGAATTCAGCATAAAGCACAATTCAGTTTCCAAAGGTTTTTGGCACATACATCATCTTCTGATTTTCTAAGATGAAATGTGATTGTTGCCCTGGATATTGGTAATACATTGTAATATTAGAAACCTCTTGGGTCTCCCCATGAACTCTAGAGATCCAAGCCTACTGAGAAATGATGGGTCCACAAATTGAGCATAGCTTTTATTTGTTTTTATTTACATTTGTTATCGCAGGTGCTATCACAACTGTTGTTTCAATAATAGCAATTTCAATTTGAAAATTAACTTAAAGATCTTATTTTGAAGTGTGTTTTGTAGCAGATGAGCTCACCCACCAGCTACTTGGAAAGAAGAAGAAAAGTGAGGAAACATAAACTTCCTCTGCTGTCTAACTGGATTACCTACTGAGACATCCCCTTGTGTGGGTTATAATAAATATTTATGGTAAACTTCTTAAGTTAAGATGCCTTTGGTTGCAAGTCTGGAGCCCCCAACTTAATGGCTTAACAAAAACAAATGAGGAAAATGTACTGTCTTATAACATGAATTTTCAAGGTAGGCTATTCCAGGGTAGGTTATTAAGAGGTTCAAACACATCACCCAGGTTCTGTTTGCCATCTTAGCACTTTGTCCTTTTGCTCAGACTTACTCTCCTCATTTACACAGGATGGACAGTCATAGCCAGACACCAGGACCAAAGGCAGAAAATGCACCCTTTCATGCCTGAGCAAGAACTTGTGAAGATATGTTTTTAAGAGAGCGAGAACTGAGTAGTGCCGTGAGTCCAACCCTACCCTCTCTTAAAGCGGGCTGCAGTTATCTAACTCACATTAAGCTCAAAGAGAGACCCGGCCTTCAGCCATTTGATGTCCTTCCCAAGAAGACCATCTGGGAAAGCCAGTTTGGCTCCAAGAGCAAGAGTTGGTAGGGATGGAACCACTAGAAAACCAAGGCCTTGATGGGGGGCTGATTAATCAGCAGCAATTGGAAAACAAGGCTCTTGCTTGAGTCAAAGGAGTTGCAGCCAGAGGACCCAGCAGGGATACCAATTATGAACCCACAAAAGTAACCATGAGACAAAGAGGCAGCTTTCAACATCTGCCAGGTCTCCAACATGTGATGCCATCTTATGATGGCACTAATTCAAGAAAACAAAACAAAACTCTTTTCTTCCCTTCCTCACCACTTTCTGTGCCTTCCAGTCCCAGAGGAGTCAATACCAACAGCTAGCCAGTCTGGATAGCCAAGGAAGGGGAAGAGCAACCCAGTCTCAATGCCACCCACTTACTCCACTGCACACAGAGACTCTGTGGTGGGCCCAGCTGGGAGAGGGGAGAAAATGTAAGTTCAATCAAGTTTAGAGTTTTGGGTTACAATTTGAAATGGACATTCTAATTTCTGGGTAGAGTCTGAGATGATGGTTTAGCATGAATGCAAAGGTCTCTATTGCCTAACAGTACCCAGAAAAGTCATAAGATGTTCTTTATACATAAAGCTTAAAGGGACAGTGTGAAAGCAAATAAAATGTGTTTTACACTTTGGGAGACCAAGGTGGGCAGATCACCTGAGGTCAGGAGTTCAAGACCAGCCTAGCCAACATGGTGAAACTCCATCTCTACTAAAAATAAAAAATAAATAAATAAATAAAAATAGCTGGGTGTGGTGGTGGTGCCTGTAATCCCAGCTATTTGGGAGGCTAAGGTAGCAGAATCACTCAAACCTGGGAGGCAGAGGTTGCAGTGAGCCAAGATTGTGCCATTGCACTCCAGCCTGGGCAACAAGAGCTCAAAAAAAAAAAAAAAAAAAAAGCAAAAAAAAAAAAGCGTTTTGCTATCTACTACATGTCCTCATTTTCAGCAAATATGTTACAATATTGATTTCCATTTACAAATATTTTTAACTACCTTGACAATACCATATCATATTTGTATCTTTCTTGCATGCTTCCCCTTTCTTACTCTAATATTTGAGGGGAAAATTATTTATGCCTCCTAGCAAATATGCTTCTGATCTTTAAAACACCTCTGCTCCAGCAAATGGATCCCAAAAGAGATGTGCATTCAAGGTGTGGAAAACAGCAGGTCACTGGGGGGAATGGGAAAGTTAGGATTTTTATTTTTTATATTGCTAGAGACAGGGTCTCATTTTGCCACCCACTGCAGCCTTGAACTCCTGGGCTCAAAGGATCCTCTTGCCTCAGCCTTGCAAAGCACCGGGATTACATGTGTGAGCCACTGCACTGGCTGAAAATTAGTATTAATAGTAATGTCCTTCTGTCCAGTCCACTGTTTCACTTTCCTTTTTCTTCACAGCTTCCTCCTTTAGACTCCCTTGGACTGGGAGTTTAGCACTATCACCTGCACACTAGACCTGCAGTCTATGAAGAGAGGCTGTCAGGGATTTGGGGCTATCACAGTTGCTCCTCCCAGAACAAAAAATATTCAACCCTCCCACACACACAGTGGCAGCAGCCTCATCTCAAATGGACTGTGCCTCTAATCAGTGAGTGGTTATGGAAGATGAGGAGAAAAGTGCATTTATATTTTCATTAACTTTGTTACTGCTTCCTGTAGCATTTTCATTTTGAAAATGAGTTGGGAATTTCAAACATCAATAAAACTTGCTGAGGATTCTGACAACAGAATCCTGTTTTGTCAGGTGCTATGTTGCCCACTTCCTGCTTTTTATTTTTGCTCCAGTCCCTGTTTGATTGCTAATCTAAAGGGAAAGGGAGGGTCAGTGAGAAAAGAGGAGAAATCTTAAAAATGAATTTACTATTTGATCAGGTTTGCTGCTTTATTTTGTGGAAAATTTTAAAGCTCTTTTGTGTCTTTATGTATTTTACAAATCTTGGAACTAAAAACAACAGATAAAATCACATTATATTCCCCATTGAATTATTTCCCACGTTTCAAATGTGCTTCCCAGAGAGAAAAGTGTAAGATACAGAGCTAGGCAATTCAGTTTCACATTAATAGTTTTGTGTCTCATCAGTTTGGGGCATGTATTGTTCATGTTTTGCTTTGTTGTGTCTATTAAGTGATTTATATAGTCTATTGCGATTTTTTTTAGGAATGGAATATGCCAATTATAGAGAGAGGCAGGCGAGTTAAAAGTTTCAAGTGCTCAGCATTATAGATTCACCCTCGAGTCAGAATGTTAAAAACAGCAAGGAAGAGTGTGTAAAATGCTAGGTGAATGAGAGGGCATCTGTCCACAATGGGCAACTAGTATTTAATAACTAGCCTTGAATTTATTCCACACTTAAATGCAAAGATTATTCTACTTAATTATACTGTAGTGACTTTGAAACTATTATTCTAAATTATTGGGTTCTAGTTTAAATAGATTTTTATATTTTTAAGCTTTCAAATGATTATTTGAAAAAATTTATCTGAATATCCTTTTTTTCCTAAAAAGGAATTCTGCCTTTTGAGTACTGAATTATTCTCTTTATAAATCTAAAAATATCACAGTATTTCTTTTTTTCCAAAATCTCTGTCTCTCTTTCTCTCTCTCTCTCTCACCTCTCCTTATCTGAAACAAACTGACATTTAATGAAGAAAACTGTGAAAAGGGGTTTGAGAAAATGAGAAGCTAATATTTTGATTGGAAGTGTAATAGATGTCAGTCAGAGAAAAAGAACAGTCTCCAGAACATCTAGATATGGATGTAGATGTAGATACATTGTTAACACCACTCTGTGCATTTTAATTTAAGCCACTTGATCGTGTAACCATTAATTCAATGTCAAGTTCATTCATTGTGGCTATTTAATATTACAATATAGCATTAATTTTAAATGACTTTATTTCAGGAGGGAAGGAAATAATTTATGAATAGCAACATAAGGTTTCTTATATGATGACTCATCACAATGTTGATTGCAAAAAAAGAAGCTGACTCAGACTAGCTCCTGTAGAAAAGGGGGAACATAGTTACTATGAAGATACAGAAATTAACAGAAACAAGTATAGCAGGGCCTATTGGATTAGGAAAACTGAAATTAAGGCAGCTACTCTCTTTGGGGCCATACAATCACCGATTTCTTTTTGTCTCTGTGTTTCTGTTCTTTCCTGCCTTCTCCCTGTAATTGCCACTGTCTCTTTAGTTATCAGTTTGCACTGAACCCAAAATGGTAACTTCAGCCCCTGAGTCTACAGGACATTTTGGTTCAACCCCACCTTGAACTGATTGGAGTCTCAATTTCACTTAGGACCTTTCACATTCCAAAGAGCAAATATTAATATTTGCTGCCTAGTAAATGAATCAGATGTCAGTGAGTCAAGTTATCATGCTTATTCCCATCAGATTTTATAATGGTGAAGTGTAGGAAAGGCAAGGTATTTAGAAGGAAACATAGGCAGACATAAGTAATCATGTTTGGTATAGAGACTCATTTATTAAATATTTATGATAATAAAATACTTAACAAAGTCAATGTCAAGATAATAAGGACTCTGAGTCCTTATTACGCACCAGATACTATTCTAGGCATTAGAGGATATACCAAGGACAAAACAGACCAGAAAACCCCACTACCCCTAGAGCATGTACCCCACTACATGCTGATGATAATGTTTAGTCATCTATTTCAAAAATAACTTAAAAATGGAGTGGCAATGTCTCCACATAGTCAATTCAAGATGCTGAAATAAAAATACATGTATATGTGTCTTCCTTGTGTGTTTCTTTTTTTTTTTTTGTATTTCTCGTGTCGAACTTGCATGGTTTTCTAAATGAAATATTTTCATTTTTAATGTTTCATATATGTGTCTGTATATATATATGTAATATACATATGTTATAAATATATACAAATATATGTATTTGTAAATAGCATAGTCATATTTGCTTTTATACCTAACTCTATTAACTGCCAATGATGTGTAATTATATATGTGCATGGGTTAGAAGTGGTGGATGGGGCCTTTGGATTTTAAATGGCATTTTACCTGCAGCCTCTGATGCAGCCTCTTCCAGCTTCCTATTAAAGTGACTGAAAACACTGCAAATATATGTATATATATATATATAATTTTTAAAAAGCACTAAAAACCAGTACTGGCAGAATATTAAGCGTTAAATTAGATTGACAATATATATGGTAGACCACACATTGTATTCCATTCTAAAAGTAGGAAAAATAATTTCTTAGTTTTACCTGGACCATACAATACATCTACTATGTCCTACTACTGTAGTAGTATATGCAACGATATACTACTTAAGATTTTTAAAAAGAAATATACAAGCAGACTCAAAGGTGGATCAAAACTAAAGAGTTAAGAATAGAAACATCCAGAGGAATACCCTCTTGAGATCATCTACTGGTAAAAATTCATCACAAGAGTTTTAAAGAGAATAATAACTTTTGTAAGCCCCATCCGATTGAACTGCCTTCCCCAGTAAACCTGTGAGAGTGGAGAGGTTTGAGTATTTTCATGGTAATTTCTTTACCATGTGCCATCTGGCAAATAAAAGAGTTCTTTCTCAGGCAGTACTTTTTACCAAATTCAGAGGTTGGTGAAATATTCTTACAACAACATAAAAATCGGTGGTAAACCCACTATTCCTGGAGGGGAGAAAGACTGGAAAGAAGTATACTGACTTGTCTTTTGGGAGTGGAATTATGGATGACTTGCTTCTTTCTTGTGTGTTTATTTTATTTTTGTATTTCCCATGTTGAACTTGCATGGTTTCCTAAATGAAATAATGTTTCCTGTTTAAAAAGAAACTTTAAATGATATTGAATCTAGTTAAAATGAAACTATGTGATAAGTTTCAGATTTTATAAATAGATTGTCAAAATATGTGTTAAACATTCTTGATAAAATTACATCTTTGCTTCAAGCAATTGTAAAGAAAATGGAATCTATTGACATTACAAATAGCAATTTTAGCATCCACAAATTTGAAATTGTATAAAAATTGTACATATTCTGGGTATAAAATGTTAATGCTTGTCATGTAACTTTGTAAAAACTTTATTTTTTAAAGCATTTTTAGGTTCACAGCAAAATTCACAGAAAGTTCCAGAGATATTCCATTTACTCCAACTCCCACACATGCATAGCCACCCCATTATCAATATCCCCCCCACAAAAGTGGTACATTTGTTTTTTACAATTGAACCTACATTGATACATCATTATCTCTAAAACATATAGCTTACATTAGAATTTACTCTTAGTATTGTATATTCTATGGGTTTGCACAAATTTATATTGATGTATACCTGCCATTTTTGTATCATACGGATAATTCCAACATCTCTGGCATGTCTGGTTCTGATGCTTCTTCTGTCTCTTTAAACTGTGTTCTTTGCCTTTAATTATGCATTGTAATTTTTTCTTCATAGCTGGGCATGTACTGGATAAAAGGAACTCCTGTAAATAGGCCTTAAGTTATATGGGTGGGCCAGGCATGGTGGCTCATGCCTGGTAATCCCAGCACTTTGGAAGGTGGAAGCAGGTGGATCACCTGAGGTCAGGAGGTTGAGACCAGCATGGCCAATGTGGTAAAACGTCATCTCTACTGAAAACACGAAAATTAGCCAATCAAGGTGACACATACCTCTAATCCTAGCTACTGGGGAGGCTGAGGCAGGAGAATTGCTTGAACCCAGGAGGCAGAAGTTGCAGTGAGCCAAGATTGCGCCACTGCACTCCAGCCTGAGCTACAAGAACAAAACTCTGCCAAATAAATAAATAAATAAATAAAATAAAAAAAGTTATGTGGGTGGTAGTGTGGTAAGGGGCAGTGGAGGGGAAGCTTTCTATCATTCCATAATTAGGTTTCAGTCTTTTGGTGAGCCTGGGCCTCTGGATTGTGAATCTCCTAAGTGTTTTTCAGGTTTTTTTTTCTTATACCATAGGTGAGAGAGAATGGCTAAAGTGGGTTGGAATTGAGTATTTCCTTTCTCCCTGATGGTAGGCTAGAGTGGGCTGGAGTTGGGCATTTTTCTTTCCCCAGGTCAGTGAGGCTCTGATATAACACAACAAAATGGAACAAAAAACCCCAGCAGGTTAGGCTCTGATTAACTAGTTTCTCCTCAGGAAGAACCCAGCTTCAGCAGATTTAAAGATGTGTACTTTTTCCCTTCTCTTGCTGGAAGCATGAGAGAATTTTTCTCCAATATTTACTGTGAGAACTTGGTAGCGCTCCTGGAGGTAAAACACACAGAATTGTGGGGACCTCCCTATTACTGGGTTCCTCTGGAGTTTTTCAACTTTCAGACTTGCCTGCACTCAGCCTCTAACGATTTGTCAATTATAGTTGAGGTTTTTCTACCCCAGCACTGGTTCTCTTGGAGGTTTCTGCTCCGGTGTGTTGTGATTCTCCATAGCCTACTGTCTATCTCACCAGTGGTTTGGGCAGCACTTTGCCCTGTGACCTCACTTCTCTTATGGATCTAAGAAGAGTTGATTTTTCAGTTTGTTCAGCTTTTTTGTTGTTAGGACAGATTGGCAACTTCCAAGCTCCTTATGTGAGGAACTGAAAGCTGGATTATGTTACTTTTTTACTGGGAGGATGAGTGATAGAAGAACTGTCATCAGAAGTTTAATTAATTTATCAATCAGTAACAATCAATTAAATTGCCAATGAAAGAAAAAATCTATTTTGGATACATCTAATCAGGATAAATGAAAGAATAAGTGTGCATTCTTACAACATTTCTCTCTTTTTTTTTTTTTTTTTTGAGAGAGATTACAGGTGCAAGCCACCATGCCCAGCTGATAATATGAGTCAGTTTTGAAGCTGGGCTTTATTTTATTACATGAGAAATATTTTTGCTCCTTTGAATTTTCTAAACAAATATTATACAAAGCCTTTAGAAAAGCTTAAGATATAAATGAAATGTAATTCCATTTCAGAAGGTAGTTTTGACATTACATTATTTGTATTTTTTCTTTTTTTTCCATTTTGATTCCAGTAAATTGCAAAACAAATGATCTGTATTTTATTATATTTTACTAAGCAAATTTTAAAGGTATATGCAAACAACATTTAAAGAGCTCTTCTTATTAAGAAGTATTTTTCTATAATTAAAAATTTTTAAATTATAATAACTTAAAATTATAATAATCTAAGAGTTTGTATTACTTCCATGCTACAGATAAGGAAATTGTGTCTCACAGAGGTTTCATGCGTTGGTCAAAATTACACAAAAAGTAAAAGGCAGAACCTGAAAATAAGGGTTCACATCTTAGGACTCCAAGATGGTATACACATTTGACTTTTTCGTCTTTAAACTTGCTGTGAACGTTTTTCCACTTTTGATTCTTAAGTATAAATATTAAGTGCCTTCTTTGTATTTCAGTATTAGGCTTTTAAGTCTTCTACTTCCAAAAAAAATTAAAAGTAAAATTTAACAAGCATTCTAAATATTCCAATTATGAAATATATTTCATATTATGAGATTTTTCTTCTGTAAAAGAATTTATCATTTAAGATGAGAAGATTTAAGCTTGAGGAATATGATCCAAAATGGCCTTTTATATTAGTTGAATCATGAAAAGTCCCAACAAAGCATTTGCTGGTTTTAGGTGATGAAACTAGGTGTTTAATGAATTTATTTTTTCTTTTCTAATTGGTGATTGTACCCTGGGTTATGAGAATATGTAGAAATTGAATGTAGTAGCTACTAGCAACTTGCTGAAACATGATGCAGTTCCCTGACTCTCAGCAACTGAAACTGCGGCTTCATGAAAGGCTTCTCGTATTTCAGTTATAAATGTTCAGAACAGCATGCCTTCAGACTTTGCTAGAACTTGCCAGGAGTGGAAAGTCATGACTATCAACATCGTTATTAGTTAACATTGACTGAGTACCAACAATGTTTTTGGTGTCATAAATATAGAGAAGACACTGTTCTGTTCCTGGGGGATTGGCTTTCTGTAAAGGTGAGATAGAGAATTTGGTCTTGAATGTTCTTTACTTGCTGGGAGGTGGGGTTGGAAGCACAGCCACCTCAGGTCTCATTCTGATGGCACACTCACCTCTTTATTAGTTGATGATATATGCAATAAAAAGAAAAAAATGTATGATTACACATACATACACACATGTGAAAATCTCATGTACATTTTATTTTTTATTGGTAAAAAATATATATTTATTGGGGGGGAGCTTGAGGCAAAAAGTCACATCCTGCAAGATATCCAGGTGACAGTAGCTTCTATATCCTTGTGTATAATGTATTTATACTGTTATTAATAGTATATAGAATGTGCTAAGAAAAGTACATAGACGTTTTTGTATGTGTAAATATATTTATATGAACCCAATATGTAGAATACAGGGGCCAAGTGTTTTGTTTTTGACATCTAAGGGACAAAAGTAATCCAGCCTCTTGAAAGAATGGGGACTTTCCAAAAATATCTGAACTGATTATTGGTATTCATATAAGATAAATAAGTCATCTTTTAGGTCTTTATTCTTTGATGTCTAAATATACAGGAGTTTTATTTCATCAAAGTTATTTAAGAGGCAAACATTGACATTAGCTATTGATTATACCAAAATGCAATGGTGACAAAAAAATATACCTTAACATTTGACATTAAAGTTACTTTCTGAAAGTGAAACTCAGGGAAAATCAGTGAAGTAACTCATCACACCCTCTGATAAGTACAAGTGACTAAAGAGTCTAGGAAACACCCAACCTCAGAAACTAGGGTGTGACTTTATTATACTATGCTTATACTAGCATAAAGGTTGACCTTAATAATGATTAAGTTCATTTTATGAATTTTATGCTCATTGTGAAGGAAGTGTGTAAGTTGAAGGCATTTTAAGAGGATGAAATACTGAAACTGATATTACAGAGATAAGAATTTGTGTAGAAAGTATTAATTCTGTATTTCTACTGTTACATTTTTGTAATTTTTTTTAAAGAGCCAGACTTTTTTTGTATGTATTATCAAACTTTGAGATAAAACTAGTTAAAGCAGAAGAGCTCTTGTTGAAACAGCACAAAGTACCTGGCTTCCTAGACCCAGCACAAAGTACCTTGCCCCTCAGCTGACCTGATGCAACTTTGAAAAACCATAGGGTTCCCAGAAACTTAGTTTGAAAACCTTCACTCTTATGAGCATAACCCTATAACCATGAGAGAAAAGGGTTTTATTGGAAAAGGACGTGGGACACTGGCTAGTTAATACTTCTGGCTCTGATTCTGGATGCATTAAGCAATCTTTCAATGAAAATGTTGAAAGTATTTTGGTTTGCTCTGAGTTTGTAGTTTATCAATTAATTGAGCTTTTTCTTAAATCAGCCTCATTTAAGGGTAGTTAATATAAGTTCACTTACTCTTGTGCTTGCTGTGGGATTAAAATTTTAAAAAAAACCACAAAACAAAACAACAAACCAGTCTTTGCTCTGGTAGAGCTGAGGTTACGCCATAGCTGTAGGGACTTCACTGAGGTTATGCCAATTTATGGTGCCCTGCTAATAATTTGCACTCCTGTATTGATAAAAATAATGGGCTGAGATTAGCCATAAAGATAATCTTTTATGGTTACTCCTGATATTTATTTTTAATTTTTTTAGAGACAGAGTCTATGTTTCCCAGTCTGGTCTTGAAATGGGCTCAAGTTATCCGCCTGCATCAGCCTTCCAAGTAGCTAGGACTACAGGCACGAGCAACCAGAACTGGCTTCTTGATATTTCTTAAAAGTTTCATGAAAGGATGATTATCTTTTAGTGTAACAAAATAGATTAGCATTACCCTAACCCAACAACATTTTTTCATTTTTGACAACTTGTTTTTAGATTACAAACCTATTAGTTCTGCCTAACTGTTGTTTCTTGAAGGCCATACATGTAGGAAGTATTAAATTTGTAAAGTATCAGCCTATAAATTAGTAGACATAACTCTTAAGACCCTCTTTCTAATATAAATGGAGTAAAATGCTGGAAATGAGTTATTTCTATTTTCTAAGCAAGCCTATTCTTTTATATTTGTTGCCTTATGTCTGCAAAAATATTCAATTTTGGATTGTTTAATAATGTGTAGTCTTCATTCTCTGAACTGTGAAATCAATTACATTTTTTTCTTTGCTATCTTTCAAGCAGAAATTTGGCTTTTCTGTTATTTATCATAGTTTCTCAGTTGTGTTTCCTTTTGTTCTAATTTGTTAGACTTTATTCTAGACAGTTGCATGTATAAAAATAAAAATCCAAGGAAAATTCACTTTAAAAATATTCAGCTAAAATGTCCTCTTAGTTTAAGTATATTTAGTAGTTTAATGGCCAAATCATTTGTATTTTATTTATAAAGTGCTTTGCTTATATCATTGCCCACAAATGGAAATGTAGCTAACAAGTATTGAATGTTGAACTGTGTGGTAGTGGAGAAAGATTCAGAGGTATTCTTACTATCCTATCACCCATAGGTGATGGTTTGAAATATGAACAGAGTAGAATAAAATGGACTAAGAAAATAATGTCAGATAAATGATGTTCATTACAAAGGAAAATATATTTTTACATCTTTTTAAAAAATCTTTGCATTTGCTACTTTCTATGGAGACCTACTCTCTTGTATAAGGACTGAATGTTAGTTTTAAAATAATTAAAACCCATCATTATCATCATCATGATCAAAGATCACTAACCAGAGTCAAATAATTTGAATTCTCTTCCAGATCTACTGCTCACAAGATGCCTGATAATGAACAAATACAATCTTTTTGGCATCTCCAAAATGGGCATAATAAATGTCTTAATATCCTCAGCATAATTCTGTGATGCTAAAATAATACATATAACAATAATATTTTAGAAAGTATGAAAGTATAACAAGGTGGTATTATTATGATTATAGAGGTGCTAGAATATTGTGGTAATGTGTACAGGCTCTGGAGCCAGACTTCCTTGATTCAGATAGTGACTCACTAGATATTTAACCTCAGACATGCTACTTAACATCTGAGTGCCTCAATAGCCTCATCTGGAGAACAAGGCTAGTAACAGTCCTTAACTCATAGTGCTGTTGTGTGGATTAAATGGGGTAATACTGTAACTATCTTAGAATGGGACCTGGGGCATTGTAGATGTTCCTAGCTCTTAAATAATAATATTTAAATGTCTAATATAATATCAAAATTTTAATTACTTGATTCAAAACATTCAAAGCTTGTTAAAAACAATGTACGCTGAAGTTTTCTGGGCCAGATTACAAATGACCTTATGGAAGAGATTTAGTCCCTTTAGCAAAAAGGGGTCATGAGGACACTGCCTAGGCTACAGGAAATCTCAACAAATATTCTCGAGATTCTTTTATGCTGTAGTGGCATCTTTCTGAACCTATAAGTTCACATTGCTTTTAAGGAATCACCCAGTTCTTCTTCCTCCTAGGAATCCTCCTTTTAGGATCATCTTTTGATCAAAATGAAAATTCTCCAAATTATGGTGGTTTTTAAGATTAGTTTTCTTTATACTAGGTTTTGAATTTATGGGACATGCCCTCCACCCAATCTTGGGTAATATTTTCTGCAATGACAGGACCTCACTGGGGAAATCCTAAATGAAGATAATAGCATGTTATATTAAATGTTGCCGGTATTCCATTTAATGTCAAGCAATTGCGTAAAAGCCTTTTTAAATACCTAAGTTAAAAGTGGTATATTAATGTTGAGTGTACTTCTACTGCAAAGTCCATTCTCCCACTGATTTCAAACAAATACCATTTAAGTGCCAACCTACTATTACAAGAGTTTACTATTTTATTCTTGCTCCAAAATGGCATCAACAGTGATGGGGTGCTTTTGGGGGATTATTGAACAGAATTTTTGCAACAAAGGAGCAAGCATGAAGAAATGCAAAACATCAGTGATAGGGATTGCAACGTTTTATCTCAGCATTCCTCATATCTACACACCCCCTAATCAAACAAGCAGTTTTATGGCATGCGCAATTGCAATTGAAGTACAACTGACTTCTGCAGAACCGGCTTCCATAGGATTTCCTGTCCAAAAATCACCATGTGGTCATCTGCAGCTAAATGGTTACAAATCATCAAGTAAACAAGGCTTCCCCACCCTGGTGTTTTTTTTTTAAGGAGTCAAATCCACCAAACTCTATCATTTGCAAATTATCTCTGGACTTCTTTTATTTCTTTTTTTTTTTTTCCACTGGGTAAGAAGGAAAACGAGCAAACAAAAAATCCTCCCTCCGTATTTGTTTAAGGCGTAATTTCCCTGTGAGGTGTTTTACAGGCTTCTCCTTGTTTAGCTTTTCTTGCCTGGTAATTACTTACTGAAAGAAATCTGCTCTTCCAGGGCGAGCTATTCCTTTAACCCCTTTTGCTTGCTCTTGGAGGTTAGCAAGGAGTGCGCGGCTCTGCAATGTCTGGGAACCCACCTAGAGGGCCCCCTTGACGCCAGCACATCCCCTGTCAGGCAGCAGTCTCTGCAGCCGAGCCAGGCTGCTGCAGAGTTAATGTACAGTACCACGGAGCCTGCAAGTGTCCTGAGCTGATCAGAGCTGGGGCGGCACAGCCCAGGGCAGACAAGGCGGCTGCGAGGATTCCAAAGGTTCTGCTGGAAATTCGGCGCTGGGGGACTCCAGCAGGAGCCTGTTGCCATTGTGTTTTAAAAGCATGCAAGGTCTGTATAGCTTGGGCATGAGAATCTTTCAGAAGATGTCAGAGCATCAGAATAAATGACACCTATTGGAAAACTGAATTTGGGGTGAGAAACAAAAGAGATTGAGAGAGGAAAAAAAAGACATCGGGGGAAGAATTCTTAGACAACGTCTGACGTGCAGCTGTGAAATTCATTTTCTTTCCAAGGCAAAATATGAAAAGCTCCCACATGGTTTTGATAATAACAAAATAAAGGGGATTCTGCAGTGAAAAGATCAATAGCTTAGTCATTTTACTTAAAGAGAACAGCCAGCCTTATTATGGGGTTAGGCAGCAGAAATGAATTTCATCGTGACAGCACCTTCTGAAGTCATGATGGTAGTTAATGGTAATCTTGTCCTGCAAAGCAGAAATTACTCATTGCCTTCCTACTTTTGCAGTTGAACCAGCAATTCTGAAATCTGGGAAAGAAGTTGGCTTTGGTGATACATGGTTTCTAGCCCCTCTGCCCAGGCCTTTGTCCGAAACGTCTCAGACGGTAGCACTGCGTTAAAGTGACCACACATGAATATGTGCCTAAGAAAGAAGAAAAAGCAATATTCATTTCTAAAGGACAGCATGGCAAAGCAACCTGAAGTTTTCCATTTCCCTTCTAACACTTCTTTAGCAAGGATATCAAGAAACTGTCTTTTGACTCCTTTCTTCCCACATTCCAGAGTCCTTCCTTAAGGATGCATTAATTTACGCTCAAGGCGGTTAGATTTTACCAGGACAATATTTGCCACCATTTAGGATTAGTAGTTGAACTGGTTATTTTAGTATGTTGACTAACTAGTGGAACCTAAATGGATGGACCCATACCTGCAGTGCTCTGTGATGTTTCTTTTTTCAAATCCTGGAAGGCCTTTTGTAATTGCTATTTGTTTTTATTCGTGGGGGGAGATTTTTTTTTTTTTGGAATTCAATACTTGTTGCAATAATTGCCCACGATAGCTGCTCAAACAAGAGAGTTGGAGTTCATCTGTAAAAATCACTACATGTAACATAGGAGACAAGAAAAATATTAATGACAGAAGATCTGCGAACATGATGCACGTGAATAATTTTCCCTTTAGAAGGCATTCCTGGATATGGTGAGTAATCAATATTCCCTTCAGTTTGTAAAACTCAGAATTATCAAATTCCATGACAGGTACCAGATGAGGATTTGTCTTGAACTAGAGTATTGGTATCAAGTGAGAATGAAAAGTAAACTGTGCAAAACCGAATATTGTCTGAGAAAGTAATGGTTATGCAATAAAAAATACTTTGTTAATATGAAGCATCCCCAAATAAGTCAAGCATGAGGACTTGAGAACATTTAAATTGCTAATATTTCATGGAGGAAGAAAAAAACTTTGAGAATGACAACAATTTAATAAATTTTTTTAAAGGTGAGGCTTAGGGTTTGTTTTTTGTTGTTTTGCTATTTTTATTTGAAAATTCCCTGGGGAAGGGCACACATAAATTTCTGATATATCAATTTGTCTGAATTTCTAAAAGAAGGTTAAGGGAAACTTAGAATGTTGACTCAATTTTAAAATAATGCTAAAATGTGTTGGTGCCTCACAGTTAAGGATATTTTAGCTATTCAAGAAATATTTCTACCAGAATGAACCAGTAGAATTCTAGTAGAATTCTAACGTATGAATCAGGAAGTGCTCAGGCTCTCATAGAACTTGCTTAGTGCCTTGATATTTGGTCATCTATTAAGGTTCAATGCAATGCATTCAGGTCCCTGGACATGTGATATCATGTGCCATTTCTTGCTGGAGTTTATGACTAAATGTGTATAGGAACTCATTGCTGAGGGTATTTATAAGAGCAAAAGGTCGTTATTTTAAAATTGCTTGTTTTTGCCATACCTTTAGGGTCAGCTGGATTCTGACTTTCATAACAGAAACTTTGTGAATGCATAATAAAGGCACATGTTAAGGCTTAGTGTCTGCTAACATGGGTTGTTTTGGAAATGCAGTTTGTCTGATTTTGAAAGTATATCTTTCAGGTAAATGTTCTGGCTGGACTGTGGATGAATAATAGATACCTAAATATAGGTTTCTGAGGGTTTTCCAGCTGCTTTTATGACAGTGTCTCAAATGAAAGCTCCCTGAGAGCTTCAGGTACCACCAAAATCACCTGCTGGTTTGTTAGAGTTTTCGGCTTTCAGCTAGAAAATCCATTGCAGAGAAGGATGGGAGACATCCTCTCCCACTCTAGGCAGGTGCTTATTTTCTAACAACACCAGATCCATCCAGAGTCGATGCTGTGGCGTATCTACCTTTTTTGCTGACCAGAGCTACTATCCCCAGTCTCTAGAATGCTTGGGTGGCATGCCTGCAAACCTCGGTGGCCCACTTCCAACTGCATCACCAGAGTTTCCTAGTCAGGGGGAGCCTTGGTGCCATCGCCTTGCTTGTTCTGTTGGTGAGGGTCAGGCATCAGCAATAAGGTCCTCATTCTTACAGACAAATTTATATCAATAGTCTTTAATCTTGAGATTAAAAGATCCTGGAAACAGTTCCTGGCACGTAGTAGGCATTTGTCAATTATTTTTCTTCTATGCCTTAGGCTTTTCTTCAGAGTTCATTTTATACCTCTTAAGATTTGCTCGGGAGGGGAAATTACCAGTCTCCTTTCTATCAAGTGTACCTTACTACAAAGCAACAGTTTTTGTTCTACCTAAGTTCTGTTGTTTAAGCCCATTTGTTTATGTTGTAATACATAGGATCCATGTACTCTTTGAATGCCTGCAATTATAAGCACTTTTTAATTTTATTGCATTAGCCTCACCTATACTTTTGACTGGAAAGAAATAAGCTATTCAACTCTGAAGTTTTGGAAAGAATGCGAATTTGCTTATTCATGCTCCTCTAGATCTGTAATACATATGTTTGAAAGCTGTATGGAGAAGTTGAGAGTCCTGTTGGTTTTCTTTTGTGCCTGGAGCTAGGTAACCCTTCATCTGCTTCACTGCATGTCGTACCAATCTGTTGTTGTTGTTGTGGCCAAACTAAGC
Source organism: Gorilla gorilla gorilla (assembly GCF_029281585.2). Lineage (NCBI taxonomy): Eukaryota > Metazoa > Chordata > Mammalia > Primates > Hominidae > Gorilla > Gorilla gorilla. Next base: position 50,633,673 of record NC_073243.2, read on the forward strand.
CAATGTAGAATGTTAATGCTCTGTATAACTCCTACTCTTCCTGGGCCCCTTGCAAGGATTCATTAATATGATGTTGGACTCAAAGGAAGAAGGTGGTGGTTTTTTTCCAGGTGACCTAATTAATTTTGTGCTTGGTTCTTGACTTTCCCAATGGTTGTTGTTTTCCTCTTATTTATAGCCTCCCCTTCCAGTACTGCAGTAAGAGATTGTAGGGGTTTGTTGACAGAAAACCTTTCCCTTTGTCCTACTGTAAGATCCCCTATAGGGTGAGATTTCAGGCTCGTGAATTATCGTGCTTAGAATAAAGGTCTTGCCAAATTGCTCTTTTCATCTCCTAAGACTCCCCCTATCCTCATTCTCACATTTAGGGCCTTTTCTTCGTGAAGGGGCCGATCAGAATTTGGCAACAGGCCAGTGCTAAGGAATAATAAACATTGTAACAGACATATGTGCTTTGGTTTCACGAGCCCTAGCTCATCTCTAGAAAGGCTCTATACCCTTTGGAGAGGCAGGACTTGGCATGTGCTGGTCCTCTTTCTGTCCTGCTTTTTGAGAACCAAGAATGAGAAAAAGCTGAGACACAGGAGGACTAGGGTAGTCTTCAAATTTTACCAGAAGTAGTAATTGAAATAGAAGCCTGTGCACAGAGTTCCTACTTGGACTCTCATCCACCTGCCCTAGGGCTGGTGTGTTGATTATTGAGCAATAGTATTACAAATTCACTCTTTATCAGTTATGAGTTAAAGTTAATAAGTGGTCCTATTACTTGGTTTAATAGAAGACTACCCCTTCCGTGCTAAAAGAGTGGTATGAAGAATGTGTCTTTCTTCTTTGAAGCTACATTAGAAATATTAGCTGGAGGATTTTATTGCGAAGGCTTCTTTCCATTACACTTTTCAGTCTTTCTACTGCCAAGCCAAACAAAGATAAGGGTTTGCCTCACTGGATAGATAAGTACTATATAGCTTTTCTTATTTTTCCTTCTGGCTAGTTGTTAGAATGGAGAGATAGCCTGGCATTCAGGAACAAGTATGGCATGGTTGAAAGAAGGGAAATGCAAGTCAGCTTTCTAGGAATTTAAATTTCATGTAGCAGCAATTAAGAGGACCTTTAGAAGCATTATGACCTGGAATCACATGCCAGGGTCTAACACGAATGACCTAACACAGTGTGACTAACATGTTCAGCTTTTTGCCTGACTTAAAAGATATATAACAACTTTTTATAATCTTATTTGTAAAAATACTATAATTTCATGCCAGAAACATCAAGGCTATGTTGAATGCAATTGAATTTCATAGCTAAACAATTTAGGAGGGCATTTTATTTAAATACCTTTGCATCCTTTTAATGATGGATTCACATGGCTAAAAGGACAGTGGAAGATAGAAGCTAAAGGCCCTGGCTAGGAGAGGCTGTGGAATGCTGCCATGGAGGGCCCCTCTGAGGACACCAGAGGAAGATTTGGGATTAATGATTGTGGAAGGTGATTAATGATTTGCTTATTTGGTGCTTAGGGTTTAATTTTTAAAGGTAGGACATCTAAATGTTTTAAACTGTCTTTGTGATGCTGAGAGGTAACTCCAGTGAAGAGGCAAAATGAGGTGACTGTGGCACTTTCACTCAACCTGGAGGCATCTTTTTCCTTCTTCTAGGACCCTAAATTCTTTTGTTAGACTGTCCTTTTCCAGGTATCAATTTCTAAGAGGTTTAGTCTAGAAAGTTATTTGTTTGATTGTTCCTCTATAGACCAAGCATTCAATTCATAAACTAACTCATACTGTTTTATTCTGTTTTGATCTAAATCCTTTATGGAATGAAGCAAGATATAAATCAGTATATTGATAATATATTCATATATGTGTTCATTATTTGCATGTATATGTGTTTAAATCTACTAATATAATGAATACGTATTCAGAGAAAGGCAAAATGGCCTGCCTTCTAATGAAAAGATAATCCTTCCTATCTAGCCTCATAGAGTTTCATCTTTTAAGGTTTTCTCCTCTTCATACATTGAAATTACAGAAACTCAATCCAGAAGTGCATTTTCCAGAGTATGTGTTCTGACCAATACATTATATTTTATTAGAATTTTAGGGGGTGGGAGCAATATTGAGTTTGATGACTATGTATACGTTGAAGGAAATGACGTATCAAGTCTCATGTAAGATAATGGAGCTTTGCTCCTTTTAGTTAACTTAAAATTATTGCAGTGTCTGCTTGTCTTCCAGTGAAATTGCAGGTAATAGCTGACCTTGCTTCTTTAACATCTCTTCCTCTGGGTTACAGAACAACCCAGAAATTCTAAAATATAAATACCAGACTCCCAGCTTAATTCTGAATTCCTGTTAGGGCCAAATACAATTTACTTGTAAACACTTAGGACCAATAAAGTTTAGATGGAGCTCATAATTATACAAACTCATCTCGTTCACAAATCCCTAGGGCTCAATATTAAAGTCAGCCATTGTTTAAGGCAGAAATTCAGGTTTAGATATAGTGTAGCAAAGATTTTCCATTATATGAGATATCGATCCTATTAAACATAAAACTTTTCTCTTGGCTTTCTATTTTACTGTCTTTTGTTGCCTTCAGCTGTATGCCCCTTAATTTTTTCTAGTAATACCTTGGAATTTAAAAATGAAATTACAAATGTTTATGTTTTAGTGTTTTTAAAAATAATTCGATTAAGAATGCTATGATAGAGGAGCAAAGTTGTTATTAGTAACATCAATGTGCTTACAACTTATGGAAATGAAAAATAGTCTTTAGTCCTAGCAGCCTTTCTGCTGTAGTAAAATAGTTTGTGCACTTTAAATCGCTGCGAGGTTACATTTTCAAAGGACTGAGTGGCATAAGCCAGGGAGGTCTTAGAAATCTTACAAAAGGAAAAAAATAAGAAATTATTCCTCATCATATGAAAATTATTTACTAAGAATGTATGATGTTTTAGCTTCTTTCAAATTCTTCACTTTCCACTCTTTTTTGCTTCTTCCTTTTAGTTGACTATTACTGAGTTACTTACACTAATGCTGAGGTATTTGGGTTCAGAGAAAAATAGGCAAGTAAAGGAAAATTGAAAATAGTTTCAAATTCTGAGATGCAAAGAAGAACCCAAAAAAACTAAACAATCAGTTTTTTATTGCCATAGGTCGAATGTCCCTTTTTAAAAAAATCCCTCATCCTTTTCTCTCCTCTTTCAATCATATCCCACAAACGTTAATGCTCATTAATACTCTGTCTAGCTATAGCATTATCCACATTTTTGCAATAGCTCAAAAATGTCTCCAAGCCATAACTGCTGCAACTGCTTATAACTTGATGGACTATTAGATGACGTTTCCAGTTGTTTGAGAAGTACCAGCCTATAAACATACCCAAGACAATATATTACAACTAGGGATTATGTTGTGTAAAATTTCTACATATATATCTCTCCATATATGATTTCAAAGATAGATAATCTAGAGTCTACATAATCAGGCTATTGGCTGGAAACATAAATAAACTAAAAAATAATAATAATTTAAAAAAAGCACTCCAGGTTTCTAATTCAGCTTCTGGAGTGTTAATGTTTTGTGTGACCTTCTGAAAGCTCTTTGAGTTTTTACCACTTTTGAAAACTATTACAGCAGATATTTACCCACTTCATGTTAGGAAGTAGGCTATTAAAGAAAATCTCAAAGCACATTGGTAATAACAATTTATTAGAGACCAGCCTGAACAACATAGTGAGACCCTGTCTCTCTCTCTATTTTTTTAAAGGTAGCTGGGCATGGTGGTTCATGCCTGTGGTCCCAGTTACTCAGGGAGGCTAAGGTGGGAGTGTCTCTTGAATTCAGAAGGTTGAGGCTACAATAAGCCATGATCATGCCACTGCACTCCAGCCTGGGCAACAGAGAAAGACCCTGTCTCAAAAAAAATAAAAGAAGAATTTATTAGAATGTTGACAATGACATGCCAAAATCTCTTGTATAACTATCATATACTTCATGGAAGAGATCAACACTGTTGAGCACTCCTCTGCATGCCATATGTTTTCACATAAGTTACATCCTTTAATGGCAATATAACTTTCTGAGAATTTCTTATCCAAATCCCTGTTTGCAGATGAGGAAGGTAATGTTCACAGAGATTAGATAACTTGCTGAAAGTTCATATTATCTATTGCTAGGGAAGCTGACCCACTCAAAACCAGGCCTGGCCTGATTTTAGAGCCCAATATATTTTTAATCCACCATATTGTTCTTGTGGCAGATGACTTAGCACTCTTGTTTATGGATCTTTTTGAAAATTAGATTAGCAGTAGACCAGAGAAAATAAGCAGATTTACCCTGTTATTTAGCAGCCTGGCCAAGTATGTAGGATGCTTACTGAATGTGAATAGCCTTTCCTTGAGAAACTCTTCCTTTTAATGTTAGAACAATGACCTATACTTAGACTGTGTCAGCAGCTCTTTCTGTATTTTCTCAGAATGAGAAATTTAAAAGGAATTTGTGGTGAACTCCGTTTCCAAGGTCACTGTGGCCTATAGGATCCTTTCACTAAAAAGTGCCTCTCTGGACGATATATTAGGAAAGGTGTCACACTTTGAACAGATGAAGTAGAAATGCAAACTACAGTACTTGGTGAATGGACAGAGCCTCTGTTCAAAGCAAAAGTCACTCTTCCCTCTGGGTACACACTTGGTGTGTGGAGCATAGATGAATTCAGCTCTATTCACCATCTCTGCGGGGCATTGTTGAGCCCTGTTCAAACTGCCTATCTCTGGCCCTGCTTTGATACGGGCTCCAGCTTTACTTTGTGACAGATGAAATGGTTTTGAGAATGCTTTGCCAAAAATAAAAGATCATCCACATTTTAGGTTTTGCTGCCATAATTATTACTTTCTTCAAAATATTCAAGTAATTGTATGTCTTTAAACTTCATTTTGTGCTCAAGTAAAGAATATTAGTATTATCTGAAATCAGATCCAATTGCCAAAGAAGCATTTTAATCATAAAATAGCCCAATATCTGAGTTACTGAAAAATGTCATGGTTAGTGAATTATATTGGAACAGGTGGAACACACTGAGTTATTTATTCATAGGGGATGCCCAGATGAATGTAATAAGAGTCCTGCCTTGGAGATACTCATAAACTAGTCTGGAGAACAGCCACAGAAACAAATAATTACAGTATAGTATGGAGCATATTAATATAGATATATACAAGTTGTTACAGAAGTCAGAAGGAGAAATAACTTAACTGACTTGATCCAAATACCTTAAGTTTCAGAGTGAAAATATATTTGATGGATTTGGGAATTAGTAGTTACTGATAATACTTCAGAGAGTGGTTTAAGGGAGTGTCTGGGGGTAAGTTATATTTCAGGGGTAATAAAAGCAGAGAAAAGTTGTGCAAACTACTTCTTTCAAAATTTTGCATAAGAACGAAGGAGGAGGAGAAGAAGAGGAGGAAAGAGGAGAAGGAGAGGAGAAAAACACAGTAGCTAGTGAAGAACACCAAGCACTTCTAAGAGTAGGAAGCATGTCCCTAAGGAAATATTCTGACACAGAGCTGGGAAACTTGTGGACATGACACCCTCTGGGATAGGGGGAGGAAAAGGAGGGAGAATGTAGATAATGTGGAGATTAGGTAGGTGGAAGGAGCCTGAGGGAGTTTTTGTTTTATGCCCTGTGTTTTCTCTGGGAAGTATTAAATGGAATTCAAGATCACATCTCAGAAAGAGGACCAGGGAGGAGCAGGTGGAGGAGCTTAGTAAGATGATGGAACAGCTACTAGGGGGAATTGGAAAGGTTATTGAAGAGGGAGTACAAGACAGTCAAACAAGTTGGAAAAAGGTCAGTGATGTTGAATGAATATATCCAGTCAATAAAAGACGTTTTACTCTACTTGAGAAATTATTTACACAAAGTATTATGTCAGGGAAATGAGTAGAGATGTGACAGAAATGTTACAATTCTTAATTATTAAATTTGAAACTGTTTTGTGATGAGAATGTCTCCTATGGATTGTGTTTCTTGGAATTCCAAAGAATACAGAGTTGATCTTAATTGTTGTTGTTGTTTTATTTGGTAGTGGTGGAAACTGTTTTATGAACATATTAATTAGATTGCAGTTCCATTTTCATGACCTGATTTTTTGAAAATGTGAGATTTCCTGTGCTGCCTTGAAATAACTCTTGGGTGACAAACAGAAGCTTTAAGATGTTTGCTTTGAATTTTATCTTCAAATGAATAAAAATCACAGTGGGAAGAAAAGGCAAAATGATTCAGCTTTGCTCCCTTTTTAATAGGAACCTTTCTGTGGTTTATGTTAGAATGTCACAAATCCATATATATGTAACCTGCTTTTACAAAAATTTCTTCAAAACCGCTATGAAGCTTACTTGAAAGTGTCACCAGTCTCTGAGAAATGTACTGGAAATAAGGAAACATAATATGACTTTAACCAGAACTGATGTAACCCAGTTTAAATATTTATACATTTAAATTCTCTTTTATGTCTCCAAGATAAATAGGAGAAAATGGCAAATAAAATATGTAAGTTAAGGGATATTATTAAATAGCCTTATAATTTTCTAGGTCATGAGAATAAACCCTGGAGGATACTGCGACTTTAGCCAATATTATGAATTCCTTTCATCTCTTCTAATCATCTCAGCAGAGCTTCCGCTATTATTGTCAGCATTCAGTGCTCACCACTACTTTATACAGAGCTTGCTTTGTAGAATTTTTGCTGTGGCTCTAAAACTCTAAATAAGATTCTAAGAAGTCTTAGTCACTTGTCAGGGAACTTCATTCTTCCTCTCCCTTGAGTTTCCATATTTTTCTTTTCTAAATATGAAAATGAGAAGGTTGACTTAACTGATCACTAAGGTGCTATAAAAATCTATGATCTTATATCTTACCTAGTTAATTTACTCATTTCTGCCTTATTCAGGCATAATTGTTCTTCCATTAAAGGTAATACAGAGAAACCACACATAAATCAACAAACACCTCCAGGACTCAGCTCTGATGCTTTTCTCAGGTATTTGGCGTCTCCTATGGAATATCCTTAGCCTGTCTACCTTGGGTATTTTGCTTAATTCCTTCTCCACAAAACCTAACTTTAAATGGCAGCCTTTTTCATGGGGAAGACAGCAACATTATGCCCATTAGCGCTGATATCCACAGTATTTGAGAAAACATATTCCATATGCAACCTATACATTTCTCATATCTTCCCACCCCTTCTCTTGATAAAGGTCTCAGGCCCTTCCTTTTTCATATATCCTCCATTTAATTTAAGGAAATAACATGATATGAAGTCCTCAATCTTAAGAACATTGTCATTGGGTTGCTCACTATGTTTAAAACAAATAATTGGCGTAATGATGGAGAGTCCCTTGATGTTCTAGAGAAGAAAGGAAAGCTAGCAATGTGACAGTGGGCAAATTGAGAAAACCGTAGTGGTATTGAGATCAGTGAAAGAGACCTCTTACAAGTCCTAAAGTAAGGCATTTGAGTCTTAAACCTTTGGGTGTGTAAATTTTAAAAGAAGAAAATATTTGTGGGAAAAGTCCTATTTTTTAGAAAATAATCCGTGCCAGATTTGATTTTTGAGAGAGGTTGAATGCTAAGTTGCCTCAGGATGTCATCATTTGAAAGGGTGACCACATTCTGTGAGATCTTCACTGCACGCAGCCTTTTGCTTCAAAGAACTTTCTGAGATCAAGCTAGCCTTTGAGACCAGGTATTAACATTATAATCTGTTCTATTCATTGCAGTAGCCACCTCGACTACTTTTTTCTACTTTATACCACAATACCCAGCATGGTGTTGTACTTAATAGGTACTTTTTAAATTTTTTCGTAATAAATAATTATGTGTACAGAAAAGAATGATAAATAAAAATTATATTGTCAGGGGAAATTTTAATTAAATAACTTTATATTTTTCAAATAATGTTATTGTGCTATGTTTTGAGATAAGGTAGGGGCGTATGCTATAAAAAATAATACAGATAATAACTATTACATTTAACAGGTTATCCATTCCAAGTATAGACTAATTTTTTTATAGACATTATTTTACTTAATCATCCCCCAAGTCTGTGGCAAGGGCTTGTTATCTACTTTCTAAGGGTGCAACCTTGGGTCACTTATCTAACCTCTCCATGATCTGTAACATAGGGACAGTAAATAGTTCTCATTGCATAGGGTTGCTGTGAAGATTAAATGAGAAAACCAGTCTAGTGCTTAGAACACCTGTCACTCAGTAAGTATCCAATAAATATTGTTATAGTACAGATTAGGCAACTAGCTGTGAATGGTTAACCAGGTTGCCTAGGGTAATCAGGGGCAGGCCAGTTCCAACCTAGATCTTACCCATTAACTATAGGTTGCTTGGAGGTCTAAACTGCCTCTTCTATATCACATTCTTGTTCAGTAAATACAGGGACAATACCTTGGGTTAAGTTTGAATTATGAGGGATAATTTATTCCTCCTCATCTCTCAAGCCTCAGCAAGAATCGACTGATGTACCCTCCCATGTTGAGTCAGTGCCTACCTTATACAGGACGGATTTTCTGTTTATGACTGTCTTACTCAGGCCCTGCTTCATTAGATTCTCTGTTCTTAGCACAGTGCCTGGCACATAGTAGGTGCTCAACAAAATGGTTTTAGAGTAAACATTACTTTTCCAGAATTGTGTCCTTGGAATTTACGGCTTTTAATATTAATTTCAGGTTTTTAGGTGATAGCCCATGTTTTTGGGGGTATAGATACTGTTTCTATAAAAATTGTCATCTTGAGCATAAACAATTCCCACATATCTTGATTTCTGGCACTTGGGAGAGTTTAACTGGATTTGTAGAAGCAACCATCCTGCCGAACTGGGTGTATCTGTAAAATCTAAATGCTATTGCTACAAATCACCTTATCTAAGGCACCATTTCTTCAAAACTAATAACTAGCTCATTCACTTTCATATAGGAATCTTTCTTTCCTTGAAGATATGTATGTTTTATCTTGCTCGTGAGATAAAAGTCTGTAAATTATCTCCACAGCTGGCTCTGATGCTTGATTATGCCCCTTTCTGCATCTATAACATTGATGTTTCATTTTAATTACTTTTCATCACAGTACATGATGTGGTCTTCAGACATAGACCAGCCTCTACGTGTGGCCCTTCGTTCTTTTTATACATCTTTCACTGTCAAACTAAGCTCTAAAAATCATCTCTCTAATATCTCTTCACTTGCCAAGAAAATGTACTAGCTTTGTATTATATGTAATACAGCATAAAGCTCTGCCTCATCTGGCCAACTCCTTTCTAGTCTCGTTGTAGAAATGATAATTTTTATTAATATTATCAGTGTTAATTAATTTCTCTCATTATTCTAGCATACATATCCCATATTTGAGTTTTTAAATATATCAATTCTTTAGTATAGTGGTTACAATCACACTATATATATAGAGAGAGAATGAGGTTTTATTCTCACTTTATTATGAAAGAGTATCAATAACTATTTTATATCATTATATGTAGTTATGTCAGAGAACATCCTGAAAAATTAACTTCAATGTTTTAAAAAGCCATAGTTTTCAGTGTGATGGAGATGGTGAGGATTGGAGAATGTCATTAGGGAAGGCAGTTGTATCATTTATCAGAAATAACTGCAAGACTTTGTTGGGGGGAAAGTAATAAGGAGTATGAAAATCTGGAGGTTGAAGAGTGGGTAGGAAGAGGAAGTGGCAGGTATATTTTGATAAAGCATTCGAGGTTTTCATACCTATCTCTCTTAGCCAGTAGTACAATGCAAGGGAAAGATCCCATGCTTTAAAGCTGTATTGAACCAAGTTCAAATTCAACTCTGATGCTGACTGGTTAACTTTGAGCAAATCACCTTTTATGAGCATCACTTAACTCATTTATAAGAGAAAAATACAACAGTTCCAATCACCCAGATTTATTGTAAGGATTCAATGAGATAATACATTATTTAATTTGTCATTTTTAAACCCCAGCTTTTCCCAGGCAGCATTTAAGACAACCAACAAAGTTATATGTGCATAACTTATAGGGAGAATGTTGATGAAGGGCAAAGAGAAATAAGGTATGATGTTCCTAGTCACATATGTATGTAATAGGTAAAAAAAAAAAAAAAAAAAAAAAAAATTATATTACCTTTACAAACGGCACCAGAATCCTCTTGGGGAAGGAAGAAAAATGTCTTTGCTAGAAGATATATATATATATATATATATTTTTTTTTTTTTTTTTTTTTGAGACAGAGTCTCCCTTTGTTGTCCAGGCTGGAGTGCAGTGGTGTGATGTCATCCCACTGCAAACTCCGCCTCCCAGTTTCAAGCGATTCTCCTGGCTCAGCCTCCCGAGTTGCTGGGACTACGCGTGCAAGCTGCCACACCCAGCTAATTTTTGTATTTTTAGTAAAGATGGGGTTTCACCATGTTGGCCTGGCTGGTCTCGAACTCCTGACCTCAGGTGATCCACCCATCTCAGCCTCCCAAAGTGCTAGGATTACAGGAGTGAGTCACCGCAGCTGGCCTAGAAGAGCTGTTTTGAACGTGCCCTTGGAATAGGAAGAAAGTCCCTGAGGATTTGACTATAGGTAGGTGCTCAAGTGCTCTGAGGGTGAAAACTTCTCTGCATAACAGAAGAAGAATTTAGTGCTAAAGAGCCAATGAGAATGATGGAGATGAGGCAGAGAAATTAGGAGAGAGGACAGGATGAGGAAAATTCGCCCTGGGAAGGCTGAGAACTGCGGGTATACTCCATAAACAGATCCCTCCCCAGTACTGACAGTGGTTCGGTGGGTGAGGGGTATTGGGGAGGGTACAGGGGGTTGCTAGGGGTGGGAAGACCACTAATATATGTATGTCTTACTTGAAGCCTCAGGAGTACCTGGAGTAAGTGATTTTGATGGTGTTGATGGCATGTGAATCAAAATGAGCTGTGCTGTGTTGGCAAAGCAGGTCAATGAGCCCAGCCTTTAGAAAATTATCAGAAATTTAGAGGTGAGTTTTGGGACTCTTACTGGTCATGAAATTAGGAAGTTCAAATCAATTTTGTTTAGATCTCAAGAGAGGCAGAGGGCCTTCCATCTTTCAAGAGTTAAGCAGACCATGAAGTCCAAGGGTATGCAAGATGGAATGTAAAGTTCTCACTAAGCTTCCTAGGATCCAGGGTAAATCAGGAAGCTTAAACACAAATCCCCGTGTCCATTAGATAAACAATTTGATGGATCAGGGAAACACACCACTTATGATACTAAGATCAGAAAGAAATTTGTCCTAAGTTGTGCATAAAGATTAATGATATACATATATAAATCATGGTATCTGCTCAACTTAGTGTGTTTGATATATTTTAGTTCCTCTCCTGTCCCTTTTTTTCCCTATGGATTTCTGTGGAAGATTGTAGTATATTTGAAAGTTCTTTGAAAATTGTAAATACTATTGTTAGTTTATAATTAAAAGAAAGCGGCCGGGCGTGGTGGCTCACGCCCGTAATCCCAGCACTTTGGGAGGCCGAGGCGGGTGGATCACGAGGTCAGGAGATCGAGACCATCTTAGCTAATGCGGTGAAGCCCCGTCTCTACTAAAAATACAAAAAATTAGCTGGGCGTGCTGGCGGGCGCCTGTAGTCCCACCTACTCGGGAGGCTGAGGCAGGAGAATGGCGTGAACCCGGGAGGCGGAGCTTGCAGTGAGCCCAGATAGCGCCACTGCAGTCCGGCCTGGGCGAAAGAGCAAGACTCCGTCTCAAAAAAAAAAAAAAAAAAAAAAGCTGTGTACCAGATTTCATTAAAATCTGATTAAATACTATTAAAGAAAGTATAGTAAAATAGATAGTATAAGAAAAGGATAATCCAAATAAAAAAATACGTTTCTTATTAAAAAATGGTATGTCTTGCCAAATTTTGAAGTTAAAAGTACAGCATTCTCACTTCTTTAACCCAACTTATAGCCCATTATAGCACTAGGTTTTAGAATCCTGAGTCCTACGCCATCTGTAATGGCAACAGTCTTACAGGGTGATACAACCTTTTGTAATTCTTAAGGAGACTTGAATTTTTGAGGCAAATGTTGAGTCTATACATGGACATTTGTTGTGTAAGAGTGGAAGTGGAAGTCAAAATTCTGAGCAAGGTTGCTCCCAATAAGATCTGTCAACTCACAAGATTGCTTCCCTAGGCTTGAAATGTTTCAAGCACAAATTCAATTCATAAGGAAAATGAGAATCATGAAAATGATTATGAAATAGCAAGCAGTCTGGAAAGAGGATGTAGACGAATGCCAAAGCTTCTGGAATTTATGAAATATTTCCATTTATGGGGCCAGATGAAATAAGTTGTTCTTTCAGAAATGTGTGACATGGCTATTATATATTATCCCCCTAAAACAATTTATTTGATCATAAAACAACAAAAACAAAAACTCATAAACAGCAATGACAAAACAACTAAATAAAAAAGAAATGCAGTTCTTGAATACAGGATATAAAGGCTCAGTGCATTTTTTCATTTTCTTATTATTTCTTTTCCCTGGCTAGGTGAGTTGGCTGTTTTATATTGGCACTAAGAGTTTGATACCACTACTAGAATAGTCAAGTATTTGACCAGGCCATGAGTAAAAGATGTTTGATTGACAGATGAGTCTATCTGTGTCAAACAGCTTTACCTTGAGAAAAATCACAACTTTGAAAGCAGTAACACTTCAAAAGAATATTGAAGATTATGGCCACTTTCCCCCACCCCTCCCCAAAATCTATTTTCATTCAGGTTCATTATGAGCAGCTCCTTTGGGTAATTTGGGTTGCGTGCTTTCTCCACCCCTTCTGTATCCTTGGCTTCTTCAGAGCGTCAATCAAGACAAGCAAAAGATACAAGAAAAAAAGGGAAATGGCCTTTCAGTACCTGAGCCTTCACACCAATTCATCATTGCTAAGTGCTCCAAAACTGTTGAGTACAGTATTTAGGAAGTGTCCAGTACATCAGCCTGGCATATATTGTTCTTAACTTGAGGTCACTAATGCCTGTTGCAAATGTGCTTTACGTCAGCCAAATGATGTGTTTAAAAACCTCTATGTCTAGCATGAAAAAGAATCTCTTTCATTCTCATGTTACCTTAAAAGATTTTCATACCAACATACATCAGGGAGGAGCAAATTTTTGTTTCATATATTACACATGTTATGGTGCACATGAAGACTGGAAACGGTAGTTATTTGTTGGGCATGTGTATGAATTAGTATGTAAAATACACAGCATTTTTTTCTCTTCTAAGTTACTAAATATTAGATATTTAATGTATTTCTTTTGCTTTGGTAATTTATTCAAATGTAATCCTGACTAATCCATTATTTTGTTAACATGTCTACTTGATTAATGTGTTTTTCCCCTCTTCCTAATCTGATCCACAAATTTTATAGCTATTCATTGTATTACTTAATCTAAGTCCACTGAAGATTATCATTACTCATGTTTCTCCATTAAAGACAATGATAATATCACTGAGTTAGCTTAGTTCAGATAGAAATTTGGCTAGCATTCATTACTTGATTTTCTTGGAGTTTTGTAATTTTTTTTGCATATTTGTCAACATTGTATACTCCTGAAAGCATTGTGTTTAAAATACCTATTTCTTGATCAGTAGAATTGATATAGCTGACTTACACGGATCAATAACATGATTTTAAGAGCATTTCAAGGAAATCTCTCATCTGCATTGTCATTTTTTTCTAACACAGTTTGCACTATTTGCAAGTGAAAATTTTATATTACTTTACATATTTTCCTGTAAAAATTAGAAAACTGTATTCTTTGGCACCCGAATGTGTCCTTGAATTATTAATTTGTTAATTTTGTATGACATCCTTATTTATTAGAGAAGCAGTAATATTTCTGATGGAAATGCATGTATTAATACTTTCAGAGGTCCAGAAAGTATCAGGAGATTAAATACTGAGATTAAAGAGTACTCTCTTCCCACCATTATGTTCAGTTCTGATTTTCCAGCTGTGTAGCTAGAACAAAGAAATAATGTGGGTTTTTTTTTTTTTTTTTTTTTTTTAAAGAATAAGACAAGGCTAGAAGGTATGCCCTTGTGAGGGCGCCACTGACTGTGTCATCACAGGAGGGCCCTGATACATGAATATTCAGTCTCCAGGAAGCCAAGTATGATATTCACAACCACATAATAATGTGCTAACCTCATTCACAGTAATCACAGATAATGTAGTATTTGTGTCTGCCATACAGTTTTGAAGGTAAAATACGGAACCTATTTTGGAAATTTCACATAACATCTTGAGCTGTATTAATAGAACCAGAATAACCCAAAATAAAGAGGTAATGAGTGCACTTGACCCTGCACCATTCAGACCTCAGCTGGAATATTGTGCTTCCTTTTGGGCTGCAGACAAACAGAAGAGGACTCAGGAGAGTGACAAGAGAGGAAGCAAGCTCATGCCTTGTCACATATAAAGTGGTTGAAAGACTGCAATTGTTAGAGAAAATGATGCAGTAATTGAAGGACGGGTACTGGGAAGAGGCTAGTTCTTTGAGGCTGCTAATCTGAAATATAACAAGTGGATGCACCTGCAGTAAAAGAGATTAAGCCCCAGAATGAGTCTGGATGTTCTAATAGTCAGAACAGGCATTTCGTATGACATGGCCTGCATTGGTCCAGGTGGCGAAGTAGGGATGGACAAACATGCGTTGTTTGGCAATGATAAAAAATCATAAGTAGATTATAACATTGATTTGCTGAAATTTTTCTCTTTTTTGTTTGGTGTAAAACTTTATATGTCATACTTTTTGCCTTGTGGTTTTTTTGTATCTTAGGACAAAGGTATTCTTAAACCCTTTCTTTGTCTTCTTGAAAGATGCAACCATGCAGAAAATGCATACCTCCTGTAAATTGTTTCCTGTCTTTTAGTAAACCTTTGTTTAAATAAGTCATATGTTTAGCAATTTTAACATTTTAACTTGGCTCTAATTAATGATAATATAGCGTGATTTATGGTCTTCTAAAGAAATGTAGACAGAAAATGGAGATAGAGGTTAACATGTGAAGAACAGTTTGTATTTGGGGTTAGAAAATTAAATATTGGCTTATATCAGTAAGATTGGGCCTTACTATTTGATTGTATGAGTTTACTTTAAATTTCTAGACTTTCAGGGCTTTGTAAAGATAAATTTTATTTTAAAACAGCTTTAGATTTGCAGAAAAATGGCAAAGATAGTGCAGGGAGTTTCCATATACCCCTCACCCACTGCCTTTTATTAAAGTCTTATATGAGTATGATACTTTTGTTACAATGAATGAACCAGTATTGGTACATCATTATTATTTAAAGTCCCTATTCATTCATATATCCTTAGTTTTACCTAAGGTTCTTTTTTTCTATTCCAGGGCCCCACTCAGGATACCACATTGCATTTAGTTCTCGTGTTTCATTTATCTTTGCTATAGAATTTTCTCAGATTTTCCTTGTTTTTGATTACCTTGGCAGTTTTGAGGAGTACTGATTAGGTATTTTGTAGAATGTCTCTCAGTTGGAATTTTCTGATTGATTTTTCATGATTAGACTGTAGTTAGTGTTTTGGGGAGAGAGACCACAGAGGGTAATGTGCCGTTTTCCATCACACTGTCAACATGACTAAAGATGTTAACCTTGATCACCTGATCGAGGTGGATTTGGTCAGGTTTTTCCACTATAAATGTATTATTTTTCCTTATTTGTATTATTTTCATACTTACCCTTTGGAAGGAAGTCATGATAAACAACCCACGCTTAAGAGGGTGTTATACTCCATCTCCTTGAAGGCAGAGAATCTACATAAAATATTTGCAATTCTTCTCCACAGAAGATTTGCTTATTCGCCCTCATTTAATTATTCAGCATTTATGTATATCAGTATGGACTCATGGATATTTATTTTATGCTTAGGTTATAATCCACTACTGTCATACTCATTGTGCTGTGAAATTGTTCCAGCTTTGGCTATTGGGTACTATTTTTTGTGTCCCTTTGATACATCCCCACAATTGTGGTGGTTTTGTTTTCTGTTTTTTGTTTGTTTTGTTTTGATGCACTTTCATGCTTTCTAGCATTACACAATACTTGAGGCTTATCAACAATATAACTCCTTCCTCATCATAGATTCAGCCATTTCTCCAAGGAGCACAGGTTCCTTTCATTGGAAAATGGTATTAAAAACCAAGATTTGAGCAATAGGTGTGTTCATTGATTTTGGGTTGTCATTTCCTTTTGGCCTTCTTGGCTGACAGAGCAAGGACATATATTTGTGTATACCAACCTGTGTATGTACACATATCTAACAATCAGGAAGCATAAATAGATAGATGATAGATAGATAAGCATTAGTTCATACTGATATTTTCAAATCTAACTCATTACCACATGGTTCCTTCTAGCTTCTTCCTCTTGCTTATCTATAATCTTCCTCTCCAACAGTGAAAAACTACCATCCATCATTTGCTTACTTAATTGTTCAATTCCAGTGGTGCTGTTCCGTTTATCCTTACTGAAGTTGAAATACATAAATATAAGCTGAATTTTTCTCAAACCCTTAGAAAAATTATTTTTCCCCCAAAATGTTTTTACCCTGCAAACTCTTAAGATTTTAAAATGTATTTGTGTCCCAAATGTTTTTCTGTACATAAAAATTGATATAGTCAACTTTATATTGTTTGCAGTTAACTTGGGACATGGATAATGGAAATTCTCAGATAATTCCACAATTTAAGTTTATCTGTTGCTTTCATTATTTCTAATCAGCATACTCTCCATATGACAACTATATCTATGATAAGAAAATTGACTTCTTTACCTATAAATCTCTGTACTTTCTTGACAGACACCAAAGAACTACATGTTGACTGTATCCTGCTGGTAACTTAAGGAGAATAGTAACTTGTAGTTTCCACCTTTAGCAACTGGACATTGGCCATACTCTGATTTACCAAGAGAGTCCTTGTAATCACAAAGGAAAGCAGCGATTTGGCTTCAGATATTAAAGCAACTCTTTTTGAGGTGGCTAGATGGTTAGGAACACACTGAAGAATAGATTTTCAGTAATGAGCCATACTTTCAATGAATGTCCCAAGGAAAACAATTTTAAGATCTTGCATAAAATAGTTCATATGCCTCAAATTTGCGTTTAATTCTTACATTAGGTTGAAAGCTCATGTAGAAAACATGTAACGTAAAAATTGGAGAGCTCAAGAACACAGTCATTTCCCCTTGGGTGCTAACAAAAATACACTACCCAACAGTGACTTTGTTTGCAGTCTAATATTTTAGAAGGAAAAAAAGACCCCACAAGCAAACTTTTTTTTTTCTTAGTCCAGAAAGAAGAAATACAGTGTGAACATAATACTTATGGTAGACAAAATGGCCAAAATAGATTAAGTTGGCATCCTTTTTAGCTGCAGCTTCCTTAACCTTGTACCACACCCTGACATCATCTTCTTACATGGCCACACCTCATCCCCCCATAGCCACACATTATTTGCATTCATCACTCATTCGTAGATGCCAAATCAGACATGGTTCTTGCCCCTATGGAGTTTATGATTAACTGGGGAAGACATGCATTAATCAAATTCTCTTTCTCTCTCTCTCTCATTCTCTCTCTCTCTCTCTCTCTCTCACACACACACACACACACACACACACACACACACACACACACACACGAAACTGTGACTGGATCAGATGCTACGGGAGAAAGACACACAGGGTTCAAAAATCTGTGAGGGGTTTTTTGATCTGTTCAGGGAAAATCAGGAATGTCTTCTCTGAGGATGAGTAGTTCAGGCTGTGATTTGAAGGATCAGTAAGAATTAACCAGGAAAAGAAGGCAAGAGAGAGAACCTTATGTGGTGAATGAACAGATGTTTAATATAAAGGCAGCAGAAGAGCCAGGGTGGAGGCAGGCACAGAGGTGGGAGATAAGGCTCTGGTGGCCATGCTAAAGATCCTTACTTCACCCTGACAGTGATGGATCATCACAACATTTCCAAGATCAAGAATGTACTTCCCATCTGTGTTTCCCCTAAAGTCAAAATATGGCCCATCTTTCAAAAGGAAAATTCAAATGTTACCCATTTAGTCTTCTAACACTTTCATTTCCTAATCTAATTGGAAAAGATCATTCTGGCTAAGAGGTGGTATAGTTGTTTAACCCACCCACTCATACGCATGTGTTTGTATTTATATATAAAATTTTATTTTCACATTTCTTTTTCCTAGTGGCATTAGCAAAAGCACTCCCAGTTTCCTTGAGTCTCTTTCAAGTTTTGCTTCCCCTCTCCTCCTCTCTTCACTATGCTCTGCTGTCTTGGTGTCTCCCCACTACTCATGTACTCTCCTTCCATTTCTCAATTCTCAGATGAGGGGAGGTGCCCCAGAGGGTGACGAAGGACAGTGTGGCAGAGAACAGGAGGAAGAAAACATAGGCACAGCTGCACTTCAGCATTCTGAAGCTGTAACCATCCTGAGCATCTGTCCGGGGCCTTCCTTGCCCAATTGCTTTGCCATCTGTACTTGAAGCCAAGGAGCATCAGGTGCTTTGCCTTTCCTCACCAGGCTTACGCCATAGCCTTTTCACCCCACTACCCACACCTCCCAGTGATGCTGCAACTATTTCTCCTCTGGGCTCCATGCAGTAACTTTCTGGGTTTTTTTGGTTGTTGTTTTAGAGCATTTTTGTAGACAGGGTTTTACTCAGTCATCCAGACTGGAGTACAGTGGTGCAGTTATGGCTCACTGTAGCCTTAACCTCCTGAGCTCAAGGCATCCTCCCACTTCAGCCTCTCAAGTAGGTGGGACTACAGGTGCCTCTCAAGTAGGTGGGACTACAGGTGCAAACCAACATGCCTGGCTCATTTTTTATTTTTATTTTTTGTAAATATAGGGTTTTTCCATGTTGCCCAAGTTGGTTTTGACCTCCCGGGCTCAAGCGATCCTCCTGGTTCAGCCTCCCAAAATGTTGGGATTATAGGCATTAGCCACTGTGCCTGGCCCAGTAACTTTCTAAATAGTGTACAGGCCTCCAGTCTCACCACCTGTCCCATTCTCCTTCTCTTTCCTTCTGCAGAGACCTAAGAGCCAAGCAGAGCCCATCTCCTTCCTACACATTCTTCCAGCCTCTTTAGGACCTGATTTCACAACCTCATGTGCCACACCCCAGCTGCACCCTCCTGGTGGAAAGTGTTTTGCAGCTTCTTAAAGATATCATTCTGCTTCATTCATCAACCTTTGTCCATGGTGTTCCTTCTGACTAGAATGTGTCCCCCAACCCCTTTGCCTGGTGAGACCCACCTCTTCCTTTGAGACCCATCAGAAGGCTTGTCTCTTCTTGGAAGCTTCTCACCCCACTCCAGTGCTGCATCCCTAGTTTCTGTGCATCCCCTGCAACCTGTGCATCACTTTTTCAAACATCGCTCCTCAAGTAGCATTGTGCATGCTGTTTTCTTGCCTTTCTCACTCACACAAATGGGAGTTTCCTGGGGGCCCTTTGTCATCACCACCTGCCTGACTGGATGCACTAACACTCAGCCTACCTGCCACCTACTTGGAACCTCACAGATGTTTCTTTGATTAATAAATTAATTCATGTTTTCTCCTCTTCTGGTCAGTTCTTCCACTTTACCCGTGCTTGTTTGGATATGCAGAGCTCTAGCTGGTGAGAGTGTCCTTCTGGCTAGATTGTCTCACCACAAAGAGAATGGGTTTTCCCCATCTGGGTGTCTCTTAATTTTTTCTTCCACTCGTGTTTGGACAAAATTATTTATTGACTGGAAGGACCACATGGCAACTCTTCATGGCTTTGAGGCCCCTTAATGAGTGTCCAAGGGAGATTCTCTCTCACTCCCAAGTTCATGGCAGACATTTACCTACCTAGTCAGCTTGAACTGAGCTCATAGAAGTTTTATTTCTGGCTTTTGCAGATCATTTTGTATGCTGTTCCTCTCATCAGAAGCTCCCTTTCTATCTCTCCCTAGTGCGGACACGTATTAAATGTGTACCTTGTACCAAGTATGCTGAGACCTGCTTATAACTAATTTTGCTTGATCTTCATGAATAGTGTTTTGAAATAGCATTTTTCTATCCCTGCAGATAGGAAAACTAGAAAACAAAGAATAAATAACTTACCCAAGCTCACATGACTTGTAAGTGGCAGAGCTGGGATTTGAACCCAAGCCCCTCTGGAGCTAAAGCCTGTAGAGTACATGCTCCCTTCTTCCACATCACACTGCCCCTGCTTGTTCACACTCAATGCGAGAATCCACTTCTCAAATTTGTCTTGCTTATTCCAACCTGTTTTGCAATGAATCTCTTTCAACAGCTCTATAGTTCCTGGCACTCACTTGGCATCCATCATTTTCTATGTTATCATGTTTGGTATCTTTTCATGTATATAATGTGCATCTCTTCTTAGGAGTAAGACCAGAACTTTTCTGCTCTGCAATTTTCTCCCTGTGAGGAATGGTGAAACTTGGTGGCTAAGAGCATGGTTTATACAGACAGACTTCTTAGGTTTATATTCTGGCTCTCCTCTGTGCTCGCTGTATCAGCTAGGGCTGGTATCTTCACTTTTTTATGATTCCATTTCTACCTCTGTACAATAAGGCAAATAAGAATACTTACCTCAGAGTATTGTTGTGAAGATTGAATGAATTAATGGCCATAAAGCACTTACAGATGTGTCTGGTACATAGTGACCACTCACTAATGGTCACTTATAATTCCTTCACAACCTGTAAGGGTCCTTTCCACCCAGGTGATGTCCCTATGTCTCAACTGAATGACTGGTTAGGGATATCTTTCTATGGGCTACTGTGGCTGCAGATAATTGCATTCTTATTTGAGAGTTATGTTAACCAGTGTGGGCTTTTATTTGCTTCTCTCTTTCTATCAATGAGTCCTGCTGCTTCAACCCTGGGTAACTGAAATTTGAAACCTTTTTCTACTCAAATTCCTTTGATGCTGAAATTCCTCTGGGGTCGCAGCTAAGCACTTTGTGTGGTAACCTTCTCTTCTGTCCTCAGGCCTGCTGAGATCATCTGCTCAGCAGCATGTCTGACACCTGTTGCCACCTCACCCAGCCACTTCCTTGGTGACCTGGCAATGCCCAGAGGGGCCCAGCCAGCTTGGAGCCCTGTGGCAATGCTGTTTGATTCAGCAAACTGATAGCTTTCTGACATCCTTTCTTCATTTTAGCAGCCAAATCACATGCACCTTAATATTTATCAATAGCTAAGCAACACTGGAAGGAAGTGAGACAGAGCCTCTGGGCTAGTCACTATCTCTGATTTTAAAGAATGGTTAAGCTGGGTGTAAAATATCTCACAATAACATGCCCTGTTGTCCTGAGGATTCAATTCCACTGAGTTATAATTATGATATGAGGAAGTGAGAAATAGGGTTTCTTTCTAGTATGCAGAAAATAGAAAATTAGATGCTTTTCTTGGCCACTGTTATCAGTTTCCTGTTAAGGTTCTGCTTTGTTTAAAACAGTCCTGTTTTGCTTAAAAACAAACTCTAAGGAATTTTTCTAAAACATGACTCAACCTAACTAGGTATATATTCTGTACTTTAAAGTGAACATATTTGAAATAATTTTGAGTGACAAAGAGACGGAAAAACATAGATTTTGAAACTAGCATTATTCTAATGATTTTTATCCCAGTGGTTTATTTGGAAATGAATTTCCATTCACAACATCTTCATTTGTCTTCTAATTTTCATGCAATTTGAAAGGGTTAGTTTCCTTACCCACGGAATCATCCTGGTCAAATCTCAAAAGATTGGCTCGGGCATTCTGATTTTACAGGCAAATTTACATTTTGCCGTTTCAGGAAATAATTCCTTCATGGTTATCTTTTTTAAAAGAGCTTATTTGTATAATATATACACATAGTATATATCAAATAAAAGATCTGGTGTTATAAACATACGAATAAGCAATTTCCCTTTTGTGATAGGAATATGAAATTCCTTCTGGTAGAGGACGTTTAAGAGCATGTCCAAAGAATGGCTAATCAATGAATTCTCTCATTTTGGAAGGAGACACTTAGATGCATTTCTGAAAAAAACAAAACAAAACAAAACAAAAAACACTTTGGGCTTTCTCTGTATTCTTCAAGCATTTCTAAACATTTATTGACATATGCAGTGGAGAAAAACTGGTATCAGGAGGAAGGCAGTAAGTAGCCAGCAGTCACAAGGTACAAAGAATAAAATGCATGCAAACATGTACAGTATTCACTTTCAGGAGTTAACCTACGTATTATTTAATTTTTTTGACAGCGTTTCACTCTTGTTGCCCAGGCTGGAGTGCAGTGGTGCGATCTCAGCTCACTGCAACATCTGTCTCCCGGGTTCAAGCGATTCTCCAGCCTCAGCCTCCCAAATAGCTGGGATTACAGGCATATGCCACCATGCCTGGCTAATTTTTTTGAATTTTTAATAGAGACGGGTTTTTGCCATGTTGGTCAGGCTGGTCTCAAACTCCTGACTACAGGTGATCTGCCTGCTTCAGCTGCCCAAAGTGCTGGAATTACAGTCGTGAGCCACCATGCCTGGTCCCTTTTAAAATATTTTAACACTGAGACCATATTACTGATGTACTACTTCTTTCTAAAAGTAATTAGAATAAATGTACACCCTCTTCTTTAAACTCTGCATTTTCCAATTTCCAAATACAAAAACTAATTATAAGTAAATCCATAAGCAAAACGCTATTAATTACCACTTCCAAAATCTGGAAGCGTTGACTTGATTTACTAAGACAAGAAACTTTAGACAGGTGAATACTTTTAACAAGGAACACACTTAACTTTGTCTAATTGAGCAAATGACAAATCAGAGCTAGTAGCTTGTTAATTATAAGAATATCTCCATTACTTGAATACGTGTATTAGTCATGGTAGGCAAAATAATACTCCAATAACGGACAACCCCACTGTGGATCTGAGAACCCCGCAGGCCAGCAGTCTCCACGTGATTGCCAAAAGCAACGCCGCCATATAAACCACAGGTGTCTACCTTCACCATGACAGAAGAAAGGGTTAGAGATTCCAGAAGTCACAATTAAATGCTTCCACCCCGAAAAGTGGATCATATTTCATTTTCCAAAGCAATGCAACTTTGTTAACCTCAAAGAGGCAGGGAAGTACAATTTTCCTATGGGGTTGGAAGAAGAAAACTGGAAATTGGTGAACAGTTGAAATGTCTGCCATAACTTTTTTTTTTTAATTAATTTTCTTTTTTTTTTTTAATTATACTTTAAGTTTTAGGGTACATGTGCACATTGTGCAGGTTAGTTACATATGTATACATGTGCCATGCTGGTGCGCTGCACCCACTAACTCGTCATCTAGCATTAGGTTAAGTGAGGAACTTAGTGTTCTCTTACTCTGTCATGTTTTTAAATATCTTTTTGCTTGAAATCTTTCAAGGCTTTCCAGATCCCTGAAGATAAAATACAAACCCTCCAACAAGACCTTTTGGCTGTCAGGAACGCAGCACCTGGCTCTCTCACTAGTATCCTCTCTCTGTTTGCCATGTCCCATTAAGACTGTCTCCAGAAACAATGAATTTATTGTTGCCTGTTTCCTGCTAGCTTTTCCCCGTATTTACACAGTTTGCTTTATCTGCTGGGATTACCCTTCGCTGACTATGCTCAATCTCTATCTCCCTTGGCAATTCTCCTCCAGGCCCCAGACCTGAGGACTGGACCAGTGCTCTGCTCTCTCCTCTGAGCTTCACCACACCCTGTGCAAACTTGAACCTAATTCTTACTAGGTTTTAATCAACTGTTTACCTGTCTTTTCTCCCCACTAAAGATGAAAAGTCGCAGAGATAGCGGAGAACAAGAACCAGATCTCACAGTCATGGTGCCAAAAGAGTATCTAACCCTGAATTGGAGTTCAATACATACTTGTTGAATGAATGAGTGAGTGAATGAATGAATGGGTTTTTTTGTGCTTTAATCTACCTGATTGGTAGCATATTCAGGACAGTATGTTTTTCTCACCTTTTTACATGCTATAAGACATAAAACAGATAATGAGTGTAGTGGGTTCATAATAAAGGTTTAAATAAACTTTACCTACAGTTTTATCACTAGGAATATATTTCTGATATCTATTACCTTTGAACTTTTTATGCCAGATTATGTTTAAAAACATGGTGTCACTCGTAAGCCACATCTGGGACTGATTTTCATGGATTGATTAAACTTTACATTTCTTCGGAGTATTCACTGCCAATCCCTCTGGTGCCATGTCCTAAACCAAATATTTCAGAAACATTGCAAAACAAGGCTGCCCTTGTGCTTTGGAAACGCTTTCAAATGACATGCCATTCCTTTCAACTTGAATCTGTTAAAGACTTGAAATTGTAGCAATCCATTGGACTATATGTCAAGAAACTGGTATTTTTAAAGGGTGGCATGTTTCTTGATTTACATGTAAATTATTTCCATGTGCTTTGGAGAGAAAAATGGAAATTTTGTGAATGTACTTAGCCCTTAAAGAATGTGATTGATCCTTGATGATGTCGTTCCAGACAACAACAAATACACAAGAACTCTTTTTGAGAGCTGTAAGAAGCTTCTCAAAATTTCCAATATAATCCTAGGAAAACATTTTTTTTTAATCTTTTCTAATCAGGAAGTCTTTAAAGTGTATTTTATCAAAATGTTCAGTATTGTGGAAACATACTCATGAGCTATTAGCTATAGCTGACTTTTGAGGTTATAGGTGAAAAGTTTTCACATCAGGAAGTTTCATGTAGAACAACCAGCGTCATTCACGCTCATATCTGTGGCTTATATCCAAGAGGGCCACTGGAGGCTTAGGGGCTTTGAAGTTAGTAGCATGAAACTTCTCCAAAACAAACATTTAATTTTTTTCTGTTCATTTCCTTAAACAAAGTCCATGTAATAAATGAAATAATTTTGAAGAACATTGTAACGAATCCCACATATCAGTGGGTCCCAAATTACTGGAAATCATAACATGGCTCATGTGAATAAAGAATTATACTATTTTCAAGCTTTTGTATTTTAAACTATTATAGTAAGTAGCATAATTGGCATATATTTTAGGCCGTATTTTCAATAAATCAATATTTTTGCTCAAAAGGCAAAATTTAATAATTTAATAATCTCATAAGGTGAAGGATGGACAGGTACCATGTTAGGAATTTGACATGTGTTGTTGCTAATAGACTCATTTAATAAATGAAGTAAATGATATTAAGCAGTTTCCTCATGACCACAGAGCACAAAGCCATAATTTGATTTAAATATGAGTATTTCTGGCTCATGCTCTTTCTCTTTCCACCTATTGCCATTAGTGAAGGCTGCATTTAGTTTTTTTTCAAGAAGTGTCTAGCTTACAATTTTGAGCTTCACTACCCCCAACCCCATACACACCTCATGTGGCTTAGAGCTATATAAAATCCATGTTTTTTAAATACTTCTAAAATTGGACATTCATATTATGTGTATGATGTTTTACATATAGTATGCGTGCAGTGAATGTTAGTTTCTTTCAGTTTTCCTGAATTCAGCTGTTACCCTAGCGTGACTGCTTCAGCAAAGAGATAAGAGCTTCTTTGACTTTTTCCACTGGAATTTTTCATGCCAGAAGAAATTGAACATGTGAGCCTGGTGTCTGGAAGAGTAGCCTGGATTTATGGTATCAGATGCACATTTTTAACACCTTCAGTTTTCTCTTTAAAATATCTCTTCAATCCCTTACTTTTCTCTATTTGTTTCAACATTAAAATATGTTATTTTTCTTCAAATTGTTGGCATTGGCACCTCTTCTACAATTCTCAGTCATCTGCATGCTACTGCTTCAGAGGAATAGTCTTATAGATAGAAAATACTTTTTTTTTCTCAGCACATTTATATCTAAACAAGAGAATGATATGCTTTTCCCCAGTTATCTGCGTGGCTCACTTCCTTCAAGGCTTCACCCAAAAGCTACTTCAATGTAACATTTTCTATCCATTAGGTTGAGAACTGCAGTCTTAATCCCTAACCCCACTCCCAGACTCCCCTGCTAAAGTTTTCTCTATTGTCCTTGTCATTTTCTGATATACCTTCTAATTTACCTATTTATTTTGTTTAATATTCATATCCCTTCGACTGGAATGTGAACTCCAACAAAAGTTCATATTTATTGTCTTGTTGTATCTCCATAGCTAGAATAGCACTTAATATATAGTAGATGCTCAGGAAAGATTTATAGGAAGAAAAAATGAAAGCATGGTTTGCAATAAATCTAAATCTATAAACATTCCTTTTTTAGTAGTATTGTTAAACCTTACAGTTCCTGTACAACCAGGTGTATGCCCTCTAGAGCCACCAATAATATTCCAATATTAAATATACATAATTTTATAAACAGGTGTGATTTTAATGTCTCTAGACCTTTCCAACCAGAAAAGCTGAATCCAGGTACTGCTGGTCTTTTTCCTTCCATAGGTTCTCATTTTCCCTGATGCAGTTATTGCCTTTTCTGTTTATACTTTCTTCCCTTTAGGTGACTTCACTTACAAATATAGGAATGCTGATTCACGTTTAGCATTGTGTGGTTTCAGTATTTATTTTCTGTATTTCCACATTGCTATTTTAGCTCATTGTTTAATTAAATAAAATGCCTTATTCTCTCACAGTATCAGCAACTAAAAGAAGGATACATCACCTACAATTGTTAGTGTGAACTGCTTATATTAACTCATAGGATATATATTGGTAGATGTAAACCTACTGACTAAATTATTTCTAAAGTATACTCTACAAAGCATCACTGTATTTTTACATTTGACAAAGTGGAAAAAAAAAAACCTGGCCACAATCTTTAACCCTGCCCAGTGTCTCTGGCTTTTAGGCACACAGCCAGTCGGCAATGGCGGCAGGGGTGGCATATAAAGATTCTAGATCTCAAAATGCCAACCTGGCCAGAAAATAAAACTCACTATGTGATACCATTGGAACAAGCTTCTATACCAATGTAGGGGGTGATGGAGGATAATATACATTGCAAATTTATGTAAAACCAGACCATGTGGTATTTCCAATAGTTGTTACAACATTGCTTAAAATGATATAAATGGCCTTATGGATAAAAGTAGAAGTTTAATTTTAGAATAGTTCCTATTTTAAGACTAGATTTAGCAAAAATCCTTATGGCATATGTTTACTCTTGGGGAACCTTGAGAGATAGTGAACAAGAAACGTTAGATCATAGACTTCTTGGCTGCAAAAAGTTTATTTATTTCGTCATTTTACTCGTATTCCTTTTATTATTTGAAAAGCTTTGTATAAAGGATTTTTAGAGATGGCATTTCATTAAGGTTATATTTATTAGAAAACAAACTTGAATAATTTAAAATTACAAAAGATAAGTCATTTTATGTATTTGCCTACTTGTTTTTGTTTTCTCCCTGCCACCCTCCCTTTCTTCCTTTGTCCTTCCCTTCCTCCCTTCCATCCTTCCATCCTTTCTTTATTCATGCCCTGCCTATTTAGAAAAGGATTTGCAGTAAGTTACAAAAAGTACAAAGTCAATAATTTTTTTAAATTCAGAATGTTAAAAAGAGAAAATTGGGTGAAGAGAAAGTGAATATTTCAATAATAAGAGTCATAGTGCTTCCTCTGAAGGAGCCCAGAAACCCATCTCATAGTTACATGGTGGCCAAACTTAGCAGGAAAACAAAAGAAATGCTAGACAAGAAGAACACAACATCCATTTCTCAGGAAAGACAAACTTTTCCTCGTACAGAACCCTGAAATGTATTCTCCCCTGGGATACTGTTTGGATAAACAATGAGTGCTGTAATAGTCAATGTCTTTGCCCACTGCTTCACAGCAAAGCAGAATTCTCAAGGTAAGAATGTGACCATGTAACCTCATTGCCTCACCGTTGTTCTCTCCACTCTAATATTTCAGTACTAAATGTGTGTGTCTCTTAGGGTTGCTGTGCTGAATAAGTGAGAGTCACCTGGCACAGCAGACATCTAGTGTGTGCTAAAGAAATGTACAGAGAATGAGAGAGAATTTGAATAAAAAATGTAAATAGAATATTATACAGAAGTCAGGAATTAATTCACAAGTGTGTAAGAGATACTCTGTCTCAGATGTGCAGGCCACTAGTAGTGCAGTGTGACACTCACTGCCTCTCAAGAGAACTTAGTAGTCAGAAAAGTGAAGAAATGACATACTTTTTTACAT
This sequence comes from Gorilla gorilla gorilla, assembly GCF_029281585.2. Lineage (NCBI taxonomy): Eukaryota > Metazoa > Chordata > Mammalia > Primates > Hominidae > Gorilla > Gorilla gorilla. Next base: position 50,661,976 of record NC_073243.2, read on the forward strand.
TATATTATGTAGAAAGCTTATTTTTTAATGTTAACCAAGAGCAAGGTCCATACACTCTAATACCTTCCAGAAAGCACAAAAGACATTGGGATACATTTAGAAAAATAGAGGAAACTGAGCTAGATATTCATGTGAAATAGGATCATTCCACATCTTCCAGCAAATAAATTGAGGTGACCAAGGTCCCAAGGAGCACAGATTGTCATATTCTAATGAAGCTCTGGCTCAAAAACACACAAGCTGAAAACAAGGCCAGGATGCTTCATAACAGTGTCCTTTTGTAGGAGAAGTGAGGATTAGTGATGAGGGTAGGAGTGGAGCAAGAGACAGGGATTAATTTGCATAGCCACCTTGGAATCCCAAACTGTCAATGGTGTCAGTGATGATGCTGTTTGCTTGAGTCCCTAAAGGGTTGAATGAAAGAAGTTAACTAGATACACAGTTCACAGAAGGTCAATAATCTTAGCTTTCCAACAAGTTGGAGATCGGGGTAAGGAGAAGGGCAGACCTTAAGAAAAGAGTTATACTTATTGCCAGGAAACAGTGCTTCCTTTTGCTGTTTTTCCACAAACAGATTTACCTTTGCCCTATGCATTTCATCTTATTTTAAAAAACAAAACTTTTATTTTAGGTTCAGGGGTACATATGGAGATTTTTTTTTAATATAGGTAAGCTCCTGTCATGGGGGTTTGTTGTACAGATTATTTCATCACCCGGGAACTAAGCCTACTACCCAATAGTTATTTTCTCTGGTTGTCTCTGTCATCCCACCCTCCACCCTCTGGTAGGCCCCAGTATGCTGATCCTCTTTGTGTCCATGTATTTTCATTATTTAGCTCCCACTTACAAGTGAGAGCATACAGTATTTGGTTTTGTGTTCCTGCATTAGTTTGCTAAGGATAATTGCCTCTAGCTCCATCCATGTTCTTGCAGAGGACATGATTGCATTTTTATATGACTGTATAGCATTCCATTATGTACCTGTACCACATTTTCTTTATCCAGTCTGCCATTGATGGGCATTTAGGTTGATTCCATGTCTTTGCTATGGTGAATAGTGCTGCAACGAACATATGTGTGCATGTGCCTTTATGGTAGAATTATTTATATTCCTTTGGGTATATACCCAGGAATGGGACTGCTGAGTTGAATGGTAGTTCTGTTTTTAGCCTCTTCAGGTATCACCAAGCTGCTTTCCACAATATTTAGTCTTCTTACACCCCTAACCCCCTTGGAAGTTTAGAATGGAAGCACATTTCTTCAGATGATTATTAACTCTTTGCTTTTTCTGTTTTTACTGCATCATTTAAATTATGGTGTGGAACATCGAAAAGGGCCCTAAAGCCTCTATTGTCAAGTATGACTGACCTCTCTTGGTAAAGCGAGACCTACTTCTGACTGAGATTCCTCCAGTCGTTTCATGGTTAACTTTCCATTCAGTTTCAGTTGTATTTCATTGTGTTTCCTGCCCAGTGGAGATTCAGCATAGATGACACCTAAGGAAAACTGCTAGTCATAGTGTGAGAAATCATAGCCTTCTCTTTCAAATGCTTTTATTCATATTCCTTTGGACTTGATTTTAGATATTGCTTGCCAAATTCAGCCATCTTTCTTGGTAGACATTTCTGAAAGTTTAGTGATTAAAAGCTTAGAGTCTAGAGTTAAATGGAGTCTAGAGTTAAATAGTCTGGATGTGGACTCTGGCCTGGTCACTTGCCATCTGTGGGCAGGCGACTTCTTTAAGCCTCAATTTTCTCCCCTAAAAAATGGAGGGGGATGGGGGCCATCATGATACTTACTTTATAAAGTGGTTGTGAAGATTCAAGGAGAAGTTGATACATATAAAGTTCTTAGAACAGTGCCTGGCAGGCTGTAAACAACTATAAAAAGTTAATCATTATTTTCAGAAAAAAAGTTGAGTCAAACCTGAAACAGTGGTACAATGTCAAGAGCAGGAACTTTGCCTTATTACTTGTGTCTTCCTAACTCTATGGACTTAGGATCTGAGACTCTAGTTCCTACAAACTCATCCATCCTGGGGCCTGGCATATGGGAGCTATAAACCACATCAGCCCTACTTTGCTCTTTTTCCTTAGGGCTGCCCTGAGGAAGAAAGCTAATGTGTATAACATCTAGCATTATGCCAGGTATGTGGCCAGAGCTCAAAAAACTATAGCTATTATTGTATTATATACTTTGCTCTATTTTTTATACTCCTGGTTAATGACGGAGAGCTCTGTGAGGGTCTGCTAGAGGGAAGGTTCAATTATTTTAGAAGCTTTAGTTCTTCCACATTTCACTTTGTAATGTTTGCCTTGCCTTGTATTTATTAAACAATAGTTTACTGTACTCGTTCCTAAAATATTAAGTGTAGCTTATTATGCCCTGTTAATCTTTCTCAGTGGCATACAATAATTTAAATATCTGCTTGAAAAATCTCACCAAGCATTCATTTTAATGTGGCTCAGAATGTTATATAATATGAAAAAGTACATGTTCTTTCAGAAATTAGTTCCAAAGAACTCCCTATATCTAGAGACAGGCTGTGAGAATGGAGACAGTTGAGGACTGTCTCTGTTAGGAATCTTACTACTGCTTTTAAATTTCATGGAACACCTATTAAATTGCTTCACAGCTAGGTTATGAGGAAGGGGAGCCCTGCTCACTCTTTTAAAGTTAAAAGTGAAAAGTTACTTGCAGGTGATTAGGGAAAACCATCTCAGTGGAGTGGACTGTTGGCATGGAGACCCCACATATAACTCTTGGGGGATGGCAAAAACTTGAGAGAGGATGCTTTATTTCTCACCTCCTAAAATGCCTTTCCCAGCTTTCTGTGGTGAGAGAGAATGAGACAGCAGTCATACCTAACAGTTGGTGAAACAGTTCTATGGGAGTGAGGGAAAGTGAGGCGCCTAGGATGAGTCAGAAACATGTACATACGGAAAGGGAGAGAGACAATCCTGATTAAATTATGCCTTCCTGCAAAAATATATATATTTCCACATTTGATACAAAGTGAAGTATATAACCTCGACAAAGCGATATCTGTCAGAAAAAAAAAATTAGAAAAATTGCTTTAAATAAACAGTCCTTCAAAAGATGTCAGGCACAGAGACTTTATGAGAAAATGTTTCCAAACTTTTAAGGAACAAATAGTATGTTATATAAATTTTCTAGAGTTTGTGAAAAGAAAATCAACTTTTCAATTCATTCTATCAAGTAGACCTATTTGCAATAGGAAGGAAGTCCCTCAACCAATCTTACTTTTCAGTAGATAAAATCTTAAACATAACTTGGCAAATTGAATCTTGCATTTTGTTAAAAGATTCATGCTCATGTCAAATAAGGTTGAGTCTGTAAATGTACATATAGTTAATTTTGATAAAATCTGGTCACAGAATCCATCATATTAATATGGTGAAAGAAAAAGCGATAGACTTGTATTGACAGGTGCCACAGTGGCATTTGACTAAAACTTAATATCCATTTGTTGTTAGTTTTTTTTTAAAGGATGCAGTGAAATAGCAACAGAAGAATATAGTGTTTATTTCAATGGTGAAACCAATTTTTAAGTGTGAGTCGTTTCTATTAAAGTCAGCTTAGTTATAAGCGATAAGACGTAACATAGTATTTGTATGTAATATTTGTTCGGGAAGTCATATAGTTATTGTCAAGTTATGTTCTAGTACAACAACTTCAAACATAAAATATAAAATGAAAACTGACTTTATAGCTATGTGGGTATTTACCTGGAAGAGCCAAAGGAATTAGTTGAAATGTTATTAGAAATGATTCAGTAATTCAGATAGGTAGCCAAATACAAAATTACATATAAGAAAGCTATTAGCTTTTTTATAGAAAGTAATAATCAGTTAGATATTATAATGAAAAAAATAGAATACCTCTTTATTTACTTACTTTCTTACTGTTGTCCAGGCTGGAGTACAATGGCACGATCTCAGCTCACTGCAACCTTCACCTCCTAGGCTCAAGCAATTCTTCTGCTTCAGCCTCTTGACTAGCTAGGTCTACAGACATCCACCACCACCCCTGGACAGTTTTTCAAAAATTTTTTGTAGAGATGGGGTCTTGCTGTGTTCCCTAGGCTGGTCTCAAACTCCTGGGCTCAAGCAATCCGCATGTGTTGACCTCTCAAGGTGCTGGGATTATAGGTGTGAGCCACTGTGCCCGGCCGATTCTTTTTAAATAGCACAAGATTCTAGTCACAAAAACATACTACACCTATATTTATGAGTGAAAATAATAAGAAATCAGAAGGGTTTTTTTGGTATTGTTGTGAAGAAAACAAAAATGTCTTAACTAATGCTAAACAATCCACAATATTCATTCCACTATAGGCAATTCCAATCACATTTTATTTTTGATTTTAATAAAGTATTTCAAAAATCAAGCTAACATGGGAAAATCAAGAAAAAGTTGAAATAAAGCACAGTGGGTAAAGGTTGGAAGGATGTAGAACACACCATTCCAGAGATTATATCATAAAAATTACAGTAATATATATCATGTAATATATAATATTGTAAGAATTAGGATGGTGGCTCAAATGAAGAATTAGATAAAGTTGATTTGGATAGACTATAGATTTCAAATAAGACTCATTTATGTATTTGTGTGTGTGTGTGTGTGTGTGTGTGTGTGTGTGACTGAAGTAGCATTTTATTCAATGAGAAAAGGGATGATTATTCAATAAATGGTGTTGAAAGCAAAAGCTATCATTTGGGAAAATAATATAAAGTTAGATTCTTTCTTTAAACCTTATATAAAAATATACATTAGATATATATTTTATTAAATATTTAAATAAAGATTTCATTAATATATAATATATAATTTTATTAATGTAACAACTAAAAAGTAGTTTAGTTAAAATTACTAAAATAAAATAAAAATCAGTATTTAAATTTCAACATAGGGAGGATATTACTAAGCATATCACTAGAGCGAGAAAGCATGAAGAAAATGTCTGATAGATGTGTATACATTAAGGAATCAAATTTTTCTACACATCAAAAACACCATAAAGAAAACGTAAAGGCAAATGAAAAGGGTGGGATTCTATTTCCAGTGTTACTAAAGAGACATTAACTTTAATGTCTTAAAAATCCTTAGAAATCGTCCAGGTGGGGTGGCTCACGCCTATAATCCCAGCACTTTGGGAGACTGAGGCAGGTGGATCACGAGGTCAGGAGTTCGAGACCAGCCTGACCAACATGGTGAAACCCCGTCTCTACTAAAAAATACAAAAATTAGCCAGGTGTGGTGGCACGTGCCTGTAATCCCAGCTACTTAGGAGGCTGAGATAGGAGAATCTCTTGAACCTGGTAGGCAGAGGTCGCAGTAAGCTGAGTCATGCCACTGCACTTCAGCCTGGGCGACAGAGTGAGACTCTGTCTCAAAAAAAAAAAAAAAAAAATTCTTTGAAATTAATAAGGAAAAAAATGACCTTTCTTCCAGGAAAATGAACACAATCCATAAGAAACACAATTGGTGAGTTACATGAATAAAACCCCAACTTTAAAGAAATACAAATTAAACAATAGTGAACTAACATTTCCTCTAATGAGTATTCAAGATTAAAAAACAAAGTCAAAACTAGATGATAACAAATTCAGCATATTGACTAAAGTCAGGACATTCTTATTCATTAGCAATGAAAGTGAAAGTTTTAGTAGCTTTCTAGAAAGAATTCAAGTCACACTATGAACCAACAATTTTACTTTGAAGAATTTATCCTGAGAAAAAAATTAAGAATATGTGAAAAGATTTAGCTACATCATTGTTTATTATAGTGGAAAACTGAAAATGTGCCAAGAAAAAAAATGAGCCAAATATTCATCAGCCGGAATTAGCACAATATACCTTGATATGTTATCAAGGTAAATGTGTATGATAGGATACTGATGCATAAGGATAATTTTTAACATGGTAGATTTTCATTATGTTAAATGAAAAAATAAAAAATACATAAAATGAGAGCCCATTTTTATAATAAAAAATATATAGTCATTCAAGGAAAACATGTAGAAAGACATCACAAAATACCAACAATAGGTATGGTTCAAAGTGTTATAGGTGGTTTTCAGCACATAGATTACCCCTAGCAAAGAGACCTCTGTGACACTTCGTTTCTTCATCTGTGAAATAAAGGAATCATACTAGATTAGTTCTAAATGCTTTTAGCAAAAGTATTTCATAATTCTATGAGTATTGATGGTTAATAACCTTGAGAAAATTGTTATTTTTTTATTGAACTTTGGAGTTAGTAGAGTAAAACCAAGGTTATCCTGAGCTATCCCTTGTTTTAGTTAAAATTAGTTAAAATTAACATCCTGATGTTTATTTATAAATTGTGCATGTGTACATGTGTGTGTTTGTGTGTATATATATATAGCACTTTCTCACAAATGCCTGTTTTGCTGTGGAGTGGGTTGGGTGGGTACAGAGTTTCACTGAAATGTATATTCCCCTATAGAATTCTTAGAGACACAAATATATCTTGTTAATAGGTTATATACATTTTCATGTTTCATCTACCATTTGAAACCCTGTAACCATTTGAAATCATTCTTGGTTTTGGTAGGTTTCTTTAATTAACATTCACATTGAGAAACTGTAAGAGATTCAACCCTTGAAAAAGTCCTTTTGCTAAAGAGATTTGCATGTGCTCTAAAAATTGGTGGAAAATGGTTCTGCTCTTATTATCAAATGAATGTCACTCTACTCTTATTTCTAGCTAATGGTAAAACTGCCTGGAAAATGATAACGTACAATAAAGATCTCAAGTGGTTATTTAGTACCTTGTTGCGATAGTGAATGAAAAACACACTCAGTTTTAATTTGCTGTTAAACACTTAACATTTCACAGTGGCTGGCTGTTTGGAGGCCATATATAATGGTAGAAAAAGTAGCTTTCTAAAAGTGCTTTGCCTCATTCTTGCTTAACCTGGTAGACGTCATGAACTTCCAAGAGGGAACATATTTTATTTGCCTTATACCACCAGAGGATTTGGCCAATTATTGCTATTTATTTAATGTTGGTGTTGACATAGTGCCTTTGCCCTGAGGAGCTCCAGGTGCTTTATAAAATTAGTCAGCAATTCACCTCACAGCCTTTACGCCAGAGAGTGAACACTGAAAATAATAATGATTAATGGAACCTACAGCCACCCCTAACTCCTATTTCTGTTTGCCCAGTGAAACAAAACAAATATGCCCAGTTCCCTCAGAGAGCTAGCAGAAAAAAGTTCTAGTGGGGCGTCATGGGAGTTTCTCTCTTGTGTAACTAGGTGAACTCCTGTAAGGAAAATTTGCCATGCACCCTACTGAGCTGAGACTTACTATTCTCTGTTGTAGGACCCATACTTTCCCCAGTAAGGAACTCCATTTTTTTCAGGCCTTTGCTCAAATATCACTTTCTTAATAAGACCTTTCATGACCATCTGTTTTTAAAAACAACCAATTAAAACCTATCCTCAAGTGCAGACTTTCTGTATCCTCATTCCTGCATTATTTTTCTCTGTAGCACATGTAGCTATTCAGGACACTTAGATTTTTATTTATTTATTCATTAAGCGTTGACTCCATCCCACCAGATCGTAAGCTTTATGAAGATAGAACATTTGTCTATTCTGTTGAGTTATGAATCTTTAGAACCTAGGTGGGTGCCTGGTACCTAATGGGTGTGAAATAAGCATTTGTTGAATGAATGAGCGAAGGAATGAATGAATAAATAAATTTTCCCCAGTGGAGCAACAAGCAACAGTTGGAGTCCCTTGTTGTCAATCAAATATAAAGATAGCAAAGAGTAAGTGAGCAAGAGCGAACTTGCATCATATCAAGATTTCTTTTATATTCTTTAACATTGAAAATATTCATGTGGTGAAATACAGTATTAGAGTTTTCTCCTTTAGTTGCAAATAACAGAAACTGAATTTAAGCTGACTTAAACAAAATAGCAGTTTTACAGGATCTTGAAACTCAAAAATTCAAAGGGTACAGCTAGTTTTAATGGTTGTGAGGATTGCTGCAGGCCCTGTCATGATTTGATTGAGTGTTTGTCTCTGTCTTTCTCTTTCTCTCCTTCTGTCTCACTGTGTTTCTAAGACTTTCTCTATGTGATAGCAAAGAAAGCTCAGACAGCACAAGGCTGCCTGTAGTAATTCTTGTAACATGAGAGCATACATCTCCCAGTAGTTCCAAGGAAAACCCAGGGCTGACTTGCAACGTGTGCACTTGGATTACAGGTCAACCTTGAGTCAATTGTGACTGACTGACCAGGCCTCTGTGTGTCCCGGTTGTGGAGGTCAGTTCCATCAGTAGCAGGGGGAATTCATCAAAGGAAAATCAGAATTCTTTATCAGAATAAGAGGAGAAGATGCATGACAAGTATTCAGAGATACACTGTAACCAGAAAAAATGGTCATATGTGAAGAGTAGCTCATTACAACAGGGAGGAATATAGTTCTAAGTCTTTTAAAGTTCTGCTTTCCTATAATATCAGGTGACCACATATTTCACAGCATAATTGTGAAAATGATATTTTGAAAGGAAAAAGGAATTCTTATCTGAGATAAAAATGTCAAAAACGTCAAAATTTGGCTGTGAAAAAAGTGAACATTTACTTGAGGTTGTCATTACTTATTTTCTTCTTATATAATTCATATAATTCTATATTATTATGACATTCATATAGGCAATTCATTCTAATTTGATTTTATAAGTTTTCAAAAGAGACTTAGAATGTGCTAGAAATCCTAAAAATTTCTGTTCCAACTATTGGTATTTGAATTATGTATATACTGCCCCTTTTTTTCCTATAAAAAACTGATAGAAGTTCATAGATAAATAAAATTCACAGATAATGTTACTTCTTGCCTTTTTCTATGCCAAGATACTTAACAAATACTTCAAAATTGAAAGTATTTTATTTTTACTCCTTATTTTCTCTATTCCACAGAATAGTTAGAGGTAGAGGAAGAATTAGATAATATATTTATTAATAAGTCAACATCCTATTAATGGATGAACATAGAACCAACTCATAGGCAGCACAGTCAGAAAATCAAGGTGTGGCTTGGTTGGCATGAAAGCATAATGCCCACAAGAACTACTGTTGTTGGTTATGCTGTATTGTATGAGAAAGGCATTTCTGACATTAGCTTTGATACTAGCCTTTTAGTAACTGAGTAAAGTTAGTGAGTATACTCACCCAGTTCAGATTATTAATTCAGTACTAACTCAGTAATTTGGTGTTACTACATACTGAGATATCCAGCTGGATTCAGGATTTGCTCAATTCAATTAGCAAATCCAGTGTTAAGGAGAAAAAAAAGCTTTGTGGGTAAGCATTTCTAAATTGGTGTTTTTATGAAGCCACAATATTCTGGTAGTTCATCTTTTCCTTCAGTTCTCTGAAGTTGTAATCATTTCTAAATTGTTGCTTTCTAGGTAAAAGATGTGAGATAGGGGAAAGGAAGGCTTTCCTAGGAATTTTTTTCTTTCATTGCCCAGTTAAATTGGATTTGTGATTTATATCCATTCATCCTATTCATACCCATCATATATCTGTATATATCTGTCATATATCCATCCTGTTCATATCCAATCCAATTCATAAGACTTTTCCATATTTTTCGTGAGATTAGATTTTTTTAGTGGGTGAGAAGAAATAAAAGGCACATAATATTAACATGCTCCTGGCATTCCAACAACAAATAATGCCATAACAATTTTATAAAGATTAAAAATACCCTAGCTCACTATGATTTTGATGAGCCCAATGCACTTTTGGCTTTGTGGGTCCCCTCCTCATAAAAAAGACAAAATTATATTTTGTAGCTGCATTTATGTAAAGATAAATATAATCTAAACTGTTTTGTACTCATTTTTCAGATTTTAAAAGAGATTTAACATTTCTATGAGCTCCTAAAATTATGAGCTCTAGGAATAGTGCTTACTATGCTATTGGATAAACTAAGCTGGCATTGTCATAGCTAAATTGGTTACATTTTAAGCTGTGAATGAAAGGGAATTTGGTAAACCAAACAACTGTTTTATGCCTATTGTTCATTCCAGTATAAATATATTTTTGCTATTAACATTGGTTATTACAAGTGGAATACGAAGGGGTGGACTCAGGGTTTGGAAAGAGAATTAATGCAAGTGAGTATTTGACTCCATCAGCAAAACTTTACAAAAAAAATCCTCAGGTTTTGTGCCTGTAATCTTTTTACAGGATTTAATGCTATTTTACTTTGTCAAAAATTTTTTTTCTTCAAAGATTTGTATTTTTAAATGACTGATGCTATGAAAGAAAATACCCTCATGATTATATTTATATTGTGAATTTTTATAGTAGGGGCAAACTAGAATTTTTCATGCGGAGAGCACTTTGGGTTTTACTCAATATAGCTCTTCAAAGTTCTTCAAAGTTCAAAGTAAAAATTGATGCTAGAGTAATTTTCCTGTAATCTAGGTGAAAAGCCCACATATCATTTAACAAAGTAAATGCTCATTCATATTTAATACAAACTCTTTTTTCTTCTATTGAAGCTGACTTTTATCCAATTTTTAGTTTCCAGTTATCTTTGGTTTTGGGAAACAGAGCTAATTTGGATTCATGAATTCTGTAAACAAGTATTTCTTGAGAAGCTCCTGGTTGTGAACTACCTAGAATGAAACTGGGTAAACTAATATCAACATCCATTCTTTTGCCAAACATCACTGATAAACTGCAACATTTTTTTTTTTACATGAGTGGTCTTGGAATCAGACATTTCTGCATTGAAAACCCAGCACTGTTGCTGACTGGCTGCATGGCCTACATCTACTTCTCACATTTCTGACTGCCTACCAGGTTCCAGGCACTGTTCTAGGCACTGATGATGAAAAGATGAATAATATGGAGTTCCCATCTTCAAAGAAGTTACAATTTTAAGGAAGACTGGCAAATAAAAGTTACCCCACAAAATAATAAAAATACAGGGGTAAAACTAGGGCATAGTTATATTTTGGCTGGTCTCTTTACCTCTGAGGTTCTTTTGCTTTTTATTTAATTGGATTTTAACCTCAGAAGACTGTTAGGTTAAAGATGATAATGTATAAAATGTATCTAGCATAGGACCTGGGAAATGCTCATTATACAACAGATTTCAATTGTATCACTTCTTTTTTTTTTTTAATAAAGAACAAGTCAAAATGAAAAGATTGAAGAAAAATAAATCATCAGTTAGATAACTGGTCCCTGAATGGGAGAGGTGAGACTATATATAAATATGTTAGTACTTCAATAAACAGTCTGTTAATACATCTGTATGCATTATTTAGCCCAGGTATAGAAATAGAGGCTTCGTCTGATCCACAACGATTATAAAAACAATACAAAGCAATAGGCTGTTATGCAATACTCTGAGTAATGATCAAAATTTTCTGTTGCCATCCACACATTTGAGTGAGATGTAGTGAGTGCTAGAAAATAAAGCAGTTCGTGTCAAAAAGGGTGTGTTGAAAGAAACTAATCCTTGAGAAACACTGTCATGCAATCTCATATCTAGAAATTGTGCCTATGTTCTGGCTATAAATTGATGAATTGGCAGGGTGTTACATTTAGGACACACATTGACACTACATATGACATTTGAAAAAACACTTGCTAATTCAGCTAACAGCTCGCTTCTCCCCTTCTCCCCACTACTCACTGTGGAGAGAGCTTCCAGCTAATAGCTTAGAATCTCCCAGACTAACCAACCATTGATGGAACCGGGTGCTATGTGATTGTAGGAATTTCTTTGTTGCTCTGAATGTAAGTAAAAGTAATGGGCTTCTTATTTTGTCCTTTTCCTTTTGTGTTATAGACGGCAAAGACTGTTTCTCATCAGTCTCATATAGCCAAATTAGATTTATCTCTCGTGCTGACTGATTAAAAGGGTTAAATTCTGGGCACGTTGTCCCCTGAGTCCTCTGAAATCCGTGTCAGAATAGGAGTGCTCATTGCCAGACTCGATGAGGAGCTCCTTTTCCAGAACTTCTCTCTGCTACACACTAAGGACCAAGCACCTCTGCCTAAATTCCAAGCAACCATGGCCTGTGGCAGTCTTGGAACTTTTGTCCTCTGGCATGGGTAGAACTAGCGTCAATTGGGTAATTCAATCCCTGAGTTCCTTCTTCAATGAATGAGAGAATCCAGGAATGTGTTGCCAGTTGCCTTTTCCTTGTGCCTAGTTTTCCTTGCTGCAGAATGATGACAGTCTATTTCCACACCTCCCCTCCTGCCACTACAGGATTTACGGTCTGCATGCCCCAGTTGTGAAGCTGGCATGTAGCATTTTGTTGCCACAGGCCTGTGAGTGTTTAGAAGTTTGTGTTTGTATTTCCAGGGCTACAGTTTGAATATTGAAGGAACAAACAGCAAACAATTCAGAGGTCAAGCTGTGACTGCTTCCTCATTTGGAGAGCTTATTTTATGTCTGTATATTCTATACTCAGATTCCCACATAACTTGTTTTTTCCACCTTCATTGCTTTGGTTAGATGCTTTCAAGTGCATTTTTTCTCTAAGAAATCTCCATAGAAGAGTTGTTTACTTGAAGTGATGGGTGAGCAAAGTTTGCCTGACGTGGAACCTCAGTAACTTTCCCCTAAGGAAAAGGTCTGGCGTGTGGGTGGGCGCTCTTCCATCCAGACGGATGGGAACATAGCCAAGCAGCCAGGAGACGCATTGACTTGTGACCACTGGGAAGGATGCCTAGCCAGAAAAGTCCCAGCAGCTGGGTCTGTTAATCTTTTCTGAATGAACCAGCAGGCAGTTGACCTCTCTAAACCTGTCCTGGATTCCTTTATATCATTGTAGTCACCTTTTTACCCCCTCAAGAATTCCCCTATAAAGTTGTTCTTAATAAGACTCTTTTTGCCCACTTCCCCCTGACCTTCTGAGTTGAATATGAATGTCACTAATTGGTGAAACAAACCACCATGACCTTGATAAAGCCATTTCTACTCTGGTTCCTCCCTTCTAAGAATCTGTTCATTCAAGCAAGTATTTGAGTCTAAATGGATCCACTTGGACATTTTAATAATTATCATGAACCTCAGTATCCTTAAAGTGTGGCTAAAACAGGCTCAAAAAATTCAGAACCTCAGTATCCTTAAAGTGTGGCTAAAACAGGCTCAAAAAATTCAGATAGTGTAATCTACTTTCTCTCTCCCTCCTCCAAATTTGAGTGGATTAATTCACTTCACTATACCAGCACCTGAGTACAGAATAATTTATTTCTGTGTCGTTTCATGATGAAAGCCCAGCTGGCATTAGCTGAAATTATGCAGCTGGCTATTAATTGAAGAAAACTTCCCTGTCACTCCTCAGTCAAACATGATCTGATTCAGCAGATCCTTTTCACTCTCATCTCTTCTATTCTACCAGTAGAATAAATGTAAATAACTTTCACTTGGCTCTGCTTGTCATGGATTGTAAATTACCTGGCAGCATGCAGACTGACCGCATTACTGTTTTGGAGGCTGCTTGTTTCAGTTGATTAGTATTTCTAGAAGAGTTTTGCACATTTCATCTCTGAGGCCTGAATGATGTCCACTAGCAGGAAATATTGTAGTCTGCCTTTTTTCTTACATACTGTATACTAAATTTCAATCTAATTTCAACAAGATGTCAAATTCTAGCACCTGTAGGGCAGGTGTTGGTCTTCTATGAATTGATTATATGTTTTTCTATCATACTGGATGGTGTACAAGCCCAGGTTGTATTTTAAATAGAATTTCAAGAGAGAGATTTGTTCTGGAATTTAGAAATATACATTATGTGCCAAAATTATTTGATGAGTGCATTTTGTAATTCTTAAAATACAAAACTACTTGGCATGAAGAGATGCTATAGTATGTTAAAAATTGTGGAACTTTTTCATAAGATGAAATTCTGTGCAGAAATGAGGTAGCAGAATTCTTGTGGGAGTGCTAAAATGGTTCATCAATTTGATCCTCACTGCATATGAGAATTCACCAATTATATTACTCTCTGAAAATATGTTTCAGTATCAAGGGCCTCTTTTTGCCCTTCCTCCATCCCAATATCTGTACTCTCTGTATAGTGTGATCACTGGGTGCTGCGTGACCAGTCATTATTATACGCTCAACCCTGAAAATGAACTTAAGATGGTAAAATCATACCTTGCCAGGATTTGGGTGGCTGTGAGGGATTCAGTAGGATTTTAGCAACAGGGACTGGAAAAGAAATCAGAACTTGACAGAGAAAAAAATGGCACTAGGATACTAGAAGAGACCTGGGAGAACTAGCTTGACCTTAGAGGCTGGTCTTGTGAGTCATTTGAGAAACAGTATCAAAAGGGCATAAGAGGGCCCAGCATGGATTAGGCTATTTGGGGTTACAGGAGATCCAAAGCTAGAAAGGGCAACAAAACATTGTGGTATGAGGCCATCCTAATTTGAACATCAGGCACAGGATCTAGTGTCCATGAAGTAGATCTCAGGGAATGGGCAGCCTGGGAAGAAGAGTAGATCATGCAGAAGCCAGCAGTCACCCCTAGATCCAGATCTGAGTGTCATGACCTAGATGCAATTAAAATCCTTATAATGGGTCCCACCCTGGCAGGATTCTTTCAGGAACTCAGGCTGAGCCTGAAGTGAGTAGATTCAGCTGAAGGGAAGGTAAAGAACTACAAGTTGATAGACTTGCAAAATGGAGAGGCTGTTTTTAGGAAACCATTGATAATAGTATCAATCCCATTGATAATATATGTGATTGCCCTTTTATAAGGGCATGCACTTTCTGCACAATTATGAGAAAGTATTTAGCCAAACTTGTATTCCCTATATAAAGGGGGAGGAGATAGTATCCCATGGGGAATTCCTTCCCATATTATAAACTGGTAGACAACTTAAGCAAAAATGTTTTTACTCATATGAACACTGTTGAAGTATAAAGCCAGGGATTTAAGTCATGATAGGTGTTTATTTATTTTGAACATTTGCCAGAAGTTTGATGATGGGTGTATTTGTAGACTGGGTGTTAGAGGTTGTTATATTCTAAAAAGATATCTTCTGATTAATTTTCTTCATTTGTAAAAACAATCTATTTTGATAACATTTAATTTATGAACTTTGGTGTCATGTTACACTTTATACATTTTGGTTGTACATTCCCTGTAATGCTTACAGAGACAGCCAGTCAGGCAATAATTGCTACATACTGAGTGCCTTCTATTTTCTGAGCACTATTGTAAATTCTAGAGATAAAGCAGTGAACCAGACAGAGTCTCCATCCTAAAAGAGCCTAGTAGAGGATGGGAACTGATGTAGTATCTTGTAATTGTCACAGCATGGTACACTTGCTTCTTCAGATGCCATTATTAAGGGCGTCGTTTCTTTAAATTCTGAGATCCCTAACTCAGCTTATGCCAGAACTGATGAGAATTAGACCTTCCTAAGGTCTTCTTTCTTCCTAAAATGAATATTGAAATAAATCTATAAGATAAAAATAATCCTACCACCAAGCCCCAATTAAGACTGGATTTTTAACTTGCTCTTCTCAGCACAATGACACAACAGAGGACACAGAGGTTAATGGAATGTCTTTGGAGCAAAGGAGATTTCAAAACCACCAGTTTGTTAGATTTGATGATCAGCTCTGCAAAATGTTTAAAGAAGATTTCTTACTCATATCTTATAAGTTAAGACTATAAATGGTTTAAATGGGGGAGGATGTGACAGGATTGAAAATCTTCCCCTTCCTTTGTGGCTATGAGAATTCACACTGAGCAACAGGGAAGAGAAGGAACTAGAACTTGGAATGAGCCTGTGTGTGGGCCCTCATTGTTCCAGGATTTACAAAGGGCTACGCTATCATCATATTAAATAAATGGCTCCTGCTCCTTGTGCCAGCTTAATTGCCACCTTGGCTCCCGAACAAAGAAATCACAATTGAGGCAAAACATGTTTTGCTATTGAAGGCAAAACCTCCTTAGAGCAATTTTTGGGTTGTTTTTCCATTTAATTTTTTAACTTGCAGAAATAGCCCTCTTTTTTTCTGGTTTTTGGGTTTTCTTGTTTTCTTTTTTTTAAATGATGTACACTTGTGCTGTTAAGTTTCAACATGGAATACAGGCTTTATGTATTTAGGCAGTAATGCTGAGTTAGATATTGGTACCAAAAAAAAATGAAAGAAAGAGAACAAGAGGACAGCACATGTCAAAATGCCTGATAGAACTGCATGGACAGAACTAAATGTGCTTCTCTACTGTTAGTTACACGTATAAGTCACATCTCAAAGCGTGTTCCCCAGGTTAGCATCAATATCACCTAGGAACTTGCTGGAGATGCAAATTATCTGGTTCCATCTCAGGCCTAATGAATCAGAAACTCTAGGTGGAAGGGAGCAGTCCAGCAACCTGCATTTTACAAAGACCTCTAGGACACTCTGATGTATGCTAGAGTCTGAGATCCACTGGTGCAAAGAATACCACAGGACAGATGTACATTAACTAACCTAGTTCTGTTTCTCTTAAAATGACTTTGACAATATTTAGAATTTTGAAGAATGGTATAGGAATTCATAGTTTGTGTGTGTGTGTGTGTGTGTGTTTGTGTATGTATGTGTCTGTGTGTGTGTGTTTTAGCAGAATTCTGTTTTAGAAAATATGGGGTAGACTTTTATTTAGTTTTGTTATTTTTGTTATTTTTTAAAAATTAAGAGGTAAGCAGAGAAGTATAGCCAGCTACTTCCATAATTTTGTAGGAATAATGAAGTTTATTCTAGCAGAAAGTTATATCTTATGGAATAACTTCTCTAGTATTCTGTCTAGACATATATTCTTTTTTGAGGCAGGAACACAAAAGAAAATTGGCTTCTTCATCAAGTTCAAAGAAATGGTTTTTAATTCTGTAGAGAAGTGATTTCATTTTCTCAGAGAAATGGGTAGACAGATATTAGTAATTTAACTCTCTTCTTAAATAATGGCTGCTATAGCTCTTACCAACACTGAAAGAAGTAGAGTCAAATAGATTTAAATCTGGCTAGTGATTAGAATTTTTGCGGGGGTAGGGTGGGTGAAACTGTATTGCAGGGAGGTACTTTGTAATAAGACAGCTAGTTATCATGCACTACCCTCCAGTTCTTTGACATGATAGCTAAGGGCATAGACAAAAATCTGAACTCTGCGGTCTTTGTACATGACTGCATTCAGATTAATTCACTTAACAAATATTTGTGGAGCACCTACCATGGACTTATCACTATAATGGGCTAAGGTTGTACAGTGAGCAAGATACTCACATATGTGATTCTTGTGAAGCCAGAGGTCCAGTGGTAAAGCTAGATGAGTAAACATCAATTATAATGAAGTATAATCACTTTCAGGATGAGGCAGAATATAGGATGCTATGCAAGCAGTCATCCTTGATTTTAGGACTGGGTGATGTGGAGCTCATGAATGGTTCATGGAAGAGGCACTAAAGCCTACAGTGTGAATAGAAATTAGCAAGATGATGGACAGGGCAGGCAGAGACAAGAGCATATGCAAAGTTGGAAAGTGGAGAGTTCTTGACATTACCACGTTACTGAACGTGCATATGGTAGAGTTTAGGGTGCAGAGAGAACAGTTGCACATGCTCTGGAGAATGATGGGAGATGAAGCTGAGAATAATACAGGGAACAGAAAATAACAGGCCTTGCTATCCATGTTAAGAATTCCGGACTTCATTCCAACAAAAGGGAAAGTCTTTGAGGTTGTAGTATTTGGCTGTGCTGTAGAGAGTGTATTGGGGAAGGACAGTGCTGAAGGAAAGGAGACCAGCTGGGACATTGCTGCAATAATTCAGACCGGTACTCATGGCTTGGACCAGCAGCAAGGGGAGAATGAAAAGTAAAGAGATTTAGGAAATAGCTACTTAGGAAATAGATAGAACGGGAACTGGCAATTCAATATGTGTGACAGCGAGGAACAGGAAGACACTTGGGACAACTAGATGAACAGTAGGCCATTCACTGAGTTTGGGGTCCAGCAAGAGGAGTGAGTTTGAGGGTGAAATTATGTGTTCCATTTGGGCTAGTAGGGTCTGAGAAGTCTGTGGTTGTCCAAGTAGAGATGTCCAATAAACTGTGGAAAATGCAATCCCTTAGGCCTCTTTATTCTCATAAATACTTTTCATGCTTTTTCACAGCAGAGGCTAAAGCCAAAAAACTTTTACAGTTGTTGATTACTCCCATAGTGATTGGGCCACTACTCTTGATGTCAGTTTTAAGTGTTATGTGAATTTTAGAGTTGCAGAATTTTAGCGTTGCAGAATTTTTCTGCACAAAATCCTAGAAAGCAACTTAGTTTACTCAATGAAACCTGCCTGCCAACTAACAAGACCTATTATTTTTCAGTTGGGATTTTACTTCAACAGTGGAAACTATGACACAACAGGGATGGTCTAACCCCAATTTGAGCACTCTGTTCTCATTTTCATTAGGAATCACTTCCCTGTAATCATAAAATGGAAATATATTTACTTTAGACATGTTGTTTGGTGAAAGCAACACTAAAAATGAGTAGATGAATACAACAGCTACAGGATAAAATAAGAGTTCCCATTTTTAAAAAGAGGGACTATGTTTACAACACAGCTCTCCTTAATTTTATAGTGTTATTATAGCAGTGAATTTTCAAATAAAATATTTAAATTGGAATGTTAGAAGTTCTCTTCTATCATATCAAATAAGTGGAAGGCCACCTATTTGATGATTACATATTCAAGTGATAGTTCTCAAAAACTAAAGAAAAATCTCATATAAATTATAAATCATTCTGCAAAGTTTCACCTAACATTTTCTCCATACTTATGAAGCTTCTGAAGTTATTTTACTTTTGAGAAGCCACAGACAGAAAAATTAATATAAATGAGATAAATTTCAACTAGCCTTGAGAATAAAGAGAGCAAGGATAGTCATCAACACAATTAAGAATGGCCAAATCCTATTAATGTTTTCAGATTACCAAATTAGAAAAGTTAGGAAGCATGAATAATTTATTTCTGACAACATATTCTTTTTAATATCTGCATTACTTTGGTCTGCTAAGGAGATAAACCTACTCATGTGACATACCATATGTAAACATTTTCCTAATTAATAACTGGAAAGCTTCTATGTGAAATACAAACTTTCTGCTCATACATAATGTAAACTACAGGCAGACAGTTAAGAGTTGGTCAAAGCTGTCAAAGCTTGTTTTATGGAAATCTCATCTTCTTTTCCTGTGCTCTTTATCCTAGTCCAGGTCCTCTGAATTCTTTTGCTCTATAGTACTTAGCTAATACAGTGTTTACCCTCACATTCTATCATAGCTTTTATATTAACCACTCATGAAAATATGTGTGCATGCACATACACGCACACCCATACATATATTTAATCATCTAGTAAACTATATTAAATCTTCTGTAAACTTCAGATAAGCCTGTTTAAATTGGGGGTGGGTCGTATTGTAGCATACCAAATGGTTCATATACCAAGTATATATTTGTCATACTATGTGGAACAGTATTATATTTAAAACTGAAGTCTTATTTCATGTAGGTTGTACCAAATTTGTGGTGGTAAACATTGTATTTAGCTCATTCACAGAGAGTACAGAAATACAGATTAGCCATATTTTTCTATAGTGCCATTCAGTGTAATAGGTACACAATACATCTCATATTAAAGAAAAAAGAGTCTTTTCAAAAGCCTGTAAGGGTCTGAATTAAGGTCTTAGAAATGTGTCATAACGGCTGAAATCTAAGAGATTTGGAAAAAAGTGGGAGAAGTTAAATATTGCAAATGCATAGAGCTAAGACTTCTTCATTGAAAGTTGGGTAGTTCCAACTTTCATGTGGAAAATCTTTAAAAGTAGCCAAAAGGTAATTTTTTTTTTTTTTTTTTTTTTTTTTTTTTGAGGCTGAGTCTTGCTCTGTCGCCCAGGCTGGAGTGCAGTGGCGTGATCTCGGCTCACTGCAAGCTCCGCCTCCCGGGTTCACGCCATTCTCTTGCCTCAGCCTCCCGAGTAGCTGGGACTACAGGTGCCCACCACCACGCCTGGCTAATTTTTTTGTATTTTTAGTAGAGACAGGGTTTCATCGTGTTAGCCAGGATGGTCTCGATCTCCTGACCTCGTGATTCACCCACCTCGGCCTCCCAAAGTGCTGGGATGACAGGCGTGAGCCACCACGCCTGGCCCAAAAGCTAGTTTTTTAAATTTTCCAGATAGAACTTCATGTGTATTTGATATATTCCATTTTTGTGTTTCCAATATTACCAAATCCATGGTATTTTTATTCTTTGTTTTAGATATTCTAATCATTTCACAGCACTTTCATTACACATCTGCCCAGATTTCCTGTTGCTAAATTTCAGACACTATTCTTTAAGTCTTGGAAGAGATCAACTTTTTCAGCACAACCCATCCCAAACAATGTAATGTTACTGTGCTATATTAAGACAACACATGTGCTGATCTTTTTCAGGCATTTCCAGAATTTTTATTGAATGTCAAGTATGTGCAAGGCAAAGTCCATCTAGGGATTTTAGGATTTCCAGGACCTGCCATTTATAAACTTCCTGGAAGAAAAATTAACCCCCTCAAAATGGGTGTTGACATCCAGTTTGCCTTTGTAGCTCCTCTGATGCCTTTTAAAACTATATTTACCCATCTTATGTCAATAAAAAGGATGTATTTATTATAAGTTGTTGCAGATAGTGTTTTATAGACAATTTTATAGCCCACATGTTAAAGGTAAAAGCAAAGAAATTATGCTACTTTGCTGTATTTTCCCAGTGATTTATGTAAGTATTTATTCCCTGTAGGAAAATGTTGAAACACTGTTGTTGACAACAGGGCCCAAATAGGTATCAGCTTGATGTACTTTAACACATATTATCTTATTTGTTTTTGCATCATCCCTAGGAGGTAAATATGTAACACTTTGGTTTCATTAGCATCACAACAGATTATTAGGCAAATCAACAGAATGAAATTAAAGTTATATTATCTAATTGAAAAAAGCCTTCACTTATATTTTCAAGCATTAGTTCTTATCCACTTTCAATCACCTGGGGAACTTTAAAAAATCTGATGCCTGGGCCACACACCCAGAAAAATGACATCAGACTTTCTGGGGACAGGACCCAGGTGACTGTATTTTTCTAAATGTCTTTCATGACTCCGCTGCTTTAGAGGTTCACAGACTTCCACTTAAAGAACTGCTGGTTAAGAAATGCATCCATACTTGCTCGGACTCCCAGGGATATCACTTTTCACCTGTTCCTATCATTTAGAAAAAAATGATTTGAATCAGCTAGATACATGATAGAGGACCCCCCCCCACACACACACACACACCAATCTAAGCACAAAATTATCTTGTTGTCCTCAATAGTTTGCATGGATAAGTAATGCAAAATAAGCATCATACCCAATATTAAGAAATACTTAACAAGAAGCCCAAGATTTTACCTTGTTTCCTATTTTTTCCTTCAGCCATCACATTCAAACCTGGCCCAAAGTTTTCTCACATTCTGGCCTCCATCACCACCACTACTGCTTTGGCCTGGCCTTTTGTCAAGCTAGAAATTGCCAGAATTTCCTGACAACAGGCTCTGTAAGATTCAGTTTAGAGCTTACACTTTGGCTGGAGTTCATCATCCTAACAAGAGACTGTGATATGTAAATCCACATCCTGAAATCTCATTGGCTCTCCATTGTCTACCAATAACCCAAAATCCTCTACTCAGGAAGTCCTGGATGGTGTAACTCCATTGCACACAGGTTCATCCCACAAGGCCTCTTGGTAATGGGGTACTTTCATGTGCATACTATTCTGTTGCTCTTGTGGAAAGAGTCTTCAACCCCATTCTCTATACCCTGGACACTCACCTGAGACCCAGCTGAAACAGACCTTGTCGTCTCGGACCCTGTCCTTGGTTCTGTTGAAAGAATTAGCCACCAGATCCTTGAGGCTGTCTCAGGACTTTCACTTCACCTTTATTATAACAATTGGAATGCAGGCAAAATAGTGTTTCCAGTTACTAAAATAAAACTATAGACCATATAATATGTTTGTTTTGTGCTTATTTAACTCACAGGGGAAAATACCCATATTTTTAAGACTCTGGATTTAAAAAATCTGGTTGATTATATGAGAATATTGTTGGCTTGTCTGTTTGGTTTTGCTTTTTTTGGGTTTCCAATAAAATTTTAGAGCAAGAAAATCAATCTCTGGAAAATATGTCTAAAATGCAAGAGAAAATTCCAACAAAATAAGCTAGATTTCAATTAATATGTGAAAAGCATTTCTTAATATATACAATGTTTATTTTACATGGATAATTTATGTAAGTTATTGAATAAATAATACTTTTAGGTTTGGGTTTTAGGGGAAGTTTTAGGTTTGGGTTGCAGCAGAGGCTTTTACAGCTGATTCAAATATCTAGTTTTCGAAATACTCTGCCCACATGATTTTTAGATATGACTTAGCCTTAATTGCTGACTCAGATTTTCACCTTTTAAAAAGCAATTGTGCTTTTTCATATACATTATCAAACAAGATTATAAGACATTTTAAGGTAAGAAAGTAAAAGGGCGTCCACTAATGATCATCAGAATCACCTGGAAGGGCCAATAAGCCACACATTACCAGGCCCCTTCCCCAAAATTTCTAATTCTGTATATCTGTGGTACAGCCTCCAATTTTGTGCTTCTAATAAGACCCCAAGTGACACTAATGCTGCTAGTCTGGAGACCACACTTTGAGAATCACTGCATTAAATTAACAATTTTATTGGTTGAGTTTTCACCACAGTGTGCATATCTGTTGACTAACAATGAATAGCTTTGTTGTCGCCAAACACTGTAATGTTTCCAAATATCCATATGTAGTCACAGGCCCAGAGAAACAAACCACATCTATATTAAGACTGTTTTGTTGTTGTTTGACCCCCCCACCCTTTAGTGTTTTTAATTACATCAATCCTGGAGAAAAATAACTTTTCTAATTTGGGCATTACAGATTTGCTAAGGCAATAGAAAATTCTATCTTAAACCTTTAGATTTTTAGTCTTCTAGTAAATATAAGCATATGAGTTCCAAGCAAATTCTGAGTTTTAAAAAATTTAATAAAATTGACAAATGTTTTCAATAAAATTGGAGAAGCTCATTTCCTTGTACAAATATTCTAAAAATACATGATAGAAGTTCTAAGTGCCATTTTTTGAAAGATCAGCAAAATCTACAAGTATTTGTGAGCATATTATCTTTTCTATGATACTGTTTATAAACTTAAGTTATATGAAGACAGTGTTCTAGTTATGTTCTAGTCCTACCTTAAGGAAATAAAAACAATAAGGCTGTTAGGGCCTTTCTTCTGCACCACTGCAGTACTTGCTAACATGTTTTAATAACATGTAGCTGAGAATGATAAACTCTAGGCAGCAGGGTGGCTTGGAGATACTAATGGAAATGCCCAGTCAAAAAGAGCCTGGACTAGACTGAGGTCTGAAGACTCCAAATAACTTTCTGTTATCCCACCATCTTCTTAGATGGTCCAATCATGCTACACTCAGTCTAGGGCAATGACCCTGAGGAATGGTATGTTTGGCAAAAAAGAAACCAAAGAAGGCTACTGCCATGCTTTAAGATTTTCCCACATCTTTTTCAGCATCTTGAACGGGGTTTCTGAAAGTCTGAGGAGTGAACTGTGACCAAAATTGCTGATATTTTGAGCTCAAAGAAACTTAAATTTTTAGGTAAGGATACCTAGACCAACTTAAAAAGTATAGTATCAATAATTTACATTTCTTTAGCTAAGAATTTTCAGACCACTTCAATGTAGATCACATTGACTGATTCTCTAAACCACTCTATGAAGTGGGCAAAGTGATGGTCTCATTTTTCAAATGAGGACTAAGGTTTATTTAATTCAAGTGATTAACTCTTCAAACATCTAGTAGAGGCTAGCCAGATGCATTGGCTCACATCTGTAATCTCAACACTTTGGGAGGCTGAGGCAGGCAGATCCCCTGAGGTCAGGAGTTCAAGACCAGCCTGGCCAACATGGTGAAAACCCTTCTCTACTAAAAATACAGAAATTAGCTGGGCATGGTGGTGGCAGGTGCCTGTAATCCCAGCTACTCAGGAGGCTGAGGCAGGAGAATGGCTTGAACCCAGGAGGCAGAGGTTACAGTGTGCTGAGATAGCGCCACGGCACCCTAGCCTGGGTGAGAGTGATATACCATCTCAAAAATCAAAACAGAAAAATCTAGTAAGGGTCTATGTCTAGCGCCTGCACTTCAAATATGTGTTTGTCATGACATCATTAGCCCAATCCAATTTTCTTTCATTAATTTGCTGAAATAAATATTTTTTGAGTTTATACTATGTACCAGGTGCTGCTGTAAGTGCTAGGAATATAACAGTGAATCAAACAAATAAAAATCCGTGACCTTTTGGAGCTTACATTCCAATGAATATAGGCAAAATAATGGCCCCTGCAAAGAGCTCCACTGCCTAATCCCTGGACTATATGAGCATTACCTCACATGCAAAAAAAGATTTTGCAGATTTGATTAGGGGCACAGACCTTGAGATGTAGTGTCCGTATTAGCCCAGTGGGCCCAATCTAATCACACAAGTCCTTCTAAGCAAAGACTTTTCCCTGGTTAGGTTAGAGAGAGATGTGATAACAGAAAAAGGGTCAGACAGATGCAACTTTGTTGGCTTTGGAAATGAAGGAAGGGGGCCAGGAGCCAAGGAATGTGGACAGCTAGAAAGGGCAAGGAAGCAGATTCTCCCTTAGCCCATTCAGAAAGGAATGCAACCCTGAAGACACCTTGATTTTAGCCCACTGAGGCCTGTGTTGGACTTCTGACCTACAGAACTATAAAATGATATATTTTAATTGTTAAATCACTAAGTTTCTGATAATTTGTTACACCAGCAGTAGAAAACTACAGAAAAGATAGACAATATTCAAGAAAAATAAGTAAAAAATATATGTTGGATAGTGATAAGTGCTAAGGAAAAAAGTCAGGGAATGACACAGGAAGTATCAGTAGGGATGCAATTTTGAATAGGGTAGCCCTCCAGGTTAACATTTGCATAGACTCAAAGGAGATGAAGGGCAAGAACATTTCAGATGGAGGAAACAGGAGGCTAAAAGCTGAGACTAGGACAATGATCAGCCTGACTAGATTCTGAATATCACCATTAAAAGAGCAGTTTCTACTTCAGAATATATGTACAAGCTTCCCCTGGGAACCATGTGTGATGATTTAGGATAAAGTTTCAAAACTCCACAGATGACATTCTTATATTTCTATAAGCAAACAGTCTTGCCCAAATAACATCATTTACTTTTTCATGTTTGCTGGAGAGTTCATTAAGAAATTCAATACACCATATTCAAAGAAGATGAATTCTTACAATCACTTAGAATTTGGTCTAAGGCAAACAATTGAGGATGTTCAGACTGAGTCATTTTGGACCACCTACTCAACATCATTATCAACCAACAGCTTATACCCCTTCAAAGGGATCTCAAATTATATTTGATCCTGCGTTGTTGCTATAATACATTTAGAGCTGGAGAAAAATAGTCATTGTAATTATTTTATTATTAGAGACAGACTTACATATGCTAAATAAATAAAAACAAAATGAGAGTTAATTCTGTGCGAAATTCACCATCAATTTTGATGAAATTTCCTATTGATACTTCCAAGTACAGTAGGCCTTTCGTATCCATGGGTTCCACATCTGTGTATTCAATCCAATTTTTTTTTAATAATATGGTTGTGTATATACTGAACATGTACAGACTTTTCTTGTCATTCCCTAAACAGTACAGCATAATAACTATTGACATAACATTTACATTGTATTAGGTATAAGTAATCTGGAGATGCTTTGAAGTATATTGATGTGTGTAGGTTATATACAAATACTATGTCATTTTATATAAGGAACTTGAGCATCCATGGATTTTGGTATCTGCCTGGAGACCTGGGACCAATCCCCAAAGACCCTGAGGGACCACTGTAATCTAATTGAGGCCAAGTTTCATGGGTTTGTATCCTCTTAAGTACCTGGGGGAAAAAACTGTCTGATTTTTTTTTAAGTTTTAGTATACCATATATTTTAATTTTCAAAGAAAGGAAAACAGAAATTTTATGATCTGTGTCAATAGAAGTGTTAATATATAAAGCAAAGAAATGCCTAGGTAAATATTGGCCTAGTAATAAACATTCTGCAATGGTGCTTCATGGGAAATACGCCTTACCTTCCTACTCAAAATGTGATCCATGAACCAGCAGTATGAATATCACCTGGACTTGGTAGAAATTCTTGGACCCCACCCTGGCCTAGTGGGTAACCATCTGCACTGCAGTAAGATCCCAGGTGATTCATATGTGTTTTCAATGTGAGAAGCACAGCACTGGGGCCTTACCTGGGGCCCTCCTTAGGAAACACACCAAGTATTGCATGTTTTTTACATCCTGACAGGTCCATATGAACTCACATTTTTCCGAATACAGTGCACTAGCATATCTATCATATTTTGAAAAGCTATTTTCATCAAGGGAGCTTAGTATCTGGTGCTCAGGAGATACCTACAGCGAAGTAGACAGTGTTATGCTTTTGAGAATTTATCAAACCTTTTGGTCATATAATGTTTTTATTTCAAAACCTTAAATTGGTCAACATATTTTTAAATATTTAATAGTTGAGGGATGAAGAGGATAGAAGTTTAATTAGTTCAAAGGAAGGTAAATTGGGAAGGAAAGAAACTTTTTTGTTGAATCAGAATTTTCAGGATGAAAAAAGACACCAGTGCCCTGTGGTTCAGTGCTAACACAGCTATGATGTGACTCTTCAAAGGTCAATGCTTGTGCCCCTATTGCTGCACATCCTTCTCCTTGTCAGTGTTGATGTGTCATTGGCTGGCTCTGTGTCATTGGCTTGGTCTTGCTTTCACTGAACTTTGGCCTCCGTGAAACTTCTAAGTAGCATTGCTCCTACCTGTGAATCTTGGAAACACACAGGGCAAGTGAAATTCCATTTTCTTCCTTTCTTTTTTTACTGATTAATAGACTATTTATTTAAGCAAGATCCTTATAGTCATCATTGCCAGACTTAATATGAGATGTTAAATGTTCCATCCAATTTTCCTTCCTGGATAAGTTTTTCTTTCCTATCCCTGTCAGTTTTGAAAACATAATACCAGAAGAAGAGGGGCCTAATTCCACACAGAGCTCCCAAGAGTGAGTTTTAGGAGTGAGTCTGAAATTAGAATAGACATTTGCTGATCTTGCATAGGTCCAGCAAATTAAGGCAAGGTCTTCCATGAGCCCTTGGTGGTTAGAGTTGGTTGTTGTACTGAAGCAGGTACTCTTGTTTCAGCCGGGCTCTTATGGCCAACCCTTCAGCTTGCATCTGCCAGCCTTCCAGAGATGTCATATTTGGCTGAGTCGAGGGTCAAGGGCAGAGTGGCCAGGTGCGATGGAGTAAACTTTGGGAATGACATTTTGGTGACCCAGTGCACAACTGCCTGAAATTCCATTTTCATGTGACACTTTTGTATCTGTAACCATCAGGTCTGTTCCCTATGTTTTCTATTCCTTAAGTTGGCTACCATTATACCATCACATCTCTTTCCTTTTCTAGTGACTCCCCATTAGACTAGCTCCTATCTCATAACCTTCTTTTGTAATTTAATGGCCCAAAGATTAGCAAATTCCAGAATTTCCTAAAGTAATCCAATTAGCTCAGAGCATCATAGAGACTTTTTTTTTTTCTTTGCCTCATCCTGGGGGTTATTTATCAATGAAAGTGACTTTAGATTAGATAGACACTGGCTGCCACATCGTATCGTTGTGACATCCTGCACTTAACTAAAAGGGCTTGACTTAGGCACCATCTCCTTCTCTCTTGGCAGCTGCTCAGTTAGATGTTTTTGTTTTAACCAAAGGGCAGGACTTCAAATGTGAACTTATTTAACTCCATCTGGTTATATTTTGACCTTATGCTCTTTTTATATCCTGATTCTGTCATCCATTCTCTTAGCTGTCCTTCCCAGCTTGATGTAATAGTATTTTCCCAAACTACACCCTTTTCCATAATAAAGATTGTCACTCCTCCCTCAAGCTTTCTTAAGCAAGCTTTATCATATGTCTGATAGGATCTCTGTTTCTGATTGTACTCAGTATAGATTTGTTTCCTGGCACACATGTATGCACTATGTCACTTAATCACAGTGCCCCTATTAGATTACAAACTCCTGTCACCAAGGGTTTTGTTCCCTCTTTTCAAAGCAGAACTTAAAAGAATTTTGCTTACCTTTAAGCGTGCAGTTCATATCATTGACTTTAACTGGGTGGTGGTTGATGGCTGATGGTCAACTAACAAAAAAGGAGTTGAGGAGTTGAGGTTTCAGATATAACAGAAGGATACTTAAGACTTTTAAGGAATAAAAAACTAATTTTTCTTAGCAAAATGGTTCAGATGAAAGTAAGAGTGCATCAGAGAAGGCTGTCATTGGTTTATTTGTTATATTCCTAGCTCATGGTGATTGTATGTTAGCCAAATATCTTGCATTTGATTTTAAAACAAATCAGAAGTAGATGACTCAGAAATGTTGACAATAAAATTATGGACAAGCCCCTTGCTACAGCAGCTCTTATTAATTAAATATCTGAGACAGCAGAATTAAAAGAGAAGAAAGTGATATACAATTTGGAAGGTTTGGAAAGCTGGCCATAAAATTATTTCTTTCAGCTGGAGATACCTTACCTGCTTAAATATATAAAATTTTTGAAGAAATAAGAATAGGTCTTATTTTACTTTGCAATGAAGGCTTGAAATATTTGAAAGTTCACTTTATTGCAATAGGATTAAGTACATCAAACTTCATCCATTCTTATCTCTCTCAAATATTAGGAGTATAACTTTCAACTGAACTTCTTTGCCTGCTGTAATATACTCTTCTATAGTGATATTTTAAAATGAATACTTTGTGAACATAGTACTAGAAAAGGGATAGTGTTTTGAATATTTTAATAGCCTTACAGGGTTAAAAAAGGATCTTATAAAAAGTATGTTTAGTACCATTCAATTTTTACAAATTTATGCATTTGCTTATTCATATATGTAAATTTAAAATTTACATATAAGCTTATACTCAGAAAAAGATAAATGTTGTAAACACACTTGCATGCACACACACACCATAACAACCACCATGCCATTCAGTGGTTATTTCAGGGTAAGTAGGATTGCAGAAACTTTTACATATTCACGTTTTGCCTATATTTTCTGTTATAAGCTTTTATTTTGGCATGAGAAGAAAAAAATTTAAAAATTCCCCAAAAGCATTCTTTGTAATAGTCAAAAATTAAAATGAACAGTGTCTATCAATAGGAGAATGGCTACACAAACAAAAAAAGTCAAGTAAGAAATAAAATTGGCCAGGCATGGTGGCTCATGCCTGTAATCCCAGCACTTTGGGAGGCCAAGGCTGGTGGATTGCTTGAGCCCAGGAGTTTGAGACCAGCCTGGGCAATATGGCAAAACCCCATATGTACAAAAAATACAAAAAAATTAGCCAAGCATGGTGGCATGCGCATGTAGTCCTAGCTACTAGGGTGGCTGAGGTGGGAGGATTGCTTGAGCCTGAGAGGCAGAGGTTGCCGTGAGCCGAGATCACGCCACTGCATTCCAGCCAGGGAGATAGAGCAAGACCCTGTCTCAAAAAAATAAAATTAAGCAATGGGAAAAGATTCCTCTTGCTATTTTAAATGTTGATCAACATTCAAATTTTCAGTGGTTTTAGGTAACAAGACATGTCAACCTCCTGAAACAGTAATTGTTGTAGATAATAAGAATACATACGAGTTTGGCTTTACCTGACTTTAAAAGTGGAGAGAAAAGCTGAATTGAAGCAAGCATACAATTATTTTCTAAACATATCCTCTCCAGTTTCAGTGTTTTTTAATCAAACCACCAGGAATGGTGCAGCAGACAATGCCAGTCCATGTCTCCCCCTTCATGGTCCCTTAGTTGTCATTAATGGGTGACTGCAGAGAACCATAGGCATTTGAGGACTTAACAGAGATATGTTTTATATTGAGAGTGGACATAAGCTCCTCATTGCCTCATTGTGGTTTGCACTTCAAACTGCAGCGTGTACTTTTTCTAAGCTCTGTGGTCTGCCTTCCTAGGACTGCTTGCCCTGTACTGTTATTTCAGAATGTTTATCTAGTGAGGAGTGCTGCATTGCTCCATTGTGCATCACAGGGCACAGGAAGCAATGGTATGACATTTTTGCTGCACATCTATTTTTGATTATTCTTAAAAGATGAAAATATTTATCACTGCAGGGGTGTATTAGTCCATTTTCATGCTGCTATAAAGAACTACTTGAGATATGGTAATTTATAAAGGAAACAGGTTTCATTGACTCACAGTTCTGCATGACTGGAAAGGCTTCAGGAAACTTAAAATCATGGTGGAAGGGGAAACAAACACGTTCTTATTCACATGGCGGCAGGAGAGGGAAGTGCAGAGGAAAGGGGGAAAAAGCCCCTTATAGAACTATCAGATCTGAGAAGTCACTCACTATCATGAGAACAGCAGGGGGATCTGCTCCCATGATCTAATCACCTCCCATGAGGTTCCGTCCCCCAAAACATGGGGATTACAATTTGGATTACAATTCGAGATTTGGGTGAGGACACAGAGCCAGACCATATCATTCCACCTTTTGCCCCTCCCAAATCTCATCTTTCTCACATTTCAAAACACAATTATGCCTTCTCAAGAGTCTCCCAAAGTCTTGACTCATTTCAGCATTAACTCAATAGTCCAAGTCCAAAGTCTCGACTGAGACAAGGCAAGTCCCTTCTGTCTATGAGCCTGTAAAAGCAAAAGCAAGTTAATTACTTCCTAGATACAGTGGAGGCACAGGCATTGGGTAAATACACTCATTCCAAGTGGGAGAAATTGTCCAGAACAAAGGGGCTACAGGCCCCATGCAAGTCCAAAATCCAATAGGGCAGTCATTAAACATTAAAGTTCCAAAATGATCTCCTTTGACTCCATGTCTTACATCCAGGTCATGCTGTTGCAAGAGGTGGGTCCCCACCACTTTGGCAGCTCCACCCCTGTGGTTTTTCAGGTTACAGTCCCCTCCTGGCTGCTTTCATGGGCTGGCATTGAGTGTCTGCAGCTTTTCCAGGTGCACAGTGCAAGCTGTTGGTGGAGCTACCATTCTGGGGTCTGGAGGATGGTTGCCCTCTTCTCACAGCTCCACTATGCAGTGCCCCAGTGGGAACTCTGTGTGGGAGCTTGCACCCCACATTTTCCTACTGCACTGCCCCAGCAGAGGTTCTCCACGAGGGCCCCGTCCCTGCAGCAGGCTCTTGCCTGGACATCCAGGCATTTCCATACATCCTCTGAAATCTAGGTGGAGGTTCCCAAACCTCAGTTCTTGACTTCTGTGCACCTGCAGGCCCAACACCACGTGCAAGCTGCTAAGCCTTGAGGCTTGGACCTTCTGAAGCAATGGCCTGAGCTGTATGTTGGCCCCTTTTAGCCATGGTTGGGACTGAAGCAGCTGCGATGCAGGGCTGCACAGAGCAGGGGGACCCTAGGCCCACCCCACAAAATAAAGTCTTTCCTCCTAGGCCTCCAGGCCTGTAATAGGAGGGGCTGCTGTGAAGTCCTCTAACAGGCTCTAGAGACATTTTCCTCATTGTCTTGGTGATTAACATTTGGCATCTCATTACTTATGCAAATTTCTGCAGCTGGCTGGAATTTTCCCCCAGAAAATGGGTTTTTCTTTGCTATTACATCATCAGGCTGCAAATTTCTCAAACTTTTATGGTGTACTTCCTTTTGAATTTTCTTCCACCAGATACTCTAAATCATCTCTCTAATTCACAGTTCCACAGATCTCTATGGCAGGGACAAAATGCCACCAGCCTCTTTGCTAAAGCATAGCAAGAGTGACCTTTACTCCAGTTTCTAACAAGTTCCTCATCTCCATCTCAGACCAACTCAGCCTGGACTTCATTGTTCATATCACTATAAGCATTTTGGTCAGAGCCATTCAACAAGTTTCTCAGACGTTCCAAACTTTCCCACATCTTTCTGTCTTCTGAGCCCTCCAAGTCTCTAGGAAGTTGCACATTTTCCCACATTTTCCTGTCTTCTTCTGTGCCCTCCAAACTGTTCCAACCTCTGCCTGTTACCCTGTTCCAAAGTCGCTTCCACATTTTCAGGTATCTGCAGTAGTGCCACACTACTCTCAGTACCAACTGACTGTACTAATCTGTTCTCACACGCTATAAAGAACTGCCTGAGACTGGGTAATTTGTAAAGGAAACAGGTTTAATTGACTTACAGTTCCACATGACTGGGGAGGCTTCAGGAAACTTACAAACATGGTAGAAGGGGAAGCAAACATGTTCTTCTTCACATGGCAGCAGGAGAGAGAAGTGCAGAGTGGAGGGGAAAAAGCCCCTTATAAAACCATCAGAGCTCCAGAGAAGTCACTCACTATTATTAGAACAGCATGGGGGAATCTCTTCCATGATCTAATCACCTCCCATGAGGACTTTCCCCCAAAACGTGGGGATTACAATTTGCATTACAATTCAAGTTGAGATTTGGTTGAGGACACAGAACCAGACCATATCAAAGAATTTGCTTTGATAAAAGGAAGTGTATCTTTTTATTTACTTATTTACAAAGCAGCTTATTAAAGTTATTAAATAGTTTTCAAAGGGGCAGCCTTTTTTCCTACTTTCTATATTAGTAAGCAACCATCTATGATTGTAATACAACTGAGGTCTCCCAAGAGCGAATGTAGCACAAAACAAGGTGTGCTATCTAAACCTGTAAGAAATGTTGTGCAGTGAACCAACTCCAGCACAGATATGGAGCTCTCTCAGAAACAACATAGGAAATTTAGATATGTGAAATTCAAATAGAAATAGAGAGCTCAATTTAGAGTTTAGTTTGCATAATATCTTAGAAATGTTTTCATGGTTCAAAGCTGATATTTGACAATTGTGTTAGATCTATAAAAATTCACAAAACATCCCTATAATTTTCAGGTACAAAATGCTAGTATGGATTTTAAAGTTCAATGTGGACCACAGGGCTTCTGCTTTTGCAGGTGTACCTTCATTTACATCCTTTCAGTTGAGGAAGGGTGGGTGTATGAGAGCAAAATGTATGTATAAGGTAAGAAGAAAAGAGAAATGAGAGAGAGAAGCAGAAGATAGTGAGCCATCAATAATGATATTAGTTGGCATTCATTTCAAAAGCCAACCACCCCAATTTAGAGGATTTGCATTTAGGACTAATTAAATTATAAGCTAATTGAGCAGGGACTGAGTTAAGCCTACTGATAGTGCTTCATAAATATTCATATTAACAATAATACAAGATGTTCCTTTTCAAGGCTAAAAACTTTTTCTAAATGGTATATACA
Source organism: Gorilla gorilla gorilla (assembly GCF_029281585.2). NCBI lineage: Eukaryota > Metazoa > Chordata > Mammalia > Primates > Hominidae > Gorilla > Gorilla gorilla. Next base: position 50,695,530 of record NC_073243.2, read on the forward strand.
ACTTGTGAGTCTTGGGAAGTCAATGTTGTTGCATTCCTGAATTTTTCTATCCCTTTTAAGGATAATTCTTACTCAAGTGAACCGAAATTTTCCCTGTAGCAGTAGAGGTCCTCTGAAAATTGAGGAAGCTCTCCATGTGTAATGCTCTGAAAATGGCAGACATTTCAGAGTCACATTCTGTATATCATTCATGTGAAATGGCATAGGCAATTTTACTCCTCAAGATTCTTTGCCCAGAATTCACAATTTAATAAGAACAAGTATTACAAATTGTTGAAGATTCTTCCAGCTCTCTTGGAAATAAAGGGTCTTCTCAAATTGTAGCTTTGGTACATTAATAGTTACTCTGGGGGCCTAAATGAGTTAGTTAATGTGCAGCTTAAACATCTGAGGCACACCCAGAAGTAACTCAGGACTGAGGAATTCACCCTCCCTTGCTACTCAATTGCCGTTTGTGTAAAATAGTGGACAGTGACACTGTTTGTGTGCAGCTAGCAACTGTCTCTAAGTCTTGGGTTTGTTGGAGAATACAGTGCACTCCAGTGCCCTGAGTATATATATAAGGGTATTTACCATGATTCATAAGACTTGTTTTAAAATTCCTCTCCAAATACAGCCTGGGCGACAGAGCGAGACTCCGTCTCAAAAAAAAAAAAAAAAAAATTCCTCTCCAAATAAACAACCTCTTAAATTTAATTTTCCTCATATTTCTATGTAGTTATTTATAGTTCAAGAACAAGTATTTAAAATATTTAAATGATAGCCATTCAATTAACTTTTCCAAATTTTAATTTTTTTCACCAAGGAGCTGAGCTGATTATCAAATATACTTTATGTGAACTCTGTTTTGTTTAAAGTGTACTGTATTTTTTAAATTTGTGAACATGGGAAATTATACAATGTTCTATAATAATTTCAAACCTGAGTTTTTTTAAAATCTCAATGAATGCTGTACCTTATCTGAAATGTAAATTAGTGTAAAAACCCTTTCATTCTCAATAATTATCAGCTACTATCTTTTTATCTTCGTGTTCATCAATAGTAAACATTCAACCTTCAACGGTTAACAAATATTAAGTGTTTACCATGTACCAGACACTTTTCTACATTCTGGGGTGACAGATCTAGAATTACAAGTGTATCAAATATTATAACAGACAGGTGGAAATTGCCACAGGATCAAATAAGAAGAGGACATAAACTTAACTGTAGAGATGGGTTGGGGAGGGAGGAAGAAGTTAGTGTTAGAACAGGCAACTTTTAAAGAGTTAACCAGGAAGTTATGCAATTTGGGGTAAAGTGGGGAAAGAGTGTCAGGAAATGAGGTTGAAACAGATAATATAAGATTTGCTATTTATTCAAAAATAGTTTAGAGGCCAGTAATTGGCTGGGAGAAGAATGGTGCACAGATGGGCAAGTGTTGACCTGCAAGGCCAATTAGAAAGCTGTGTCTATAAGTAAAGGCAAGAGATGAGGATGACCTGGATTAGGAAACAAAAAAATCCTCTCTTTTACCTGCAAAAATAGCTGTTGACTTTGTCTCCCTTCCATACAAGACTTGGGGTCTCCACGTTTCCAGCAAGAGACTGGGCAGTTATACATCTGTTTTTATTTTTACTCTGACCTGACTGCTTTATGCAAGATGGGCCAAGTCTCCCTTATACATCAGGAATGCACTGATGTAAAGACAAGATATCTGCTCCTCCAGCCACCTTTCTTCCAGGTCTATCTGCCTTAATTCCTCTTCCCCCATTCTCAGTGGTGCATCATTCTCTACTGCTGTCCTAGTCCTGCCTCAGTTTTCGATTGTTTTATTTTGCAGAAGAGATTTTTTTTTTTAGTGATCTCCTATTGTTCCTTTATCTCCCTTGAAATATACCTAATTAACCCAAGTAAACCTTCATGATGCATGTCTCTTCATCCTAGGAGTATAAATGACCCTTGTATATCTATAGGAACGTTTCTATTCCAGTCTTTGAAATTGAGGAATTTCATATACATTATATATATACACACACATACAGACACACACACACACGTGTATATATGTGTATATATGTATATGTGTGTATGTGTGCATATACATATTCCATTAGTTATGAACAGCTCTTTTTTATCTCTTAAAAGCAGCAAAATAAAATATTGACATTATTCAGTGAATTGATAGTTGAAATGTAAGGATTTCAGAATGTTTTACTGATTTAAAAATGAAAGTTATGTAGTAAATCCTAGCCCTTTCCAAATCCTGATTTCCTAAATCTAACCTATATTGAATTTGGTTTTTTTTTTTTAATAAAGGTTCCATGAAACTTAGCCTCTTTCCTATCATCTTAAATCGTTCTCCTCTTATACTTCTCTTAGTTCTACTTCTTTCACGTGAAATCCATTCTAATGTGAGCCTTGGTTTCTCTGAGAGGTGCCTCACCACAATGCCCATACCTTTCTGCACTTCCCACGTAGATCTTCTTGCCCCAAATACCTACTGTGAGCCTTCTTTCCTCTGTGCCTTTCATTATTCCACTCATCTGAAATTCAGTCGCACAAACTTTTTAAGCACCTTTATCAGGCACTGTGGTCAGTAAGGTTTACAGATGAATAAGGCATGATTGCCAGTCACTGACAACAAATTTGGGGCAGGGAGAACAGCCCCATCTCCATAAATGGTCTCATGTTTCTTTTGTTTGTTTGTTTGTTTGTTTTGATAGAATCTCACTCTGTTGCCCAGGCTGGAGTGCAGTGGTGTGATCTTGGCTCACCATAACCTCTGCCTCCCAGGTTCAAGCAATTCTCCTGCCTTAGCCTTCGAAGTAGCTGGGACTACAGGTGCTGGCCAACACGCCCAGCTAATTTTTTTGTATTATGAGTAGAGATGAGGTTTACCATGTTGGCCAGGCTGGTCTCAAACTCCTGACCTCAAGTGATTCCCCCGCCTCAGCCTCCAAAAAAGCTGGGATTACAGGTGTGAGGTACCATGTCCTGCCCATAAACAGTCTCATTTATAAACCATAAATACATAAGTGCTGAGATAGAGATTTGTGTGTGTGTGTGTGTATTTGGGGGGTGGTGGATACACTTTGCCCAACAAATCCAATATTGTTTACTACTTCCTGTGCTTCCCACATGACTATTCTCTCATCTTTCTCTTAAATTAATGGAAATACCCTCCTAACCAGTTTTCTGACTGGTGCTTTTGCCCATCCAGTCTAATCTTCTCATAGCAGAGTTATTCTACAAAAACAGTAATTAGTTCACATCGTGTTGCTCTCTGCTCAAAGCCATCCAATGGCATGCCATCTAGAGTCAAAGTCAAATTCTTGCTATGTCTGTTAAACTTCTACATGATCTATGTCTACCGCCCCTTTCAAGTGACCTGGATCTGACATCTTCTCAAACCACTGTCCGCCTCACCCACTCACTTCTCCACTCCGACTTCACTAGTGTTCCCTGAATGTGCCAAGCATGTTCTGCATCACAGCCTTTGCACTACCTGTTCCCAGTGCTGGGAATTCTCTTCCTCTAAGTATCTGCATGGCTGGTTCCATCCTGCCCTTCAGGTCATCGCTCATATGTTACTTTAGCAGTAATCCTTTCCTATTCATGCTTTTTCTTCCACCTTGACATTCCCTGCTGTATTTTTATTCATAGCACCTATGACCTACTGTATCCTTTGTTATCTGTTTATTGACTGCTTTCATCCAACAAGAATGTAAGCTCTATAAGGGCAAGAGCTTTTGTCTGTTTTTTCACTGTTGTATCCTCTGTGACTAGAATGGTACCTGTCACATAATAGGTGCTCAATGAATATTTGCTAAAGGATGGAAGGAAGAAGGGAAGAGGAGGAAGGAGGGAGAGAGAGAAAGAGGAAAGTTGAAAGAAGAAAGGAAGGGAAGAAAGATGGTAGGGAAGAAGGAAGGACAGCAGAAAGTCTCATGTTGGCTTTACTAAGTCTCTAACACTTATTAACACCTGCTTTGTCTTATAAACAGAGACAACACCGGCCTCTAGCCTAGTGCCTTTCGAAGGCAACATTATCTGGACAGAAACTAATAAGGTTGTTCTGTTTACGCTGCATTTATGGCAAGAGTTACTGACTTTCCATTTATAGTTGTGATGTAAAGTTTCTTCTTTAAATGAAGACATTTTATTTCAGTTTTTAAAAAACTAGTCTATTACAGAAGTTTTAAAATAAATAGTAGTATATAGGGGATGCAGAAACAACAAAAATCATGATGTAGAAATGTGGATATGGCAGAATCATGAAGCTGGTAGTCGAATGCCTGAATTGGGGGTAAGTGACCCCTTCAGCCATGAAACATTCCCTGACTATTGCCATCTTCCCCTCTTTCATTCCTGTTGTTTATTTGACTCCTGTACAATATCATGGGTTGAACTGAAACCATTTGGTATTGCTCACTGTTGTTCTGGGTGTTTTAGTTCTATCTTCCTAAATTGATATAAGATCCTTGATGTGAGTGCTCATGTCCTGCCCCCCTCCTCCTGGGCAGCCACCACAGTGCAGAGCCCAGCACTGACAAAACAGAACATTAAGGATGTTTGCTTGTTGTATTCATCATGACTCAGCTACACAATAAGACATGAGGTTAAAGAGTGTGCAGACAGTAAAAATACTCGAGCGTGCTTTTTTTTTTTTTTTTTTTAGCAAAAGAAATACAATAGCAAACATCATTTTGCCTTGCAAACTGGCAAAACGAAATCACTATTTTTGCCACTGGTGTAAATTTTATACACACACACACACACACACACACACACAAAAGTACATACATATATACTTATTCAATCTGGTAGGATAAATTAATCACTAGGACAAAACCATGAGTTAATAGGAGCCAAATTCCAGCACATCCATTTGGAATGCTTGAGAATTAAACCTGCTAAAAATACTGACTGGAATAGGAAGACATTCATAAAACGATTAGGCACATTTTAGTGGAAGTCAGCAACAACAAATAATTAATTGATTTAACTAATAAATTTAGATATTTAAATTGTCAAGGAATTCTTTGTTCTTCTGTTTTATAAATGGTATTAGCATTATCTTTTTTACTGGAAACTTTAAAGGTGTAAAATACTGTCAAGAGCAAAAGCAACTTAGATTGCCTGTAATGACCATTACATTGACACCATTTTTTGCAGTATGATTTGCTATTAAATGTGAATAACGTGAAGAACAATAACACTCCTAGATCACCTGCTATGAACCAGGCACTGCTCTAAATAGCTCAGGTATTTTAACTCATGTAACTGCTACAACCCTATGAAATATATCCTCCTTTCAGCTTCATTTTACTAGCGAGGAAACCAAAGCTCAATGAGGCTCTGTTAAGTTACCCCAGGTCACACAGCTAGTAAGTGTCTGAGCTGGGTGTTAGTGCACAGTGATCTAGCACCCAAGTCCATATACTTAAACACTACCTTTGAATGCTGCTCTGTACCCTATATAAGGAAGCTGTGGCCCAAATAGGCAAACCTGTGACAAACGAATCCTAGAGTCTAAAACAAAGGTTGAAAGGTGACTGTAAAAGGAGGCATTTGATCTTTAAAAACCAGGTGAATTTGACCTGCCATTCTTGATGGCGTTAGTAAACATTACATTTCTTATAATTTACATTAAAAATCTAATACTTCGTTTACAAAAAAAGACTTTCAAAGAATATGCATGCATTTTATGCAAGGTTAAAGAAGTTTTCAGTGCTGGCTAGTGAAATGGGGGTTAGATGCCCTTTCTATACTACATGTTTAATCAATGTAATCTTAAAATGAGATGACCTTGTAGCCAAGCATTTTTTCTTTCCTTTATAAGCAATACTAACTATATTAAATCAAGAAAACTAATAGTTTTTCATATTTCTCAATAACCATTAAGTTCAAACATTGGAAGAGTTTAATATTTTACACGAAAAATCCACAGGCAATAATTTTAAGTGACTTAGAAAATGTTTACCGTATTTTAACCTTAAATGACTGTGTATGTGTGTGTGTGTGCCTATGTGTGTGCCTATGTATGTGTATGTATGTTTATAATTTAGTAGTTCTCAAGGAGTATTGGAGAAAGAATATGTGATCACGTAGTTTATAAAAGTTTTTGTGTTTTTTGAAAGACAAATTTTTTGTCAATCTAGTGGTAACATGATACTAATTTTTTTATTAATTTTAATTTCCCTGATAATACATTTAAGCCTTAAAAATATTGTTAGTGATTCATGTTTCTTTTTCTATAAAAATTATTTCTAAGCCTTCCTCAAATTTCTTCCAGACTCTTTTTTCTGATTGATTTTTAAGAATTTTAAAAATATTCTGCAATTTCTCTTGATCACAACAAGTGTTGGAAATATCTTCTCCCGAAGAAAAGAATGATTTTTAAAAAAATACTTTAGTAGCAGTTTTTTTCTGTGAAAAAATTAGAAGTAGCTTTTTCTTGGCAGCGTTTTCTTCTAGAGCAATAGGGAGGAAAACAGAAAGCTGTAGACTGTTATCTTCGTCCATACATATGTTAGTGCTGGAACTCAACTCCAAAAACTTTGTTCCTTTGAAAATCATATCCCTCCAAAATTGGTGGAGTGGTGATGGTGTGGTGTTGAAGGCCTATTGCCAGGACTGAGAAGGAAAAGCTAAAGAAAGAGGGGGAAAAAAAATCCAGAGAAAGTGACTGCCTGGGGAGGAGGGACAGGCAAGAGACCAAACATCGATTCTAAAGGGAATCTTGCAAATGCTCTGGCAAGTCTATGTATGGGAACATCATTTGCCTAGAAGATGTTCCCCTTTACTCCCTTTTTCCCTATTGGGCTGGTTTAGAGGTCAATAAACTTAATTATTTTACATCTAGTAATGTCCCAGATGATATAAAATGGCATTGTTTTCATTCTATCATATAGTTCATGAATCACAGTTAAAATAATGTTTTCCTTCTAAAAATTTTTCAAGTTTTTTATTTCACCGTAAAGTTCTTTTACATATGGAATTGAATTCTGTGTGCAGTGTGAGAAGAAATCCACTTTTATATGTTTCCCATATGGCTAACTAGTTATTTCCGCACCGTCGATTGACTGCTCCATCATTTTCCCACTGACTGGTAGTGTTACCTTTGACACGCATCAGCACAGTTGGTCTGTTTTACCTTTCTAGCTATAATTGTGGCGTATCTCTCTATTAATTGCCTCCTTTAGTGTTATTCAGTACATTTTATACATTTTGTTACAAAGATCTTATACATTTTTTATTCACATCCACTGTAGACTTCTGTTGCTATTACAAAATGGCAACAATTTTCAGTTATATTTTCCAAATGCTTGCTGCAGCTATATCCAAATCTAATAATTTTTATATCTAACAAATATTTAGAAACTTTTCAAACTTTGATGTACTTTTAATGATGTTTCTTCTGATTCTTTTAGGTATTCTTTGTAGACAATCGTATCATCTGTGAATAACAAAAATTTGTTTCTTCCATTCCAATTTTTATACTCTATATTTTATACCACTTTTTAAAATGATTTATTGACTGGCTGCACGGATGCTTCTCTGACTTTAAAATATGAATCCCTGAGGGATCCTTTTAAAAGGAAGATCTTGGTTCAGTGGTAGGTCAGGCACTGAGAGCCTGCATTTCTAACAAGCTCCCAGGTGACAGTGAGGACGCTTGTCCAAAAAAAGCAATGCTTTCAAAAGACTGTTAAATAGAAATGGAGAGAACAAGCATTCTTTACTTGTGTCTACAATTAAAGAGCATGCTTCCACATTTCACCATCAAGATTAGATATCTTTGATTAGTTTTGGTAACTTCCTCCTATTCCAAATTTGCCATACATTTTTATCGTGAATGGTTGTTTAGTTGAATAATTTTCTGTGGTTTTTCCCCTTTAATCTCTTAACATCGTGAATTATTAGAACATCTCTAATGTTTAAAGCCTTTCATGCCATATGCACACAAATATACATACACATGTAGGTACATAGAAAAATATGTATTTATTGCTGCTTTATTTGCTAACATTTGGTTTAGACTTTTTAACCTGTCTTTATGATTCAGATTGGCTTCATGTAATCCTTGAGGATTCTTAAGGTTTTTAAGTTTCATTATAGAATGAATTAGGTGTATACCCTCTTATTCTAAACTCTTTACATGGAACTCACTTTTATACTAGTTTTTGAGACACATTCTATTATAATCAGCATCTTACTGATGAAGAAACAGAGGTACATGGAGGTTAAATAACTAGCCCAAAGTCACATAGCTAGTAAGTGATAAAATTCGTTGGTTTTTGTCTGTTGAACAATGAAGAGAATGGTTTCTTAAAATTTGTTTTGTTTAGTCACTGATTCACTAGTTCAATCTTAAATGTAATTCAGTAGTTCAGTCCTAGAAACAGTTTTCAAAGCCACTAAAAACAGATTTAGATCCTGGTGAGGTAAAAATAAATAAATAAATAAAATGATTTTGAGGCCACTGGGAAAAGTGGGGCCCCTAGTAATTTGTAACAGCCTCCCACTCCCTATCAAGAGGAGGTGGTAGACCGAGATTCTAAATTGAAAAATGTAAGCCGGGTGCGGTGGCTCACGCCTGTAATCCCAGTGCTTTGGGAGGCTGAGGCGGGTGGATCACAAAGTCAGGAGGTTGAGACCATCCTGGCTAACACGGTGAAACCCTGTCTCTACTAAAAATACGAAAAATTAGCTGGGCGTGGTGGCGGGCACCTGTAGTCTCAGCTACTCGGGAGGCTGAGGCAGGAGAATGGTGTGAACCCGGGAGGCGGAGCTTGCAGTGAGCCGAGATCGCGCCACTGCACTACAGCCTGAGCGACAGAGCTAGACTCTGTCTCAAAAAAAAAAAAAAAGAAAGAAAGAAAAATGTAAACACTTACCTTGGTTTTGTCACTTAATGGCCTATGTCAAAAGCTTAATTTGCTTCATGATTTCATTTAAAGTGTATACCTTTCACTGAATTCTGCAGTGATTTAGCATAATTCACTAATAGGTATATGCCTATCATTTTCATAACCTTTCAGGAAATCATTTGGCCCTAGTATACTGACTTTCCCTTTAAGTTTTCCTTTATACCTGAATCTCAATCTCTTTTACTGAGATTTAAACCTGTATCTTTACAGCAAACTTCAGAAACACGGGAAAGACTGTCATTATCCTTCATGAAATCCTGTGGTCCACAATGAAGCGTGTTTATTTTGTTACCACTCAGTTTGATTTCTTTCACATTGTTTCATGGTTTTTCTTAAATTCTTACTTACTCTTTAGCATGTGGAAGCACTGCCTTTCAATGTAAGACATTTTACTTTAACAATTCAAAGAGATTTTTTTTCTATGCTACATAGATATTAGGGTACAGAAGAAAATACAGGAGACATTAGCCTGCTCATGAAGGTTATGAACTGCACAAATCATGTAGTCTTTTACAGGTTTAATTGCCTCATTTGTGAAACGAGGTTGAACTAGGCAGTCTCTCACCTCTCTGTCAGCTCTGATGTTAAAGGATTTTGTTCATCCTTACAATGTTTTCTCATTAAAGCTCAAATATGCATAATTAATGTAATGCATTATTTTTTAGGAGATTGAAAACCTATCATCTAGATGATGTGCTAACCTGATTTTTGTCAATATCATTCTTGATTCTGTTTTTATATCTCAATATGATATAGAGTTGTAAAATATTTCTAAGCTTTGATCATTCTTTTGGGCATATTCCTGTAGATAATTTTGAAATGATATATTTAGTGGAGAATATATAAAAATAATATTAAAGCCTTCTAAGAAAAAACAAATGTATTAATAATTAAATAGCTGCACTGTAAACCAATATTCACTATTCAATCATTGATTACCAACAAGGTAGTGGCATGAAAAACCTCTATATTTTTATCTCATGGTTTAAGATGAATATTTTGCCCTTCATATTTATCATTTTTTTTAAAAAGAACACATTTAGACTTTGCAAACGATATGTAATGTGCTTCTACGTTAATGGGAAAAACAACCTAAACTGTATAGTCAAATAAAATATTGGAATCTTATACCTTGACATATTTTTTAAACTAGACATCATCTAATTTCTTTTCAAAAATAGAGATAACTTTTTATCTTTGTCCTTGGTATTACTTTATACTTGTCTGTTCAGTGGCATTGCTATTCTGTGATAAGATTTTATTACAGAAAATGTCTCTATCTGAACTTGAACATGAGTCTAATTTTTTTTACAAATGTTCCTTGATTTGACATCTGTCAACTGATTTCTGAATTAATATTATCTTTTCAGTTTCCATTCCTTTGAAATAGGAAATCCAATATTAAACCCTTCAATAAAGATGAACCCTACATCTGTATATCCAGAATTTTGGTTTTATCAGTTCAATGGGGTTAAACATTCTTGAAGTAAAATTGGAGAGACATTTGAACATCTTTACCCCAAGTTCATTCATCTATTCATCTTCTCTTTAATTAAGTCTGTTTGAAAAAAGCTTTCATTGATTGTTAGCTTCCTGGAATATGTCCTTCTAAATATCATAAGGCATATGGAGCTCCATGACTCCTCAGAAAAGAGCACGTTGATTGATCAGTGATTCTGTATTAGACATGCGTGCTACAAGTTTGATTTGACTGACCCAGAGAGGAATATAACCTTAATGGAAACAGAGAAAATATCTTCATGTCACTTGGCTTAGCCTGCTCCTTTCAGGGGATAAGTTGCCACAGCATTCAAAAGGGTGTAGTCTATAAATATTTTTAGAATCTCTAAAGATGAGGATTTTACAACGTGGTATTCAACAGCAGAGTTTAATTTTTCTTTTTTCTCACTTAACACTGAGTCATTAACAGTTGAGACATTTTACATGACTGTAAGCAGTTGAGCACAAAAACCAAATGTTAATATTGGGTACAGTCAAAAGTTTAGACATCCACACCTGTGTTATGTTTTGTTTATATTCTGGAGCGCCAAACTTTGTTACATCTTTGAACCCACTTCAGACCTCAAATTACCACATTTTGTAAAAGCCTCATTAGAATGGTATCATATAGTGCTGAATCCATAGAACAGAAATTCAGTGTTTTCAGATTGCTAATCATGTATGAAAGTTTCTGAAATCATATTGTCCAACGGGCTGTAACTTGGCCCATTCTTCTATCTCCTAAGGAAATTTAATTGACTGGACACTGTTCATTGTAAAGATACAGCAGGCACTTCCTTGTAACTTGTGCTGTTCTACATATTTTGAAAATTATTATTCATTTTCATATTTATCAAAGTGAAAAAAGCAACATAGCTACTGTACTTATATAGCTCACTTTAAGGAATTTTATACTTGTTTTCTAGTTTTGTGAATTTCTTATGAATTCAGAAAAATAATGTAACAGCTAATGGTCTGTCCCTGCTACCATTGTGCATATTAGTCAACAAGTACAAATAGAATATTTAAAAAATTTATTAATTCCTAATTATATATAGAAAAAGACTTTGAAAATTACTTAAGCCACGATTCTACCAAGATGTAACAATTTTTATTTTCTTTTTTCCTTCGCAATGTTGACTGGTTATATGCATATTAATGGAGCTATAATAATAATTGTATACTTTTTATCTTACTTTCTAAACCACATTATTATTCCTTAAATATTGCTCTTTCTTCTGACACAGTCTTCTCATGTATCATTTTGATTACTACGTAATATTCTGACTTAATCGAAACTTTTTGTATTTTTTGATGTTCAAGCTTCTTTTCTCATTTGCTACTATTAGAAATGATGGCTCTAGAAACATCCTTAGAAGTTTTCCTTATCTTTTAAATTAAACTGCTTTTATTTTACTAAAATAATCTTTAAGAACTGGGATTACTAAGTCAAATTCTACAATCATATTTGTGTCCCCTGTCATTTTGTAACCAAAAAGATGCTATTTGAGTAAGACCTGCTTGATAACTTACTTTTTAATCTTATTTTATTTTGTCTTGCATCACAAACGAGTCAAATTCTATTTTTCTCTAATTAAATCTTATGATCACAGATACTTGGATTTAAGTTTTACAGTGAAACAGAAAGAATTTTAAAAAACGGTTTAAGTAGGAGAAATTATATTTTCAGATCTCCTTGCCTATCTGCTGGAATCACTAGTGCCACCACTTTTCACTGGTGCTCCTTTTGCTTCACTTAACTAAAGAGTTTTCACTCAGACCCTTATGATTTCTCCAAGATGCATTACATTTTCCTGCTGTTTCCATATACCTGGGAAATAGTTCTTTCATTTACATCTTCTGTCTCTATATTTTTCCAGGTAAGTCATGCCTCCTTTAAATTTTTACTATTTTTTTTTATCTATCTATGTCTGTCTATCTCTACTAAGATGATCTCTACCTTTGTTTCTGTCTACCTAACTAGCTAGCTACCTACCTACCTATCTAAAACTCTACCTCTGTCTCTTATACTATGCCCATTCTTCTCTTTTCTCTTTAAAATTTTTTTGTTGCTGTTTTCTCTTTTCCTCTATTTCTCTATCTCGTTTGTGTCAAATTGCCAGACTACTTAATTAGTATATTCGTGTTTGTTTTTGAATTTCTATTACTGTATTTTCTGTTATTAGTATTTGTTTTTATAATTATTATTTTCCTTTACTTTTTTGTGTTTATTTTCCTATTTTTTCTAAGTAAGTTGCCTTGTGCATTGAGTTTTAGCCTTTATTTCTAATACAGTGATTTAATTCTATTGCTTTAGTGACAATCCCACATATTTGATGCATAATATATTTATTATTCAGTTTTAAGTATTTTATAAATCCCTTTGATTTCTTCTCTCACTCAAGTGTTATTTAGAAGTACTTTTTAAATGTTTTCCAAAGGAATGAGTTTTTAAATAAATACAGTTATTAATTTCTAATTTTGTTCATCTTTAACAGAGGAGATATTTGTATAATACCTATTCTTTGACATTGTTGAAACTAAACTGAAAATATTAGTTAATTCATGAACACTGGATTAATTATAATATTCAAAAAATATAATTATATTCAAAAGTATAATTATATATGTTTATATAATTTATAAAGTTTATAATATAAACCTATATTTTATATATTTATAACTTAATATAAAATTATAAAGTTTATAATATAATTATAATATTCAAAAATATTAATTTAGGCTTCCTATTTATCCTGCTTTCTAATGTTTGTTTTCTTTTCACGTCTTTTCTGGCATTATTTTAGATCAAAGTGATTTCCTCCCTTTTCTCATTGTATTTTTCCTTCTAGTTTGTAAGTTTTAAACTCTAATTCTATTATTTTAATAATAACCCTAAAAAATTTTCTAAATATGTAACTTAAGGCTGAAGTTAAATAATATCTTTACCCTTATACTGTCCTCCTGAGAAAATACAAAAGAATAGATTTTTGTTCTCTTCATATTTGTATTACATTGTAGACATTATTATTATTATAGTTGTAGTAAGTCATCTTTGGCGAACATTTTCTAACACATTTTCCATTTTCTTTGCTCAGCATTTTTTTTTTTTTTTGCATCTGAGACCATCCTTATTATTTAAAAATGTCTTTTAGAAGTTTCTCTAGTGACTCTCCAATAGTAGGGAATTCTCTTCATGTGTGGTTTTCTTACTATCCTTATTTTGTGCTTAGACTTGGAAGGTAGTTTTGTTGTGTGTGCGTTACTGGGTTGACAACTACTTCTCTTCACCTCTTTAAATACGATACTACCTTGTCTTTTGAGAAATCACTTTTCAGTCTGACCAGTGTTACTTTTTTCTTTTTGGGTGCTTTGAAATTCTTATTTTTATCTTTGTTGTTGTACAATTTCACTCTAATGAATCCAGAAGTTGAGTTTTTCAAAAGTTTACTTAAAATGTATTGGTATTCCTAAATATGAGTGTTGGTGTCTTTTATTTATTTTGGAAAATTCTTAGCTACTATTGTTTCAAATATTGCCTCGTTGCCATTCCTTTTAATCTATCCCAACCCTAGTAAGACTTATGTTGGCCCCACTCTGTCATTCACCTATCTTAACCTTGCTTTCATATTTTCTATTTCTTTTTCTACTGCATTCTGAATGTTTCATTCATATATGTTTTCTGGCTCACTAATTCAACCTTCAGTAGAGTCTAATTTGTTGTTTCACCTGTTTGTTGAGTTTCTAATTTCAGTTATTAGACATTCAATTTTAGAAGTTCTATTGGTCTTTATTCTAAATATGTGTGTTGATTTTTATGGTCTTTTGCTCATTTACTAAATTTTTTATCATTTCTTTAAACAGCTTAAATATATTTTTTTATTTTAGTTCCTTGATAGTTCCAATATCTGTAATCTTGTTGGTCTACCTGTGCAGTTTATTCCACTGATTGTCTCTCAGGCAAGTTTATTTTTTTTATGCATTTTCTATATTTTTTTACATATGTGAGCTCATACTCTTTAGTATTTTATCTCTGGAAATTATCTGTGTTGAAAGTGTATTTTTCGAAAGAGGATTTGCTTATAATTTAAGTAACTGCATGTCTGCTAACTATAGATTTACTTTAAATGAAATGTTCAACTTTTGGGCCATGCAAATATCCAATGCCATATTACATATCACAAGTATACACTTGTGATTAGAAATTTTTGAAAGAAATATTTGTTGTAAATATGCTACCTGAAACCAAGACAAGTCTTGTTCTGCATGAAAGATTGTAGTATGCCTAGTTATAGGTATTGACTTTTGGGTATAAGACTTTCTGTGAAGTCTGAATGTGAGTTCTTTCTCTGTTTAGGCCCCTTGTTTAGATTCTTGCCCTGGAACCCAAAGAATTGGTAAATGCCTTCAGGAAAAAAACAAAAAAACAAACAAAACAAAAAACAATTCTAGTACTCAGTTATCCCTGTGGGACCAAGCTTTCTTAATTTCAAGCCTCAAAAACTTTTAATTTAATGATTTAAAGCAATCATCCAGTATAATTTTAGAGCAAATTTTGTTGAATTATACCATAAGAGGAAAAAGCACACAAACCTAAATGTAAAATGTGGCAAATTTCCATGAAGATAACATACCCATGTAAGCAGCAATTAGATTAATAAGCAGTATATTACTAAGCTGTAGAAGCCCCCATTTATGTACCTTTCAGATTCTGCCCCCACCCCAGAGTAACTACTATTGTGATTTCTAAGATAATATTCATATTATTTACCAAAGAGAGTGTATTCTTTGTTCTCTAGCTTCTTTTCCTCAACACTGTATTTGGAAAAGTTATCTTTCTTTTTTCTTTTCTTTTTTTTTTTTTTTTTTTTTTTGAGACAGGGTATTGCTCTGTCACCCAGGCTGTAGTACAGTATCATAGTCATAACTCATTGCAGCCTCAAACTCCTGGGCTCAAGCAGTCCTCCTGCCTCAGCCTCCCAAGTAGCTAGGACTACAGACATATAACACCACACCTGGCTAATTTTATTTTATTTTTTTGTATAGACTGGGTCTCGCTTTGTTGCCGAGGCTAGACTCAAACTCCTCGGCCTAAAGGAACATTTGTCTTTACATATGTAGTTGTAGTTCATTTTCATCTTCATACAAATATGTTATAAATTATTTATTCATTTTATTGGTTTTTTTGTTGTTTTTTTTTGTTTTGTTTTTTTGAGAAAGAGTTCCACTGCTTTGCCCAGGCTGGAGTGCAGTGGCACGAGCTCGGCTCACTGCAGCCTCTGCCTCCAGGGTTCAAGCAATTCTCCTGCCTCAGCCTCCTAAGTAGTTGGGACTACAGGCACCTGCCACTACACACGGCTAATTTTTGTATTTTTAGTAGAGATGGGGTTTTGCCATTTTGGCCGGGCTGGTCACGAACTCCTCATCTCAAATGATCCACCTGCCTCAGTCTGCCAAAGTGCTGGGATTACAGGTGTGAGCCACTGTGCCTGGCCCATTTTATTATTGGTAAATATTTGTTTTATTTTTATTTGAAACTATTACAAATCATGCTGCTGTGAACATTACTGTATACATCTTTTTGTATAATGCATATATATTTCTGATGGGTATATAGCCAGAAGTGGAATTGCTTGATTATGAGGCATGCATTTTTTGAAGACTGACAGACAGTTTTCTCAAGTAGCTTCTTCAATTTAGATTCCAACCAATATTGTCTATTTTTTAAGAGCTCCACATTCTTGTCAACACTTTGTATTATCTTTTTCATTTTAACCATTCTAGTTGAGTAATATGTGTGTTATTTCATTGTAATTTTAATTTTTATTTCACTGATGTCTAGTGATTCTGTGCATTAATTTTTTTTTCTGGACTTTTGAAGTGTTCTGTATGGGAAACTATTCCTCCATTTAGCTAGCTATTTTGCTGGAAATTATTGTATAAAATATCATCTCATAATTTAACAGTATATTCCTTCTTCTCTTCAAATTTTTATTAAAATAATTTTTCAGTACTCTTGAAGTCAACTTTTAATTTGTTCAACCTGTCTTTGAGCTCCCCCTGCTGTTTTCTATTTAAACTATATACCTGTTGATTATGCATAATTTTCTTTAAAATGATGGATTCTTAGCCAATAAGCTATTTTAAGCAGAAGCATTTTTTTTTTTGCCAAAGACTAAGGGTATAAACTAAATTTAAATGCTAACTCACGATGTAAGAATTATTAAAATTAATGCTTAAAAACTAGTATGTTACATATGGGAAATCTGTATACCTTCACAATTTCACTGTGAATCTCACTCCTCTAAAAAATGAAGTCTTGAAAAGTTAGTATTTTAAAATACTTACCTTACTTGTAATGTGAAACCATTTATATTAATTTAGCAAATCAATGTTTCAAATTATTAACAACTAGACAAACTACTGAGCCATATGTTAGGTATATTGCAAGCATGTTGAAGTCAACAACATGACTTCTACACTTTCTACTTTCTCACGGTTCCCAGAATATCTATTTTGACATAGTTATTGAAAAAAATTAAAAGCATTTATTCCATTGTCTTGCTACATCTAAATTCATGGTGTTATGTTTCTTTAGGGCAATGGAGCTGAAATGAATAATGGATACCATGTAGTGTTTTTATATATTTCATCTATCAGCTATGACAGATATCTCCCTACCTTCCAGTAGAAAAAAAAGTGTGCTTCTTTCCTAAACTTGCCAGCTAATTAACTTCATAAAGGCCTATTAGACATTCAGAGATTATCAGGAAGCAAAAAGCTTCATAGTCTTAACAACGTAAATCTGAAGTCTTAGAATGAGTTCATTAGAATATAGACATTGAATGTGAGGTTAAGTCTGAGTTGAAATTCTATCTCTGACAACTGCTGGATCTGTTTTTGGTTTCCAATAGTAAAATGGCACTAATAATGATATATGCAAAATGTAAAATGCTTAGCACAGTGCTTGGCACATGGTAGATTCTAAGCTGTAGTTTAAACAGCTATTGTGCTATGAATAAGCCATAGGTTGACATTTTCCCTCTTGAGAATGTGCTATTTAAGTGTAGAAAACCTGCTTTCCCCTGTCCATGTGAATTTCCTTAACATTCATCTTGGAAATGATACCACATACCCTTATATTAATGCACTGCAAGAGGCCAATCTAATGTAGGCATAAAAAGAGTAATCTGCTCTTCTCAGCACCCTCTGCTAATAATGCTGTTTGAACAAATTCTAGAAAGACTGTTGATGCCAAAGCCAATTCAGAATTAGGCAGGTGAATGTTTTCAACTTCTGCTAATAATAACATCAGTTCTGTACTCTCCTCTGGGTTCTTTTTGCTGTATTAAAGCTGCAGTTCCCTTAGGTTAGCTTCTATGCATAACCTGGGAATGCATATTTTAGCTTTTTACTTCCCTCCCAAAGAAAGGAGCAGAAGAGGAGAACCAAATAGCCAAGATCTAGAAGATGAAACTGTTGTATCCATTGTGTGGATTCAGATAAGCCTCCACCCAAAATATGGTTCAAATGTTAAGACTAATGAGCAGCCGTACACTTCTCTCTCTCTCTCTCCCTCTCTCACACACACACACACACAAACACACACACACACACACACACATATACCCCTACCAAGAAAGTATGAAAATATGTATTACTTATAAAATTATGAGGTTTTTCTGGGGAGAGCAGAGCAGGCCTCCCAAGAAGGTCTGAAGTAGCTTGAGAGAGCAGGGGAAAAATGACTGGTTTGAGATTTTATGACTTTTAGTGGGTGAGGCCATGCTGAGAGTTCTGTGTGGGTGGACTCTGGTGTGGTTTGAATTTCCCACCATCACCAAAGGAGAGAACACATGGGCTTTCTTAACAGTTTTCCTAAATGTAGGACAGAGGGGAAGAGAGAGGTATAACACTTTAAAGCTATCAGCAATGACACATCAAAAAATGGACATAGATTTTTTATTACAGAAATTAAATTGTATGAGAACAGAAATGAATCCCCGTGCTACACAGCTGATGTTTCCTAGGAATGAGAACTAGGGTAACTTTTTTAAAGCACGTGTTTATATTGATTGGTACATACTAGTTAGCCAAATTTAACTGCATTGAGATGTTGGACTTTTCTTTTGAACCTCAGTTATGCAAATTGTAAGAATTGTGTTTCCTTCAAATTACTTAAAATAATATTCAATTTCTTCCAAATGCAAAATGAATTGTGGCTTAATGTGCATGTGTATATAACAGATACTTTGTTCAACTATATTATGAAATACTATAGTATGTAACTTTCTTAAATAAACAGGATGACAAATCAGTGTTGGGATTCAAATGGGCCCCATATTACTCTGTATCTCTCATAGGCCAGAAGTGTTACAGTTCTTCATGTACCAGAAGTGTTAATTCTGGTACACATGACATTTAGCACATGCTATTACATTTATTGATTGCATATTTTTATCTGTTATCTTTCGGTTCATTCTACAAGGATTCTTCAAAAGAAATCAAGTAATCCTAGACCCCAATATATAAAAGAAACCAACTCATTCTAGACCCAATATATAAAAGTAAATGACATTTTGTTCTTGTCTTAATAATTTCACAGTATTTCAGGAAACATGGAAATACAGAATAACAGATAAGAAATATTATAAGACTTCTAGTAGAGAAATATGCTTAAAATCATATGTATGTTCCTTTACACTTAAGAACCTTTAGAAATAAATGCATTTTAACTGCTCTGGAGAGTTCCAACTCCAAAATAGCCTTTGTTCATATCAAGAAAGTAAACCACCTTCTATTTCAGGTGGGCTTACTCACCATACCTGGGGCCACATTACTGTCCCAGCTCACTGAAAGGTCATAATCCAGGATGAAACCAAACTTGAAAATTATAGTGAAACACAGTAGAATAATTTAGAAGCATATACTTTGATGTTTTTAGAAAGTAAGGAAATAAAACTTTAATTGAACTTGGAATAAACTCAGTTCTGAGCATTCCATTCTACTCTGCAGTTGTCATTTATGGACAGCTGTGGATCATAATACCTATAGACTAGATATCGTTATCTACTTATTTATATTAATGACAGGATATCCCTGGGCAAACAGCATCACCACAGTACTGTGTATTCTTGGTTGTCATGGGAACCCTTGCTGTGAACCAGCAGTGAGAGCACTTCCATTGAATAAAGCTGCCTCTGGATAGCCATGAGTTGCATGAAGTTATTTTACTAATTTTATTTGCCTTTTACTTGAAAGCATAAGTTTCTGAGGATGTAATTACAGTTTCCCCTATATTTCTACAGAAGTAGTTATAGATGATGCACCTCCTGAACTTTTATCACTTTGCCATAATGTGTAAAATTACCTAAGAGCTCCAGAGCATGAAAT
This sequence comes from Gorilla gorilla gorilla, assembly GCF_029281585.2. NCBI lineage: Eukaryota > Metazoa > Chordata > Mammalia > Primates > Hominidae > Gorilla > Gorilla gorilla. The sequence continues at coordinate 50,715,338 of NC_073243.2, forward strand.
TAACACTCAGGAATATTGTAGCCTAACCTTTTTTGCTACCCTGAATAATACTGAATTGAAGGGTCTTCCACAGCAAGCCCTCTTTAAATTATGCTTTCTGATGCTTTACCTAAGGCTATACACTTGTCTTTAGATTCTTCTAGATTATTTTCTCCTAATACAGAACTTAGCATTTAAATGACAATTTTAAAAATTGAGATCAACTCTTCAAAAGAAATCAAGTAAAAGCAATTTCAGCAAAAAAAAAAAAAAAAAAGCCTTCTAATCTCCTACAAAACACCTCTATCCTATCAAGATATTGTGATTGAGAATTAGAAATAGTGTGGAATCAGATGTTAGTTTGTCCTTTCCTTTTCACTGGAATTTCTCCATGCTTTAATTTTTATATCAAGAAAAACAATTCTTGCAATATTCCCTAAGGAGAGTTTTACAAAAAAAGAGATAAAACAAACACACACACACACACACACACACACACACTACTTTAAGGAATAAAGAAATTATCTCAGTGGAAAATAATGGTGCTTTCAATTTTCCTAATTGAATTAAAATAATTAAGTCTTTTTCATCTTGTCCCAAAGTGAATAAAATGTCTTTTTTTAAATTTATGTTTCATTAGATATATCTCCATCTTTTCAGTATTCACCCCAAGTTTTAATTGGGTAGAAGAATATGGAAGAAATTCCTATTGCTCAGACGCCATGTTTAAAGCTTTCTGAATGTGATCTAATACCTCCATAGGTTGGAGGTAATTAAACAGAGATCTGTTCTTTTAAACAACTATTTGAGTGCTTTAAATCTGAAAGTCATGTCATAAATGTCAGACCTCTCTCTCTTTGCTTTAATCATCTCAGAAAGACTTATCTATTAATGGAACATCTGCATATAGGTATTTTGTTGACCACAGGTGTTCCACATAAGTTTAATCTACCTATTAGTTATATGTTCATGCTATTGAGGACCTTTCAATAATAAACTTTACCGAGTGCTTACTCTCTTCTAAGAGTAATGCACTATGCTAGGAGACAGGAGGGATATAAAGGTAAAGAAACTATGGCATGAATCTTTAGGGAGATTATAATTTAGTGGAGAACACCAGTGAAAGCAGGCAAAGGAATTAATAGAACAAGACAGTTTCTCTGAGTCTCCAAAGGCACTGTAAAAATTCCTGGGGAAACTGCAAGCAAGTGCAAAATGTTAGCTATCATAAACATTCTCATGCATCTTCAGGTTTTATCTTCATCCCTAAATTTCCCCATTAAATTTAGACACTCTATTATCTATTCCACTTGACGTTCCAGTTAGCAGCTCAGCCTCAGCCTATCAATATGAATGCATATCGCTTCCCTGTTCTCTTGCTGTGCCAGTCTTTCCCCAGTGTAGTTAGGTAGTGTCTCCAATCAGTCACCATCACCATACTGTGCTGATTTTATATTCTGAATATTTTTAAGCTTTTTCCTTTTTATCAATTGACTGCACTAGTTTAGATCTTCATCATATTATTGTACACAACTGCTGGGTTTTTTCTGTCTGTAAAGTCTATTTTCCTCTTTCCTCCCCAGCTGCCTCTTTCTTCTGCCTCTGGATGCATTTCCTCATTTTCCTGCCTTCCAAGATGTATTTAATACATTCCTCTGTGCTCTCATATGCTGATAGATGTCTGTCGCTGTATTTGCTGTGTAATAGCCAAATGATTTGTGCATGTCTTTGTTTTTCTCCAACAGTTGCAAGCTCCTTAAGGTCAGGAGCTGTTCTTTAATATATCTACTCTATCTAGTGTAGTCATGCTTAATATTTGTTGAAGTAAACAAATCTGAACCCAAATGTATTATGTAATCTCCATATCCCAGCACAGATAAAGGATATGCTCTTGAATTGTTTTATTGGGAGAAAACAGCTGACAGATTAGGCTACACAACAACTAAAAACTAAAAAATGACTACATGATAAATTGTAATGAAAATCGGAAGGCAGACTGACTGAGGAATGTATCTCTAACAAGTATTCAAAGATATAATTTTGTTATTGTTAAAAAGAATACAATGAATGGAAAGAGGGTTTGGATTTCACATTCAGGACTTCTGAAGACCAAGTATAAGAGATTCAAAAGTGATAATGTGAATCTGATTAGAAAATTCAATTTTGGAATTTAAATAAGAAAAAAATTAGTTGTTCTAGCAGGTGAGGCTATAATATGGAAAAATGAGAAAGGGATACAGCACTGAAAGTGAAAATGTGGAAAGAGAGAAGATCAGAAGGGGAGAAAAAAAGAAGAAATAAAGAGTTAGAGTTTATGAACTATACCAAAAGAAATGATACAATGGCCAGTCCTGTGAGGGTAGTAGAGGGATCTCTTTATTGTATTTTCTTATTTTATTTTTATTTTAGATTCAGGGAGTACACGTGCAGGCTTATTACATGGGTAAATTGCGTGAAGCTGAGGTTTGGGCTTGTAATGATCCCACTGCCCACGTAGTGACATAGGACCATAGGGAGTTTTTCAACACTTGCTCACCTCTCTCCTCCCACCCTTTTGGAATCCTCAGTTGTTCAGTGTTTCCATATTTGTGTCGGTGTTGCCTCCAGTGTTTAGCTCCCACTTATAAGTAAGAACATGTGGTATTTGGTTTTCTGTTTCTGTTTCAATTCACTGAGAATAATGGCCTCCAGTTTCATCCATGTTGCTGCAAGGAACATGATTTCATCTTTTTATGGCTGTATAGTATTTCCTGGTATATATGTAGCACATTTTCTTTATCCAGCCCACCATTGGTGGGCATATGGGTTGATTCCATGTCATTGCTTTTGTGAATAGTGCTGTGATGAACATATAAGTGCAGGTGTCTTTTTGGTAGAATGGTTTATTTTCCTTTGGGTATACACTCAGCAGTGAGATTGCAGGGTCAAATGGTGGTTCTATTATTAGTTCTTTGAGAAATCTCCAAACTGTTTTCCACAGTGGCTGAACTAATTTGCATTCCTGCCAACAGTGTGCAAGCATTCCCTTTTCTCCACAGTCTCACCAACATCTGTTACTTTTTGATTTTTTTAATATACTAGCCATTCTGAGTGGTGTGAGATAGTATCTCATTGGTTGAGTGTGGTTTGCTAATATTTTGTGGAGGACTTTTGCACCTGTTCATCAGAGAGATATTGGCATGTAGGGTTTTTGTTGTTGTTGTGTCTTTGCCAGATTTTGGTATCAGAAAGATACTGGTTTTGAATTAGGAGTTCCTCCTCCTTGATTTTTTTTTTTTGAATACTTTCAGTAGTATCTATATCAGCTCTTATTTGTATGTCTGGTAGAATTCAGCTGTGAATCCATTTGGTTCAAGGCTATTTTTGGACATTAGGTTTTTTTATTACTGATTCAATTTCATTACTTGTTATTGGTCTGTTCAGGATTTCAGTTTCTTCCTGGTTTAATCTTGGGAGGTTGTGTGTGTCCAGAAATTTATGCATCTCCTCTAGGTTTTCTAGTTTTTGTGCATAGAGATGTACATGGTAGTCTCTGAGGATCTTTTATGTTTCTATGGGATTGGTTGTGATGTCACTTTTGTCATTTCTGATTGTGCATATTCAGATCTTCTCTCTTTTCTTGTTAATCTAGCTAGCAGTATATCAATCTTTTTTTATCCTTTCCAAGAACAAACTTCTCATTTTGTATATCCTTTGTATAGTTGTTATGGGTCTCAATTTCATTTAATTCTGTTCTGATTTTAGTTATTTCTTTTTTTTCTGCTAGCTCTAGGTTTAGTTTTGTTCTTGTTTTTCTGTTTTTTGTTTTGTTTTGTTTTGTTTTTAGGTGCGAGTTTAGGTTGTTAATTTCAGACGTATCTTCTTGATGTAGACATTCAGTGCTAGAAACTTTCCTCTTAACGCTGCCATTGCTGTACTCTAGAGGTTTTGGTATGTTGTATCTCTATTTTTGTTTGTTTCAAATAACAGTTTGACTTCTGCCTTAATTTTTTGTTTATTTTAGAGTCATTCAGAAACAAGTTGATTAGTTTCCTGTATTTGTGTGGTTTTAAGAATTCCTCTTGCTGTTGATTTCTGTTTTTATTCCACTGTGGTCTGAGAAGATGCTTGGTATGATTCTGATTTTTTGAAATGTATTAAGACTTGCTTTATGACTATGTGTTCAATCTTGGAATACATATCATGTGCAGATGAGAAGAATGCATATTCTGTAGTTGTTGGGTGGAGTATTCTATAGATGTCTATTGGGTCCAATTGGCCAACTATCAAATTTATTAAATACAAAATTTTTTGTTAGTTTTTTGCCTGTCTATTGCTTTCACTCGTGTGCTGAAGTTCCCCACTATTATTGGATGGCCATGAAAGTTTTTCATAGGTCTATAAGCAATTATTTTATAAATATGCATCCTCCAATGTTGAACATATATGTATTTAGGATAGTTAAGTCTTATTGAATTGAACACTTTATCATTATGTAATGCCTTTCTTGGTCCTTTTTTACTGTTGTTGTTTAAAGTCTATTTTTTCTGATATTAGAATAGTGATCCTTGTTCTTTTTTTGTTTCCTATTTGCATGATAGATCTTTCTCTATCCATTTACTTGCAGCCTAGCCTATGGGTGCCATTACAAGTGAGATGGGTATCTTGAAGATAGACTTTTTTTTAGTCTATCTTCTAAAAAGGCCACTTTTTGCCTTTTAAATGGGGTGTTAAAACACTATGACAGGAATAAAACCTTACATATCAATATTAACTTTGCATGGCCAAAGTTAATATTTTATGTTAAAACACTATGGCAAGAATGAAACCTCACATATCAATATTAACTTTTGCATAGCCAAAGTTAATATTGATATGTGAGGTTTCATTCTTGCCATAGTGTTATTATCTGGTTGCTTTGTAGTATTGATTCTGTCACTGCTGAGGGCCTGTGGGCTATCTGCTTGCATGTGCTTTCATGGTAACAAGGATCATCCTTTCCTTTTGTTTTCATGTTTAGAACTCTCTTAAGTATCTCTTGTAGGTCTAGTGTGGTGGCGATGGATTCTTTTAGCAATTGCTTATCTGAGAAAAAATTTATTTCTCTTTCATTTATGAAGTATAGTTTGGTGGGATATGAAATTATTCGTTGGCATTTTTTTTCTTTAAAAATGCTAAAAATAGTCCCCCAGTCTCTTCTGGCTTGTATGGTTTCTGCTGAGAAGCCTGCTGTTAGTCTGATGGGTTTCCCTTTATAGATGATATGACTGTTTTCTCTAGCTGCCATTAAGTTTTTTTCTTTCACATTGACCTTGGATAGTCTGATGATTGTGTGCCTTGAAGATGGTCCTATTATATAGTATTCTTCCAGGAATTCTCTGGATTTCTTGTATGTGCATGTTGACTTCTCTAGCAAGATTGAGGAAATTTCCCTGAATTATATCCTCAAATATGTGTTCCAAGTTGCTTAGTTTCTCTTATCTCAGAAATGCCAATGTCACTTTACATAACCCCATATTTATTGAAGGTTTTATTAATTGTTTAAAATTATTTTTTTCTTTATTTTTGCCTGCCTGGGTTGATTCAGAAAGCTAGTCTTCGAGCCCTGAAACTCATTCTTCTGCTTGGTATAGTCTGTTGTTAAGGCTTCCAACTGTATTTTGAAATTCCCATAGTTAATTTTTCAATTCCAGAAGTTGTGTTTGGTTCTTTCTTAATATAGCTATGTTGTCTTTCAAATCTTGGATCATTTTTCTGGCTTCTTTGTGTTGGATTTCAACTTTCTCTTGGATCTCATTGAGTTTCTTTGCCATCTAGATTCTGAATTCTATATCTGTCATTTCAGACATTTCATTCTGGTTAGGGTTCATTGCTTGGGAGCTAGTGAGATTCTCTGGAGGTGGTAAAACACTCTGACATTTTGTATTGCCAGAGTTCTTGTGCTGGTTCCTTCTCATCTGAGAGAGCTGATGCTTTTTTCTTTTCTTTTTTGGATTTGCTATTGTTTGGATGGAGCTTGTTGATTTTAAATTCTTTTTTCCCTTGTGGGTATGACTGTGGTGTAAAATGTGTGTGGGTGGATCAGCTTCATTTCTGAGTGCTTTCAGGGCGCCAAGGCTCTGTATGGGTTCCTTGGTTGCAGATAAGTTTGTGCGGTGGCTGAGACGTTGCTTCTTGTAGTGATGTAATTTTGTTTTGTAGTGTAATTCAGGCTGCAGCCCAGTAGGTGGCACTTAAGAGTGAACGCCAGAAGGTAGGGGCAAGGGCAGAAGCAATGGAAAAGTCTGCAAAGTACCCTCCTTCAGCGCGTTTGCCTTCAGTGGGAGTGGAATCGCTGGAGAAGCCCCAAAAGTGGTCTCTTTCAGCCCACACTCCCTCGGTTCCGCTGGGGAGAGCCACCTTCGAGTCTGCAACAGTACACTGAAGAGGGATGAGAGAGGTGAGCGATGACCCCTTCTCGACAACCATTCCCTGGCTTTGGTGGCGCCCCCTTCAGTGGCTAGCGCAGTGCTCCTGTTTCCTTTGACCCAACCTTTGACCCAAGAGGGGCTTTAGCCGGCTGCATCCCCCTCCCCTAGGGGCCGACTGAACCGAGAGCTAGATTTCTAGGGGAGTGGGTCCCTTCCCTTACCACTTTTCAGAGCTGGCGGGTTACTGTCCCCCAACTGAACAAGGAAGCCGACTGGGGAACCCAGTAGTTGATATGTAAGGGATGCTGGGAAGTGCTGGGTAAAGAAGGGTGAGTCCCTGGCGAGGGCTCCACCCCCAGGCCTGTGCCCACGGACTTAGGTGAGGACAGGCACTCCAGCCTTTGGGCCCAAATGTTGCATTTCCCAAGACCAACCTAGCCTACCATGCCCCCTACCATCCTGTGCCTATAAAAACCCCAAGACCCTAGCGGGTAGAGACACAAGCAGCTGAAAGTGGAGAGGACATCGAGGGGAGCACGCTGGTGGAAGAGCACACCAACAGATGCTGCCACCTGGCAGGCTGTCCAGCAGAGGAATGACGCGGAGTTTGGTCGTGGCAGTCATAGGAGAGCCCGGGCTGCTGAGCGGCTGGACTCCAGGGTAAAACCATCTCCCTTCTGGCTCCCCCATCTGCTGATAGCTACTTCCACTCAATAAAACCTTGTACTCATTCTCCAAGCCCAGGTGTGATTCAATTCTTCCCTCACGCCAAGGCAAGAACCCGGGATACAGAAAGCCCTCGTCCTTGTGATAAGGTGGAGGGTCTAACTGAGCTGGTTAACAAGCTGCCTATAGACGGCAAAACTGAAAGAGCCCATGGTAGCACATGACCACTGGGGCTTCAGGAGCTGTAAACATCCACCCCTAGATGCTGCCGTGGGATCGACCCCCACAACCTGCATGCTCCCCTAGAGGTATGAGCAGCAGGGCACTGAAGAAGCGAGCCACTTCTCCAGTTGCACACCTTGCAAGGGGGACAAGGGAACCTTTCTCATTTCATAGCAACACACGCAGACTGGTTCCAGGTCTCAAAGCTGCCCCTGCCTGCATGTCTTGCCACCCAGAAGAAACCTGGCTTTGGGAACTCTCCTGCTCCTGCAGTCTTCTAATGCTTTATGTCTCTTCTCTATCGCATCCAAGCATTCTCTCCTAGACTATCTGCTCAGAAGGTGTCCACTTACTATTCTGGCGTTTCTCTGTTGGGGAGCCACACACTACCTGCTTCTGCTCAGCCATCTTGATCCCTTTCATGTCTCTATTTATGAAGGATTAAAATGGAATGGAGACATGGAGATTGAGGATTGATGATGAGGCTTGTTGAAATTTGATGATAAATTTCACTAAGAAACTTAGAAACAGGGCCAGGGGGTAATAAATGAGAGACACAAAGAGAATGGAGTAAGTAGATATGATGGACTTGCAAAGAAAAAACCTTGTTGAAGAGCAGACGTGAGCTAATGGACTAAGAGAAGCATGCAAGTGGGGAGACTACTTCTGATAGTAAACATTTTGGAAGAGTGTGCCATCAGGAGAAAGCCCGACTTCAGTGTGGTCAAGGAGCTGAGCAAGTTATATCCAGAAGTGATCAAGGATATATGTGAGTTTGCTTACAATATCATAAAGGCAGGACAAGACTCAAGGAAGATTCCTAGGGAGGAAACTGGTGGGGAAGTCAAGGCCAAACTGGGCTGGATAAGGTAGAAAGAGCATATTGATGAAAATAACAGCCTTAGGTGGGAATTGTAGGGGGTAACATGGAGGGGATTTGAATATAGGAGCCTGTGTTTAAAAACTAGCTTTTTCTTTTCTTGCTTTTTTTCTTAGAAATATATAGAACACATCCATTTATTCCAACACTCCAAGTGAGGAATAAGGTTTGGGCTCAGCTTATAGTCTGCACCAATCACTGAGTATTATTTTGAGGGGCATGTTTATGGGGGAGGTACGTTGCTGGTGGGATTGTTTCAAAGTCTTAATGCAAGTGCCTCAGGTCTATTGCTAGACATTTAGAATTTTCTTGGTTTTTTGAAAGAGAAAGATTAGGGATAGTTAATAGTAGTTTAAAAGGCTGTGCAACCTTAGTAACATTTCTTTGCAATAATTAATTAAAATCACAAGGAAAATTTTTGCAAAAGTTTGGGCATATAAAATAAATGAAAGTTATGACTAACAGTTCAACTTTCTCCTGATGTCTCACTTTTGTGAGAACTGATGTAGACCAGAAAATAAAGTTCTAGGTGTTTTTTGTTTGTTTGTTTGTTTTGTTTGGTTTGGTTTGCTTAGGTTGACAGATCTAATTTTCATGTCAAATTAGGACACTGACTTTCCCTAACAGATGTTCAGGAGCTGAATTTGTATCCTAATTCTAGTCTTGCTAGTATTTATTTTTGAGACCTGCAATCCATCATTATACTAACATGGCAATGCCTGGGAAGTTTAATGGCTATACAACTTCTAGAAAGTGCCTTTATTACATATCTGACACATTGCAAATTCACAAATGGAGTACAAACAATTTCAGCAGCTTAGATGACATTTTCCTTCCTGCCGATGGTCTGAACTCACCAGGTAGCAACACCCGAAGCATTACATTCTGTCTCCCTGAGTTGCATTGTATTTTTGATACCACAGCATAAACTGTCAAAGGAAGTATTTCTCTAATTTTAATTGGGGTTACTAGGGTCAAAGCCAAGTTTCCAAAGCTCATTTTGTTTTTATCTTATTATCATGCGTTTATATCAAGCCATTTATTTTTTGAAGCAATCCTTATTATAACTTGGAAAAAAACTATTTCGTAATGTGGTCAGATGTGATTAGATCACTGTTTTATGCTCAGACGTATGTTCCACCTTTTCCCATAATGCTGTGACATTTGGGGTTTGTATAGCTTCATGAATCGAACTTAAACAGTAATGCATTTTCACAAATAAATAGAATCACTCTTCCTACCTATTATGATGGATCTTAAAATATCCTGCCACATCTCTCTCGTTATTCATTCAGTTTCTGATTTTAGTAATTTACCTATACATTAAAACATTGTAATTATGTATTTAAATCACCAGGACACCTATCATTTGGTCTCTACAACTGAGTTGCTGGTTGTTAGAGAAAAATGTATTTAACTTGTATTTATGAATATAACTGGATGAGATTCTGGTTATTTAATAGGCAGTTTAACTTGAGAAACAGAGTAGATGGGAAAAATGAGAACTTACTGTGCTTTAACAACTTTACATTAATTTGTTGGTTCATTGTGAGCTAGTTTATTACAGTATATTGAACTGTTTACCAAATAGTAAACTCTATTCCAGTGTTTAGAACATGCTTTTTTAAAATGACATTCTTAACCATTTTGCCTTATTGCAAGGCATTTACATATATACATTGAGAAGCTATATCTGATCATGCTTCTCCAGAGATGTGTTTTGAACTGCTTTAGTACACGGATTTTTGAATCTTAACAAAGGATTTTGGCCATCTGCAAAATAAGAGGTTTTTATTCTCTTTAGAATAGTCTTTTTTCTGGGTCCCCAGTGTATATTTTGCCAAAATGCCTAAAATATTGCAATAAAAAAACTCAGAGTTTGGTACCAATCTGACAGTTAATTTTTTTAAGCCTTTAAAAGTATATAAACAATTTTAGCCAATGGACACCTCTCACTGAATTGACCATATAGATCATATTAGTCCATTTTCACACTGCTGATAAAGACACACTTGAGACTAGGAAGAAAAAGAGGTTTAATGGACTCAGTTCCACATGGCTGGGGAGACCTCACAATCATGGCAAAAGGCAAGGAGGAGCAAGTCGCGTCTTATATGGATAGTGGCAGACAAAAAGAGAGAGCTTGTGCAGGGGAACTCCTCTTTATAAAACCATCAGATCTTGTGAGACCTATTCACTATTATGAGAACAGCACGAGAAAGACCCACCCCATAATTCAATTGCCTCCCAGGACACATGGGAATTGTGGGAGCTACAATCCAAGATGAGATTTGGGTGGGGACACAGCCTAAACATATAATAGACCTATCAGTTCCCTACACTAATAAACTTCCCTGGTATTATTTCCACAGCACATGTACTCTGGAAAATTAGCTCCAGGTGATGAGAAATTCATTTGAGGGCAGTAAAAATGAAACCAGGTATTCTCACACTAATTTGAGGGTTTAATCTCACTGGGCCTCCTGTTTGTTTTTAGTGCATTGGAGGAAAATTAGATTTTCTGAGTAAATAGAAATGAGCAATGTTCCTATGTATATACACTTAACTCTTCAAAAAGAACAACATAGGTCTGTACTGGCACAAGTAAAATGTTGTAAAAATTGGGTCAGGTGCCAAGTGTGAGCAACCTCACTCTCCCTAATCAGACAGCATTTCTTATATTATTTCTGGATTAATATAAGTAGGTAATCTTGAATAAATTCTCTAGTGAATGTTCTACATCATTTATTGTCAGTGAATGTACAGATGGGATAGTCCCAGTAAATTTTTTTAGAAAACCAAACCATGTTCAGGATCATGGATACTGGTATTCAAGGTTTTCATGGGCATTCAAGGAAGAAAGAGGTGATGCAACATGCTGTAAGCCAGATTCTCTAGAAAACAGACTTGGAGGCAGAGATTTAGGCCCAAGAAATTTGTTTGGGGGTGGGGTTCTCTTAAGATCAACACCTGTGTGCAGCAGATTTCGCTCTCTTTGGATAAAGGCAATTCCAGGAGAGAGACTTAGCTGAGAAGACTCCCAGCTGCTGGGGGAATGAATGCCTCAGTCCTGAATGGGTATCTGGGTTGCATATTTGAGCAAAACATCCTAACTTTAGTAAATAAAGCTACAGCTTTTTCTTATTTCTCCTATCTGCTTCTTGCCTGGGCAACCTAAAATTTATCCATTATCCCTGCTATCTCACCAGGAAGAGTATAGCGATAAAGACCAATTTCTATATCTTATACATTATATTTAACTATAACATTTATTGTTATTAGATAGTTAGATTAAGTAAGAAATAAGGTATTCAAGATTCTTTTGAATCTGTGTGAATATAGATATAGTTAAATAGTGACATTGAAAGTATGGTGAATTTTTATATCATCTTTCTGGAGAAATACTGAGGAAAATACTTGAATTTTGCATAACCAAGGCATCAGTTACTATTCACAATGAGACTACAGAGAAAGCTTTCCAAAATGTTTAAATGAAATATGCTTTCAATGTTATGTGGTTTTCCTGTGTTGTAGCTACTTAATTAGCATTGTATCAATCACCACTGACATCAAATATGATAACTTGCTTTACTGGAAAGTCACTGCTCAATCTCATGAATGAAATTGATGAGGTAGAAGGTAATGGTGCATTGCCAAGAAAACAAGAAAGAAGGGAGCTAAAAATTGATAGTTACCTACTTTGCAGTATCTGCTTTATATATGGTATCTGATTTCAGTTTATCTGAACCCTCCCCTGGAAGTAGCTATTATCAACTTTATGTTATTTACTTACTCATTTTATTCTTTTTAAAAAGAATAATGAGATGTTTTAAACATAGAGAAAAGTGCACAGGGCAATATAAAATCACGTACATAATCATCTCCCAAGAGTAACTAATGTCATTATAGGTAAAGTTTGCTTCATATCATTTTAAATATAAATATTGCAGATATGCTTGAAATATATGTTAGGCCATATATGTTCAAGCTGAGGAAAGGTAGGTTCAGAGAGAAATAAGCTTGGCCAATCTCACTCCGCTAGTAAGTAGGGCTAAGATTTGATCGTCTATACGTGGATCATGGAACTCATGTTCTTTCCCTCCACTATGTATACTTCCTCTGTACTCCCTGAAGACTTAATCTGGATAGAGATACATTGCCTAGAGTTTCTCTATAGTGGGAGAAATGAGCCTTTTACTTTCGTGGTACCACGTCAGTTGCCAATTGATTCTGGCACATAAAAATGTATTATATCTGTACCTGTTTAATTATTTTCTGTATCACATCAAAGGAACAAGATAAATTTGGTTATAATAGTTTATTTTACTTTAATTTACTATTATTAGTCATTGCAGTACACAAATGCAGATGTCTGAAGGGATGCACAAAGATGACAAATGTGGCATGTAACATATAAAGCAATACTACATTTCTAAGTGGTTTACATTATGTGTATGAATATGAATTACCTGCATGGATTATTTTTAAGTTCAGAAACTGTTTTTAGTTGGTTTTCTTTCTTTTCTATAGCTGTTATTTATGTCTCCAGCTTCATCTTCAAAGTGGAGATCATAATATTTATCTCATAAGACTCTTAAAAAATGAGATAAAAGCATTTGATGAAAGCATATGAAAGCATTTGACTGAGTGATTAGTATAAAGAAGCTACTTAGTACTTATTTGCTATGGTCACCTGAAAAGAAAAGCTATTTTGAGTGCAGTGGTAGGGTTGAGAAACAGCCAATATATTAAATATTTTAAAATATTTTTGTTTAAGTTCAACCACCTACTTTTTAGAAAATCACTTAGCATATGAAATTTATTATAAGAGGATACTTACTCTACAGTTGCTTTAGAAGAAAGAAAAAGAAATCAGTTTGTAAAATGAGATAATTGTAAGGGTATCTCATCTTTGTAGCCATATGAGAGAGTCCAAAGAGCTAAGCAAATATTTGCGAAATGATATTTTTACTATACTGGAAGTAATAAACAATTAAAATGTTGTTATTAAGGCAGTGCTGATATTATAATTTTACTATCTCTAGAGGAATACCAGAGATCTTATTAAATACATGCTTTTTTAAAGTTGAAATCTTAGATAACTATTATCATTACTATATGTGTAAGAAAACAACGGCATGCAGAAAGATGTGCTCTATAGAAAACTGGTAGGTTATTAAAATATAAAGAAATAGGGAGAAAACTGAAAATTGCATGATATTGTCAAGTCTCCCTTGGGACTCAACCACAAAACAGTTCTTTCATTGCAAGTTTCTTTTCTCCTTAATGAGTCATTTTGAGTTCTTTTTAATGTGGGCACAAGGAAACAAATAAGAATTCTTCCATGCAGCTAAGGCACTCCAAATCTTATTAATTCAAATGTTGAGAGCATTGAAGCCATAAAGAAAACAAGAATACTGAAACACCATGTATCTGCTTTCATTTAAATAGCCAAACAATTCTGTATTTTCCAAGTGGGCTTCCTTAATATACATATTTTAAACCTTGTAAGGTAATTCTCCAGAGAAATACGGAGATCTAAAAGACAAAGTAATTCCATTTATCACCTTAAATCTCATTTAATTAGGGAATAATTCTGATATATCAAGAAAGAAACTAAAATTACTGTCTTCTAGATGCTTGTGCTTTTGTAAGAAACAAAAGAGCTCAAGTAAGTAGAAGCCTCAGGAAGAGAGCAGTATTACAGAGGGACCACAGCAACAATGTTTTTTTGTTTTTTTTGTTTTTTTTTTTTTTTGAGATGGAGTCTCACTGTGTCACCAGGCTAGAGTGCAGTGGTGTGATCTTGGCTCACTGCAACCTCTGCCTCCAGGGTTCAAGCGATTCTCCTGCCTCAGCCTCCTGAGTAGCTGGAACTACAGGCACGTGCTACCACACCCAGCTAATTGTTGTATTTTTAGTAGAGATGGGGTTTCACCATATTGTCCAGGATGGTCTCGATCTCTTGACCTCGTGATCCGCCCTCCTCAGCCTCCCAAAGTGCTGGGATTACAGGCATGAGCCATCACGCCTGGCCAACAATTCTTATTAATATTAAAATTTAAAAATTGGCTTGAACTGGAGAACACTTCAAAGCTCATTTACCACAGAACTTTGTCATTTTTCTCCTTGACTCAGCTCAGTTGGAAAGCACAGATGTTTTATGCGTCTGCGTTGCTCCCACTCTCCCTAAAATTTTACTTACCAGCTAAACCGCCAATCCTAATACATCCAACAATATTTTACCATGAAAATACATTCAATTTTTGTATTTAGATGCGTACAAGTTTCCTGAAATTGTGAAATATTCAAACTGTACTTGGAAAGCTCTCTGAAGATCCCCCCCTCAAAAAAAAAAAAAGGAAGATTATCTCTGGTGGTTATATTTTTTGAAAGGTTTATTGTTCTATTGAATATATATCTAGTTCTTTTTCATAAAAATGAATATCCTGGCTTTAAGTAACTGTTTGCTAAGCACAGTGTGCACAGCTATGCACACACTGATGTCACCATTGCCAATTTTATTAAAAGAACCACAATACAGAGCAAAGAGAACAAGAGAAGTGTTCCTATTAATGGTATTTCAAATGCGTATTTAAACAGCTTATCTACTTCAAACTAATTTCTGATAGATTAAATAGCTGTATTCCAAATCTTACAAGATGCACATCTCTCCTCTATTTCTTTCTCGGCTTGCTTCAGCTGAATAGCTCAAATTGTTTGGCACTGGTAAAGCATGAAAATGTGAGATAAAAAAGGAAACGAAGCTACAGCCTGAGTGGCCTACAGGCCTTAGAAATGGCAACACTTTAAAATTCATTATATTTTACATTGCTTCAACTGTTACACATTTTTTTTTTTTTTTTTTTTTTTTGGCTCTTGATGATGTCAGAAGATTTATCTGAGATGTCTGTCTCCATGGGTAAATAGTGACCGGGGTGAAAACTGAGGGAACTAGGGAGCACCTAGACCCCAAGCCTTAGTAGTCAGCTCTGGAATGCTCCCTGCAGTGTGGGGTGTGAGTGTGGTGTCTCTGTGTCTCTGTGTACACACTGTGTGTCTGATGTGCAGAGGGGAAGGCAGGGAAGAAATACTATGGCAGACAGTCACTTGTGGTAGCTCTCTAAAGGGATCTGGCACTTCCTGCCATTTCATGGAAAAGAGGAATGAGAAGGAAATAAGCATTTGTTACATGCGGGATCTCACTGGATGCTTTCAGTGCTAGAAGGGAGCTATTTCTCCTCCTAACGTCCGTAACTCACCAGGTTTCACTAATTCAGAGGTTGCTTTGAAGCTCAGAGTCAAATTCATAGCCAGGGACTAAGTCTTCATGATGTGCCTTTTCATATTAGCCTCCTTTCCGGCATGTTTTTTGTGTTGCTCTCCTTCCTGATTACTTTTTATTAGTGCTATCTTAGTTTATGTATTTTTATAAACTGCCTTAAATGCTTTCTGGAACCACTGTGCATATAATCAAATAGACCAATAACTAACTAGGAAAATGATAGGGCTGATAGCATCGTTTGACCCATGAGGAAGCTGAATTTAAGTAGCTTGTCCAAGGTCACTCAGCAAGTCCCTTGTGCTGTGAGTCTGGTTCTTGGCTTCCAGTCAGTATTTTCAAGTTTTACCTACTTATTTCCTCTTAACTGAACACAAAAAAAATCTCAAATGCTTATTTCTTTAGCTATTTCTATTTCTCTGCAGTTAATGTCCTATCAACTTGAAATTCCTCCCCTGCCTTTCACTCCCAGTAGAAGTTTCGCTCACCTTTCCCAAGATGCTTGAAATACCTTCCCATGAAGCATTTCTTATCCTGAAAAAGCATCATTGTTACATCTCTTCTTAGACGCTCCTTTGCCTTCTGTTTTCAATCTAGAAATTTGTTTCTCCCCCATCTCCATACTGACTAGGATTTTGTTTGCTTGTTTTAGTTTAGATCACAGGTGTTAAAAAGATGATCTTACATATTTAAATGATAGACATATAATTCCTATTATCTTCTACTTCTATGCATTCCTGATAGACAACTCTTAGGCTGGAAACTAAAACAAGAAGGCCTATTAACTATTTTTGCAAAATAAAATTGTATTCTTAAAGTTAAGTTCTTGATGCAGGGAGAAAACATTTTATGATTTTCATTTTACTTCCCACAATAATACAAGCATGTCAAGTATTGATCTACAATAAATGCTTAATAAAAACCTAGTATTTTTCAGTCACTTTAACAGGGCATTGTATATTTAATGCATTAAAGGTCCATAGGCCATGTCTCTTATGTACTTTGTATGCTCAGAAAGGGAAGTAATATATGCTGGTGGTTAAGAACATATTAACCTGAGTACATGTTTAAACCTCAGCTCCACTGCTTGCATGTTGTATGACATTGGCGAGTCATTTAACAGCTATGGGTCTACATTTCTTCACCTGTAAAATGGGGATAATAATAATGTGTATTTAATAAATGTATTGTGATAGTTAACTGAAATAAAACATATGTATAAAGCATGCAATAGGGCACATGGGAAGTATTTTATAAGCGTTGTATGTTATTATTAACTTGTAAAGAATTCATACAAGAAGGCACAGAAAAACATCAATTGCAACTAAGATGAAAAGTTTGTTGCTGTTAGAGCAGGAGTAGTTAAGGTGGTATGTATTTCAAATATCCAAAACCTTCTTCTCTTTCTGGAGAGCAACCATGGGAAGTCTATTGTGGCATTAGATAGTGCCACAGAGAAAAGACAACAGGATGGTGAGGACAGGAGTTGGGAGGGTGGAGCCAAGGAATCAAATAATGTGGTTTCCTAGACGACATTCTTTTCAGAAGCCCAGAGGTGCCACATCTATTACAAAGTCTCTAACCAAACCATATCCATGAACCTATACAAGATAAATTTTAACAGAGTGCAGATTGTCTTTCACTCTACATCAAACTATAGAGTCCAGAAAAAATATTTTATATCATGATAGTGATAATAGTTGAAGGAATCAGAAGGAGTTGATCATTCTCTACAAGCTTGTTGTCATGAGGAGGGAGGTGAAAAGCATTAAAAAAAAAAGCTTAAACCCTTTTCCCAATATTTCAAAGTAGCTTTGATGGTATTTAGATAGCAAACTCATTTTAAAGAGAATAGGATTTTCACAAAACGGAAAAATCAAGCAGCTGGCATAGCAAGTTATCTGAATTTGATCTGAATTGACGTCAGGGAGCTGGGAATGCCCCAGGCAATCCTGCATTCTCTCTCTTTGTGCAGTATTTTGACAGTAGTGAGAATGTCTGAGTGTTAATCATTTTCTGACAGTGTAGGCTCTAATCTTATGCAAAATGAAAGCATTTAGAGATTTTACCTTCTTGGTTCCAATCAGGGCATTTCTTCTAGAAAAACTATTCTGCAGTAAGATTGTGTATAACTTATTTTACATTTGTATATGTTTATATATATTTATATTTATATAATAAACCTAAAAATATGTAACTGCTAAGTTTGGTAGTAGCCTTTCTTCAAAGCATCATTCTTGAGAAGAGAGTTTATTTTGTAAAACCTTACTGGTAGAGGCATAAATCTAAAAAACAAAATTCAATCCAGACTTTTGTATCCAAATATGAATGTTAATTTCCTGGGTATATCTTTTTTTAAAAACTTGCAGTGTGGGTATATAAGCAGGGCCAGATGTCTCTGTGTTAATCATTTCTACTCTTTAATAAATAACGATGGCATACAGTGAAAATAAAGCCCAGATGGCTGACACATTGCACAAATCACTGGATGCACTGTATATTCATTTCATAGTTTCCTGAATACTAATAGATGATAGAGTCGTCATCTTTTTATCTATTCCTCAGTCAAATAACAAGTAACTACTTACTGTGTCTTCTAAAAGCCACTGTGCTAGTGGCTAGGTAGGTTATAAAAACCCACCAGATATTGCCAGATAGTACCACAATATAATTTGCTTTAATCTCTATGACCTTCACAATCTATTACATCCTAGTCTTCCCTAGGAGACTGGGGTTTCTTGGAATTTTTTTTAAAAAGTGATCCAAAACTGGATCTGATTTTGCCATGGGGATTGCTTAACTAATTGGTTTATTAGCTTGAGTCTCATGCATCATGGTGGATATTACTGGTTGTCAAGTTGTGGTTGGTGAATCATAGACTTTTAGAACTCTCAGAGAAATTCAGAGTTGACCCACATTACATTTTACAGATGAGAAAATGTGAAACAAATGACTAAATGGTTTCACTAGAGCCAGACAGTTACTGTCAGAATTGAGGCTTAAACTACAGGCTGCTAACTTGTAGTCTGCAGCTCTTGCTAGTATGTATGTTACTTTGTCTCAGAAATGTAGTGAACTTAAATGTAGTGAGATTAAAATCGGTATCACAGGAATGAAGGTGCAGTAACTTTGGGTTTGCTGCTGCCATTGACTCAGGGTGGGATGAAAGAAGGGGAACAGACATCATTGCACCTGCTTCATTTCTTTGTTCTAGAAGGAAAATAAGGAAGTGAGGTCTGGCTCCACACAGTGTTTCAGTGGGGGCTTTAACTGGTCTGGATTATCTAGAATTTTTCAATATACAGAACTTAATAGGCACAGACACTCAAATGATAGGGAAGTCAAGTATTCACAAAGATATGACATTTACAGAGCCAGTCTGCAAAGATAAAGATATGCTAAGTGGTTGTCTGTAGACAATTATAGTCCATTACAAGTTGAGCATAAAAACATAAGCATTATTCATCAGATACTGAATCACCAGTTAGTGCTGGTATTTAGATGAAAACATTTGGCTTGGAGGGGAAGCCCCTCAAAAACCATAGTTTTGACTTGTTTCTAAGAACCTGCCTGTCATGGAAAAGCCTAGACCCTAGTGGAATTCCCCAGGGATGTTTTACATAGTTGGGATTCTCAGCAGTTGATGATATTGGGAAGCAGAACATAACCAGAGGAGCTGGGAGTCAGCCCTGCCCAGGTGGGGCCCAAGCAAAAACCATACTCTGCCTTTCCCCAAGTCACAATAAATTGTGTTCTGCTAAGTTGTAGTTACGCTGTCTCTTCAAACGGAGACCATAATAATCTTTGCTGCATTTATTCAGTTTTATGTTTATGCTAGTGATGTTTGTCACTTAGTTAAAATTAGCTTTAATATGGAAGAAGAGGGTATACGTCTTTCTGGAAACGTAACACTCAGCCTTAAAGGTAAAGGGAGCAGCAAAGGTGTCCCTAAAAAGCAACTTGCATCCTGAGCACTGTGTGGATAGAGGCCACTGTTGGCAGACATCCAGCCTTAGCAGGTTGTGCTGCAAACAGTCTTTGTATGTGGTCATTTTGGTACCATCCAGAACCGCCACTTACTCTCCTGCTCCTCCACCACCGCCTCCAGTCCCTGGTTGCAATGAGCCACACAAAACAGAGGAAAGGAAAGGGGCATTACGTTAGCATCAGCAATGCTGGGATCTAGTTCTGCTGGTAGCTCCTCCTAAAAATACACCCCTAAAAAATAAAATCGTAAGAAAAAAAGAGTTAAAAATAAAAAGTTTCAGTCTCCTTGCCCTGGGCAGGTCCTTGGAACTGTAGAGTATTTTAAAGGCTATGAAATTTTTTTTTTATTTTTTTTTTTATTTTTTTATTATACTTTAAGTTTTAGGGTACATGTGCACATTGTGCAGGTTAGTTACGTATGTATACATGTGCCATGCTGGTGCGCTGCACCCACTAACTCGTCATCTAGCATTAGGTATATCTCCCAATGCTATCCCTCCCCCCTCCCAAAGGGCTAATATCCACAATCTACAATGAACAAATTTACAAGAAAAAAACAAACAACCCCATCAAAAAGTGGGTGAAGGACATGAACAGACACTTCTCAAAAGAAGACATTTATGCAGCCAAAAAACACATGAAACTTATTTTTTATGGAATTCCAGAGAGGGGGATGGGCTCAAGTTTATATGTGAGATACATATTTACTTATTTAATAGATTTGAAAATTTATTTCTGTGTTTATTAGTCAGGGTTCTTCAAAGGACAGAACCTATATGATATATGCATACATAGAAAGAGATTTATTTTAAGGAATTTACTCACACAGCTACAGAGACTGAGAAGTTCCAAGATCTGCAGCCAGTAAGCTGGAGACCCAGGAGTGCTGCTGGTATAAGTTCCAGTCTGAAAGCTGGCAGGCTTGATACCCAAAAGGAGCAAATGTTTCAGTTCATGTCCAAAGGCAGGAAAAAACCAACCTCCCAGCTCAGGCAGGCAGGAGGAATCCTCTCTTACTTGTGGAAGGTTCAGCCTTTATGTTCTATGCAGGCTTTCAGCTGATTGGATGAGGGCCATCCAAATGTAGGAGATTAACCGCTTTCCTCAGTCTACCAGTTCAAATGTTACTCTTATCCAAAAACACCCTCACACACATACCCCAGATGATGTTAATTAAATATCCGGGCACCCAGTGACCCAGTCAAATTGACACATAAAATCAATCATCCCACCATGTATATTTATTCATATATAAAACAGTAGATTTATGTAGGAAATAGAAAAATGATGGTTATTATTAGAGAGGAGCATAAGAAGGAAATTTGTGATTTGAAGATTTGGAGTCCATTATTGCTGATGACCATTAAGCAAGAATCAAAAAATTTTGCCCTGTTATAATAATGATGTGTACACCATTCTAAAAATAATCCTTATTTACTAAGGCATCACAATAACTTCTATGGGTCCATTTCAGACAGAACAAGGGAGAATCACCTTTTTCCTTTTATTTCTTTGATTTCTGTTAAATGTTTTTTATGAAAAATCTTGAATTTCTAAGGGCATATTCTTTTATCACTACAGGGATGATTTTGCCTGAATATCTGAAATAGCATTGCAAAATGATTTTCTTTAGCACTTTACAACTGTAAAAGAAGGTCATTTTAAAGGCAGTATTTAAAAGAACAATGCCACAATAAGTGGCTCTTCTCATTGCCCTTACATTCTTCTAAAAAGAAGAGACCAGTAGACAATGGTTAAACTAGCATGTTTCAACAAACACATCATCACTTAATTAATTGAAGCAACTTTCCAAAAGTATTAAGGAATTAAAATATGTAATGCTCTAGAATAGGAGAAGCCTAATAAGCCAAATAAGTTCAACTATGAAAAAATATCTGTCATTTTGTTAATTCACAAGCTGGAGAGGGTATGAATGTTAAGGGGATGTTGTAGCTAGCCTAGAGACTTACTCTTAGGTCTAAGGCAGGTACTTAAAATGTGAGAGTTGAAAAGAAAATTTTTTAAATTATTTTTCTTTTTTCCTGAAGAAGTGGGTTTTGTAAGCACAAAGGATGTAGAGAAAAACCATGCTTTTTGATTCAGACTGCAGTGGGGAAGGTATGCAAATTAACTTATAATTTCTATGCCAAAGATTTTTTTTTGGCTCTTTCTCTAAATACTTTACTAATATCTTACGGCATACAGATTGGTCTCCCAACTTGCAGGAGACATTTTTTGGAGGTTGTATTTTTCATTTTTTTTCAATACTGAAAAATTTTATAGGGGAAATGAGAAGAGCCAGATGATGAATGGCTTCAACAAAGGGACTGTGGTCAATAATGACAGTGATGGGAACAACGAAATGACCAAAGGTCTTGATTTCCAAGAAAAGTCAAATCATGAAGCCTTCATGTTGGAGGAGACCACAGAAGTGTGGAGACTCAGGCAGGTTCCGGGATTTTAAAACTCTACCCCTGGAGCAGCCTTTCCTTACCACCACCCAAATGCAGCCATAGAGCAGGGAATAGGGGTTAGAAATTATGGAGATTTCCACTTGAAGGGTTCCATGGGTCTAATTCAACTCCCATTTTAGAGATGAAGCAGGTGAGTCTCAGAGAAGTGAATGATATATTCAGGACATATGGCTAAGGGGTGACCAACTGCAGACTAGGCTTCTTGATTCAAACTTTTTTTTTTTTTGGACTACATTGTATTACTCCCCAGTCTATTAAAAAGTTTAACTGCCATATTGAACAAGCAAGACTCATACAGCAAAGTCAGAAAACATTTGCCTTTCCCTCCACTATCATTAAAATCCAATAAAGAGTTAGGTCTTAGCATGCCAACAGGACTCTAAAAAGAAATCCTCTTTAGGATTTTTTGTCTCCCTTTGACGTCTTTTAAAGGCTGTATGTGGGGTATAAGCTAACGGTCAGAATAGCTGAGCCTTTGCAAGTCCTACCAGATGTTGCAGCAACTCCAGAGTGTAGGAATATTTGCCATCTATTGTTTTGTCCTTGGCCTTGTTAGGACTTCTACTGCAAATAGAGACAAAGAGCCTTCAGGAACATTCTGCTGTGCAAGTGGCCACCAAGTTCATGTGCATGACACTGCCCTGGTCATTGCTGTCCTGGTTACTCTGCAAACACTAAAGCCGATTGGCCTTGACTTAAAGTCCATTTCAAGGGAGGAGAATAACATAAATTGTTTTAATCAGGGCAGGTTTTATTGTAATAAAGTAAATGACACAAAGGCAAGAACTACACTGCCCTATTGGTTATTATCACCTGTCTGGCACACAGTAACTGCTCAATAAATGAATGAGTGAACAGAAACCTATTAATTGGATCAAGTAAAAAGAGACTTATTGGAAAGATACAAAGTAATTTAAGAAAAATGTCATATTGGAAAATAATGCCTGGCTTCATGGGGTATTCCCATCCTGGCATATTGGACCCATTAACCTCTCAGTGAATCTCAGTGACCCAACATGGCCACATGCCATGATGATGTGACCACAGTGCCCATCGTGAATGAAGGGAAGCAGAAGCACTCTTGAGTGGTCTGGGCTGGACCAGAACCTGGGTATTGGGTGGTAGTGGGAAGTAGATAAGGGAGGTAATCTGTGACATTGGCAGATGGCATTTTTATTAAATCTCAGACTATTCAGAGAGTATGTGGGAACGTTATCTTCATTGTAATACTATATAATCTTCTTGAAAGGATAGTTATTCAAAGAAAAATATATACTTTCCATGTATATGAACAATAATGTTGCCATAAGAAACATCATTTATTCTAACGTAAACTATTCTATCCTTTTTGATAACTTTGCAAACTGAAAACTATTACTGAACAGTTTGAATTAAAAAAATAAGCTTGGAGTACTATAATATTCATGAACAAAAATCTTGGAGAATTTCTTCTTTAATGAAGTTATTGAAATGCTCATGCCTATAAAATTTTTCAATATTGAAAAAAAATTAAAAATACAGCCTCCAAAAAATGTCTCCTGTAAGTTGGGACACCAAGAGACCAATCTGTATGCCATAAGATATTAGTCAAATGTTTAGAGAAAGAGCCAAAAAAAATGCTTGGCATAGAAATTATAAGTTAATGTGCATACCCTCCCCACTGTAGTCTGAATTTACAAGATATATGCCATGATTATTCTCTCAGAAGATTTTTTATGAGTTCAGTACTGTCTTGATTAAGCTTATGACTAAATAAACTTCTTTTCATGACATTGTCGAAGAGTATCAGTTTTCAGACAGTGAGAAAAGGACAAGCAGCTGGAATCAGCTGAGAACCCAACAATGTATTGTAAAAATACGGTTTATTTTACCACTCGGCATATGTATTCATACACATATATGTATATTCAACTGAGACAAAAGTTTCACAAAATCCTACTTACTCTTACTACATGTGATGATCTCTGATATACTCTATTCTGTTTGTTTTAAAGTTTGTCACAACACATGAAATTTGTTTCACAACCTTCCTGTTGGTCATGAGCTCTGTTTGAAATATACAGACTCAAGGCAAAAATGTAAATGGGAAATTTGGAATTATTATCCAGGTTGGAAGGATTAAAAAATAGAAAATACATATGATTTCACCTTTCTTTCTTCTGAGGCCAGATAAAGTTAACTAGTCTGAAATCTAGTTATTTATTTATCTGGAATTGTTTAGGGTTAACCATGGCTAGTAAGGGTAGACTGTGGATGTAGTACAGTAGCTACTTAAAAGCTGTTATGTCATGAGCCTCCCAACCATGACAGTGCTTAGGAACTCTCCAGGGAGCATTGTAAAGTATGCAAAAGTCCTGGAAACTCTAGGCCAAGTGATTTAGAATCTCTGAGCATGGGGCCTGAGCATCAGTATTTTTAAGAAACTCCCCAGGTAATTGTAATATGAAGCTAGGACCCAAACCATCAATAGCAACTCTGAGTAGATGCCTTTGCCTTGTGCACTGAATACTTTTGTCACGTTAACAATGCTTTTTTGTCGTATTTTATGATGTGTTTCATGTGTATCACCCAAAAGCAACATATTTTTGAATAACAGAGGTTACTATGAGCATACAATTATGCACATCATTGAACCTCAAATTTTAAGATACTTATTACTAAAATGTTATAGCTGTGATTTGTTTATTGAAAATTTTATAAAGAATTCATTGACAGGAGCAGGTTATATGTTAAGTGCTACTTTTCTAGTTGAATGTGGCTCAGGAGAAATCTAGTTAACTAAGTCAAATAGATAGTTTTTAATACTTATATTTATTTAGATAGTAGACTTCCATAATCCTCAGTTACTTTATGTCTTCCAAAAACAAAAATAATTTCTTTAATTTTGTCATAGATTTTAATTGAAATTGATGAACATATGCACACATACACAAAAACTGTAGATTTAGTGTCTGTGGTATGTAATTGAACTGTTTTCTAAAAGGATTTTGAACGTTTAGAAAATTAAGATATTTAAATTATTGACAAATAGAGGATCTTTCTGTACCCAATTTAAAAAGAAGATACAATGATTTGTAGTTAGTGTATCCATTTTTCAAACATAAACAGAAACTTCAGAAGTTCTTAAAAACAGGTTGTCCTTTTAGATAATTTCTACATTTCCTCTGAAATCTTATTTCTGAATTAAGTCTAGATGTTTACAATCTATCTGAAAAAAGTAATGTTGTTATAAACCTCAAATCCGTGCTCATACAAATTCTTACCATTTCCAGTTAGATAATACTCTGGCAAGAATTACTAATGCCTGAAAAAATAGATGTAAATATTCCCATATGATGGTAATTATTAAATGTTATCAACCAAGTATAGTGTTTTGTTTTAATTTTAACTTTTATTTTAGATACAGGGGGCACATGTGCAGGTTTGTTACATGGGTATATTGTATGATGCTGAGATTTGGAGTATGGACCCTGTCACCCAGATAGTGAGCATAGCATCCAATAAGTAGTTTTTCCACCCAAACTCTCCTCTCTCCCTTCCCCTTCTAGTAGTCTGCAGTATCTGTTGTTCCCATGTTTCCATCCATGTGTACTCGGTGTTTAGCTCCCACTTACAAGTGAGAGCGTGTGGTATTTGGTTTTATGTTCCAGCATTAATTTGCTTAGGATTATGGCCTCCAGTTGCATCCGTGTTGCTGCAAAGGACATGATTTTGCTCTTTTTTATGGCTGCATAGTATTTCATGGTGTATTTGTACCACATTTTCTTTATCCAAACCACCACTGATAGGGTGGATTTCATGTCTTTGCTATTGTGAACAGTGTGGAGATAAACATATGAGTGCATGTGTCTTTTTGGTAGAATGATTTATATTCTTTGGGCATATACCCAGTAATGGGATTGCTAGGTTGAATGGTACCTCTGTTTTAAGTTCTTTGAGAAATCTCCAAACTACTTTTCACAGTGGCTGAAGTAATTTACATGTCCACCAACAGCGTATAAGCACTCAATTTCCTCCACAATCCTGCCAGTATCTGTTGTTTTTTAACTTTTTAATAATAGCCTAAATGTAGTATTTTAAAATATCTAAGAGTTTCTTACCTGAACCTAGCCAATGTGTTTTTTCATCTTATTAAATTACATACACTTTTATTTTAGCCCTCATTGATTTATTTTATTAGGTATATAAGTAAGCATATTTTGTAGAGATTCTTTAATATTTTATAGCACTAATATGTCCTTTTGTTTTTTAAGAATAAAATATATAAATTGTTTTATAAGAGTAAAATCAATGTAATAGCTACTGCTGCTCAGTACAATTAAACAAGTTACAGAAATCCTTTACTCAGTATCACTACCAAATTTTTTCTAATATTCTCATTTTAATTTTTTGTAGGTGGTTTTTACAGTTGCCTTTATATATTCTGTCAATTGTGAATAGAAATTCAAATTCTTGAATTTGATAATTGTGTCATTTTTGTGTTCCCTAGCTTTTATTTGTAGACTGTTGGTCCTATTGTTCTTTTTCATGTGTTACTATTATCTCTGGATATTTTCTTATAAATTATTGAAACTTATGAGATTCAATTACCTTCCAAAGTGATTTATTGTTACGTGCTGTAATGCTATTAATAAGTGTAGTTTGCAAGCAATGTTTCAAAATTTTGTCTACTTAAAATTTAGAACAGGATATTTATTTTGTAATTTTTGGATAGATAGAAAATCTCCTTTCTGCCATCATGAAACTGATAAATGCGTTATAGGGATGGGAGGAGATGGACATTTGACCACATGCAATGCAGTTTTCCAAAGTATATAACCATAATCTATATTAAAGGTAAATGCAGTGTCAGATGGGCATTACTTTATGCAAGATTGTGTTGCTCATGAACTTACCAGCCAAAGAAGACTATCTCTAACTAAGGCTTATGTAAAACTGCCAGGAGAGAATAATTCCAGTGGGAGTAAATTTGAACACATGCAGTAGAATGTCCAAAAGTTAAGCTTCTCAGAGAAAATGTACATATGCTTGGATTTTACAAATGATGTATTTCCAGGTATTCACTAGGCCTGCTAAAATAAGTTAGCATTTTTTAAAGATAAATATGTTACTGAAATATATCCTACATAAAGTACCAAATTATAGGTTTACAGTTTGATGAATTCCTGCAAAGTGAACACATCTATGTAATCTCCATCCTGATCAGGAAATAGAACATTATCAATTCTCCCAGAAGTCCCTGGTACCATACCCCAGTCCCCTCCCACCACATCACATAAGATTAGGTTTTGTCTGTTTTGTTTTTTTACCATTTTGTGTTCTTGGTGAGAGTGCTGCTTTTCCATAAGCGATTTCACTGTATCCAGAAACAGAACTCAGTTAAATTTTAAGGCCACTATTTTCTTCATAAAATAGAGGGAAGGGAGAATAGGTTGGTGGGAGGAAACTCGTGCTTCTGATTCTTTCCCTAGCCTATGATCAACATAATCATGCCTTAAGAACCTTGCTTTCTGTCTTTGAGTGACATGCTTGGAAAAGTTTTTGAAAACATCAGTTTGTGTTCTTTACATATTCATTGTATAACTCTATTTTATATGGTTATTAATAATAAAATGGAAACAAACAGAATTGTGGAGGGGAAAAAAAGAGAAATTTTAAAGACAAGCCTGCCTCTAATTTCCTTTTTGCCATGAGTAGTCAGTGGGAAGACTCTGGGAGCTTGGGGACATTGAGGCATACAGCAGTCAACAAGCCTGAGCCCTACAACGACTGAGTCTGGAAAGTTTAGATTCTGAAAGCCTAAAAAAGCACTGTGTAAGAGGCTAAGCCAACCTTTTTGTTGTTGTTAATCTTTTTACTGGTAGCTACAACAAACAAGAAATTCTCCTCCTCGAAAAATAAAAGAATTATTGATCAAATCTTCCTGATCATTTTTTATAGGAAGGAAAAGTACCTTTGGTGGATTATATGGAGTGGTTTGGTGTTGTCTACAGTCTTCTAAATGACATAATTAAGTACAGGCTTTAGATATAATTATTAGTGTATATATCATTTTAAAATTCCCAGGTGAATTATAAACATTATTGTAATAATGTGATGTTATGTGATTTCTCTATTCTGGCCACTCAAAATTAAGAATTAAAGCTTTGATTAGAAATTAGAGTCTAAATTATATATTTGAGAGGCATTAGTATAGTTGAAACTATGAGAGTATTTTGGTTTACTGAGCTAGTTTATGTGAGAAAGCAAAAGACCTAAAACAGTCTTTTTTCAGTATGTATTGTATTCTAGACTTTTTTCTAGGTCATTCTTTCTTTCCATATTTTCTCTTTTTTTTTTTTTTTTCATGAGAAAGCAGAATGATTCAAACTGGGTATAACTATATTAAAGGCCATGAACCTAGCTTTCTCTGACAATAAAAGTCATGCTCTTATTGCTAGATTAAACTTCCTCCTGTTTATAGTGTCTGATGGGATTAAAGAGAGAGGATCTTATGTAAGTAAGAAAGTAATCTTTTTCCTACAATCTGCTTTTAGCCCTTACTTTCCTCCTATGTTGAGAGCATTTCTAGTCCAAAGTTCTTTTTCTTAAGTCATTAAGATATATTATTCAATCTCAAGTAACTTTTAATCCCTTTGTAAAAATATTAGCTCTTTAATTAGGCTTGGTGTGCCTAGCCAGCTGTCTCCAGCATAATTTTGGGTAGGCATTAGTATGTTAATATGGAACTGGCTTATAATCTTAATTTCAAAGCATATTGGAAGGCAAGTTTTATGAATAGTATAAAGAGACTTATATGACCTGTCAAATCAATTCATAAAATTCCTGTTTTGAAGGGGAAATTAAAAGTCAAGGTAATGGAAATGTTATATTCGTATATTCGCAGGAGATGAATGACATGGATAGGATGTCTTTGAAAGTTAACGAGAAAGCTACTTGCCAGGCACGTTGTTCAAGAGCAATGTTAGCAAATGAAATGGGTTGCTGCCTTTGGGGAAATGATTTATGATGATGAAAACCATCTGGGTTTAGGAGTTTGGTTGATGTGACATACCTCTCTTCCAGCCTTTCCACTCTCTCTTCTTTCATGTGCCCAGCATAAAATCAGTCTTTGCGTATAAAGAGCGCTATGCAAGTTGGCTTCCAGTCATACGAATATGTGGTATGATTTCAAATAAGATTGTCATTGGATGCTTTGGTCAGCAAGCATATTTACTTTAGATTTGTATTTACTCTTTGTAGTTGAACTGGCTAAACTCTAACAAAGTATGCTTCATTTGACTTTAATAAAATATTATATTTCCAAGACCGTATGTAGTAATAGCAGAAGGTGTGATTTCTCTTTTTGCATAAATTGGCTCTTCCCTTCTCTTTCTCTGTGTTTTTCACATCTCCCTGCTGTCATATATATTCTGACCTGCCTCTGGTAGGGCTATTTATGTCATATCCATAATTGTTATATATTAACCATTTGAATGTGGAATAAGGCAAGTACAGTTTAAGTTTTTTATATAAAAATATGGAATATACTGTAAATGAGTTCTCTTAATCACAGAGTAGCTACCTCTGGAAGCTGTAACTGTTGGTCTTGGGCTGTAATATATTATACTACAACCTTAAAAATGAAGAAAACAAAAAGACAACACTCTATGTGCTGCTAGACAAAGGCCACAGTTAAAGCCAAACTGCTTGTCACTTTATATTCTTCAGGCCTTTTTAACGACCTTCCCTTTGGGTGATGCATTTTGTAGCTGTTGTCACTTGTATAGCAGAGAGGGAAAAGGAAATGAATAATCTGATTTGAAGGGGTGTAGAGGGATGTGAGTCTTAGGAAGATCCTTAGGATTTACAGAAGCTATAAAGCTATTTGTGCTGCTTTGTGGTGCTTTGCACCCTGTGTCAGTTAATAGTTTATCTTTACCCCATTTTATGCTCTAAGATATAGATGATGTTTTAAAAATCATCCTCATAGTCTTCTTTCCTCAAGCCCCACCCCAAGTTTTCTAGCTCCTGACCAGCACTGTTAGCTTTTTTGATTTAATCTTCACAGTCTTCTCATTTATGAAATACAAAATGAATGCTATGTCAAGACAGACTTGGAAAAATCTTTTAAAATGGCAATACAGGCTCACCTGCAATTAAAGTCATTCCATTCCATTTAGTGTCTTTTTCTTTTTCTTTCTGAGACAGGGCCTCACTCTATTGCCCTGGCTGGAGTGCAGTGGCAGGATCATGGCTCACTGTAGCCTTGACTTCCTGGGCTCAAGCAGTCCTCCTGCCTCGGCCTCCCTAGTAGCTATGACCACAGATGCATGCCACCATTCCTGGCTATGTATTTCTTAATTTTTAGTAGAGACAGGGTCTCAATATGTGGCCTAACCTGGTCTCAAACTGCTGGGCTTAAGCAATCCTCCCACCTCAGCCTCCCAGAGTGCTGGGATTTTGGGATCCCAGGTATGAGCCGTTGCACTCGGCTCCATTTAGCTTCTGATGAGTGTAAATATTAACTTTGAGGTCACTTCACAGTTTGCTGATATTAGGACTGACTTTTTTTAAAGTTATATTTCATTTAATAGTGGAGCACCTTAGGAAAAAACAAATCTCTTTATATATAGAATTAAATTTGTGAACTTTTCTGAAGTACCTTTTTGTCCTTTTAAATATGCCACAACATCTATCCTGTAAGTAAAATAAATATTTCTAAATGTCTAAAGCAAAGAAATATTATAAATTAATTAAAATATTTCCTGAAAAACAAAATAAATCAATTTCTCAATTTATATTATTCAGATAAAAATAGCTCAAGAACTAGCTAAACAGTATTAGTGAAATTGAAGGTCAAGAGATGCTAGAAATTAGTCAACTCAGGTTTATGGAAGATCTTACTATATACTCTGTAATATTCAAAACTATTTCTCGGCTTAATTCACGATGAAATTATGGTATTTTGGTAGTTGGAATTACCAACCATCTGCAACAGCATGAACTGACAAGAAAATAGTGCCCTCTATGAGTAGGAGTACAGAATGTTATCTTATTAACAAGAACCAGGGGACAGTAGGAATGGACAACAGCATTGGTTAGTGGCACAGACCAATTCAAATAATATATTTTATGTGAGTTTTTTTTTTCCTTACCAGCAGTTTGTTGGTGAGGCAGAATTAAATAGGGAAGAGAAATGCACATTCCCTATCTCTGTCCCTGCAGTTTCATTAAATTCTGACCAAATTATGTGACTCAGCATTCTCAGAGAATAGTCTCTGACAGGTAGCACTTACAGGAGACAGACCCACACCTTCTAGTATGTGATTCTTAAAACTCTGTGTGCAGACTGGTGCCCAGCTAACCACATAAAATTTACCAGGGGTGCTTATTAAAAATGGAAATTCCAAAATCTCACCTCCAGAGATGCTATCTTGGTGGGCCCTGAGAACATCATGTTTTTGACGAAGTCGCCCAATGCCTTTTTGGCGTGGTCAAAAGCAAGAAGCACAATGCCTTTTTGTGCTTCTTGGTTTTGACCAAGTCACCCAGATGATTGTGGTGCAATGCCTTTTTGTGCTTCTGCCTTTAGCGTTGGTTTGCCCAGCCAGCACCAGATCAGGCAGCTCTATTAGCTGCTGCTATCATCACGTGGATGTTCTCTCCTCTTCGTAAATGAGATCTCCTCTACTCTCCCAAAAGTCCCATTTTCTTTTGGGACTCTTTCTCTTGTTAGCTCTTGCTTGTCAAGAATGGAATGGGGAAATCATTTCCTATGGAGGAAGTTTTTCTTTGGCTTTTGATAACTGACAGAGTGAACAGATTTCTTCGCTGGGTATGCACTGTGCCTTCTCCCACCTATTCCAGAGCTGTCACTCAGGAGCACTGTTCAAGGCCATCCCCTGCCTTCCTTGTGTAGAGGGCTTTCTGTGACCAGCAGACAGTCAAAGACATCATATCTATACACTGATGGCACATTGATGAAAACTACTGATGTTTGCCACTTACTATTTATTCGTACCTTTTCCTAAATATTTATAAAAATTACTTTTCTCTTTTGTATGCCACATCTGACTATGTGTGTTAGTTTTTGTTTTTTGTTTGTTTGTTTGTTTTTTGAGACAGAGTCTCACTCTGTCAACCAGGCTGGAGTGCAGTGGCGTGATCTCAGCTCACTGCAAGGTCCGTCTCCTGGGTTCATGCCGTTCTCCTGCCTCAACCTCCCAAGTAGCTGGGACTACAGGCACCCACTACCACGCCCTGCTAATTTTTTTGTGTTTTTAGTAGAGACAGAGTTTCACCGTGTTAGCCAGGACGGTCTCGATCTCCTGACCTCGTGATCCACCCACCTCTGCCTCCCAAAGTGCTGGAATTACAAGCATGAGCCACCGCACCCGGCCGTGTGTTAGTTTTTATATCTATGTTAGTACCGCAAAAATGTCTAAGAAAGCGGACCCTTCTACCAACACTACAATGTCTCATATTGCAGGAGCCCTCATAGTTAGGAAGACAACTGTTAGCAAAGCCCTTGTTTCTCTCATGACCCACCAGTGTCTGGCATATCTCACTGCGCTCTTCATGATGCTCTAAGCTCTAAGTTAGGCCTATGGTTGCATTGAAGCTCTAAGTTAGGCCTATGATTAAAGTCTTCTGGCTCATAATGATAAAAGCCATTATTGTAGGCAGTTAGAACCTGTTGAAGGACAGAGACGTGACAGATTACAGTCTGAGATAATGTAAGTTGTTTAAAAAAGTGAAAATAAAAGAAAATCAAAACTTTGCTTTACCTATTCATTTTTAAAATAACCAAGGCATACCCCCTTTGCTGTCTTAAGTTTCAGACAAGGGTCCAACTTCTACAGTCATTACTTGGTGGCTTTACATGCTTTATTTGCCATAGGCCATTAGGTGCTATGGGTGTTTTCATCCCCACTTTGGTGCTTTGTCAAGACATCAAGCATCTCCATGAATATACTTTAATCTTTCCCTTTTTTGTGTTTTGTTTTTTAGGTAAGTACTTTTGGTATTCTTCTTCCTTAATGCTGAAAGAAAATGCAGCTGCCTGATGTAGAACAAATGGCTTTTGAAAGCAAAAACCAAAAGATAAAAAATAATGTGAACAGTAAAGAATGACACCCTACCAGATACTGGTAAGAATTTTAAGTGGCATTCAAACACCCCTCTCTTTTCGGAGAGAGGACTAACAGTACAGGAAGATGCGGGGAGGGTGGGGAGGGATTGTTGCCGTGTAAGTAAAAAGAAAATTACAGACAGTGTTCATGAAATATTCATTTACACCTGCTTATTGGTTAGATGAACAGCCTTTGGTTCTGAGCTGGCTCACCATTCCCAGGCTGGAAATTATTCACTTAAATGCAGCTTTTAAACATTTTCTTAAAATCCTCAATGGAAACAGATGTGCACATGCTGAGGGAACTTTTTTTGATCTGTTTCTAGAAGAGGGTTAAATTAGAAAAAAAAAAAAAACAGTATTTTTAATATTTAATTTCATGTGTATAGCTATGAAGCTATATACTTAAATGCTTTGTAACATATGATCATGAATATATGTATAAACTTCACCCAGAAAAATCCATAAAGCTTTTGATAATAAATGTGTATAATCTGGATAAATGAAATACCAATGAACTCAAACATAATTTATTTCATGTTTTATGTCTTCTCTTTCTCATTTTCTATGTACAATTCCTGTGTACATATGAAATAACATACAAAATACAATTGTACATATAATGCTTCAATGGCATTTTGCCCAAATTCATAGTCCTTTTTTATATGGCCGTGGATTTCGAGATTTAAACATACATGGTAAATAGTATGTTTCTATTAACTTCAGCATAGCCCTTTTAGTAACAAGACATTGTTTACTATAAATTGAGATTATCTATCCAATGTGAGCAAATATATTATTAAAAATACATTAACATTTAAGATGAACAAATTGCAAAGGTTAAAAGGTTTCAGAGACCATTACCTGTTACTAAATCATTTCTCTCTCCCATTTACTAGTCTTATCTCATTGAGTTTCCTGCTGTCCTAGAATATCATCCCTCTGTCTCTGCTTTATTTAGTTTTTGTCTATATTCAACTCAGACCCTATATCATGTACAAAGCCTTCCTCAAGTCTTTCAACACAGACTGGTTTATTCCTGCCCTAAAATCATTTTTTAATAGAATCCACGTGTTAATTTTCTGGGGCTGCCATAACAAAGTGCCACAGACTGCAAGCGTAAATAGTAGGAATTGATTTACTGATAGTTCTGGAGGCTGGAAGTCTGAAGTCAAGATAGCAGGGTTGGTTTCTTCTGAGGCCTCTCTCCTCAGCTTGTAGATGGCTGACTTCTCCCTATTCCTTCACGAGGTCTTTCCTCTGTATGTGTCTGTGTCCTTAGCTCCTCTTATGACGACATCAGTCACATTTGGTTAGGGCCCACACTTATGACCTCAACTTAATTACCTCCTTTAAACCCTGTCTCCAAATATAGTCACATTCTGAGGTATGAGGACTTCAATGTACGAATTTTGGAGGTATATGTACGAGGACTTCAATGTATGAATTTTGGGTATAGGATTCACCCTGTAACAGCCCATGTTAGTTTCTCACTTCATTATTCTCTGATTCTTCCATGTATATTGGTTCTATCTTCCCTAACAAGTTCATCAAGGATAAGGATCGATCATATTTCAAGTTTTATTTACTTCATTCACAGTTCCTAGAGGGCTGGCATATAATATTAAATGCTACGTATTTGTTGTTTGAAATTACTGGAAAAAGTAGCATAACAGGACCAAATGAGAGCCTTTTTTTCCAATTATTGCTGACTTTAGCTCCCTTATCTGGACAGAAAAAAACAGTAGCAGAGGTTTGAGTCAGGCAGTGGTCAAATGAACTGTCTCTGCTTTCTTTCTGGGAGGCCCAACAGCGTTCTGGTCAGCAGGGGCATTCTGGCAAAAGGAAATGCTGATCTCTGCAAATGGGCAAAAGTGTAAAGAGCATTGAACCCAGCCTCATACCACAGAAAACAATTTGGGCTTGTGGAAAATAATTACCCAGTGAAGAGTCTTCTGAACTAGAGGCAGGTTTTTGGAGGGGGAAATCATAAACACATTTGTGGTTGCAAGGTAGCAGATTGGGTGAGCTGAAACTAAAACAAATTTTGGTTTAAGAAATTGTATTTTAAGTTCTGAAGTCATACTTAATTCTTAATAATTCTAATTGTACACACACTAATTTAAATGGAAGATGTTTACTTCATTAAAATTTCAACACTAAAATGCTGGTTCAGTTTGTTGTATTACTTTCTTCAGGTTTTGTTATATTCTATTTTTCATAATTTCTAGAGCCAGCATTCAAAAGTAATTTCTGTGCTTCAAAATAGGATCATCCTAAATTCAAATTATATGTAAATGTCATTGAATGCAGATATAAACATGGTGCCACAATTTTATAGAAAATTCTAAAAAAAAACAAAACAAAACAGAATAACCATGTTGCTCTCGTACCAAACGTGTCTTTGGGTGGGTTACTAAGTCCACCTGAGTCTGAGATTCTCTATCTGTAAAAAAAGGAATCAGAATACCTACTTTGGGCAGTTGCTGATATTAAATTTAAATAAGCAAAGCAGTAAGCCCAGTCATGTCAAAATAGTTGAGCCCAATGAATGGTCTTTTCTTTATCTCTCTTCAGGTTGAATTTTGCACAGTAGATAATCCATCTATCACAGAGGTGTACAGATGTGACTGATTCATTGATTGAAACATTCATTGCCCAATTTAAACAATGTTTAGGTATTATTATCCACTGTATCCTGGTTTCACGCTGGATGTTGGGTAAATAATGATGAGAAGAAACAGACAACTCCAACTTTAATGGAGAAATTGACATTAAAGGTCTAAAAATATGTATAAAATTTTAAAAAATCAGTGTTGTGTAGTAAATATACACAGTACCAGGAGATTTTATAACAGGGAGGGTATGTGTAAAATGTCAGGAAATATTTCTCCTAGGATGTAACAATGAGGAGAGTTTCAGAGTATGCATGTGTGCACGTGTGTGTATGTGCACATGTATGGATATGTGTTCCAAAAGTAATAGTGGTTAAGGTGGTGATGGTAGTGGTGGTGTAGGTGGTGATGGTGGTAGGAGAAGCAAGAGAATGAAATAAATAAAAAGATGAGTGTCTGGGAACACCATGTGCAAAGTCCTGATGTAGGAAACAGTACTGAATGGACAGTACGGTTTACCAAGGGAAGGCTGGTGAGGCTGAGATGAAGAGAGCTAACAGGAAGCCAATAACTTGAGATGAGGCTAGAGAGGAGAGCAGAGGCCAACTGGAGCAAAACCTTGTAGACATATTAGGTCTTCTACCCTAAGAACAATGGGAAGCCACCTAATTTTAAGAGAAAGCTTAATGGATGTGTGTGATTCAGTGCAGGGACTGCTACCGCTCTTAATCCTCGAAATATCCTGCTAACCAGGTTGGCTTTAGTGGGTGGAAAAGTGAGGCCCATACATATTCAAATTTGTATTTTGAAAAGATTTTCTTTTTTTTGTCCTCCAATGCTTTTGCCAGAATATAGAAATTCAAAGTATGTGTATTTATAGCAAATACGTAGATGTTTTTTACCTTATAGGTGTGTTTTTATCACATTATTTTTGCACATATGATTCCTGCATGACCCGAGTGAAGGGGTGGGTTGCCCCTTCACACCTGTGGGTGTTTCTCATTAGGTGGAATGAGAGACTTGGAAAAGAAAAAGACACAGAGACAAAGTATAGAGAAAGAAATAAGGGGACCCAGGGAACCAGCGTTCAGCGTATGGAGGATCCCGCCAGCCTCTGAGTTCCCTTAGTATTTATTGATCATTCGTGGGTGTTTCTCTGAGAGGGGGATGTGTCAGGGTCACAAGGCAATAGTGGGGAGAGGGTCAGCAGACAAACACGTGAACAAAGGTCTTTGCATCATAGACAAGGTAAAGAATCAAGTGCTGTGCTTTTAGATATGCATACACATAAACATCTCAATGCTTTACAAAGCAGTATTGCTGCCCACCTGTCCCACCTCCGGCCTTAAGGCGGTTTTTCCCTATCTCAGTAGATGGAACGTACAGTTGGGTTTTATAGTGAGACATTCCATTGCCCAGGGAGGAGCAGGAGACAGATGCCTTCCTCTTGTCTCAACTGCAAGAGGCATGCCTTCCTCTTATACTAATCCTCCTCAGCACAGACCCTTTACGGGTGTCGGGCTTGAGGACGGTCAGGTCTTTCCCTTCCCACGAGGCCATATTTCAGACTATCACATGGGGAGAAACCTTGGACAATACCTGGCTTTCCTAGGCAGAGGTCCCTGTGGCCTTCCGCAGTTTTTATGTCCCTGGGTACTTAAGATTAGGGAGTGGTGATGACTTTTAAGGAGCATGCTGCCTTCAAGCATCTGTTTAACAAAGCACATCTTGCACAACCCTTAATCCATTCAACCCTGAGTTTGACACAGCACATGTTTCAGAGAGCACGGGGTTGGGGGTAAGGTCACAGATTAACAGAATCTCAAGGCAGAAGAATTTTTCTTAGTGCAGAACAAAATGGAGTCTCCTATGTCTACTTCTTTCTACACAGACACAGTAACAATCTGATCTCTCTTGCTTTTCCCCACACCCAAGATCTTTTAATATTCTAACATACTCTTATGTTCTAAATCAGTGACACTTAGAAAGAAATGTTGACTTGAACATCCAAGTACAGGCGCTAATTTGACCTAGCAGAAACATTTTTTTAAGGAAATCTGTCTGCACTGAGCACTTGCATTATCTAGCAATGGAAAATTCAAACAATAGAATGATTATCATAAATTCCTTTGAACACCTTTGTTAACAGAGATGAAACCTTGGCCACCTGGCTTTAAGGGAAAGCTTAATGAGCCTGTGATTCAGTGCAGGGACTACTACCTCTCTTAATCCTAGAAACATCATGGGAACCAGGTTTGCATCAGTAATGAATTTTTATAATGTGAATCTTTGATTTTCTTTCGCTGGTAAGAAACCTTATTTGGAGATGCTATGTATGTGAGTTTAATCTCATTTTCCATTCCTTCTTGAAGCTTTCTAGGTTAACCACCTGAAACAGTGGTTACTATAATCAGTAAAGATTTATAACCAAAGTATAAGGAATTGGGAAATTTCCATATGGTGTGTCCTCACAAACAAACGTCATGTTTCAATATGATATGAATGCATCTCCATCCAAATTATTATTTTAACTGTATATTTTTCCCTCAGTCAGCAATTTATGTAACACATATATTTCATTTCATCCAACTCCTAATAAGAGACCCCTAAATTAACCTTGAACTATGATTTACACCTTCTCAATATACAGTCAATAATTGAATTTAATGACTAACCAAGGAGATTTTAGTCATTGCAACTGCTTACAAGATTATATGTAAAGGATTCAGGAATAAATAGAGGGGTCTCTTAGTATGAAGTTTAAATAAATACTTAATGATAAAAGAAAAATTTGTCTGCAGTTTTTTTTTACAATTAACTTTTTACAAGTTATTATCCCCTTAGTCTCATTCCATTCTGCTCCCTTTGTTTTGAAACACTGTTATGACATATTACTGTCAGTAATGGAATGTCAGAAAATAGTACATATGAAAGACACAGTTCATTCTACTGTTAAATATTGCATCATTGAAGGGTTTAAATCCTAAGATGTATCTTTGATTTACCAGCCCAGCCCAACTTCCTATTTGCTCTCTGCTCCATTTAGTAGATTTCATGCTGGTTGCTGGACTAAACAAGTCAAACACCTGCAAGGGCCCTCCATCTGTGGCCAGAAAAGTGTTGCTGGTGGTATATTTTTGATGTTTAGGAAGAAATATTGATCTGCTTAACTAAGACGGTCATAAGATAATATGGGGTTGTACTCATCTGATTCTCACACAACCCCAGGGTGCTCAGAACTATACTGATGTGCTGGAGATGCTACTTAGGAAATTAGAGGACCAGCATGCATGTCCTTTGGAATGATGTATGCCACCCTATCATCTGCTTGGCCAACAACTTGAGCCAAGACACACCTGGGATATCTTGGTACTACCTAGAGACCCTAGCTAATTTTGCCAGGGTGGATTGGTAGAATCCAAGGAAATAGTTTTGCAAGTGACACAATTGGTGGATGATATAATAAGATAATGAAGACTAAAATAATTTGAAGAAGGGAAATGGAGATAATTTAGGCTAAGTTGTTCTATTTGCTATTCTTAGAAGTGTTTTCTTCACATTTAGAAGAAGAACAATTGATTATAAAATCACTGCTTTGATGTATTAATTTGATTATTCTAAACAGGTGATGAATATTGTCTTATGTTATTTGCCTCCATTACTTAATCTGACTATCATAGAATAGCTAAGAATACTTCTTAAGAATGAGAGTTTGCAACTACCGGTCACATAGGCCAGTATCTGTTAACAAAATGCTAGTAATTTTGTTCATTAAATTTTAAACACTCAATCTATTATTCCATTAAGACCTATTAAAATGGACAATAAGTAAGGGCCAGATATAATCATGAGTAGAAGGAGTCCCTTTCTACCGAGAGCCTATGGAAAGGACAACTAGATTCCAGAAAAATCTGTTCAACTTCCAGGATGGCATACTAGGAGAAATAAATTGGGGGTCTAAAGAGTAATAAGCAGGAAAAAAATCTGGTTTTCTTTGAGGCAATGATTAGTTGAAGCCTACACAAATAAACCAATTACAACATTTTGACTGAACTGAGAATAATTACACTGGTAGTCAACTCCTGTGGAAAAATTATGAAGTTCAGGCTGTAAGCTGTCTAGGTTTTTATTAACTTGCATTGTTCTTAACTGAACTGATTACAGGCAAAAAGGTCAAAACATTTTGGCCTACCTAGGTAGCCAGATGGTCTAGAGATAATTTCTTAATTACCAAATGACTGTGTTTTATAGTGTCCCTTAGGAAACCAAGTTTTAAAACTGTGTCTAAAGAGCACCTGATTTAATTTTTTGATGTTTCTTTTATTTTTTCTTGATTATATATTATAATCATTTTGTAAAAAATAATCCAAACACTACAGAAATATAACTTAGATGTTTATAATCTTCCCTTCTTAGATAACTATTTCTAAGAGTTTTTGTATACATATTTAGATTTTTGATACATGTAAATATATATAATCTTTTTGCTAAAATGGAAATTTACAACATGCTTTACAACAAACTTTTTTTTTACCTAAAATTTCTTAGCTATTTATGTCAATACATGTTGCTCTATGAAGTTGTAAACAGAACAAAGCAGCGTGCTCCCCAAGAGGACTCTTAGATATTTGAAAGTTGCCTTTAATGGTAAAGTAAATTCATTCCTGACTTTGCTTGAGGAAACTAACATCCTCTCCATCCTGCCTTGAGGACAAGTGTGTTCCTTCGTGGCTGACACATATCTTGGCAGGGCACATGTGCTGCAACAGCACACAGTATGGGGTAGGAACAGGATTTGAGTGATTTACTAATCAAATGTTGGCTAGAAGAGAGGAGACTTGTACCACCCCGACCCTGCATCATGCCTCTTGCTCTCCTCTTTAGGGTGAATGTAAAGGGGAATCTGCCCAGTTGGGGTACAGATAAACCTTTTGGTTACCAGACTGTTTGGGTTTAGATGTCAACTCTTTATAGGAATTGTCTAGGAAAGTCAGCTGTCCAGGCTTGGAGACCTTAAGGAAGCATGGGAAGCTGCAGCTCCCTTTTTCCGGGAAAAGGCAGTCACCCGTCTTCTTGGAAGCTGTATTTCAGGGAGGCCTCTCCAGATGGGCTGGGGGACACTGCCAACTGTTAGCATATTGTCCAGACAACCCAGCATGAGCTATCTAGGTCATGTTCAGACAGTACCACTCATGGTGTTCTCTTGCTTAAATCATTGTTCCTGAGTAGCCTTGAATAGTAACAAATGTGATATCTTGACATCATCTGGTGGTTGGGTGACAACTGTTTACTTTTCTAACACAGTTGGTTTCTGCAATGCCTTTTCCCAAGTAATTTAGTATTGTCTTATCCTGCTATGTCTTCCACAAAGGGAAGATGATAAAATCTTTTTAATTAGCATAATGTTTGTCTACTTTAATTTTACATTAAAAATTTGTTATAATTTTATTAAAATACTTTCACAGTAAAGTTTTAATCCATTTTCCTATGGATTTTTCATTTTTTAATATTTCTTTCCCATTTATAATCATATAACATATACATTTAATAAAAGTATATACAGTATATATCAAGCATATATGGTATATATACTATAATTTTGTCTGTTTTCGACTTTCTTTCTACTTATGTCTATTTTCTGTATTTTTTCCATATGGTCATCATTTTTCACATTTAATGTCTTCTTAACATTACAGGGCAGTTCTAATTGTTAGAAGGCTTCCTTATACTGATGTGTAGTTTGACTCATTATAAAGTCAGTTATTGTTCTTGGTTTTATGTCTTAACAAGGCATCCCCTCCTCGAACCTTAGAGGAATTGATATCTGACTTCACATGCTCTAGGGGATGCCATGTAAAATTTTGTAGAAATGTTTAGTATTCTGGCATGTGTGTCTCTAACTTTGTCAGATGATTAGAGATCTATGATTAGTTAAGAACCACACAGGACTGAATTAGCTTCCTTCCATAACTAAAAGAATTGAACAGATTGAGTAAATTAAGTGGATGCCTCATTAGCTCCACAAAGTTTATTAGAATTAGAGTCAAAATCTAATACAGGGCTTTGGACTACTAATATCTGCTAGCTACCTTTGGGGTGATTTCAGTATCATAGGATCATCTGACCAAACAAGCTGTCTCAAATTCCTGTTAGAGTGAAACCTTGGCTGGACATTAGCTTTGCCTGGGTAATATTAAAATACTGATACCTGGCCCCAACCTGGAGAGATTTTGATTCTATTAAATTGCCAGGGTTAGGGTTCAAGGCAAGGTACATCCAGAGTTGACAACCACTGGATTTGAAGCCAAAATGTATAGAACGTGAAACAGGTAAGCACTGTTGGAACTATCAAGATAGAGACAAACACATTCCAGGCACTAGCCTCTGCTTCTGTCTTTTCTGATGTAAGAATATTTCACCTCTCAGAAAGTTGCTTCCCAAATGAATACTTTTAAAAATTAACCTGGTTTTTTCAGTACATAAGACACGGTAAGGAGAAAAAGTTCACCTGGTTTTTAAAAACACTGTTGTTTAAACTTTAACAGAATTATCTTCTCAAAATACTTAGAAATGGAGTAAATGTTTCTGCTTTGATAACACTGAAACCAAAGCTAGAGAGTACAGTTAAAAGGGCCATTAAAAACAGTTTTTATTCTATAAAAATAAATTAATCATCGAATATTCATTATAAATTCAATCATGAAGGAAAATACACATTAAATTATTTATACTAAGATAAATATAAACCTCTATTGGCAAACAACTTCGTAGTTAATTTTTCTAATTTACCACTTTCTGCATCTCATGCAAATTATGTCTTCTTGCATTGCCAATAAAATATGAGATTGGGGAAGGATGCTGCAATATCCATGAGAAAGTTTCATGTAAGTGCAAGCAATCAGATTTCATTGCAGATCCAGAGTAGTAACACTGACAGAACTATGTCAGTTAAGCTTTCTGCATTATTTTTATGCGTTGTCATTTTCTTTTGGCAGAGGAGAGATTGAGGATTTACCTGGTCCAGAAATCGTTGTAGGTTAACAAGGTACCAATCTGGGTTTTTTTTTTTTATCCCCTTGCTTAACCAATCGTACAGTTAATTCCCAAAATGTGTTATTTTTTAACATGCAAAGAAGTTCAACAACGATAGAAGGTGTAGGGATTCCAGCCACAGACAGAGCCTGAGAGAACAAACAAAGCAGATTCAGAAAGCAGGCAAGTAGTGCCTACTTTGTTTCAGTGGTATGTCCTCTGCAGTTCAAAATCCTTCAGTATCTCTTAATTAATTCATAGACTATTTCCAGTGAGGTTTCACTGAGAATTCCTTAATGTCAAGAGCTCTCTCTGTATCTTAAGCAGTTAGTGTCATTGAAATTTACTTATGCAATGATTCTTTCACCAAATATGTATTGAAGGCTTATTATGTGCAAGGCATGTCCCAAGTTCTGGTAATACAATGATGAACAAAATTAATAGTTTCTTTCTACGCAGTTTTTGGTTTATCAAATTTATTAGATGTTTAATAAATGTTCATTAAGTGCATAAATAGTAAAAGAATCAAAGACGTGATTTCAGCACTATGTATCAAAACCACAGAATGGCTGAGTGTTCTTTTTAAATCCATGTATCATAGTGTATTAGAAGGCAAAATAATAAGAAAGCAGATCACAAGTCAATATGGTCCAGTAACAAGAATAAGGAGTCAGATTAGAGTCACATTAACGGTTCACATTTTCCTAGCTGTGGGACTGTAGGTCGTTATTTTCTTGTCTTGTTTTGTCTTTGTTTTTCTTTCTTTTCTTTTTCTTTTTTTTTTTAGACAGAGTTTCACGCTTGTTGCCCAGGCTGGAATGCAATGGCACGAACTCAGCTCACTGCAAACTCCGTTTCCTGGGTTCAAGCGATTTTCCTGCCTCAGCCTCCCAAAGTAGCTGGGATTACAAGTGCCCACCACCACGCCCAGCCATTTTTATTTTGTATTTTTACTTGAGACAGGGTTTCACCATGTTGGCCAGGCTGGTCTTGAGCTTCTGACCTCAGGTGATCCACCTGCCTCGGCCTCCCAAAGTGCTGGGATTACAGACGTGAGTTCTGTACGTCTCATTTGCACCATCTGCAAATGTGAACAATGGCATTGTGTTCATTTACCCATTCAGCCAACTTTTCCTGAACATCTCTTAAGTATAGGGTTCAGAGATATGGTAGGTTGGGTTTCAGATGACCAAAATAAAGTGAATATTCCAATAAAGTGAGTCACACACATTTTGGTTTCCCAGTACATACAAAAGTTATGTTTACACTATAGTCTATTAAGTATTCAATAGCATGTCTAGAAGACAACATGCATACCTTAATTTTAAAATATTGCCTTGCTAAAAATTGCTTATGATCATCTGAGCCTTCAGCAAGTAGTAATCTTTTTGCTGGTGGGAGGTCTTGCCTTGATGTTGATGGCTACTGATTGATCAGGGTGGCGGTTGCTGAAGGTCAGAGAAGCTGTAGCAATTTCTTAAAACCAGGCAACAATAAAGTTTACCACATTGATTGACTCTTCTCTTCATAAAAGACTTCTCTGCAACATGTAATATACTGTTTGATAGGATTTTACCCAATGTAGAACTTTCAAAATCGGAGTCAATCCTCTCAAACCCAACTGCTGCTTTATCAGCTAAGTTTATATAATATTTTAAATCTTTTATTGTCATTTCAACAATTTTTATAACATCTTTACCATTAGTAGATTTCATCTTGAGAAACCACTTTCTTTGCTCATCTATAAGAAGTAACTGCTCATCTCTTTGTTGCTGAGATTGCAGCAATTCAGTCACATCTTCCGGCTCCACTTCCAATTCTTGTTCTCTTGCTATTTCTACCATATCTGCAGTTAATTCCTTCACTTGAACCCTTCAAAGTTATCCATGAGGGTTGGAATCAACTTTTCTCAAACTCCTGGTAATGTTGATATTTTGACCTCCTCCCATGAATCATGAATGTTCTTAATGGCATCTAGAATGGTGACTCCTATCCAGATTTTTAATTTTCTTTATCCATATACATCAGAAGAATCACTGTAGAAAGTAGCCTTCCCAAATGTATTTCTTAAATAATAAGACTTGAAATACTCTTTGAATCATGGCTG
This sequence comes from Gorilla gorilla gorilla, assembly GCF_029281585.2. Classification (NCBI taxonomy): domain Eukaryota; kingdom Metazoa; phylum Chordata; class Mammalia; order Primates; family Hominidae; genus Gorilla; species Gorilla gorilla. Next base: position 50,760,084 of record NC_073243.2, read on the forward strand.
CAGAAAGAATGTTGTGTTAAGCATAAAAACAACATGAATCTTGTGTATTGTATTAGTCTGTTTTCATGCTGTTGATAAAGACATACCTGAGACTGGGAAGAAAAAGAGGTTTAATGGACTCAGCTCCACATGGCTGGGAAGGACCCACAGTCATGGCGGAGGGCAAGGAGGAGCAAGTCACATCTTACATGGATGGCAGCAAGCAAAGAGAGAGCTTGTGCAGGGAAACTCCCATTTTTAAAGCCATCAGATCTTATGAGACTCATTTACTATCAGGAGAATAGCACAGGAAAGACCTGCCCCCATAATTGAATCACCTCCCACTGGGTTTCCCCCACGACACATGGGAATTGTTGGAGTTATAATTCAGGATGAGATTTGGATGGGGACACAGCCGAACCATATAATTCCGCCCCTGGTACCTCCCAAATCTCATATCCTCACATTTCAAAACCAGTCATGCCTCCCCAACAGTCTCCCAAAGTCTTAACTCATTTCAGCATTATCTCAAAAGTCTGCAGTCCTACATCTCATCTGAGACAAGGGAAGTCCCTTCTACCTATGAGCCTGTAAAATCAAAAGTAAGTTAGTTACTTCCTAGATACAATGGGGGTACAGGCATTGGGTAAATACCATTCCAAATGGGAGAAACTGGCCAAAACAAAGGGGCCATAGGCCCCATGCAAGTCCAAAATCCCCGCAGGGCAGTCAAATCTTAAAGCTCCAAAATGATCTCCTTTAACTCCATGTCTCACATTTGGGTCATGTTAATGCAAGAGGTGGGTTCCCATGGTCTTGGGCAGCTCCACCCCTGTGGCTCTGCAGGGTGCAGCCTCCTTCCTGGCTGTTTTCACAGGCTGGTGTTGAGTGTCTGCTGCTTTTCCACACACGGCGCAAACTGTCAGTGGACCTACCATTCTGGCATCTGGAGGATGGTAGCCCTCTTCTAACAGCTCCACTAGACAGTGCCCCAGTAGGGACTCTGTGTGGGGGCTCCAACCCCACATTTCCCTTCCACAGTGCCATAGCAGAGGTTCTCCATGAGGGCCCTGCCACTGCAGCAAACTTTTGCCTGGGCATCCTGGCGTTTCCATACATCCTATGAAATCTAGGCAGAGGTTCCCAAACCTCAATTCTTGACTTCTGTGTACCTGCAGGCTCAACACCACATGGAAGTTGCCAAGCTTGGGGTTTGCACCCTCTGAATCCATGGCCTGAGCTGTACCTTGGCCACTTTTAGTCACAGCTGAAGTGGCTGGGACACAGGGCACCAAGTCCCTAGCCTGCACACAGCATGGTGACCCTGGGCCTGACCCATGAAACCATTTTTTTCCTCCTAGGCCTCCAGGCCTGTGATGAGACGGGCTGCCATGAAGACCTCAGACATGCTCTGCAGACATTTTCCTCGTTGTCTGGGGGGTTAACGATTGGTTCCCCGTTACTTGTGCAAATTTCTGCAGCTGGCTTGAATTTCTCCACAGAAAATGGGATTTTCTTTTCTATCGCATTGTCAGGCTGCAAATTTTCCAAACTTTTGTGCTCTGCTTCCCTTATAAAACTGAATGCCTTTAACGGCACCCAAGTCACCTCTTGAATGCTTTGCTGCTTAGAAATTTCTTCCACCAAATACCCTAAGTCACCTCCCTCAAGTTCACAGTTCCACAGATCTCTAGGGCAGGGGCAAAATGCCAGCAGTCTGTTTGCTAAAACATAACAAGAGTCACTTTTGCTCCAGTTCCCAAAAAGTTCCTCATCTCCATCTGAGACCACCTCAGCCTGGACCTTATTGTTCATATCACTATCAGCATTTTTGTCAAAGCCACTCAACATGTCTCCAGGAAGTTTCAAAATTTCCCACATTTTCCTGTCTTCTTCTAAGCCTTCCTAACTGTTCCAACCTCTGCCTGTTATCCAGTTCCAAAGTCACTTCCACACTTTCAGGTATCTTTTCAGCAATGCACCACTCTACTGGTACCAGTTTACTCTATTAGTCTGTTTTCATGCTCCTGATAAAGACATACCTGAGACTGGGGAGAAAAACAGGTTTAATAGGCTTACAATTCCACAGGGCTGGGGAGGCCTCACAATCATGGCGGAAGGCTAGGAGGAGCAAGTCACGTCTTACATGGATGGCGGCAGGCAAAGAGAGAGCTTATGCAGGGAAACTTCTGTTTTTAAAACCATCAGATTTTGTAAGACTCATTTACTATCATGAGAATGCTGCAGGAAAGACCCGTCCCCCATAATTCAATCACCTCCTACCAGGTTTCTCCCATGACATGTGGGAATTGTGGGAGTTACAATCAAGATGAGATTTGGGTGGGCGACACAGCCAAACAATATCATGTATCCATCAGAACTCTTGGATGACCAGGTGCACTGTCAATGAGCAGTAATATATTTTTAAAAATCTTTATATAAGAGCAGTAGTTCTCAACAGTGTGCTTAAAATATCTAGTAAATCATGCTGTAAACAGATGTGCTGCCATCTAGGCTTTGCTATTTCAGGCACAAGCACAGGCAGAATAGATTTGGTATAATTCTGAATGGCCCCAGGATTATTAGACTGGTAAATGAACATTGGCTTCAACTTAAAGCCCTCAGCTGCATTAGCCCCGAACAAGAGGATCAGCCTGTCTTTTGAAGCTTTGAAGCCAAGCATTGACTTATTCCTTCTAGTTGTGAAAGTCCTAGATGGCATCTTCTTCCAATAAAAGTTTGTTTTGTCTACATTTGAAATTTGTTGTTTAATGTGGTTTCAATGATCTTCTGGATAACTTCCTATAGCTTTGATATCAGCACTTGCTGCTTCACTTTGCATTTTGGTGTTGTGGAGATGGCATCTTCCTTAAACCTCATGAGACAATCTCTGCTGGCTTCAACCTTTTCTTCTGCAGCTTCCTCATCTCTATCAATCTTTATAGAATTGAAGAGAGTTAAGGCCTTGTTCTGAATTAGGCTTTTGCTTAAGGGAATGTTGTGGCTGGTTTGATCTTCTATCCAGACTACTCAAACTTTCTCCATTTCAGCAACAAGGCTGTTTGAATTTCTTATCATTTGTATTCACTGGAGTAGTACTTTTTATTTCCTTCAAGAATATTACTTTTGCATTCACAACTTGGCTGTTTGGTACAAGAGGCCTAGCTTTCTGTCTGTCTTGACTTTTGACATGCCTTACTAAGCAAGCTTAATCTTTTCTAGCTTTTTATTTAAAGTAAGAGATGTGCTGCTCTTCACCTCACTTGAACACTTAGAGGTCATTGTATTAATTGACCTAATTTCAATATTGCTGTGTCTCAGGGATGGGGAGGACTGAGGAGAAAGAGAGAGATAGGGAATGGCCAGTTGGTGGAGCAGTCAGAACACACATTAATTGAGTTTGCCATCTTATATAGGCATGGCTTATGGTACTCCTAAACAATTACAGTAGTAACATCAACAATCACCAATTACAGATCACCATAATGGGTATTAAAATAATTTTAAAAGTTTAAAATATTGCAAGAATTATCAAAATGTGATACAGAGACATGAAGTGAGCACATGCTGTTAGAAAAATGGTGCCCATAGACTTGCTCTACACAAGGTTGCCACAAACCATTTTGTTAAAAAAAAAAAAAAGCAATCTCTGCAAAGCACAACAAAACAAAGCACGATAAAATGAGATATGCCTGTTTCAGTCACTTTGCTATTTAAAAGAGAAAATCTGGTAAGCCATAGTCCTTGTCCTCATGATTCTTACAGTTTGGACTGGAAGAAAATCTTTAGGAGTAATGACATTAAATGTGATGAATGTTTTTGTGTTGGCCTTTTACCTATTTATTCTCAGACCACATATTGCCCTTTCTCTGCCCTTTGTAGTCGGAGGCTATGCTCTGAAGGCTGTGGTCTCAAGACTTCCATGTCCTTTGTTAGATAGATGTAGCACATTGGAGGCACTGGTGGACATTTGGGGAGAGGCAGAAAGAGAGAAGCCAGAGTGTTTTACTCTCTACCTGAGGCAGCACCTCAGGCAGTAGCTGTGTCTCCTCCATGGCTTCACCCTCAGCCAGGTGACCCTAATCCTTGCATACATCAGCCCTCCTTTTTTGCTCTAGTCCAGGGGCGGTAGTTGCTTCCTGTTGTTTCTAACCCCTAAGTTGCCTCACAGTCCCCTATTTGGCATTTCAACTCTTCCATCACCAGTGCAATGAATCAGATCTATTAAATCCACTACTTTTAAAATGCATAGAGTGTTTCTTTTATCTTAGTTGGAAGCTGTTTGATAAAGCCTTGATAGGAGTGGCAGAGGCAGATCTTATGTTAGAAGTAGTCAATGAAGGTTTACTGAGAAAGTAAAATTTAGGCTAAAACCTCAAGTGTGAATATAAATGTATCAATGGAGAGGGGAAGAATATTCTAGATCAGAAGTGTCCAATCTTTTGTCTTCCCTGGGCCACAATGGAAGAATTGTCTTGGGCTACACAGAAAATACACTAACAATAGCTGATGAACTAAGAAAAAGAATCACAAACAAAAAATCTCAATGTTTTAAGAAAGTTTATCAGTTTGTGTTGGGCCACATTCAAGGCCGTCCTGGGCCTCATGGATTGGACAAGGTTTTTCTAGATCATGTGCAATGGGAAGGAAAATGAGGCATATTTTAGAAACTAAAGATGTAGACAACTGGAATGTGACATACAAGAGAAAGAAGGTCAAGAATGTTTGAGGGCTGTCAAGCTCATTGGAAGACATTACAGTGGAATGACATGGGCATTTGTGTTTTTTAAAGTCAGTGGCTGCATTGTATAGAATTACTTGGGATGCAAGCAGGGAACCATTTAGAAGATTATTACAGACAGTGGTGTTGGTATGGAGCAGAATGATAGCACAGGCAATGGAGGAAAGTGAGCTTATCTGAGAGATAGAGGTAGGAGGTGGAGTCTGCATGTCTTGGTAATTGAGAGACTCTGTGAAACAAGATTGAGGAAAGGGTTAGGATTATTTTCAGGATTCAAAACGAGCAACTGGGTAGCTGAGGTTCTAATCACAGTAAGAAGGAATATTGGAGAAGGAAGAGTTCCATGGTTGAACTTCAGGTATATGTCGGTTATCTCCAGGGGGAGCTGTCCAGGAGTCAGGTGTGCTGTATGTGTCTGGAGCTCAGGAGACAGATGCAGACCAAAGAAATTGATGGGGAGCTATCCATCTACAGATGGTCATAGAAGTTATTTGAGTCAATAAAATCAACTAAAGTGGGTGCAAGATTAGGAGAACAAGAGAGTCCTGTCTCAAGCCTAAGAACTGCCAATATTTGAAGACAAAGCTGAAGTGAAAGACATGAACAGAGACTTAAGAAGAAAACCAAGAAAGTTAGGTGCTATGGAAGCCAAAGGAAAGGAGTGTTTCAGAAAGGAGGGAGTGGCCAATAGCTTCAGAAATGTTCATTGGTTTAGTGAAACACAAGTCAGTTGGTGACCCAGTGGGAGAAATTTCCATATAGTGGGAGCATAAACCAGATTGAAGTGGGTCGAGGTGTAAGTACAAAGAGAGAATCAAGATAGTGAATATAAACAAAATTATTTCAAGAAATTATGCTCAGAGTGAGGAGGAGGTAAGAAGTATCTGGATAGGGAAGTAGGAATTGAGAGGGATCTTATTTTGTACAGTGAAAAATAACTGGTTCCATCTGAGTGCTTATGGAAAAGATTTGGTAAAGAGGAGGAAAAGAGTAAGGGAAAAATGGATGAAGCTGTGTATCAGAGAATGTGAGAAGGACAGAGAACCAAAGCACAGGTGGAAGGATTTGCCCGAGTTGGTAACAGGGGGGAAAATGGAAATGACGACTGTGGGAGTAGATGTGTTTGTCATTTTGATGGCTGGACATGGAGAACGTTCCTTTTTGATGGTTACTATTTTCTCTTTGAGTAGGAATATCATCTGCTGTGTGTGGGAAGTGGGGACTCAAGTATTTGAGAAGAAACAAGAAGGACGTTTGCTATAGTCTTTGCAGAAAATGAAAGTGATTTGATTAATAGTTGTTAGAATTTAAAAATGTGTGCATAGTGTTTGGGTTAAAGTTGTTTTTAAAAAACCAGCCACCTTGCCTTTTATTCTTTATGCTGTGAAACCTCTTTAGAGCACTCAGTCACCTTTTGGCCACTAGATGGACACAGTGCACTCAGTGCTAAACTGCTGACCCACCAGGTTCCTTTTGTTACCAGCCAATACTGACAGAGTGATTGAGTTGTGAACTTACTGTTATGAATTGAAACTTATTTTAGAGAAAAAAATCTTACATAACACATTCCGTCTTACGTATAGTTCATAGGTCAGAGAAAGACTGTGGTGCTACAAAAACATTAGCCAATATATTATTTGCTTTCACGCTAAGTGTAATGTGTGTAACATGCTATCTCTTTGAAATTTTTTGCCTTAAAAATGCTAATCAGTTGGCACAAGGTGATCATTTACATAGTCAGAATAGAGCTTTTGGTTTAGCATTTTATCTTAAAATAAGGCAGAAATGGCATTGCTCTGGATGTCAGTATGGTGCATATAACACAAGTGGTGGAAAAATAACTGCTAAATGGCAAACACATAGAAACTGAATTCTGCTAGTCAGCCTCCATTTGGTAGAGATATGTGTGCCCTTGGGTAGCTGCAATGTTAGCTATTATTAATAGTTCAAATCTTTGCTTCATAAAAGTTCTGCATATAGTGTTGTACAAATTGAAGTGATTCAAGGAAATCATAGTTCTGTAGAGCTTCCTCCCTGTTTTGTAGTGGAGATTGGGAATGGGGGTGGACCGTAAAGTAGGTGTTTTTTTCTCCTGCCACTCTTAACTAATTACACACCCTGCCATATCCCCCACCAACATAAGACTTCAGACTGAGAAAACCTACATAATTTAACCAATGTTAGAATATAGGCATTTTTAACGTGCTGAAAACAGTGTTGTTCTTTTGGTTCCTAAACTAAAATCATTTGATACATTTCTCTGTCCTATGAAGGAAGCCATGAATGCTATGAGTAAAGATATTTGTGGCAGGTAAGAAGAGGGAGTTAAGTAAGGGAGTTTAATATGAAAAATTCATATAAAGGCTCCAAGGTTAAGTAAGGAATAATTTTGCACAATGGGTTCAAGGTTTTACTGGGTAGAGCATTTTTAAAGTTTTATCACAACGTTAGAAGGAATCGATTTGGGAGAAAAACTATACCTGCTTAATGTGAGGGAGCACTGTGGAAAATTCCCAGCACAAACTTTTCCTGGGCCTCAACATTTCTTGGTAATGGACCTAGATTTGGAGTGATCAAATAATTTGCTGTCTCAAGTAGTAAAAGGGGGACTATTACTAACTTCACAGTAAGACAGGCATAAACCCAGCAACAGGTACAAAGCAGGATGATCTCAGGTAACTCAGGAAGATGCTGGAACACTCTGGGTGAAGGGCATTAATGCTGTTCACAGTGGAACACAGGACTGCTAATGGTATTTGTATGCTTTTGTGCATCAGAAGCATTGTTCTTTGATTTGTAATCTCTCACATATGTGAAGCAGGGCCTTTCAATCTGGATTTGGGGTCAGAAGACAACATGTGGATGGGAGGTAGAAAATTGTAGCAGACTCACCTGGGGAGCAGTTTTTTGTTGTTGTTGATATTCCCTAGCTGCTGGGAATGGTGGCTCACACTTGTAATCCCAGTGCTTTGGGAGGCCAAGGCGGGAGGATCACTTGAGCCCAGAAGTTCAAGGCTAGCCTAGGCAACATAGCAAGACCCCATCTCTACAAAATTTAAAAAATATTAGCTGGGCATGGTGGCATACACCTGTAGTATCAGCTACTCAGGAGGCTGAAATGGGAGGATCGTGTGAGTCCTGAAGTCAAGGTTGCAGTGATTGTGCCACTGCACTCTAGCCTGGATGTCCTTCCACCTCCCCCCACCAAAAAAGGGATATTCCAAAACTACAACATTCTACTACATTATTCTACATTCTTCCTTTTTACTCTCCATATTGATACAGAAACAAAACAAAACACATTTGAGACTTACCACTGCAAAAGAGTGTTCTTTGAATTGTGGCTGCAATTATTTCTGTTGCAAACTTTAGTGTATTATTGTTATAATGATACTTGAAGTAATACCCAGATGTATTGAAAATTCAAAAGACTTCATTGCCAGCTCAACCTGCACTCTCAAGCACTGCTTACTAAGGGAGTAACAATGGGAAGAGACAGGTGTGAGAACAGACCCCAGAGCCAGGGAAATGAACATGGAGAAGGGAAATAGGCAAAATCTCCTCATCAGTGTGGTTGAGGGAATATTGGGGCATGGCATGGAGAGTCCCACCTCACTTGGCAGCCAGAGAATCTTAAAGCTTATTGTCAAAAACCTCATGAAAGGTTAGAGAAGGTACCATTTTATTTTACAAAACACTTCAACCTTTACCAGCTCAACATCCGTGTGTCAGCCTGCTTTGAATAAAGAAATACACGTCGTCTTAAAATCTGCCCCCGACTATGATGAGCTTCTTTGTTTCAGCTTATTTTGACTAATTAGGCTGAGGTTACAAACCACCCTGATATTTCAGTTGCTACAGCCACAGTCTTATTTCTTGCTCTCATTACTTGTTCTTGGCTGGGTGATATTGATATGTTCGTTTTGTTCTGGAACCAACCCTAAATGAACTGCCCATCCTGAGAAGGCAGAAGAAATTGGGAGATGGCAGGGGCACACAGTGATTTTTTAAAACTTCTGTTTAGAAATGCCACAGATCTCTTCCATGCACATGCCATTGGCCAAAGTGGGTTGCAAGATCAGCTTGGTATCAGTGGGGCAGGAAGCATAATCCTGGCACAATAATGGGCTTGGAAAGCTGTTAAACGTTTTTACAATAACACAATCAGATTCTTTCAAATTAATTACAAAACTACTTAAAGTTTTTAACATACATTCTGTGCACTGTCCCAAAGCTATATCTAATGTTACTTCCTCATTCTGATGAATTACTATTCCTTTTCTTCTTAGCTGTGTTTAAAAGCCCATACATCTATCCTGTGATAATTTGTACAGTGTATTGTGCTTGGTTTACTTGTCTCTCTCCTTCCCTCAGTGGTGGGCCCTTGGAGGGCAGGAGCAATGTGACATTCATCCATGAGACCCAAGTGTGTGATTGGTGCACAATGGACACCCTAAAAAGTGTTTATTGATAATTAATGAATTAATAGCTAAATGAGGGAGTGTTTTCTTTACCTTCCCCACACTCACCTTTTCTCCATTCCAGCAAGCAGTCTTGCACATGGAGTAGAAATCACAGTGGAATCTTGAAGAATAACTAGGAGTTTACCAGATGAGAAAGTACAGGGAGGTAAATCAGGGAAAGAACAGCTGATAGATTCGGTTGTAGCCGTGTTGAGTGAAGGTAAGATTCTTGGATTTTGCTTCATGAACTCGAAAGTCTACATAACATCAATCTTGGCCACTGCCAAGTCTGACCCATCTCACAGCACCAGAGGATTGGGGTAGTGGGTAGTAAACTGCAGATGTAGCACCCACAGGCTGACCAGTCTGACCCTCATTAGGTTCCCCAAAAATCAAATCTCTAATGCACCTGCATGGATGCTGCAAAGGAATGTGCACTAAAGGAATGTGAAAGCAATAACTATTTTTCATTATTTCTGATGAGACATTTTAGCGATTATGTTAAAATCTGCACAACCAAAAAGTCTAAACAGAGCGTGAACCTCTGACATTGACTCTGGAAATTACACACATTTTGTTTTACTATTTTAAAAACACACATGAACCGAAGAGAAAAGAGGCAGAAAGACTGGCTAGAACATAGCAGAACTTACCCATTAATGTAATGGAGTTTGAGCCTTTCTAAATGATGCCTGTGGGGAGCTCCGTACTAGTAATATCTCAAGGATATTGCCATTGTTCAAACATTTCAGGGATTCCCCTCTTGAACTTACCTTCAAAAGAGCCTTTGCTACATGTTTTGAAATTCATTGATGACAAATCTCCATCTGTTGAAGGTTTATCTGGTTCCTTTGGCATTAAGCCTGATGATTAAAGTTGATGATCCAGTTAGCAAATGCTATTTTGAGTCAAAATGAGAAGTAACTATAAAATTCAGAGGCAGTTTTCTTATGCACACTGGAAGTGGCCTGTAATGATAATTCCCAAGGAGAATGTCAAAAATGTCTTTAATCCTAATAGAATTCACTATATTTTTTTCATTGAAATAAATATTTAGGAAACATTGGTTTGAATTTGCATATGGTATACATGTTTGAAGAATCACTCTTGTTACTTTATAGGTAACACTTATAAGTGTTAAAATTATTAAGTTACTTAAGTACTTATAATGAATATAAATAAAATGATCCATTAATATTTGTCTATATATTTTTATACATAAAAGATTGTATATGTTATATAATCTATGTGTATACATATAGCACAATGACCAAATTAAATTTTCTTTACGGCTATTTTTAATTAAAAAATTTTCACATTATGCTTTCTTAAACAATTGCCTCTGTTATATCAGAAGCCAAAACTGGCAAATTATATTAGCTCAGTTATTTAGTTACTGGGGACTCTATCTTTAAACCAACCATGGGAATTCATTTATAGCTACTCAGCACTCGGGTATGTATGACCATGGGGCAGACAAAAGACTGCTTTAAAAATCACTGATGTGTATCATGCTTTTTCTTCTTCTTTAGTACTTCTAGCCATCAAAAAGAAATTATATTGTGAGGCAGATGGCAGTAATATATTTTTCAAAAGTGAATTATATCCTGTTTCCACATATAGGTAGGTAAATAAATAAATAAATAAATTCTATATAAGCAACATGACATAATTCCCAGACTATGAATTTCTGCTAATCTGAAGCATTTGATTAAGACTGGATTTAGACTATGCTTACATGTTGCTGGAAACTACTCAAAAAGGCTACATTCTGTTAACTGTGTTATTTTTGTCTGTATTATGTCAAATAATTTTGAGTAAATCATTGGTATTATCAAGGTCATGTAGAAGTCTTCTTAAATTCTGATTAAATAATCGACTTTCTTTACAACTACAGACAAATTGCAACAGAATCTGTATTTTCAGGCAGTTCAGCCTGCATAGGGTCAATTTAATACCATATAAATGTTGGGAACAGAATTATCAGAAACTTCAGATATGTCACCATAAGCCAGATGAACAATATATGTCAGTACCATTGGGAGAGTATTTGCCAGCATAAACTGGATATGTTTCTTGAATGCATGAAAAATGTGGTACTGAATGATTCTTCCTTCACTAAAATTGACTTATTTATCTTGATTTAAATATAGGCATACACTGGTAAATAAAACCTAGGTTTTTTCATAATATATTAGAGAATTTTTGATACATAACAAATGAGGTAATTCCAGATCGATTGGAATTCAGGTTTAGTGCTTCGTAAAGAGTTGAAAGTAGTTCCTGGTAGGTAAGTAAATTGTGGTGGGAAGGACAGGACATTCTCTAAAAGTGCTTGGTTTTAGAGATGTTTTGGTTAGAGTTTGACCAGGTGGTAGCAGATTTACTTATTCCTAACTCAGTTTTACTTGAAAGGCCTTCAGATTAAACACTTACGGAACCAGGAAGAAATGTATCTGAGTTACAGAACTTGAATGGGGATTGTCAAACTGGAGAATGCTTGCCCCATCTGAAGGAGATAGCTGGCAATATGTAGGGAGGGGAACTCTAGGTATTTTTGTTTGTTTGTTTGTTTGTTTGTTTTTGAGGCGGACTCTCGCTGTCACCCAGGCTGGAGTGCAGTGGGGCGATCTCGGCTCACTGCAAGCTCCGCCTCCCAGGTTCATGCCATTCTCCTGCCTCAGCCTCCGGAGTAGCTGGGACTACAGGCACCTGACATCACGTCCGGCTAATTTTTTGTCTTTTTAGTAGAGACGGGGTTTCACCGTGTTAGCCAGGATGGTCTCGTTCTCCTGACCTCGTGATCCGCCCGCCTCGGCGTTCCAAAGTGCTGAGATTACAGGCGTGAGCCACCGCGCCCGACTGGGAACTCAAGGTTTTAAACCTCGTAAACATTCAAAAGAAGCCCAAATCTCAACTTTAATGTGACATTTTCTGTGTGCTTTAAATGTTGGATCAAAAGGAAAAACAAAATTAAAAATATGTTGGACAAACTCAGGCCTGCTGTCCATATTTGATCCAAGGAGGACCAATTTACCCACTCCATCCTACCCCTTTCAGGTCATAGCATTTTCCTTTGTTAACTTTCGGCATTAATGTCATATTCCAGTTTATCCATATCTATGAGCAAGGCCCAAGGTCTGTAGCCAAGCCCAGGGTTTGCATGTGATATCTTTAGAAAAACCCCAGAGAAGCTTTCTCTTGTTTTCTCACTATGCTGTAAGTATGAATAGCCCAAAGCAAAAAGACAAGTACCCTGACTATCATGATCTTCTAAGCATTCGTGGAACTCACTAAAATTATAGTTCCCTGTGAAGAGCGTTTCATTGTAGAAAAGCACTGGAGAGTGGGCTTAGATACCTTCCTGTTTGATCTCAATAGTTTAATGTTTACTAACTCACTGAGAAGAAGAGACTGCCACCTTAGTGTTACCCTCTTGTAACACCCTAAACAAGTCATGTATTTCTCTTGTTTTCTCTCTTTAAAAAAATTTCCATATGAAATTCTGTGATTTTTTTCCCCTCATTACCTATTTTCTATCATCATTGTATCCAAAAGGTCAAGAGAGAGAAAAGGCCACTTCTCCATTGACTGGTTATCTCTTAGACTGTATGACAGCAAAAATATAAGCAAGGGTTAAATTTCAAATGCATCCACTCCGCTCATACACATTTGTGATTTAAAAAACACACTTCATTGAATAATTTAAAATATGGTTGTACCATCTGTTCTTGTGGGGATTAACATTGTTCATGATGGCAAAATAATCACGTTAAATAAATTCTAGATACTGTACTCTATTATTAATAATAGCAATGATATTGTTAGTTCAGATGACCCGGCCTTTTCTGTCTCCATATAATCACACTATTGATTTTCCAGTATCGGAAAGGAGAACAAGAGAGTACATGCTTTTATTTCTAAATGGAACATGCTGTTCAGGAATTCTGCCATTTCTTTTATGGAAATAAAAAATAAAGTGCAAACATATGCCATCTTTGAAGGTAACATTCTGTAAGCCTTTGAGTATAACATTTGCTGTCTTTATCTATTTCTTTGTGTCTATTCATAAGAAAAATGATCAGATTGTCATATTCATATTCTAGAAACTACGCAATCAATTTTTTTTCAGGCATTCTGTCGTCTGCCTGGAATGAGATTAGCAAAAGAGTCGTTGTGTAAACTGAATTAGTTTACTTCATGCGAGCATTGATTTTACATTCCCTGAACTCTTATAACATTTTATGTTTGAGCCACACAGTATGTACTATCTCACATTGACTGTGAATTTATTGTGTTTAAGTCATTTCTTCTAAAAAGTATTGTAAGCTTTGTGAGGACAGGGGCCATTTTGTTTTTCTCTTGTATCTGTTGAAATTTCCCACTCTGCTGGGTTTTTCTAAGGTCAAAATATATTATAATTAAGTGATTGACTTTTTAATGTTGTATAGTGGTGGGAAAAGGTTAAAAAGAGTTGCTTTTGGTAGCAAGATGGTATGGGCCAATGACTTCTACCCACACCTAATTCGGTGATATAAATGATCTATTCTTAGCTTGGGCTTTTCCTCTGTGAACTTCTATGGCAATTGGGTGTGGACAAATGGGTCCTTGAAGATATTTTGAAAATTTCCCCAACAAGAACCCAGTGCTTAATGACCCTCTACTGCCAGGTAACCTTCCTAGGTTGCTGCACCTATTCCCTCTGCTTTTCTTTAAAATCACATATTTTTATATTTTCTAAGAGAAGGTAGAATGTAATAGGCATCATTAATTTTTGCAGAAAGTCTCCAAAACATGTTGTTAAATCACCGCTGTCTTCTCACCTCCAGGCAAAAAGGTACCAACTTATTTAAATATTTGTTCAGTCATATTATGTGCTCCTGTGAATTTTCTCTGGGTGTCACTCTTCACAGTGAGTATGAGCTCTCATTTAATCTCTTTCAAGGGAAAATGAGCTCAAAGACCCTGATGTTGCGATTTGACCTCCTTGAGTTTGTATTAAGCTGTTAACTTGCTGATTTGTCCCTAGCTTATCTATTATGAAAACTTGGATGTTGTCAAACCGCATTTTCATTCCCCAGTCTGTGTTCACTATTTGATGTTCCCCACAAGTTACACTGCCTTGGTCTCAACTAAATTGGTTTTCTATATTACAAAGTCAATTTAATATCTGAATGATCTTCCAAGATACTGCCTATAATTTCTTTTACTTCTCTCTCACAAAGCCTTATCTTTCATTAATAAAAAATGGTCCCAAAGCCCATTGTTATCTTTTGCATTTCCCACTTTACACAAAACTAGCCATAATATCACTATCACTTGTCTGGTAACTCAGGAATATGTTGTATAAATAGTGTATTTTTTATTTTGGTAAAATATGTGCAAAAGTATCTTGTGGTAGCTATAATGGATGTGTGAATTGGATAAAAATACTATTAAGTGTGTTTTTTCCTAGTTGAACAACATAGATAAAGAATACTGAGTAAAGACTAAATATTTGCCTGGATGGAAGACCGTTCATCCAATCAAACAAATATACAGAAACATAAAGAGATAGTAAATGCACTGGAATGCAAAGTCAGAGTCAATAGTTATTTAAGCTTGCTGATAAAAATGACTGCAATTTCAAGTGCACAGTTAATTAGAATTGGATGGTAGAGGCCCAAGGGTGATGGCATGTAAATGAAGAATATGTGAGGAATTCTGTCTTAAGCCTTATTCATAGATGTACAGCAGAGAAATTAAACTGACTGACATTCTGTGCCCTGCAATAGTCATATCACACCTGGGGTGTGGGATTCATTTCAGATACCACAGGTTAAGAGGAAATCAACAAGGAGCAATCAGTCCAGAAGAGTGTTGCCAGGATGGTGAAGCATCTGGAAATCATGATGTCTTAGGAACTGCCAAAAGAACCGAGACTGATGTGGCCTGGAAAAGGGAGAGAATAAAAACTCCTGTTTAGATAATCTGAGGTTTTCATATTAAAAAGATTCAGGGCCAGGTGCAGTGGCTTACGCCTGTAATCGCAGCACTTTGGGAGGCCAAGGCAGGTGGATCGCTGGAGTCCGGGAGTTCAAGACCAGCCTGGGCAACATGGTGAATCACTGTCTCTCCTAAAAATTTTTAAAAAATTAGCTTGTGCAGTGGCCCATGCCTGTAATTCCAGCTACTCAGGAGGCTGAGGTGGGAGGATTGCTGGAGCCCAGGCTGTGGAGGCTGCAGTGAGCTGAGATCACACTACTGCACTTCTGCCTGGGTGACAGAGTGAGACCCTGCTTCTAAATAAATAAATAAGACTCAGGCTTGTTTCTGAATGACTATGATCAAAGAGTAGCACTTTTAGAAAGGTGAAATTTAGTTTGATACAAAGAACTTCTCAATATTTAAATCTTCAAACTTTTCAATATTTAAATTTTCAATATTTAAATCTGCTCAAAGATAAGCATTTAAATCTGCTCAAAGATAAGCATACCATGAAGCAGGGCTCCTCATGCCAGATCCAGATACTTGTTTTTCCTTCAAGGCTGTTCATGCATTAGGGGAAGACTGCATTTCCCATGGCTTCTAATGAACCTTTTAACTATGAGGATCTGTTACATGAAAATTTTTTTTTTCAAGATGGAGTTTCGCATTTGTTGCCCAGGCTGGAGTGCAGTGGTGCAACCTCGGCTCACCACAACCTCCGCCTCCCAGGTTCAAGCAATTCTCCTGCCTCAGCCTCCTGAATAGCTGGCATTAGAGGCATACACCACTATGCACAGCTAATTTTGTATTTTCAGTAGAGATGGGGTTTCCCCATGTTGGTCAGGATGGTCTTGAACTCCCAAACTCAGATGATCTGCCCGCCTCAGCCTCCCCAAGTGCTGGGATTATAGGCGTGAGCCACCGCGACCAGTGTTACATGAAAAATTCTTAGAATAGTGCTTGATGGCACCAAGTAAATGTTCAATAGATATTAGTTATAATTGTTATCAGTAGTGACTATTCTATGCATTGGTAACTGATTATTTTTCGGATGGGAATAAGTAAAGGTGTTTAAAATGTTAGCACCAGTTTCTGTTGCTAAATACTTAAGGTAGTTAGTAAGGTCTTAGGCTACTTGTAACTAATTTACTCTTAATTTGTCACCACTTTATGTTTTCCATTATTGCCTTTACATTCTATGTTACCTAGATTTGGGATTAATTCATCAAATTTAATATGAAAACTTTAAGTGACTGCTAAATCACAATTTCATATATTAAATTATCTAGTGATAACGTAGCAATAATCTATCAAGAAAGGAATGAATCATGACCGAAAAAATGAATCTCTTTCATTAATTAAGAGAGATGTTTCAGTTTAGAAACTTACAGAATCTTAATGGTTAAGCTCTAGGTCACATTAGCTTCATTGGATTATTTTCTCAGGTGACAGATTTGCTATATCTTAGGTTGGCAGCTAATATCTATTGAAGGTATTCATTCATTCACTCACTTCCTAATTTATTTAACAAGCAGTGTACCAACCACTGCCCATGCCTGCACATAGCTGCTTACCTCTACAGAGTCTTTTCTACCCTTTTATCCCTTTTTGAGTCAGTCATCACAGGAAGACCAGCCTCTCAGTCATCCTATGTCCCCTATACCCCAACCCCAAGGGCTCCATGGCAGCAAAGCAGTCCCTCTTCTCACCCCATCCCTGAACTCCTTGGGCTCCTTCCCTGCTGTATTTTCCTCTGTATCAGTTATCATTTCTCTTATATATTTTACTTACTATGTCCATTTACCTATCTCTACTGGAATGTCAGCTCCATAAAGGCAGGAATATTTGCATGTGTTCTATTTGCTACTGGGTAACCAGAGCCTAGAATAGTAACTTGATAAATATTTGTTGAATGAGTGAATAAGGCCTAAGTCATGGAAACTGATACCAGAAAGGTGTTATTTCTTTCCCAGGGTTACCTAAGCCAT
Organism: Gorilla gorilla gorilla; assembly: GCF_029281585.2. Classification (NCBI taxonomy): domain Eukaryota; kingdom Metazoa; phylum Chordata; class Mammalia; order Primates; family Hominidae; genus Gorilla; species Gorilla gorilla. The sequence goes on from NC_073243.2 coordinate 50,777,222, forward strand.
TATGGCAGCGCAGCATTGTGACCCAAAGTCACTTGGCTCTGAAACCAACATCCCCATTCTTTTTTTTTTTTTTTTTTTTTTTGACAGAGTCTTGCTCTGTCACTCAGGTTGGAGTGCAGTGGCACGATCTTCACTCACTGCAACCTCTGGCTCCCAGGGTTCAAGCAATTCTCCTGCCTCAGCCTCTGAGGTAGCTGGGATTACAGGTGTGTGCCACCATGCACAGCTAACTTTTGTATTTTTGGTAGAGACAAGGTTTCACCATGGTGGTTAAGCTGGTCTCGAATTCCTGACCTCAAGTAATCCGCCCATGTTGGCTTCCCAAAGTGCTGGGATTACAGATGTGAGCCACTGCACCCAGCCCCAACATATTCATTCTTGATCTCTCCCTGCATACAAATAACTTTGAAATTATGCTGAATAAACTCAGGGATCTAGAGATATTTGACAATGACAATGATATTTCACTGCTGTATGGATTTAAATACAAGGAGACAACTTTTGTATCATTTACATTTAGGAGAACATTCAGGTCAATATTTGCCTGCCTAATTTATCTCCATGTGGATCACTTTTGTTTCTTTTCTAGATGTATTCAATCTGATTTAGTTTATTATGAGTTTCTCTACTATTTGTTTTTTTTTCCTTGGATCATTGATGCAGACCCTAGAAGAGGTGGAGTACAGAAATAGATTTGGAGAAGCAATAATGAGTAAGCCTCAGTCTTTGCCTCTGAGATGCATTCAGCAAGTGGTTGAGGCAACATTGTAAGTGTGCAGTTCCAGAGCCAGAAGATAACCAGATAATTTATAATCCAAGCAATAATATTGCAAAAGTAAAAGGAGGCACTATTTAATCATCATTCCAGGGCAATAGCTGTATACTATTCAGACAAACTGAAGAGTAAAGTCCCCTAGTTTAAAAACTCAACAAACGTAAAATATGCTTGCACATCTTTTTAGTAATAAATGTTTACCTTGCATCTACTATTTTCAGAGACACATACTAGGCACTGTAGCAATATATATAGAACAGTGTACAGGGCACTGTGGTGAATTTAAAGACAAGTCATATATCTTCCTATCTTGTGGTTCAGAATTCACTCTAGGACAGAGAACATTAAAAATACAATAAAAAGCAGTAAATGATGGTGCAAGCTGAATTAAGCTTGATGTGTTGTTAGCCAGCCACAAGGTTTCCAACAGAATCACTGATATGATTTGGCTGTGTACCCACCCATATCTCATCTTGAATCCTAGTTCCCATTGAATTATAGTTCATTTCTATAATTCCTATAGTTCCAATTTTATAGTTCAGCCAACAATCCCCATGTGTTGTGGGAGGGACCCGGTGGGAGGTAATTGAATCATAGGAGCAGTTTCCCCCATGCAGCTGTCGTGATAGTGAGTTTCTCATGAGATCTGCTGGTTTTGTAAGCTTCTAGTGTTTCCCCTGCTGGCACTCATTCTCTCTCCTGCCACCCTGTGAAGAGGTGCCTTCTGCCATGATTGTAAGTTTCCTGAGGCTTCCCCAGCCATGCAAAACTGTGAGTCAATTAAACCTCTTTTCTTTATAAATTACCCAGTCTCAGGCATTTCTTCATAGCAGCATGAGAACAGACTAATACGCTGATGCTGTACCACTTTTATTTCTATCTCATAATATTGTCAATTGAAATCAGTCCTGTCTTGATGCATGAATTGCACATCAAATGAATTGTATGCTTTTTTTTTTCCTAGATAGGAGTTATGCCATCTACTTCTTGTGTGTATACATAGTAGATGCTCAGCTAATGCTGGCTGGCTGGTTGGGGTAGAAAAATGAATTGATAGATTTAAAAAAGTCATCTGGCAACCAAATATAGAGCCTTGTTTGCCAAAGACCCCTCCTCTTTGCTGAACTAGCTAGTTGACAGAGTAAGAACTTGCAGCATGATTATTTTTCATCTTACAACTTTATAATGATACATTTGGTTATTTGGAAATAAGTTTAAAGTGTTTTAATTCTTTCCACTGGTTCCTACTGTTGGAAATTCTTTTGCAGCTGAATATTGGCAACCGTTTGTATCTTGGCAAGTAGACTATGCTTTTTAAGGATGAAAGTGTGGGAAGTAGTATAGGACATCTGTCGAAGAAGTCATGTTGTCAAAGCCTGTTGTGTATATTAAACTCATTTGTTTCCATTTCTATACATTCTAAAGCAAAATGCCACTCCATTTAACATTCAAACAGCTTATAAAGAGCTTGGAAATATGAATTGTGTGGGCCTACCTGAAATTTCAATGAATGAGCATCATTTTATTCAGTTGGTTTTGTTGCTGCTTTAGCTCAGCCTAAACTTTGGATGTATAATAGGTTTGTTGAGATAAGATTACCAGTAGCTAAGGGCTTTTGTTGGATGGGAGAATTGAAACCAACATAATTTCCGGTACCTGTTAAATGGCACTTGGACCAGGCCTAATTTACTGTCCTTGTATTTAACAAAGCAGAACAAACAAAACTTACTTAGATACCTGATTCACTAACTTCCTCTTCTAAGGTATCTGTCCATGTGGTTTTCTCCTTTACTTAAGTAGGTTTAATAAACTTGCCTTTATGTAACCAACGGGTTTCTGTTGGGTTTTGGAGGCAATGATAGTTAATAGTAAAATAATATTTTGAGAGAAACCGCTCTCAAAGAGGCTCCATTAGCTGGAGAATAAAGCATTTTAAAAAAGATGAGACCTTATGCTTCATTCATCTCAAACTTACCTGCTTATAAAAACAAAACAGTTGATTGATTTGATCAAAAGTTATCCTTGTTATAAAATTAAGTGGGCCTGCTGACTAGCTGATTTATGAGATTTTAAGTTCTTTAACTTTGAAGAAGACATACAATTCAGTCTCAACAGTTTTTACAATCTGAGAGATTGGGTCATGCTAATAAAATTTCTGAGAAACTACTTATCCATCGGAATGTTAACATCTTTTACTAGAATAGTATGTTTGTTTCAATTGATGAAGACTTTTGTTTGGAGGTAAGCTTTCAACTCATTTAGGTAAATACCAAGGAAGTTTTTCAATATCATTATTTTAATGGATTCATGATATTCACATTGATTAGCTATTCCTTATTTTAAGTAGTTGGGCATTAAAGATATTTACATCTTTTTATTATTTTGTAAGACACTGTGATGACCTTCATGATAGTTAAATCTTCATTTGCACTGTTATTTCCTTCTGACTGTAGCCATTGTGTGTAAGACTGCAAAGTGTAATATATGCAGTGTTTAAGAGTAGATTAACAAGAAAAGCTAATGTATGAACATAAGTAGCTGACCCTTAATAGAAGAGTGATTAATTAATTTTGAATTTGCCAGTACACTCTCAAAACACAGAGCTTGATTAAATAATGGCATTATACTGAGCTTATTCAGGTATTTGGATAACTTTTCTTTACTGAACTGAAACTGATAGCCCAGGCAGGCACATCTCCAACACCTCTAATTAAAATCCACATTCATCCCTTGCTTCCTGAGAAAAGATGTTGCTCTCATGTTCCTTTGGGCACTCTTTGCAAAGTATTTCTGTTTGATTGCATATGATGAATAGCTCCACTACTTCCAATGTATTTCAGTTGTCAAATATTTATAATTATTATTCTTGGGAAAGTAACTGAGAAGGGAGTTCAGGAAAGACTTGGACAGTTCTTTGGAGCATCAGGACCTTACAATTTCAGCTATCTTGTTCAATAAGCAAATGTTGTTTTAGGTTCCTGGATTACAAAGTCAAAGAAGGCAGAATCCCTGCCCTCAAGAAAAGTCATGGGGAAGAGTAGTAAATGCATGAACAGCTGTGAAACAGTGTGGTAAAGTCATGTGAGTTGGAAAAATAGATGAGAGGCTTCTAAGTAAAACTGAGGAATGAAGAATGTTTTTTGGAAGAGATTACGCTTAAAAGGAATTAGCCAGCCAGAGAAGAAAGAGAAAAATGTTCTTGCCAGAGTACCTATCATTTGGGAAGCCCCAGTGGGGCAGAAGAACAGACTGTGTACAGGAAAGACACTACCAAGTGTTATTTGTGGCTGATACAGGAGAGGAAGGGAGAGCAAAACAGTAGAGCATCTCTGTGCTGAGTATTGGAATTTAAATTTTGAACTTCATTACTAAATAATGTGGAACTATTGGATAATTTCAAGCAAAGGACTCACATGTTCATGTCCTTGCGTGAGTTCGCTAAGATTTCCATTTTAAGATAATCTTGGTAGGTAAGTGAAGGATAGATTTGAGGAGGAAAAATTAGAAATATTAACTCTAGGCAAAACATAGGGGGAAAAGATAATTGAGAGAGATTAAAGAATGTGTAGAGAGGTAGAAGATATAGTCTGGTCTCTGGAATCAGATGAATTGGTTCCTAACTCTGACTCCACCACTTAACACTCTATGTGACCTTGGGTATATATCTTATCCCTCAGTGTCTTGTTTTTCTCATCTGAAAAATGAGTGTAATAATAGGGCCCAACTCATATTTTATGAGAATTAGTCAACCTGCCAACCACAGTGCCTAGTACATTGAATGCATCTGATTAGTGTTAGCTATTATCTATTGACCATTAATATTATTGTTACTATCAATAGTGTTCATGTCTCTAGAGTTTGTGACCTGATTAGCAGTTATTGTCTGGTTATTGGCTGAATGGTGGCCAGTACTAGGGAATATAAGAAGAAATGTGGGGAGAGGGAGTGGAGGAGGGGAGGAACAGAGTTGATTTGAATTACATTATAAATGCTCAAATGAACTAGCTATGGAACTTACAAGTGGAATTTTCTCATGTGCAGCTGATGATAACAGCAGAAAAATGTGAACTCTGAATAAAGAGGTGGGAGTTTTTCAGCACATAAAGAATATTTAAAGCCAATTCATTGGATGCATTGACCAGTAAGTGTAGAGATCAAAATCAAGAACAACTCCAAGAATTGAGAGCAGATGCAAACCCCAATTTTCATGGGTCTCCAGTCCAGGTATGAGCAGAAAACACGAGGGTTGGGGAGGGAAGAAGAGAGTCTTCCAAGCCATAAGCCAGGGGAAATCATTCAGTCAATTCTTATGCTCTGATGTGGTCATTAACAGATGATACCCTCATCCTAAAGATGAGACTTCTTTAGGAACATCCTAAAGAAGTTCCTCCAGCATTTAAAATTGCTAAATGTAGGCCAGGGTAGAGTTAAAGGCTGAAAGAACCTTAATTAATATGTATTATTCCAGTTATTAGAAGAAAAGTCCTATGGATTGAAATTGCTGCTTGCTAGCAATTACTTTTAAGTGCTGTGCAGGACATTATTAATGTTGCAACGTCTAGCATAATGATGAAAATTGATGTTCCAGATGCTTTCATGTGAGTTCTCCTTTTCTTTTAAGTTCTCAAGAGCTTAGAATCATGGGGATGATAAGTGAGATTTGTGCTAGACTCTATACCTGTCTTCCATAGAAATCCCAGTATGCAAAAACAAACAAAACATAGATGGGTAATCATGGCCATTCCTTAATGAGATTTGAGCCTTATTTGGAGGTACGTCTGGTATGGATGGTAGCTCTAATCTTTAGATGAAATTAAACTCTCCAATGTGTTCTTGTTTTCCTAAAGATCAAGTCCCCAACTACCTCTCTCCAGCCCCAGAGAAAGGGAATTGTTGAAGATAGAAAGATTCCATTTTCTTCCCTTAAAGGCCACCTCCTGCTAGTTGGCCAGAGTTCTCACAGATTCTGAATTCTTGGCAGGCTGGAGTTTAATAGTAATCCTCTCTCATCCAAATTTAAGTACAGGTAATCCCCAGGAGCCCCTGCCAGGCTTTTGGTAAATAATTACCTGGGTACAAGCAAAAATGCCCCTGCTAAGAAAACTCTGGAATTTTACCCATCATAGGACACATAGGTCTCTACCATAGAGGTTTATATCTTATTCTTCAATTTCTGATTGTTACCCCTCCTAGGAAATTCTTATGTGAAGCAAATCTTATTCTCTTCTACTGGGCAATCTCCTAAATTAGCTGGCATGTGAAAATGCTTCATTGAGCTTTTGTTCTTCAGACTCTCAAATGAAGGAGTATGTCCAAAGAGCCTCTTTATGCAAAATCTACAAATTACAGGCAGTCATACATCACAATTAGTTGGCAGTCATTAGGCATTACATCCATATTGTAAAATTAGTGATGTTTCTCCCAAATTATGAAATATTATTCCCATTAAGAAAAATATACTGAAGAGTAAAAACATAACAGGATTTTTGCTATATTTACTCTCTTCATAATTATGCAAATTAATAAAAATTATTTACTATTTACTAACTTTGTATTGAGTGTTCTCTCATTCTTATGAGACTCCAGACTTCTGCCTTTGTACACCTGTGCAAAGCCTTTCTAAGCTGTTTATTTATGTCCCAATATATATTTCAGTTCAGAAAGGCTGTTCTTACTTTTGCGGCACCTTAATAATAGTTTTATTTCAACAAGGAACCATATGCAATCACTGGATATTTCAGAGAGCTGCCTACCTTATTTTCATACTATAAAGAAATAAACTTGAATAACAATGGATAGTCTTGGCAGGAGTGTGGAGGAGTTGACATCTTCCAACATGACTGTGGGAATATGAACTGCCATAGCCTATTAAAGGGAAAAATGTTCACAATTTGTAAGCTAGCAATCCATTTTCAGAAATACAAGCACCAATCAGTAAGAATATATTAGCAAATGTGTTTATTGTTTATATGAGTCCAAAATTATATGTCCGTCAATAAAGGACTCATTGAATAAATAATGGTACATTTATGCCATGGAATCTTATATAACTATTGAAAAGAACTCACTAGGTCTCTGTGCATTCACAAAAATAATTTTTTCATGATTGACTTAATATTAATAAAGGATTATACATAGTATGAGCCCACTTTATTAAAAAAGGAAGGAGAATCCCTATACATGTGTGAGGGTTTGTGTATTGTGTGTGGTATATTTATATTTGTATAAATAAAAAGTTTGCTGTCTTTTCCCTCCCATTAATCCTACCAAGGAAGGGAAAAGACAGCAATCTTTTTTATCTTCACATTTCTGTGTCATTTGGCATGTTAAAAAAATAGCATGTATAATTTTGTAATTGAAACCTAAAATATAAGAAAGAAAATTATTGAATAGAAATGGTAAATACTATGCAGCCATAAAAAAGAATGAGAGCATGTCTTTTGCAGGGACATGGATGGAACTGGAGGCTATTATCCTTAGCAAACTAACACAAGAACAGAAAACCAAATACCACATGATCTCACTTACAAGTGGGAGATAAATGATGAGAACTCATGAACACAAAGAAGGACACAGACCCTGGGGTCTACTTGAGGGTGAAGGTGGGAGGAGGGAGAGAAGCAGAAAAGGTAACTATTGGGTACTGGGTTTAATATCTGGATGATGAAATAATCTGTACAACAAACCCCCATGGCACAAGTTTACCTATGTAACAAACCTTCACATCTACCCCCAAACCTAAAATACAAGATTAAAAAAAAAGGAAAATTATCTACTCTTTCAAACTTAAAATTTCTGGATTTGAACAGTGTCTGCTGTTTAAACCCAAACAGTGTCTGAATTTGGCTACTGAAGAATAAAATGTAGCCCTTTTTCAGCACACTTTATGTTTACCCAGGTCCCAGGACACTTAAATAAACTGGCGTGTCTATTCAAATCCTGGATAAGAAATAATTTTTCAAAATAAAAATTATCTCACAGAATACTCTGAACACCTGCTACTCTCATTACCCTGAACACTTGTGGTTTTGTTGCTATAACTAGCAAATGGCATAAAGGCTAGAAAAACTGTGGGCTAAAGATACAGCATTTCTCTCTAAGACCCTGCTGCCTTCAGTAGAATTATTTAATATCCTTTCTAATTTCTCCAACTTATTTTTCACTGTTATGAAAAAACAGCTTACAAAGAATTAGTAACATTCACTATCAATGATTCCATAGATCTTCGTTCAAAGTGCAGGTAGAAGGTGCATTTCTCAAAGAGTGTTTTAAACGAGGAAAAAAATGTGTATCATCATCATCATTTTAGTGAATAAAGACATTTGCTTACCATTTTTATGTTCCTGAGAGGCTAAGTTCAGTTCTATCATGAATAGTAATTTATGAATAAGAACCCACAATTTTTTTTACCAGAGAATTGGAAAACCGCCCATAACATTTCCATATACCCATCTCATTTTCTAAGTATCTGTAACAGTTTAGTGAACAATATTCCCTCTTCGAAAATATAGCAAATAATTATTTCCTTCCTATCAGATATGCATGCTTTGTTTACAGGTAAATAACTCTAATTACCAAACTACTATTACATTAGGTTGATGTTCTTTTCAACGTTAGACAAAAATGGATAAAACCTTGCTGCCTACTCAGAGATTTGGTCTGAGTGGAAATAGGCTTTTGTGGAGCTACAGAATTTCTGCTTTATCTACTCAGCCAATAATTGGTCAGAGCATGAGCCTGGTTAGAAATAAGCAAAAAGCTTCTTGTATCCATGAACAGAATGAACAGAAAACAAGGTAGTACATTTAGCCTCCGAGAAACACGCGTTTACTTTTGAAGCAAAGAAGCACCGGGCAACCAGTGAGCAGCGTATGTCTGAAATCTATTATCTGACATGTTCTTTCCAGCCTTCCCAGGAATGCTGGTCTGACTACTCAGATTTGCTTTTACTTCTTGCCTTTTGGATATAATGAGTTTGCCAAGCAGCTGTGAGTACCTGACTCTGGGGAAGGTGGCTAGATTCCGAGGCGCTTATGTTCATGGATCACCATACGCGATCAACATGCCAATTGATATTAAGCCACAGAGGAGACGGTAACTGCTTTCCTTTCCTCTAGTTGTTTGTCAGTGAAAATGTGTTTTGTTGCCCTTTGGTAACTGCTTTGGATGTCTGCTGAACTGGGAGGGTCAGGGTGAGAAGTTAGTTTTTATTCAACACACTGGATAGTTGGGAAAAAAATTAACCAGAGAGGAAAGCTGGAAATAGTTTAGCTATTTAGCAAAAGCTGATCTGGTTTCAAGGTCTGTAGATTTTAAGAATTTGAGAGATTGTCAGTGCTTGTATTGCCATCAAAATCACCCATGATGAGAATTTGAAAGAGGATTTAGCCAAATAATGGATATATTTATTGATGGCTATATGGCTATTTATACCAGATGCCCAGTAACTCATAATCTACATGTGACATTCCTTAATGCATCATAACACATTAATGCAGTAAATGGGTTATAATTCTACAAAAACATTTGTTTTCCTGTAGTTGCTAGGGAGGGAAGAACAAGGTTATGTATTTTTCCTATAAAAAAAGTTGTCATTTTAGATCTGTGTTCTACCCCCGACCCACCCTTTTTATGTAGTATCAGAATAGCGATGATATAGTTAACTAATATGTCCAAAAGTCACCCCTCAATTTTGGTTTTATACAACATCATTTTTTTCAGCAATTAACAATGAACTTCAGAAGCATTTATAAAGATGTTCCATTCTCTCTGTGAAAATTCCATTTCTCCCTAATTTTATGAATCCACATAATGACAATCCAAAATTCTAAAAGCAATGTATTTTACTTGGAAACTGTCATTACTATCTTACTCTTCCACTTTTCTTTTTCTAATTATATCTACACAAACTCACAAAGCATGCATTTTGCCAGATTTCACCTTATTATAAACATGAAGGGATGTTTAAGTGATTAAAAAGTTTCTAAACCTTCAGAAAGCTTTCTGATTTTTGTGAGACAATATTTTATTCTTTTCTCCAGAGTATCAAGGCTTTTCTGTCCAGCTCTATCACTATTTGACTTTATGACAGGCTAGCAGCACCAAGCAACTGTTTTAAAATACATTCAGAAAAGTGTGTCCTAAGACACCCAACATGGCTCAGCTGCTGTCAGTTACCTCATTCCCTTCTTTAGTTGGTGGGACGATACTACAGATCCATACAAGTTGCAAAATCCACATGAATATCTAATGTCCCTGTTCATATTACCTTAATTTTTCTGCTTTAATCAGCTTTTTGTACAAGTCAGTGAAATTATGTTTTTATGTATATTGTGTATATGCATAGACCCAGAAAATTTCAGACATATACCTATTTAGGCTTAAAATTGGGCATCACAGTGTATTTTACAAGAAAATATATTTGAAAGGCATTTTACAATAATTAGTATTTAGTTGCATAGATCTTGGGATTTTTAAAAATACCAGATCCATCTTTTCTTTCAGTAGAATACATTACTTACCTATGTCTAGTAAATCAATTAAATAAATTTTATATAAAAAGTTAACTTATTACATCTGGAGCTTTTATTCTACGAAAGGATAAATATGACAACAAACATGTAATGAAAACAATAGTTAGAGGGGCGGATGAATGAATGGAAGAACATCCAAATCATAGAGGTTGTCTTTTTATTCTGTTACTCATTTTCTTAAGTTGTAAATTTTAAAACCTCAACTTCTTTTGAATCTGTTGAGAAAACAATACACTTGGAAAGGTGAGTCATCATCTTAGATTCACTAAAATCTACCTAAGTTTTGAATGGTTCTTTTTCAGAATGCTTGCTGGGACAAAGATTTATCTAAAGTAGCATGTTTATGTTTATTTTCGTATCATCTCGGTTGTGATTTTTGGCAGAAAGAAAATTGTTTTCTAATTACTAAAAAAAAATCTGAGGAAGGAAGGATGGAAGGGAGGGAGGGAAAGACATCTAAAGAAGAGTAGCTATGAGTTGATATTTCAGCCTACCCAAAGAAGCAGAGATTGCGGGACAAAAAATAAAAGATTAAAAAAATTGGCTTTTCACGAAAATCCATAGAGAAAATGAAGTAGGAAATCAAATGCATAAGCGCAAAACATAGCTCGATTTAAAGCTAAGTATATCCTTATAAAATAATGACTTCTTGAAAGAACAGCATGTTTTTCTTGGAACACAGGGAAATAATTCCCAAATTATTAGAAAATCACCTAGATTAGACACATGACCATATGATCATTTAATTGGTCTCAATTTTTATTTCAAGAGCAGCAATGAAGACATCAAGAAAGCAGTTAACATACTAAATCTTAAGTAAACTCAATGTTGACGAGAATGACAACCCTACCATCTGTGATTATAATTACTTTCTATATTTGCGATTTAAAAATGTTTTCCTTTTAATTTTTGGTAGCCTCTGTAAATTGTACTGTCCCACTTTTTCTTTTGTAAGAAATATAATTTTCTTTCAATTTTATGAAGCTTTTATGTCTCAATTTTAGTATAGCAATTTCTTTTTTTTTTCTTTCTTTTTTTTTTTTTTTTTTTTTGAGACAGGGTCTGTGTCTGTTGGCCAGACTGGAGTGCAGTAGCAATCATAGATCAGGGCAGCCTAGAACTCCTGGGCTCAAATGATCCACTTCAGCTTACCAAGTAGTTGAGGTCACTGTGCCAGGCTAATTTTTTTGTTTGTTTTTAGAGAGACTGGGTCTTGCTGTGTTGCCCAGGCTCTTCTCAAACAGTTGGCCTCAAATGACCCTCCTGCCTTGGCCTCCCAAAGTGCTGGGATTACAGGCATGAGCAATCAAGCCTGGCCCTTCATACAGAGATTTAAAAATCAGATTTAATCTGGCTCTTCTAACCCATCCTCACCCAATTGGACTGTAAAGTTTTTGAGTGTGTGGATCACGTCTTGGTTGTTGTTACTTCCCCAGTGTCCAGCATAGAGCCCAGAACAGGTTAAATAATAAATGTTTGTTTAATAAATAAATGATTAGAAAATGCATGGCACATATTTTGGCATAGGGGTGTGTGTGCGTGTGTGTGTGTGTGTATAAAATCACTTCCCTGTATGCCACAGTATGGAGTCTTTGGCAAGATTTTTGCTTCTGTTATTCTTTTGGATCAATTAAATTCCCTTTCCTTGTTTCCCTGTAGAAACTGTGTGTAGCACTGACTTTAGATTACTGGCTTAAGTGGTTGGGGATCATGCATTTTGTCGTTACCAGGTCAGCAAAGGAGAACCTGAAATAATTCACTTCTGTATTCATAAAAGTATATATTTGTATATATGTAATGTGTGTGTGTGTGTGTGTGTGTGTGTGTGTGTGTGTGTGTATAGCTTCAAGTTGTAGAAAGGAGGAGAAAAAGTCACTGTGGGAGGTGGCAGAGGGGAATTTCCTAGAGGTAAACAATACTGCAACTGTAAGAAAATGTAAGAAATTTGATAGAAGCACAAAATTTCATAAAATCATTTATAAAAATTATGACATATAAGCCCCAGTTCTGTTGTCTTGCTATAATGTAAAAGTCACTTTTTTTTATCAAAATGGAAAATAAAAACTAGTAGCAGTGAATGTGGTGAGACAGTAGCCACTGGCACCCCAAGGCAATGGAAAGCAAGTGCCCTTGAGCACTACTTTTCACAGCCGGGTGTCATGTTTTACCTCACCCAGCCGCCTTCTTCCCTGCATTTTGGTGGCTTGACACCACTACTGGCGGGGCAGGGTGGGGTGGTGGTGGGGTGCTTGTGGGAGTGCTGGTGAGGGTCCTTCCCTTGCTGCCTGCTCTGTGCTGCCTCTTTCTGGTGATGCAGCTGTTCTGGTATACTCTCTGGCCTCTGTTTTTCTAAATCCTTTAGGTAGGCTTGCTCTCCCTATTATCCCTGGGATCAGCAAAAAAGCAGGGTACGAAGATCCAGAAGACAGGAAGGAATACGGTGAGTGTGAGTGAAGGTAAACCAGCCTGCTCTCTCCTTGTGGAACGATCACAAGGTCGTGCACTTACATTTATGACCAATCATCAAGCTATTAATTTACTCAAATGGTGTATTAATTTGTTAGGATGGTCATAAGAAAATATTACAGATTTGGTGGCTTAAACAACAGAAATTTGTTTTCTCACAATTCCAAAAGCTGTGAAATCCAAGGTCAAGGTGTGAGCAGGTCTGGCTTCTGAGGACTCTGGTTGTCTTGCAGATGGCCACCTTCTCACTGTGTTATCTCATGGCCTTTCCTCTGTGCACAGGCATCACTGGGATCTCTGTATGTGTCAAAATTTCCTGCTTTTATAAGGACATCAGTCAGACTGGATTAAGGCCCACCCTAAAGGCTTATTTAAATTTTAATCTCCTCTTTAGTGGTCCTATCTCCAAATATAGTCTCATTCTGAGATACTGGTATTTAGGGCTTCAGCATACAAATTTTGGGGTAGACACAATTCAGCCCATAACAAATTGTGCTCATGAAATGATTTACTAATAATGATTGTGGAGAGAGATAGTAATCCGACTGTGAATCCTGAATAATTAGTGGCTTCATGTTCATAAAAGTGGACTCAATAATGGGCATGAGCCTGCACGAGGGAGGCATTGCAGAGAAGAATACGTCCCATTTTCTGTACCAAAGAAAAACAAGTACACATTGCAAACAATAAATCTTTATCAAATTCAACCACCTTATTTTGAACTCTATAATCATTCAAACGTGGCCTAGACTAACATTTGCTTTTTTATAGCTTTTATCAACAGGAGTGGAGGTATTAAAATTATTATTGAGGGGCGTAGTGATTTTCAACTGACGCAGTTCTACCCTCCACCTCTCATGCAGGGGACATTTGGCAATGTCTAGGGACTTTTTTTTATTGTAATAAGTGGGAAGTAGCTGATGATTTCAAGTAGGTAAAGAATAGGGATGTTAAATCTCCTATAATACACACGACAGCCTCTCACAACAAAGAATTATTTGACCCAAAATGTCAGTAGTGCTAAGGTGGAAAAAACCTTATGTGAATCAATTAAATCAGGGAGAACTTCAGAGCTTTTTTAAGACCTTTATTTATATCTAGACAATTGATATTTTTTAGGTATTCATGAAAATACTTTCTTTTACCTTTCTTGTGGTAACCACAAGATAACACTTTCTTGCCTGGTTAAAAATGAACAACTGCTACACTTTTAAAATAATATAAAGCATTCAGTAATTCAAACCATCCTGTCTTCTGATTTGTCTGAATTAGTGTGGCTTTACTGCATTTTCAGGGCTTATTATTCTTTCAGTAGGGAGACTACTAAGATTTCATTAAAGATAGCTGAATAAATGATCAAATACATTATTGTAGCTCCAGACTAGGTAATAAACATTGAGATATGCTTTTCAAGTAGTGGTGAAAATACTAGGCAAAATTACACATACACTTACATATATTAAGCGACCATCCTGTTGGCCTGGTATATGAAGCTCTGCTGAACTCTTGCCTACATGCATGGACCCATCGATTGTGAATGTGTGACTACTTGTGTGTTTTCATCATAACCATCTCATCCTAATAGCAAATGATATGGTTTGGCTGTGTCCCCACCCAGATCTCATCTTTAATTATAGTTCCCTTAATCTCCACATGCTGTGGGAGGGACCCAGTAGCAGGTAATTGAATCATGGGGGCAGTTTCCCCATGCTGCTCTCGTGATAGTGAGTGAGTACTCTGATATCTGATGGTTTTATAAGCATCTGGCATTTCCCCTGTTGTCACTCTTTCTCCTTCCTGCTGCCCTGTGAAGAAGATGCCTTTCTTCCCCTTTGCTTTCCACCATGATTGTAAGTTTCCAGAGACCTTCCGAGCCATGTGGAACTGTGAGTCAATTAAACATCCTTTCTGTATAAATTACCCAGTATTGGATATTTTTCATAGCAGCATGAGAACAGACTAATACAGCAAAGAACACGTTTTATGAAGGAAAAACTTTGAAAACAAAGGGACTACTTTCTTTGATGAGAGGTCCTTCCTTTCACTTTAAACAAAACTTCAAATTATCCTCAGAATTTGTTCTAATTCTCCCTACTTCTGGGTAAAAATTATTAGCAGTCACAGATTTAACTTGAATGTATATCTCCAGTTCCCCATTCTCTTCTCTATGTAGTGCTGCCAAACTCAATAGATTTGAAACAAAAATTACCCAGGGACCTTCCCCATCTCCCATGTCCTTTTTTATTATGGCCCAGACCTGGAAGTCCTCCTAAGTGCTTCCTCTCCCTCAGCCTAACCGCTCTACCACTATCCAGTTGCAGGTACACTCTTCCTCCTTCACCTCACCCTTTGATGCCATCTCCACTGCTACCATCTTGGGTCCAACCCTCATGTTATCTTGCCTGAAAACCGCTAACTTTATAACTAGTCTCTGTTCTATCAACATCCTCTTCCTGACTGTCATCCACAGATCCACTGTCTAAAATGCCATCATGACGCTTCCATGCTTATACCACTAGCTTTTCAGTGGCTACCAAAAAAAAAAAAGAGGTTAAATTCCCAGCCATCATGATCTATTCCCTTCCACATCTCTGCATCCTTGTAAATTGCCCTTGTCACCCATGTATACTGTGTATTTTAGGTATAAATAACTACTAGCTATACCTATTTTTTGCCTAGAGTTCCATTCTCTCCTCACTTTGTGATGAATCCCATCATTCCACAGACCTTTCCTAGAAGACCTGTCATAATTTTCTATCTCCAAATGGAAGTGCCTCCTTAACTAGCTGTTTTTCTTTTCTTCTGTGTCTGTTACTGCACTATCATAATGAATCTTAATTTATATATTTTCTATCTTTCCTCCTCCTTAAGAGTGGCATGATGGAAAGAGTTGTTTTAGAAAAAATTTGGCAATGGAATGCTGCATTAATTGGAATGGAAAAGAATGAATCCCTACACCAACAGAAGGAAGCAGTGTGAAATCCTGACAGGGACAATTTCATTACAATTACAAAATACATAAATATGTGATTACAATTGTGAGAACTGCTCAAAAGGAAACAAGGACCCAGTGAGAGTATAAAAATAAGTACTTAACATAGTCTGAGCATTTGGAGAATGCTTCCCTGGGGATGATGAGGCCTGAGGATGAGTAACAACATACTCTGCTGAGAACCACATGAATGAAGCCCTGATGTGTTAAACTAAAAGGATAAGGTGTCTGAAGTGTAATGAGGCAGAGAGGAGAGTGGCAAAAATAAACTGGAGAAGATAAGTAGGGGAGACTACTGTTTTTTTACACGCTAATTAACCCAATAATTCTTTATTTCATTTTGGAGAGAAACAAGTGATTATTTATTAATTTATTCATTGGCAATGCAATTTAAAAACATATTCTTTGTGTCTTATTTATCATTGAGGTTTTTAAAACGTTGAAATAAACAATAGGTAATATTTTCCAACTGAGGTTTAAAAAAGAAAAAGGTCAGTTTTCAAATCTATTCCCAACTGCTAGAATTTAATAAAAACTGTCATAAATGTTGACCTTTGTTCTGAAATCAGTTCAGCATTTATCCATCACCCAACCGTGCAGCCTCTCGCTTGCCAAAAGGAGTGGAATGAGAATTGTTAGAGTACTTGGAATGTTTACTGTCAGCAAAGTACAAGACACTACACAATCTTGATGACCTTTATATGATAGTCCCATTTCTATATCCAATAAGAGACATTAAATTACTTAATAATTCTTTGGAACTTTCTTTTTAGTTTTTCATGGCTTTGCTCTTAAGTTGAAGAAAATTATTACGTGGATGAACTACAAACAGAAAGCTTCTGTTATCACCTTTTATCGTACTTTGTAAACTATGATAAATGAAGTGGTGAATGCTGACAAAGCATTCCAGGTTCAGGATGGCACCTTTCAAAGGCAAAAGAAGGTGAACAATCTACTAACAGCCTTTGAAACAATAGTCAGGACTTTGGACTTGGCCCATAATGTTGTGTTTCATATTGCCCTAAGAAGGTTGCTCTAGGAAGGAAAATAGTTTAGTGGTGATGGAGAGAAGGGCCCCAAAGAGAAGAAATTTGATGAGAAGGATGTTACAGGTGTCTAAGGAAAAGGTAATCAGCTCCTCAGACAAGATGGAATGTGCATTGAATTTGGAAAGATGGTCAGTGCTTCATTCATGTGGTTCTCAGTAGAGCATGTTGTTACTCATCCTCAGGCCTCATCATCCCCAGGGAAACATTCTCCAAACGCTCAGACTATGTTAGGTGCCTATTTTTGTACTCTTACTGGGTTCTTGTCTCCTTTTGAGCAGTTGTCACAGTTGTAATTACATATCTATGTATTTTGTTGGCCTAAGGGCTTCCTCCCACGTTCAATCATAGGACCATGGAAACAAGGTTGAAGCCTATGTTTTGAACCATTATGTGTCTGGCGCTTTGTCTGGGTCCTGGTACATAATAGATATTCAATAAATTCTTGTAAAATTCATTTTTTTTCAACTGAGAATACAAAAGTAATCAGACAGTAAATACATGTGTACCCTTTTGGAGAAACATTAAATTCATTCCATTAGCAGGCAATGAGTTCTTTATTTTAAAAAAGTTCTTTCAGCAACTTTCAAATGTACATCTCAAGCTCTGACCACTCCTCCCCTTTAGACTCCTACTAACTGCTTGGAAATTATTTCAGTTGTTCTCATGGCCAAAATTGAACTCATCATCTTACTCTTACCATCTGGTCTTTTTCTTCTATTTCTTTGTTGGATTGATTACTACAGAGTTATCTAAATTAGAAACACAGGAGTCACCTTAGTCATCTTCCTTTATCTTAACACTGTCTCTCATCATCAAGTCTTCTTTTACCTATAATGTTCTTATATCAGTCCCTTCCACTCTGTCTTTATTAATATTGCCAACTGATGTGAACTACTGTAAGAGCCTCTGAAGTGATCTCCACATTGCTGGTTTTCATATAGTCCACCCCAAAAGTCGTTGTGTT